>NC_140588.1:623877136-625077136 GCF_964204655.1 Triturus cristatus | reverse complement strand
TCATTTTAATCAACAAATTATCTATGAACTCATCCTCTCCCTCATAATCCATCTCCTTGTCTTCCTTTTTGTCATCCATTTTTCATTTTATTTTCCGTCTCTGTAATTTCTTTTTTTTGTTCTGTTTTGCCTGAGTCAGTAGCAGTCTCAGGAAATATAGCCACAGTTTCAATTTTGTTCTCACACCACTCTTTTTCTATAGATTCAATCTCACATCCAGCGAATGGTTAACAGCATTTTCAAACTGACCTCTTTGTATTTTCTGATGTCTCTTTTCTTTGGCCAACTTACTCATTCATGGGCTCAATCTGTGCATGTCTCAGTTGTGGTTTTATCTCATAGTTGATATGCCTCAAATACTCTCTCTAGGGTGGGTGTACCAAATGGGGCAGAGCCTCTCCTCAATTAGCAGAAGTTTTTAACTTGTCCAGGAGCACACCTATTATAATTTCATCAAAGCTTCACAATACCTGTAAAACTAACACAGTAAATCGTAATATGATTTCAAAACAAAACACAATCCACAATACGTAATATCTGTATTATTATTAGAGCAAAACATATAAACCTTTGTCTGCCTGCCAGGATATGGGATGGAAAATCAAACTCACCACAGAAAAGGGAAAGTTCCTTTTAGCACTACCAATAACGCTAAGATAGGCTTTTTACTAGCAAGAACCTACCCTTAGAGTCAGCATGTTTAGCCTTGTGCACAGGTAGGAAAAATACCACTGCTCAAGATTAATTTGCATACCCCACTAGACTATTGAGGATCTTATAAACTTCAACTTATAACTTGGCATAGCATGCAACATCCTTTTTCAGATGACATCTAGATATTTAAATTGAGCTCTCCTATAAATCATAAATCCAAAAACCTTTACACATAAATGTAAAAACCTTTAAAAAAAATTGCATAAAAATCACAATTTCTTTTCATCAAAGTGCAAATTTAGCAAATCTTCACAAGTTCATGCAGCACATTACAATGCAGGGCTGGACAGGGGAACCGAAAGCAGTCACAGGTAAAATGGTTCAGCCATCCAAACCCCTTTGTGTAACCACACATCCATGTTTCACTCCCTCTCCACAGCTCTCCACTGCTCTCCTCTCTTTTCCCTCTCTGATAACCTTCTTTCTACTGTTTTTTACCATTGACGTGATGCGTGCTGTACAACAGATCATTTGACTCCAAATCACATGTTGCAAGACAACACACTCCAAGCCAGACAACTCATCAAGCAAATCCCTACTAGTATTCGTGTAATTCAACTTCAGATAATACCTAGAGGTACATCAGCATTAATCCAAATGATTTCATGATTTACTAACGTCTGACAAGTTTTGGGGTAAAAAATCTTTTACTAACATGGTTAATTAATTAATTTTTTCTAGTTATGTTAATTGACACATTCTATTTCTCCAAGCATTCTTCATCAAAAATATATTCTTTAGTTGCCCACCGTTCTCCACCAAAAATCTTTTGATGCTCTAAATAGATAATAAGAGGGCTGATACACATAATTACAATTGAAATTAACATATATTATTCCTATGGAGACAGCAATAGAAAAACTGCCCAGACAAGAAATATAAAATGTGATTGTGAGGTCTTCCCTCGAAAGATCTCTAATATTGTTGCAAGCTGCAATATTTCAGTGGAGATCTGGAGTTCCAGTCTTTAATCTCAATACTGGGTTCCGGGTTCCCTTGCAACAAGGACACATCAGATATAGAGTATACACGGCTGTCTTGGATGCCGATGGGTACTTTTTTCCCAAGATTTGTGTTTCTATCTCTTTTGGACCATAAACAGAACAGCTCCCCTGTTAGCTTATCTTACCTGTGGGCATCTCTGCTAAACTCAGGAACCCAGCACTCTCTTGCCTGGCTTACTACTTAGGGTAGGACCACAGCATCTCTTCCAGAGCTGCGATGGCAGTTATCTTTCCCTCCACTTGTGCTTAATCCTCTATGCTTCAATGTGACCTACAGTTGAAGGAGAGTAGGCCTTCAGCATCAAGGACTGGAGTGGTGCAGCTGCAGGGTAATGCATTTACGTTTTTCTCCCCTTCCCAACAATCAGCCAGTATTGCCAGCATTGCCAAATCTATTGTAGTACCACCAGCAAAACAAGTACCTGTTCCATCCTGCCACATGGTCAAAACTAAAGAGGGACTAAGTGGTGTTGAAAGCACAGGAAAGGAGTGGCATTTAGGCAAAAGTTGATCTCTGTGGCCATGCAATGAAGATCCTTCAGAATATGGGTGAGGACTCATGAAAGAAAAGGTTTTTTCCAAACCACTAATTGTGGTTAAAGTTTCCTAGGGCACTACACCTACCTGAGTGCACTTTGAAGGTATAAGTGCTAGGGCCATGTACGGTGGGTTTCTGAACCCAGCAGCAATACAAAGCTTACTCAAAGCAAGACTTTATTAGGGCTATCTCCACCACCAAGGGGTGGATTTCAATGATGTTTAGAGTGATTTTTCTAGGAGATTCCCTATAACCATCATAACCAGCAGTTTGGTACCTTCCTGGTCCACAGGAATAAGGAGCTCACTACTGTGTGAGCAAGACCTGCTCCTTAACTTCTATGGAGGTATCTTACAACCCCCTCACAGCCTTGGCACCACTGCTTCCTCATTCTAGCAGTAGCATCTTTACTTGTAGAGACTCTGGGATTGCCCTCCTGTCTATCGCTGGTGATATCCTGACCTTCTGCTCTTTAGCTCCTCTGTGCGTTGGTATAATCTCGGAGCACTACTGTAGGTCCAGTTTGTACTAGGCCTGGGGAAGCGTTAGGGAGCTAGTGCCATCAGCTCCAGGTGTACGTGCTGCCCTAAAGCTTTTGAAAGTGGTCTACAGCAGTGCTAGGCCTTTCACCTTTCATTGCAGGCTCCTGCTCAGCACTACCTGCCTGAGTGGGGATTTAATACGAGAGGTGTAGCAATCAATGATTGGCTGGGGTTAAGAGATACATGAAGCTTTAATATGTCATGCAGTGGGGCACAGTACCTACAGTACTTAGACAGTTCAAAGGGTATTTGTAGCTACCTCAACTGAATATTTGGTTATGAAGTATGTTAATGCATTTAACTAAAGTTAATCTGATTTCAGATATGAATTCCAAGCCCTGTAAAATGTATACAGTGCAGCCACTTTGATCCTTTTACCATATATCATTTCAAAGCTACAGTTTTAGCATAGTTTGAGCATAAACTACACAAAGTGTGAAACACCACACATCAGGCACTTTACCAAAGATAAATTGTGCAGTTCCTTTAATTACCCAAGTGAATTATAATAATGTGGGCTGGGGGACCCACCCAGCCTCCAGTGTGGAGATGCTAGGGTGAGTCTGACATCAATCTTCTTTACTCAGCCTGCATTTGTGTACATGCATGTGAACTTTTGTCAAGCGCAAGCTGCTCTGGGGCCATTATTCTAGCTGTTCACAGCAGCTGCCCTTCTTTTAAAAAGTTGGCATAGGTGGTTATAACTCTTAGCTCATTTATACAGAGAATGACAATGAGTGTGACTCAAGTGGGGAGTCCCATGCCACAGAGAGGTAAAAAAAAACAGAGTTTGATAACTGAAATAACTGGGTGTTTCCACAGATAGGACCCAGATGCATTAAGATGGTGGTTTGAGGTTCAAAAATACAATATACCACAGTTTAAAAAAAACATTATGGAAGTATTACTCTTTTTAATGAACTGAAAAACAATAGGTTGATCTGTTCCACTAGGATTTACCACTTTTCAGAATATGGACGACAAGTATCAACAAGCTCATTTGGGTTAATATTTACCATAGTTTGTGCAACATGGAGATTGATTTGTGGAGTAAAGTGATGTACAGGACCAACCCACTTGCAAATACATGCAAAGGGGATCATAGAAAGGGCCGGTTCAAGTGGCCCAGGAATTTAATGATAGGGCAATTAACTAAAATAGACTAATCTGGCTCTTCACAAAATCCTAACCAAATCATACAGACTCATGTCAAGCAGGATATTTGGTGTTATTCCCACATGTAAGGTGCAATGTAAGATGAACTGAACATGTCATGATGATTACTCTTTGATGGGTTTCATTACCTTGGAATTTGTCACAAATCCACCTTGCTGCGCTGCATGACAGGGAAAGGACAGGACTGTGCAGTATTTAAGGCAATATGGGTAATTTCTGCCTTTTCTCCTGCACTGGCACCCTTTTGGCAGTCTAGCACCAAAGCAGGCACCCTTACACCATAGTGCAAGGGTACCTGCTATGTATGAAGCATTGTTTTTGTACAGTGAGGGACACCTTGCTGCACAAAAACAATCCAAAGAGGCATACCCCTCTATCTTCGTGTGCTGCAGAAATTCTCCTCATTACACCTCCCTTGAGATGGCATATATTTTGGGTTCATTCCAAGGTCTGCCATCTCCGGTAAATATGGGTATGCATCAAAAACCATGGGAGTTGCATGGGAACACTGATGCAATGCCCATTGAATGCCTTCCCAGGGTAGAGTAAGGCAGAGAAGTGATTTGTGCTACGTTGCTTCACTCTAGATTTATGTAGCCACTCAGAGCCACGCAAAGTGGCCTTGCATGGCTTCATAAATCGCATCTATGGTTTGCGTTGCTCTTGCACTAAATTTCGTGGCACAAGAGTGATGCAAATCAGCTCATAAATATGCCCCCTAGTGCCACACTAAACTGGTAATTTTTACAAGCTTTCCACTAATTACATTATCCGCGCATGACTCTTTGTTGATATAGCACTCCATTGTTTTTCCTCCTTTGCAAAATACTGTGCTGCTTATTATCATGCAGCATTCCATAATGGATATGTGGTAAATGTAGGCTTGCTGAAATGCTTGGATAACACGAACCTCTAAAATATGTAATAAGTATTTCTTTTGTTTGTTCATAATGATTCCAAGTGATGAAAACACTTTAAAAAGAAAGGGGGTTGGTGGTACGTTAGGATAAATCAGAGTCTAGAAAGAGGTTCTGCAAGGTTGGTATGTTATGTTACGTGCATTTGTATACTGAACTATCGTTCAGGAGGGTATCCTGGTGCTGAGGCAGGTGCGGCCTATAATGCTAGTGAGATAAAGGGTCACATGTACGATGAAAACATTTTGTGAGTTCCTATTTGAGACTTTTTGTGAATCGCAATTGGGAACATGCAAAATGCGATGTACAACGGTGTTTCAGACACTGTTTGCGATACCCGATGGTGTCGCAATTGAACTGCCTCATCAATATTCCCGAGGCAAGACGCAATTTGCGACCATTGGGAATGACCTATAATCACAGGGATGGTGGTCTGCTGGGCTCAGCAGAACCGCCATGTCTGTTATTACTTTTTAAATGAAGCAATTCTTTTTTTTAAATGCATCCCATTTTCCTTAAAGGAAAATCGGATTCATTTCGGAAAAAAAAATGAAAAGCTACCTCTTCATTTTTTGGGAGAAGGCAGTAGTCTGTGGGTCCAGTGCCTCCTCTTGAAAAATGTTGGTGCCCACATTCACAAAGGGAAAGGGGTTTTGGGGACGCCTTCCTGTGTGTGAGTGGGTTACAACCTCCTTCATGAAGTCAGTAAAGTATGAATGTTTTGCAGCAGCATTCCAGTCACAAAATATTCATACATGCCACTGCGAATGGCTGTTAGGAAGGGATGCCCTTCAAAAGCCCCTTCCAAATACCGACTCGCAAATCCTATTTTGTGAGTTGGTAATTGGTTACTGACTCGGAAAATAGGGATAGTTCATGCCAAACAACCATTTATCAGTCGCAAACGGCCCGATTCCTTGTTTGTGACCGCTAAAACATGTCATACATGTGGGCCATAGTGCACCAACGGTATATATATGTGTGTGTGCACACAACGTTTTTCTTTTCAGAGATTTCTGGATTGCTGATATTAATCTATATGTTTAGATTGTAAGGTGGTGCACTAAAATGCATTTGATGCAGTGTATATGCCAGGGATTAGTGAGAATGAATCATATATGTATACAATAGTTTCTTTATAAATTGTGACCAGTTGTCATTTTTGGCTAATAACGTGTTCATTTATTGTGCCATACATAAGAGTACAGTATCGTTTTTGGATTATATGTAGATTGTGGAATTAATATGCATTTAGAGGAAATTGTTAAATTAGCGTGATTGTGAGCCTTAAGCTTACAGTCGAGACATTTGATACTAATGCAAAAGTTGTTTTTCTGCATGTTTTTCTCCTCTGCAAGTGTAGACCAAAGGCATTCATTAGTTAGCAAAAAGCACACTAGGGCAGATTTACAAGCCTCCTCCGCCACCAGTATGTCACTTTTCGTGACGTACTGGTGGCGCAGGGGGCTCCTCCATATTTACAAGGACAGGAAAAGCCACCTTGCGTGACTTTTCCTCTCCTTGTAAATACGGCCCCTTCACACACAGCACTTTGCATTGAAGGGATGTTCCATGGGTGTTGCTGTGGGTTTTCCCACGCAACACCCATGGAACAAGAGACATCTCCAGATTTTGAGAAATCATAAATCTGGAGATGCGTCTGAATGCTATGCCACCCTAGAGGTGGCGTAGCGAGGCGCAACAAGTAGAAATGTTTTTATTTCTCCTCGTTTTTTCCTCTTTCAATGTGTGCTGCATTCTACAGCACGCATTGAAAGAGGAAAATGCCTCTAGTGATTGTTTTTGTGCAGGAAGGTGCCCCTTCCTGCACAAAAACAATCTCCCAACAACGCAGGCATCCTTTCACCATGGTGCAATGGTGCCTGCGCCAGAGCATGGCTGCAGTTTGTGCGCTAGATCAGGGGGAAGCACAGAGATGCGACATATTCTTGTAAATATGTCCCATCCCTGTGCATCGGAAGTGCTGCAGCGTGGCGCAGCCATAGGGCTTGCGTTGCCACGCTGTGGCACTTCCTTGTAGATCTGCCCCTCTGTAATTTAGAGATGGTTGGGTGCTAAAGAACTGGCTAGGATAATATTGAACTATTCTGAAATTGCACTGTTGACTCTGAAATATATTTTTAATCGAAAGCGTACTTACCTGATTGCGAAGTCCTTGGTCTTAAAAATGAAGTACAAACAAAGTATATTTTTCTAAAACTGGTCTGGATCTCCTTCTTGAGTCGTGTGTCCATTAGTGATCACCGTTGTGCAATAAATGTCTACACTCCTTTGTGTTAGGCCCAAGGCTTTTCACCCACACTACCACAAATAGAGTACTTTGGGTTTTAAATTGAGCCCTGTACACAGAGTCAGCTTCCTACATTTGGAAACGGGAAACGTACTATGATGTGTACGAGGTCATATTTCTTGAATGTTCTTTGTGCATTTTAATCACAGAACCCATCTTGGCTTTATTCAGAAACCCTTTAGAATTAGATAGGTACGGACCTCTTTTGTCGATCTCTGTGCGGCTTTATGCTATACATGACGCCTTACCTATGGAACTTCTAAAGAGCTTCTTATGCTTATACCTTTCTTGCTTCCTTGATTCAATGTGGTTTCCCCTATCCTTCGTTTAGAATAGGGTTTAGTAGATGTTGCTAATATTTTCCATGTATGGGGAGAAGGAAGGAAATAATTTGTCTAGTCATAAAATCTTTTTCCTTATTTTTTGCATAGCTGCAACAGAGCTCCATATATGCTCTTTGCTGTTGAGGACCAATGCTGTACACCACTTTGGTCTTCCCATGATAGTTTTGTACTTTTACAGTAGATTTTTTAGATTGATTTATATTAGTCTGGCTTTGAGTTTGTAATAGACCTTTAACCTTCAAGTTACTGACTCAGGCATTTATTGTGTGGTCCTAATGGTCACACTGTACTTTAGGATTTAAATTGTTGTTAACCCATTTTTCTCTGAGGCTACTAAAAAGGTCTATCGACCTGAGTAAATTGGGAGAAATGACCCAGAGCGTTCTGGGATGTGTAAATTCAAGTTGTTCTAGGCCTCAGGAGCAATGGACAGTTTTCCTTAAACACACCTTGACAATTTAAGACAAACCCATGAATTCTCTGTGCTTCTATCCTACCTTTGTTCGTGACGCTTTAGAAGCTTGGCAGGCCTCAGATCACTACTGCTGAACCATCTGTATTATTTAATTGTTTTCCTACTAAATGTTAAGGTAAAATTATATTTTATTCCAGTGATAGTGGAAAAGATCTACTTTAGGGACCTCAATTGTGTGGGCATTAGAGAATAACATTTTAATTTGTTATTTTTTTAAATATAAAATTGCAAGATGTTTCTCACCAGTGGAGGTCTACGCATGAAATGATGAGAATTGGCACAAGAAGGAATTGGACTTAGCATGGCAAAAAGTACACGTAAGCATCAGGTCATTTTTAACAAGCAATGTCAGTGAAACGCCCTTTCTTGCTTTAGTTTTAGTTTTACTTTAATTTTAGTTAAGTTTAGCGCACGATATCTTTGGTTTTATATGAGCTCTGCTGCCAGAACGTGCTTCCAAATGGAATGTAACCTCACATCCATAGTTAGTCCTTTAATTTTACAAGGTATCTATCGCTCTGTAAATCTACACCTGCCAGTAGAGGTTTTCTTCAACCTGCGGGACACACTTAAAGACAGCGACTTGTGTGACTTGCATTATTTACAATGTGTAGGTATTGTAATTGACTCTTTTCACCGTACAAATTGGTAAAGTGTACACTCCATCAGTCTTACGATTTCCTGAGTTTTTAAACGTTTCTTGAATGTAAGATAGGCATACGAACACCCAGAGAGTGTCCTAGCACTTTGATCTTGAACATTGTATGTGCATTATTCCGAAATGACACAACTAAAAAGCGATGATACTCTATTGGATTCGTGCATATTGTTAAGCCCTGTTTTGCCATTCCACAGCGAGACACAGAAATGCCAAAATCATAGTACCACTGCTAACAAAAGAGAAAACGATTTGGATGACAACTACAACATGCAACATCAGTGTGTATCATCAGCCAATGTCAAAACCGTATTTGTTTAAATAGCAGCAACTATAAAAAATGAAATGTTAGCATTTCTGTTTAGCCCGCCATTGATAATGTAGCTCACTATTTCAAACACCCCCGCCCCCCACCCGCCTACCCTCATGTGAGGACTCCAGGTGGTGCAGTCACCCTCACTCCAATCAATTAAGGCGTGATATACAAATTTAGAAGGTCGCACAGTTTTGATTAGGTTCGTTAGTGGCACTGCTTTGCCAAAAGATGTACTGGGCAGAATCTCTTTGCGTTTAGGCCCAGTGTGTGCAGATGGCGATGCTTCTCAGTGCCAAGTGCTTAATTGACCTTCACAAACGCACGGACTGAAATGAAGTTAATTGTTTTGCTCTGTTGATTGATGGCAATAGATATCGTGTTTAGAAAACTTGTACTCAAACTTCAATCACTCCCGATTTTCCTCCGCCAAATATTTTTGTTTTGCTCTCAACTGCAGGAACATTTGTGAACGAACCCATTGCTGTCTCTTTAAATACCAAAACTTTTATTCAGTATTTCGTAGTTACTCTCCCTCAGACAGGTCCCTCTCCAACATGCATTCAGTCAGTCAGTCAAAATTACTTTATTCGGCTCATATCAAGAACCATAAAAGTGCAAAACATCACAATATATACAATAAATAACATTTAAAATAAGCATTTACACATGATTTTAAAACACTACTTAAAATAAGACTAGGTCGAGTTTAATCAAAATTCACAATTAATTTTAAACAACACTATGTCCACTTGATTTTTTTCCTTAATCTCATCGCGATAGCCAAAAAATTTGCTATATTAAAAATCTCCCAAGTAGTACCTAGCAGCTGGAGATACAAAAGAGCAGGTTTGACTTGTCTGAATCCTTTGTTCTTAATAAGAGGGATGATGAACTTTTTGCGGAGAGGGGACAAATGTTTACAAAAGAAAATAAAGTGGGCAGTATCCTTGAGGGAGAATCTGTCGCAAGAACAGATCTCCAGGTCCCTGTCCTTCATCCAACCAACAGAATCAGTGAGCAAAAGATGGTATTTGTTCAGTCTAAACCTTGTCAATAAAAAGCGATGATTCATGTTATTCACTATGGTCAAGTAAGGTTCTATGCTGCCTGTAGTTATTAATAGCTGATGGGCCTTTACTGTGGGTTTTATTAGCTCCTTTTCTTCTCTGGCTACAGTAGTTCTAAGCTTGTGTGTATCTTTTACCCATTTAAAGTCTCCCTTTGATAAATTGTTGGGATTATCAAATATGTCTGGGCGACCTATTTCGTCACTTAGGTTCTTAACATAGCGCAGCCAAGGAATAGCCTTTCCGAACTCGAGCGATAAGCAATCTATTATAATTTCACGATTTAGCTCGAGTTCCGGATTTTGCCAGATTGATAACCATTTTAAAAGGGGGGCTAATGCTATCCGGTCAGTTAAATAACCAACCCCACATTCTTGATGTACAATGTAACCAGAGGTTGCCTGGGGAAGTGATAGAATAGTTTTTAGGAACTTGTCCTCTACCACCTGAAGTTCCTTCACATTTTTAAATCCCCACAGGTCCGCACCATACATAGCTATAGAGATACATTTAGCTGCATAAATGTTCAATATAGCTTGCATGGGTTTCACCCCCAGTTTACGAGCAAAGTCAAACACACCTATGATTGATCTGGCAAAGGCATTTCGTTTTGCAGCTAAATGAGGGACCCAGGATGACTTATCATCAAAAATAACCCCCAAATATGGGAAACTGGTGATTCTAGATAAGACATGGCCCTCACAAAGCATAGTCTTGGTTTTCTTGGGTTTACAACCTACAGTCATAACATGAGATTTGGCGAAATTCACGCTTAAATCAAGTCTTTTCATAAAATCAGCAAATGTGTCTAAAAGACTTTGAAGCCCTACTGCTGTACGCGCTAACAGTGCAGCATCGTCTGCATATAATAATGCTGGAATTTGGTACTTCCCTGCCCTAGGAATGTCCTTACAAGACTCAGTTAAGGCAGTGGCTAGGTCGTTGATATAAAGTGTAAAAAGCAGGGGGGCTAAAATACAGCCCTGCCTAACACCATTAGAGATTCCGATCTTGCCAGTGCAGTTGCCCAATCGGTCGAATCTAACAGTAGCAGAGAGATCTCTATGAAGATCTGCTAAAAAATAGACAAGGTTTTCATCTACTCCCTGCTTGAGAAGGAGTTCCCACAGTTTCGACCGGTTCACTCGGTCAAAGGCCGAGGATAAGTCCATAAAGGCCAGGTATAACGTCCCTTTCTTAGCTATAGTGTATTTACCTATTAAAAGGTAAAGATTCAAGCTTTGGTCTATAGTGCCACGGCCCTTACGAAACCCATATTGTAGGCACGAAAGGGTGTTGGTATCCTCCAACCATTCTGTTAATTTACCCAAAACTACTCGCCCCAGGACTTTTACTGCGGAATCAATGAGTGAGATAGGGCGGTAACAACTAGGGTCCCCTCTATTACCCTTTTTAAAAATAGGAATGATCACGGACTCGGACCAGGTGTCCGGAATGCCTGCGACACAGACCCTGTTAAAAATATTCGTTAAAACTGTGGACCAAGTCTCGATGTCTGATTTAAAAAGGTCCGATGGGACGCCATCGGGTCCTGGAGCCTTATTGCTCGTCATCTTGCCGATGGCCTCAGCCACCTCGCCCTTGGTTACGAATAAAGTATATTGTTTCACAGTGGGAAGAGGAGGATTTGATCCACCATTCATACCCACTTCGTAGACTGACTTGAAGTGAGAGTACCACTGGTGTACCCCGATACCGCAATCTAATTGATTATTACAGGGATCACGAAAGAAGGGTTTGTTGACGACAGACCAGAACTTTGCACTATTGCGAAGGACGTCAACCGAAGAGAGTTCTTCCCACGCGTCCTCCCGGATCTCCTTTTTCCTGGTTGCCAAGGTTTTAGTATATTCTTTCCTGAGTTGGGCTATGTTAGACCGATTCAAAGGGTTACTGCTCAAGGCCGCCCTCAGCTTTCTGTTGGCCAATGAACAGTTTTTGTCAAACCAACCTAACTCTGCCTTGTCCATTGTTTTAACTGGACACCGAAGATCTGCTGAGATCTGGGAGCAGATTACGGAATACGCCCCTAGTACTTCCACGTTCCCTGCTTCTGAGTCAAGGCACATGGTCAACTCAGGGCCAACCTTCTTTTTCAAATTGGCAAAAAAATCATCAGGAATAACTTTGTTCCATCTGATCCTGCGATCCTGATCTGTGGGGCGAATGTGCGATTTGTCCGTTCTATCAGGGGCCGTAGCAGGTTGTGAAAAGAGATCAGACAAAATGAGGACCACAGGATTATGGTCGCTGAAATATGTCCAGGCTGCTGAATATTCCATAGTCCTGTTCCTCAATACTGAACTGATGAAAATATAATCAATCACAGAGTATTTCCCGTTCCCTTTGAATGTTGGGGTATTCTCATCCACCATGGCGGGGAGTAGCAAGCCATGATCAGCAAGGATTATTTCCAAAAGAGCACCCTGAGGTGAGTGCTCAAAATGGGCCTCCCGTGATTCTATTGGGCCTAAGAGATCCGTCAAAGGGCATTTCTCTGGACATCTATGGATATTAAAATCGCCCATGATAATGATGGGACAAATAATCTCAGTTTCCTCCTTAAATTTAACCAAAAAACAATTTAATGCGGTGAGATGATCAACCGTGGTGTCTCTGTGATAAGAGTTATAAAAATTTACAATTAAAAAATTACTGCCCCTGTTGAGGGAAATTTGAACTGCTAAACAATTACATGAGCCAGTGTCAAGTTGAGTCAGCGAGCCAGAGATGCTAGCTGAAATCAAGGTAACCAACCCCCCCTTAGCCCTCCCCATATTAGACGGTACAGCAGACGCAAAGAAGCTTTTATATCCATCTATACACAGGGTGTTATCCGTGTCCCAAGTCTCTTGGAGACAGATTACTTCGCCTGAGCAGATAAGATCTCTCCAGGCTGGGTCATCTGTCTTATTTCTCAGCCCAGCTATGTTCCAGGTAACCAATTTAGTTAAAGGACCCGTGGGTCCGTGGCTAGGGCCATTGACTATCAATGGCACTATATCTGGGACTGCAGGCTGAGTTTCAGGTGCTATAGTTAATTCTTGCAGCCCTAGTCACTCATTGTCATCCAAGGTGGATAGGGCAGAGTATCTATTAGAGATAGGGACAGCATAATCAAGGGGGGCACAACTCTTTGGGAAGTTATTGGTCGTCCTTATGTCAAAAGCTGGGGGATAGAAAAAACCCAAAGGGAGGACATTAACATAATCATGATGAATTCTAGCGGAACCTGCTTGCCTCAAAATGTCCTCAACCAACCTGGGGGATCTAAAACTTATGACAATGCAGTCACCATCTAAACACTTGTTAATCTTACCCACCCAAGGAACTCGTCTTATCATCAAAAAATTACTATGTAAATGTTGCCCCAAAACAGTTTTATTCGATAAGTAGTGAGGGCTTAGTTTTTTAATGAAGACCAGTGTTCCCTATTCCCATCCACAAGCTTTGGGACATTGGCTAAAATAATAGAGTAGGGGCAGGCCTCTGGTGGTAAGTGTAGTGTCGAGTCGCTCCCTAGGGGCCGTCCGGAGAAGAGATCCTCCCTCTTGGGTTCTGCTTGTGTGTTTCCCTACCCTGAGCAATTTCTGCAGCAATTGGAGGTCGGGATAAGGTAGTAGAACCTATAGCCGGGGTAGTGCAGGGAAGTGTTGGTTGTTGATGTATTGTAATCATAGAATCCAACATATTATCAACTGTAGCTGTACACGTAATTAGAGAATCAACTGCCGCGGAGCTTGGCTCAACGTTAAAAACCTTAGTTTGAAGGTGTAACTCGATTTTAGTGATGCGATCCTCTATTCGTTTCAATGTAGCCATTAACGGTACAGTTAGTAACTTAAGACGGGCATCGATAATTGTCGCTATTTCTAGCCCTATACTTTTATTACCAATATCGGGGCCCTGAGTTGTGCATTCATTTATGTAATTATTAGAAATTGGGGTTGACTGAGATGTGAGCCCTGGTCAAGCGGTATCCGCAATCCTAATCAGGGTAAACCCCAAATTATCCTATGCTCACCCTCTGGTAGCTTGGCACGGAGTAGTCAGGCTTAACTTGAGGGCAATGTGTAAAGTATTTGTGCAACACTTCAAACAGTAAAATAGTGAAAACACAACACAAACTGACTGCACAAACATGTGTCACGTTATTTACTGGGACACAGTGATACAAATTTTCTGATAGAATCTGATAAAGGGGATCCATTATCTTTACCATTTGCAAATGTTGCATTTTTCCCCAATTCATCTTCACTGTTTACCAATGAGGCTTTGACGTCTTTTTTATGTGCTGCTTTTATGCTTTACCTTTTCGCTTGGACTCTGTAACAATCTTTACTGGACCTAAATGTATGGGTAGATACTTGTGTTTTTTCCATTTTTTCAGTCAAGTATAGGATGGTGCAGTGCACCTTCTTTCTAGCAATAGCAGACTACTCCGGGTTTCTTATGATATGGCTGTTAGGAAGGGTTGGGAGTGCTTTCAGGCATTTAATTGGCCACAATCTGCACCACTGGTTTAAAGGCCCACCAATTACCACAATCTGCGTATTGCCACTGCTTTTAAGCTAATAAGGTCAGCAACCCAGCCTATAAAGCTACTCCTATGGCACAGACAAGCATGTAAGCCTGTGGATGTTGTGGCTCAAGCACCCCAGAAGCTTCTGTAGCCCTTTTCTTTTCTCCAATCCTTAATAAATATCTTTCTATCACCTAAACGATTCAAAGTACTTTCCTCAATGGTCCGCCACACTGATGTCCCACCTCAGCTCCTCTCCGTAGCTCCCGTCAATCACCCCAGCACACTCCCTCCTCCCTTAAACTAGATGGCACACTCCAGGGCACAAAGAGGCAAGTGAATAATGGGCCCGGTTAATAACTTTGTCGGCACTAGCCATTCTCTATGTGCTGTGCAGGTGCATACTATATACAGTCACAAATAAAGGGGAGGTACTTGTTCCAGACCTGCAGAATCCACTGCAAGCCCAAGTCTAGGTGGCCTAGAAAGTTTCAAATATACTGGCAGACATCCCGGACCCACGGGGGGACAGCTACAGATATCAGGAGGACATTGGCAGTATAGAAAGTGAGGATATTTACCCCATGGGCCATTCACAGCCCTTGGCGTTCCCCATGGACTCCTCCTAGTGGTCATCCAAACTAGGTCCAGGCTAAACCCCCAAGACCAAGCAAGAAACCTCAGCATCATCCTAGACAGCAAGCTCATGATGATAAACAGGTCAATGCTGTGACCACATCCTGCTGGCTAATTCTCAGAATGCTTTGAGAGATTTTCAAATGGCTCACCACACACACAAGCCACACAGTCACCCAGGCCCTCATTACAAGCAAACGTGAATACAGCATCGCATTCTACGTCAGCATCTCCAACCAGCTTATACAAAGACTCCAGCCCATCCTAAACACAGCTGCCATACATACTAAACATCGCCAGAAGTGCTCACATCACCCTCTACCTCACTGAACTACACTGACTACCCTTCCAGAAATGCTGCTAATTCAAGCTGCTAATACACGTCTACAAAGCTCTCCACAACACCAGAACAACACACCTCAACAACCAACTTCAGCTCTACCAATTTTCCAGACAACTACTGTCAACCTCTCTCACCCTCACATGGGTCCCCTGCATATGCAAAAGAAAGTCAGGAGGGTGCACCTTCTTGGGCACACCTTCTCCTTCATCACAACCAATAACTGGAAAGAACTTCCTCAGCACATCAGGACAGCTCCTTCACTTCTTAACTTCAGCAAGAAGCTGAAGACCTGGCTGTTCAACTAGAAGCTCTGCATGGCCTATGTTCCCACTCCTACACCTGGATACCCTCACCGGTGCAGAGCAATGCACATAGATATAACATAACATAAACAGCTGGAAAGAACTTCCTCAGCACATCAGGACAGCTCCTTCACTTCCTAACTTCAGCAAGAAGCTGAAGACCTGGCTGTTCAACTAGAAGCTCTGCATGGCCTATGTTCCCACTCCTACACCTAGATACCCTCACAGGTGCAGAGCAATGCACATAGATATAACATAACATAACCTGCAAAACACAAAGACACATGAACAACTTTTTAAATACACTGCACTCTGCCTTATGGACTCTTTAGGGACTACCCTATGGGTGACTTATATGTATTACAAAGGTAGGTCTAGACTTGGCAAATTGTGTATTTTACTGAGTCTAAATGGCAGTTTAAAACCACACACGGGCTGCCATGGGAAGTCTGAGACATGTTGTAAAGGGTTACTTCAGTGGAAGACACAATAAGTACTGTAGGCAATTAGTAACATTCATTTACAGGCTCTGGGTACATGTAATACCACTTTCCTAACAACTTAAAATTAAGTGTACCAATCAGGTTTAAGCCATTTTTACCATGTTTCAGGAAAAGAGCACAAGCGCTTGAGTACTGGTTAGTAGTGGTAAAGTGCACAGAGTCTTAAAGCCTTCAAAAACAAATTCAGCACAACACACGATTGGAAATGGGATGAAGTCCCTCAGGTACTACTTCCCATTTGAGAATGTGAAATAAGCCATTTTTAAGAGCAGGCAGTGGTCACCCGGACCACTGTCTACTCTTATAAAATGAAACTTAAAGGTTTTATTTCCAATTTTTTTTTAACACATCCCATTTCCTTGAAAATGAAAATGGCCTGCATTTATAAAATAAATTGCTTTATTTAAAAGCACTTACAGCTATGGTGGTCTTCTGAGCCCAGCAGACCACCATCCCTGTGATAGCAGCAGTTCATTGTGGGTTGCGAATTGGGACCTACAATGTTAATATTCATGAGGTAGGTCGATTTACGACCTCCACTAGGAATCACTATTTTTAAATATATTATTTTGTACATTAGACATTGTGATTTTCTAAATGCGATACAGTTAGAATCGCAATTTAGAAATCACAATTCCTAGTTTTTCTACATCTGGCCCAGAGCTCATAGGGTAGTAATGTTCTTTTTTACATAATTTCCATTGCTTATTTCAATCTGTGTGAAAGCACAATTTGTGCATGCAGAAAGTGAAGTGCATGTGACCAACTCAAATCTTTCCCTTGCACACTATTTGAAAGTGAGTTCTGGCCAAGTGTGTGCAGACTCACATATGGGAGCCTCTCTCCTGCGTAGAAGAATATCCCATCCCCCTATGTGAGTTCTGTTCTTACAAAGAATTTGTACAGAGGGTTGGATGACAGTACAATTTAAACCAGGAACAAATGTGTCATGTAGTACATGAGCGTATTAGATCTGTAGAAAAGAATATGGATTTGAAGAATTCTGTGCACATAAATTGTTCCATGATTCCTATGAATCTAGAAGGACTGTGCATCTAGAACAAAAAATGTCATAATACAGAGACTGAGTCTTCTTATATAATCAGTAAATGTTGGTCAGTTTGGTTTGCTCACAGTACCCTATCTAAACCCCCAAACCTGCAGAGTTATAGAAGTTGTCAGTAACCTAGAACACGACTCTCAGATTCCCAAGGAAATTGTGAGAACAGATCTAACCCTTTCATTTGTCACTTTTGCATGCCCAAAGTGTTCACAAAGAAAAGATATAATACTAGTCCTTGTATATAAAACATGAACTGCGCTTATAAGAAAGATGAGACACGTCATTGTTATAAGCATTATTAGAATGGTGAAAACACAAACAATTCAACCATGTTAATTGCTCATAATGGTATTAAAGTTATTCCTATTTATTATTAATCCCTAGCCTAAATAGAGCATACCGGTAGTACCCATTTGCGAGGCCTGTTGGAATGACCTAACCCCATACCTTGGTACTGAATGCCAGGAAGCCAGGCTTAGTGCATCCACAAATGCACCCCCATCTGAGTATACAGCTATCATCTTTCTCAGGATGAAGTACAGGGACAGCAGCACTGGATCTTAGGTACAGCTCACAGCAGCGTTCCGTGATGACTCCAGTGGGAAGTCAACCTCTAATCAACTTCAGCATGGATGCTGGTTTTTTAATGAAACGGCAAGCCTCTCACACTGTGCCAGAGGTGCAGAACAACGTTTTAAATAGACTAAAGCAATAAAGTTAAGTTATCTTCTTACAAGCACAGTCAGTAAAACAATGCTGTGGCACCTGAGCTTAGCATCTCAGAACACCATGTGGGTCATCAGGCTATCTTTAAATGGAATGCTGTGTATGTCACGGGATAAGTCATAGAAGAGCTGAGGGGAAGAATGTTAGGACTGTGAGAGTTGCCCTCAGGATCTTGGTGTGATGGATGAGATTTTCTCTGTGAAATAAACTAATGTCTTTGAGCAATTCTAATGTATCCTGGTGAAGTTCCTTTCTTGGATACCACAAATGCATAATGTTCTGAGGCTGTGCGACCCTGTAACTAAATGTGCAGACTACAGGGGGACAATGCCTATCAAAAATATATGCGTCCAGGGTCCCTTCTCACAATGGGAAAGCATGTGCAAACCACCATTAGAAAATGGTGCTAAATTAAAATGAGCAACTAAAATGGAGAATAAATGTAAGCTGCATAACAAAATGTGCTATCTGAACCACCGAGTGACTCTGTAGGTGGCCTGTTTTCATTAGTAGACACTTCCTCACCACTCATGGGAGCCAAAAAATACCATATCAATGAAACTGTGTACTGCCTCAATAACAGCTTGCCCAGTAAAGGCGTGGCAGCAATGCTTGTCATTAAATATACATTTCCAGTATATTGAAAATGCTGCAGGACTTACTTGTCCACCCAAAGTAACCACCATTCGGCTTTCAGAATGACTAACAAGTATGTAAATGGTCTCCAGTAACATTTTTTACATGTTATCCCAAATGAATTGGGATTTCCACTCATGACTGAGAGCCTGATTTAAAGTTTGGTGGATGGGTTACTGTAGTATCCTCAGGTCATGTTATTATGTTCCCTTCATTCTGTACCTAGCTGCTCAGCCAGTGTCAGTGTTCCGCGTAGAATGTTAGTGTGGGTGGAATGCTTGGATACTGTGTGGGACTGCGGCAGTTGGGAAGATGGGCTGAGCAGCTAGGATGCTGCTCCTGGTGGGGTCTATCCTGGGGCCTATTGTGGAGCCTGATCTGGGCCTGTTCTGGGTTTAATGTATCTACATCTAAGATCTTAATAAACTTCATCTACTTCTACCTGGCCACGTCTACAGTGTCTACTTGTACCTCCTACACACGTGGGGCTGGACCACTACATTTATGGCGACGATCTGGAGAAAATCTCACGCAAAAGGCAACGTGAAGTCAACCAAGAATGAGGAGTGGACCAAGAGAACATGTAGAAAAGAACCAAGGTCATGTAAAATGAAAAAAAAAGAAACAAGCGTCAAGAAATTTAAAGAAAAGGAAAGAAACCTATGTTACGACACAGCTGAAGTCAAAGAAACATAGCAAGCATGCCTGTTTGCCCCACCAGTGTCCATCACATTGGACAGCCCAGCCCATGCGTGCTGTGTTTTCATCTATGAGTCTACAACACCAGTAAATACGGCTTCAACCTTGCTAACACTTTGGAGAAGAAAATGTGCCACAAGAAAAGTCTACAGTGACAACTAATGTCGAATGTGCCACAGGAAATAAATATAGTGCCTGGAGAAGCAAGGTAAACTGGTGCTGGTTTTTTTTTCATCTCCTGGATATGTGTTTCTAAGGCTGATTGAGTTTTAATGGACATTTTCTGCTACGTGAAATATCTACAGTGCTTCAAGAAGAAAGTTAATTTGTTGATGCCTTAGTTTTTGCCTCAAGTGCGGAGTGAAGTAATTTTTTGGGGGGGACATTATGTGTACATGTGCACATACTCAAGATGTTTCCAGTATTTTATCTTGTGACATTTCCTTCGTTTAAACCTAGGACTTGAGAAGTTAAACTTGTATTATTGCCTGTTCGTTTTTCTAAGGTCAGAGGGTGTTTTTTTGAAAAAAAGAAAGTAATCGCCTCGGATTGCTGCCTGCCGGATTTGTGAAACGACTGGGTGGAAAACGTTGAATTTACGTTTGTGGCATATGTACCCTGTTTCCCTGCTGTCTGGCCTCAAGAGAAACAGTTACGCGGCATTTCAAATTTTAAATATGGCTCGCACTTCTTACCGGATCAACTATGTCGCGTGTCCCGTGGAGCAGAGGGCGAGTTCATGACGTCTTCTATTCTTCCTGGTATTCTATGCTGCAAAAGGACGTTTTGATGCTTGAACGCGCTGTGAGCCACTCGGTATACTTTTCAGAACGTGCCACCATCTTGTGGTTGGAGGTCCCAGTCACGATTCCAGGACCAAGAGATTTCTTTGCCAACCACGTTTGTTTCATAATCTGCCAACCACGTTTTGTGCGCAAAAATAAAGTAAATTGTAAAAAAAGTCGGCGACGATTGGGCACAGGTGCTACAGTACTCGTGCAGTGAGAGCCTGAGGGGAATTTGCACATCGGCGTAACCAAGAGCAAACGGAAAATAAAAAGGAACAGAACAACGAAATAAGAAGAAGCAGAGAAGTGGTGTCTTCGTATTTAAAAAGGTACTGTGTTTTTTTATCAAGATAATAAAAAAAAAGGTAGCAGCGGAAAAAGGGTCAACAGTAAGCACTCACCGTTAGCTGATGAAGCGACGAAGCGGTGTATTCAAGTTTCCAAACTGCATGTGCCACTACATTCATTCAGTGCTCAATTGTTTTTAGAAACGCCTGTCGCAGTGACAGGCACACCATTGACTTTAGAAATACGAGTTGTAGGACATGTTTTAAAGATTTCATGCAAAAATGTTTTTTTCACAAGTGGAAGAATTTAACGCAAAAATGTTTCACAAGAGAATTAATTTATCGCAAAAATGTTTAATTTCACAGATTAGTGAGATTTCTTTCTACAATGTCTTGTGTTTGCTGTATGCCAACGTCGTTTTATAGCTATGTACAAGTTTTTGTTTTGTTGGCATGGGAGTGGGTATTAGTCCCATGTCTCTTATTTACGCATCCCTGCTTAAGTGATAGGGGTGGGTTTTTAGTCCCATGACCCATGTTTCAAATGTTTTATCCCTGCCTGCCTAGGGGATAGGAGTGGGTTTTAGTCCCATTTCCTCTTTAGATAGTTTTATTCCTGCTTAGGGATGGGAGTGGGTTTTTAGTCCCATCACCCCACGGTCACAGTAATTTATATGGGAATGGGTTTTAGCCCCATTTTTTTTTAAAGGGGGTTTTAGTCCCACCTTTCTTATCTTGAGTTTGGGTGTCAGTTCCATTTACTCTGTTATAGGGGGTTAGAGTCCCACCTATTTATAGGGGGTTAGTGTCCCACCTATTTAATTAGTAATGGGTGCCAGTCCTATTTACTAAGTTTAAAGGGGGTTTTAGTCCCACCAGTGCTGCATGTCGGATTTACATGCTCCACAAGTCAGTGGGTTTTAGTCCCATGTGACGTATCATGTACGTTTGGGTGTCAGTTCCAAACAATGTTTTTTCACATGGGTTTTAGTCCCATAGTGTCCCTCACATGAGGGGTGGCGTTTTAGGTTGTCGTCACAGTCTTTTCACGTGAGAAGTACTTCCTTGGGTGTCGTTCTACCCATAGGCTTTCTACCTGTAAGATTTTACTCTGGGTATCATATTCATTTGTCGTATGTGAGCTCTTATTTCACTTCTAAAATTGTTCTTTGTTCAGTATTAAGGGAAGGGGTTGGTGTTAGTGTGTTGATCTATGCTTGCATCTTTCCTTTCTCCTTAGTGTGTCTGTTTTCCCTCTCGTGATGTATTTCTACATGCATTCCTGGGTTTATGGACTATTCATATCTTGTGTACATTTCTGTATTTATGTGTTTGCTTATTAGTAGTTTGGGTTTATTTTAGGTTTTATTAATTTTCAGTGTAAAGGAAGAGGATGTGTAGTATCCTCAGGTCATGTTATTATGTTCCCTTCATTCTGTACCTAGCTGCTCAGCCAGTGTCAGTGTTCCGCGTAGAATGTTAGTGTGGGTGGAATGCTTGGATACTGTGTGGGACTGCGGCAGTTGGGAAGATGGGCTGAGCAGCTAGGATGCTGCTCCTGGTGGGGTCTATCCTGGGGCCTATTGTGGAGCCTGATCTGGGCCTGTTCTGGGTTTAATGTATCTACATCTAAGATCTTAATAAACTTCATCTACTTCTACCTGGCCACGTCTACAGCGTCTACTTGTACCTCCTACACACGTGGGGCTGGACCACTACAGTTACTTTGTCACAAACGTGGTGGAACAGGCCCTGAATGATTAAGCAAAACAATGCTTTGAGCTTCAGTCACAATGTTTAAGTTTGCAGATTGTGTATTTCTAACAAAAACATGAATGGTTAACTGTGCCAGGGGGACCCTACTTCCTTCAACATATGTTTCACACCACACCATCACATCTGGCAAATCTCTGCTAAAATTGAAAAGTCAGTGATAAATTAAGCTTTGAAAAGGCTCACTGCTGACCTTCAGGGTGGTTCCTGCAACGCTCATCTTTTTGGTGTTGGCATTTAGTCAATGAAGTCTAAACTGCAGTAATCCTGGCGGGAGAGCACAGGATTCTGAGCTCTTACTAAAATCAGGTATAACATATTGAATAGCTGACATTCTTGATGTGGCAGGGTTACACCACGCTGCATCTCCTGCATCTGGCTGTCTCTGAGTTTGTAGATATAATAGCATTTTATGTGTATTTCCCTTTACAGTTGAGTTCAATAGTGCACACCTTCGAAATGTAATATAATGTCAATTTCCTCAGCTGTCAATGTCTACGAATACTTTAAGTTCAACACGTTTGAAATAGATTAGATGAATGGTGTCTACATGTGTTATTTAATATCATAGAGTCACAGCAGCTATGTCCTTTGAAATGTTGATCAACAAAGGATTTCTCTTGTATATCTGGCTTGAGATATAAAAATGTGAATATGATGACTCACATGTGGAAATTTAGCTTGCAAACTAAACATTATCTGCGCCATCTTGCCTCTCCCCAGCGCCACGCACAGCGAATGCACGGCCGCCATTTTAGGCACCCCACTCTCTCCCCACTCATTGTCAATCGCCAGCGCGGTCCCCTTGGCGCTGCGAGCATCCCCCGCGCGCTGGCCACCCCCGCTCTCTCATACAGGCCATAAACCCTCTCTTTCTGCGCGACCCTGCTACGGAACCACTTCCGACCGACAACCCATACATGGTCATGCCTCTCCTTTGATAACCCCCTTCCTCTGCGCCCCATTGTCTGAACTGGTCCCAGGCCATCACCTAGCCCTGCGGATGCAGTTTATTGCCCCTACTGTAAGGGAAACACCCCACATCAAAGGGATTACAGAAGATCAATGCCCCTACTCCCTGAGACCCGACCGGTCACACACCCCCCAGGAATTGGCGGAATACCCTGCTGCGCAATAGCCATCTCCTACTGTGGGTGGGGTGGGAACTCCTACTGTATCTATGTGTGGGATCGGATCTGAACCGGGGCTTCAGGGGATATTCCCCCCGTACATCAAGGGAATCTCAAGAATGTACTATGTGTAATAAAGCAATAAACCAGTGTATAAGAGACCAGGTCTCAGAGATGCAGTTAGAGCACCTCGTGACGATACCTTGCTGTCTGATCTGATGTGTTCTGCTCCGACGGAATAAAACTTTGTTTCCTGCCTTCCAGTCTCCGGCGCCTGCCTCTTTTATTGGTAAATTATCGAGTGGTATGAGAGGCGATTATCGCCGGGCAAATACTTGAAAGGTTATCGACTGAAACTGCCGCTACCATTTAACAATTGGCGTCCCAAACGTGGGGCCCATCAGCGACACGTGGATCCAGTGGGAGAGGTCCCGACGACAGAGTGAACGACTGCAACGATCGGGAGAGCTCCTGCCCAATAGACCCTCGTCTGGCAGCCGATCATCCGAACTTCACTGGTTCCGAGCAGACCTCTCTCGAGTGATCTACGGTCCTTACTGGGAACCATCAGGAGTGCCGCGGCAAATACGGAGAGTAGAGGACGATCGGGAGCTGGAGGCGGAAGACGAGAAACTGTCCACGCGGTCTGGGTAAGGTCGTGATACACGACAAATTGAGAAATAATTGATTGATTGTTTGATGCTTTGGAAATACTAGTATTGCTCATTGATTGTTCTTTTTGAGATATTCGCTGTCTACAAACGGTGAGGAGTAGAAATACTCTCTCTCTCTCTCCCTTTGCAGATAGTGAAGGGTAGGTAACGCAGACTTTTGTCCCCGTTGAAACCCGTCGTGCCTATCTTTATCTCCCCATTGATTGATTGTCCGAACATTGATTGTTTTGAAGAATAGTGCTTTTTGAGATATTCTCTGTTTGCAAATAACGTAGAATAGGAATATTCTGTCTAGTCTTTGCAAATAGTGAAGGGTAGGTAACGCAGACTTTTGTCCCCATTGAAACCCGTCGTGCCTATCTTTATCTCCCCATTGATTGATTGATTGATTGTCCGAACACTAGTTGTTCGATATTGGTTCTTTGGAGGTATTCTCTGCTTACAAATAACGAAGAATAGAGATATTCTGTCTAGTCTTTGCAAGCAGTGAAAAGATAGGTAGTGCTGACTTTTGTCCCCGTTGAAACCCGTCATGCCTATCTTCTCCCCACTGATTGGTAGTTGGTTCTGCCCGGACCGCTTATTAGAGGTGAACCACCCGGCTCCACTGGAAGGCACCCCTAATAAGGACATGTTCACTAAATATGGACTAGTTGCCGTAGCTTATAGCAAACTGTGGCATAAGTATACCAAGAAGGACCCCGAAAGTCAGTGGCCACTGATGGGATCCTTCGACGACCATAAGATAGAAGCGCTAGAAATAGCTCTGCGTAGCAACAAGACGACGCCTACTATGCTTGACAGTATCGGCATGTGGCGCAAAGAAGCGACGCAACGGAAAAAGAGGGAAGAAGTAAAAGCAGAAAAGGAATTACGAAAGGCAGCTCACCTTGTCGCTAGAAAGTTAGACGAAGACATAAAGGAGAGAAGGGAAACTAAACTAAGACAGGAGCCCGAAACCTCAGGCCAGTACGCTGTTAGGACCCCTTCTTTGCTCTACCCTGAGTTGTCCTCCAAGCAGCGAACGAATGACGAGTTACTGTTAGGTCCCCCGATCATTTACATGCCCCCTCCGTATGCACCCTCCCAATCAATAGTGCAACACCCACAACCCCCGAACACGAGCGAAAGCAGTACAGGGGCCTCGGCCCTCACGGCCTCCGCGCCGGCTGAGCCTCTTGTGCCGAACCCAACGTCGACTACAACGCTAGACGACCATGAGATAGGAAAGAAAGAGTCCACCAGAATGAATCGATTAACTAAGGATGAACGAGCAGGAATTGACAAGATAGTAGGGACGCTGGTGGAACGAAAAGAAAGTGAGGAGTATATAACAGACGTGTATAACTCGTACGCCGACAGCCGCAGACGACACTTCGTCGTACGGCTCTGTTATCACGCCCTGAATGCATATGAGGATAGGTACCACGATAAAGGCCCCAAAGGCTTAGCGGCCCTATATAGGAAGCTAGACATTGGGGAAGAAAGAGAGGGCGATGTAGCGAACCTCTTCACTCGTACACTCGAGGTCTACCGACACCTTAAAGAACATGGACAGACCACCAAAACAGAAACCCCCATAGCAACTAAGCCTCAGGGAGGAAGGTCTGATGCCATGATGCCCATTAAAGAAGCTGCCCCCTACTGGGTCCCCCCACGGGGTCAGGGAACACACAACGACATCAACCACCAAGATGCGAAGGGAAGGGTTGTATATAACTGGGTCTACCAGCCGTGGGACCGGCAAGATATTTTGACCTTTAGAAAGACTCTACCCGACTTGAGAAAGAACCCGACCGCCTTCTACACTGAATTGGGTACAGCCTTAGGCTCAACGATAATGACGTTAGCAGATATCGACTTGTTCTTTGGGCTATGCCTGCCGGCTGATGTGTGGAAACAAATCCGGAAAGTTGACCACGCTGAGCCGTTCGGATATACCTGGGTACAACTCGATACCATAGATAAACAGCGAGAACCAGGACAGAAACCCCCGAAGGCCATCTTAGAGCTCCCAGACAAGATTGTACTAAAACTGAAGACTCTAATCCCAGAAAGAAAGGTAGACTGGTCGATAGTGACGGCTTGCCGCCAGAAACCCCAGGAGGATGTGTCTGAATACTTCTCCCGATTCGAGACTGTGTTCTCCGATTACAGTGGCCAAGACATGACCACCGCAACCGGACATCATCTCTTTGTCCAGAATTATGTAAAGGGTCTGTCGCCAGAAGTTTCCCAGAAACTACAGACCAGCGAGAGTAGTTGGGCAGCCTCCAAACCCGCAGCAATTCTCCAGATGGCCCAGTACTACGAAAACCAGAAGAACGAGAACGATAGGGCGTCAGAGAAGAAGAAAAAGGAATTAAAGGAGAGGGTGATGATAGCACAGTTGCAAGGGGTGACCATAGGAAGGGAACCCCCAAAAGAGAATTACCAACCAACCGCCCCTAGAAAGCTACCCCCTAGAGACCATACACCTACACCCTACAACGGACGGAGAGACTTAGATGGGAATCAATGTGCGTTCTGTAGAGGGTTCGGACACTGGAAGTCCCAGTGCCCGGTCCTTCTGGAAATGAACAAAAATAGGGACCCCAATAGGCACAACAGGAAGTTTGTTGATACCCACCATCAACGTCACCACACTTGATTAGGATCACGTGCAATCGAACCACGCCATTTTCCGAATACGCTAACTGGATCGCTGATACGTACAACACTCCAGCAAAATAGTATGGTCAAACATTTTTAATAACTTGTAAGTATAACAACATTCCGGCAAAATGAACAGGTTAGAACATGTTTTAAACAACTATTTACATGACAGTCTGCTGCGACCTGCACCCCAAAGCATTTACGTCCACGTGACACCGTCCTCGCCTCTCCTACCTCGAAGTTGCAACATTGGCCTGTTTTGGGCGGTCCCTCTTAGTTGACTTTGGGCTATAAAAGCCATGCAAAAATCCCTTGACATCAGTGGCGGGCGATTGTGCGAATAGGCCGGAGGTTATACGAAGCGCCGAAGTTCTGGCAACACCAAGGCGGAGCCCGCCATGCTGTGCGGGCCTACCCGTCTTCTTTCTTCTTTCTTCAATAAGGGCTGATGCCCTGGCGGGGGGAGGCGACGCGGACGGACCTCCCCCACCTCCCCAGGTGGAGGCTCGCCGGGCACCCCAACCGTCTTTGACTCACCGGCCAGCTAAGCTGCACCCAACCGTCTTTGATTCGCCGGCCAGCTAAGCTGCACCCAGCCATCTTTTTCATCGGCCTGCTGGATTTCACCCTGACACGCTGTGCGGATCTTCCCATTCACTTCTTCCTTCAATAACGGAGGGTGCCCTGGCGGGGGGAGGCGACGCGGACGAGCCTCCCCCACCTCCCCAGGTGGAGGCTCGCCAGCAGATGAGGGCACCCCAACCGCATCTTTCACACGTCAGCCAGCTGAGTTGCGCCCTGCCACTTCATTCGCCGTTCGGCTGAGCCGGTACCCCTGCACGCGGCCGCCAGGCAACCACCCAATCACAGGGTTCACCAGGACTGCCGCTAGCACCCGACGCGGGGAGTGGGCCCCCGCAGCCAAGTAAGCAGGGGCCCACTCCGGTGGTGATACCATCCGAACTGCTGTTGTCGCTGCTACTGGAACCACTCCGGTGGCAATACCATCTGAACTGCCGCTGTAGCTGCTGTTGGCCCCTCTCCGATAGCCGTACCGAAGAGCTGCTGCTACTGCTGCCCTTGAACTCCGGCGGTTGACCCCTCCGGTTCCAGGCCTGGCCCACCGTGAGAAAATTCTGGACTCGAAAGCTTGTTTGCTAGGGCATGGGCCCCACCCTTGACAGAACGCTCCCCTCAGCCTTGCAGAATTGGTTGGAGTCATTTGACATTCGACTCCTGCGGACTTCCGGTAAGGACAAAACCACCGCCATTGCTCTTTTGCCCCCCCCCCCGAGCGACGGCCACCTTGCCTCCGCTTGGTGCAGTGAAAAAGTAAAACGTCGGCGGAAGAAACCGCCTGCCGCCCCGCCCTAAGAACGAACCATGACATCGCTACAAGGTTGCAGTGACGCCATGCTGACGCAAAGTTGACGCTAACGAAAGTTCTCGAACTACCGAAAGGAATTCTGGTTCAACTGCTAATTCATGAAAAGACTTAGACTGTGCACTGGCCCGATCCCGCCCTAAGATGGCGCTGATGTAGGAGTGGCCTACAACTCCTTGTGGCGTTCCAGTCACGTGACATTCGTGTTAAAAAGAGATATATATATATATGTATGCGATGCTTTCACACATGATAGTGGGGGAAAGGGGGGGGAACCGATTTTTATGTTAATATAGTGTTGCTCATGTTGCCTCGCGCCTCTCACACCGTGGCCGGCCTATAGCGGCTGTAGGCCCGTATTTCTACACTGACATTGTTTTAAATAAAGGGCTTCTTAAAAAGGAATTATGGAATCAGTGTCATGACTAATCATCTGGGTTGTTGAAGGTTTCTCTTTTAAATAAAAGATTGTCACTCCTAAGCGAAAGCATACAAATAATACAGACTCGATTTGCCTAAAATATTTTTGTT
Source organism: Triturus cristatus (assembly GCF_964204655.1). NCBI lineage: Eukaryota > Metazoa > Chordata > Amphibia > Caudata > Salamandridae > Triturus > Triturus cristatus. The sequence goes on along the minus strand of NC_140588.1, from coordinate 625,048,401 downwards.
TAACGGAATTTGTACCCATCACGCCTGCCCTTTTTCCAAGAATCGTCAAATCAATAATGAACTATAACTTAAGGTATACGTCGCACGCAAGGTATGGTATCTTGCACCATAATACACGACCAATTGAGAAATACATGCACGACCAGGGAACCCGAATTTAGGAGATGAATGAACTAGAGCATCTTTGCCTCGAACTAAAGAAAAATAGGTCCGTGGTATTACCCACCCCTGCGGCTAGCCTGGTACATGGTAGGTAGAACCTTTCGTGTCTGCGCGCGCTGGGGTATTTTGAATACTGCACCTCCCCTCCCCTCTTATTTTCCCCTCTATAGGTCACGACGAAGTTCCGACTGAAGAGTGGAGTGGACATGGACCACACCGAGTTCAACATCAGGGAAAACATAGACAAACGTTGTGAGATAGTGCGTAAAATTACAGACCATCATTGGGAACATGAAAAACTGTATGACATGATTGTGCGTGTGTATTACGATTATACGATATGAATGTGTATGCATTTCATGTTAGGGTCACTTGAAGAGAGCGTCATTGTATGATTGAAGTGCTCGTCCACCGATCAAAGGGAGGAGAATAAAGGGTCAGACAACCCATGAGATAAACTACAAAATACTAAAGGTACGCAGCATGCATAGGAATAGAGGACAGGAAAGGAGAGGTCCCCGTGCTCAACACAGCCCTGAGTCTCCGTCTTGATGCATGTACTGTCACACCCTATCCGGCATTTGTGTGTACGTGACCACCGAATTTATGTCTTTTCCCCGCTTGTATTTTCTTACATGGAACAGACCCATGCTACTCCATGTTGTGTGTGCACCAAGTGGCCTATTATCTCTCTCTCTCTCTCTCTCTCTCTCTCTCTCTCTCTCTCTCTCTCTCTCTCACTCTCTCTCCCCCTCCCTCGCAAAAGGCTCTTTCTTGCCCTCTTTCTTCTTGAATAAATTAACGACATACACCTCTTTGGTAAGTGTATAATTGGCCTGAACACGGTGGTGTTCGAACAAATTGACAGAAACAAAAACGACCATACTTTACCATGTTACTACCTCTCCTTTCTGCGAACGTTAAGCCTAATCGGCTGAGAAGGAAAGGACAGGTAAGACGACTGATGTCTCCCAATCTGACCCTCAACACGGGGACTATATGTCAGTGGTTTTTGTTCTTAAAGGACACCATCTCCACCGCCCAGAATTACCCCTGACCAATTAGCCCGAAATAGAATGTCTAAAGCACCCTGTTCTCCCAAAGATAACTCCAGCCCTATACTAGCCGTCTCAGAGTATTCCGAACGAAACAGCTGATGGCCCTGTTTTAAACTGATAAAGGGTCACCTACTGTATGAAAAGGATACTCGTGAACGCATGACCGTAGCACCTCGCACTTACGGGTATTACCAAACCTTGTATTATAGGACACAGAAACTGACACCTAGAAGGCCAGATGATGGACAGGGACACCCACAGAACCCTGCACCACAGCTGTAATTTATAGATTAGTAACACGCACGTTAACATCAGAGTTAATAGACACCAATCATATAGTAACAGATAAGAGCATTTCCGCAACTACTCAGTGGTTGGGAGAGAGAATGAAGTATGTAAATGTCTTCCCTGCCCAAAATCTCTAAGACTTTCGTTTCTTATAACCCATTCAAAGATAACCTGCAGCCATCGGAAGAGAGGGGTCGGACGTGACGCACAGTCTGGCTGCGGATCATAAAGCATCTATCGACCAAAGGGGAAGCGACGAAGCAAAAAGGGTGTGAGACGAGACACCATTATCAGAACGATAAGCGCGAAGGGCTGCATCGAGGCCCCTGCTCACTGACCAGCGTGCCTGAAGTCTCAACCCGTCGGGCCCGATTGATGGGCCCAGTGCTGAAAGATTCTGCTCTCCTTGGTCCGCATTTTTGATCCGATCCCACGCCACCCCATTTTCTCTTCCTCTTTCATTTGGACTATGACTTTGACCTACTACCGAAGAACAAAAGGCCGGCACCCTGTCTCAAAGTACCTGTGATGAACTGTGTTAAGGAACAGGACTGTGATCAAAGAACAGTGAGTGGTCACACCCTGCCACGTGAGAAATCGGATTTGAGCTGGACCTTAGCTCCACCGCCGGTGCTCAACAGTGCCAACGAAAGAAGAACAACAATGAGAGCTTACCAGTGATAGCTCTTTATAAAATAAGGACACTGGAAAGAAGAACCCATGTCAAAGTTGAAAATCCTCTCCCAACCACCTTATTATATTAACTATCTTCTTATCAAGTTTTCATGATGTTGCATCAATCACTTCCAACTGTACACTGAGAAGTTAAGAAAATGTAACTTTGTATAGTAACATTCATACAACACCAGCCATGTACACGACTATACTGCAACTTCGAATGTACTTCCCCCTCGCCTACTTTATCAAACTGTATGAGACAATGTACAAGTGTGTCAGATTACTCCTGCCTACCCTAAAGACTCTGTATCTTTAAATGTATGACGAACATTGACGATACTGTAACTGAAAGGCTAACAAAGGTGAATATTGGCCGGACAAGCTGGCGAGATATGTTAAAAGGGAGGACTGTGGAAATTTAGCTTGCAAACTAAACATTATCTGCGCCATCTTGCCTCTCCCCAGCGCCACGCACAGCGAATGCACGGCCGCCATTTTAGGCACCCCACTCTCTCCCCACTCATTGTCAATCGCCAGCGCGGTCCCCTTGGCGCTGCGAGCATCCCCCGCGCGCTGGCCACCCCCGCTCTCTCATACAGGCCATAAACCCTCTCTTTCTGCGCGACCCTGCTACGGAACCACTTCCGACCGACAACCCATACATGGTCATGCCTCTCCTTTGATAACCCCCTTCCTCTGCGCCCCATTGTCTGAACTGGTCCCAGGCCATCACCTAGCCCTGCGGATGCAGTTTATTGCCCCTACTGTAAGGGAAACACCCCACATCAAAGGGATTACAGTAGATCAAAGCCCCTACTCCCTGAGACCCGACCGGTCACACACCCCCCAGGAATTGGCGGAATACCCTGCTGCGCAATAGCCATCTCCTACTGTGGGTGGGGTGGGAACTCCTACTGTATCTATGTGTGGGATCGGATCTGAACCGGGGCTTCAGGGGATATTCCCCCCGTACATCAAGGGAATCTCAAGAATGTACTATGTGTAATAAAGCAATAAACCAGTGTATAAGAGACCAGGTCTCAGAGATGCAGTTAGAGCACCTCGTGACGATACCTTGCTGTCTGATCTGATGTGTTCTGCTCCGACGGAATAAAACTTTGTTTCCTGCCTTCCAGTCTCCGGCGCCTGCCTCTTTTATTGGTAAATTATCGAGTGGTATGAGAGGCGATTATCGCCGGGCAAATACTTGAAAGGTTATCGACTGAAACTGCCGCTACCATTTAACACACAGACATGTGTCTGCAAAATATTGGGCTGACTCAACCTTTCATCCTTCTGAGGTTCAAAGAAAGATTATTGATTGTGATATAGTGGGGCATGAGGGTCATTATCAATGCGGTTCAATGTCTTGCTTTCTTCTAATGAATATCTGCACTTGGTATGTGGGCTCCATTAGTTCCAAGTAGGCAAAGGAAAACACACAGAAGAGATTTACGTTCTGTTTTGTGTTTATGTTAATGTGTGTTCCTGGGCCTCGATTGATTGACTATACTTGCCAATGTGAGGCCTTCAGTGCTCCATTGCCCTCTTGTTTGTGTCTAGGCTGGAATATCCTCGGCCTCCTTTCATGGTTAGCCAGTGACCCCTCACCTACAGTTATGTCCCCAATCGGTTCACCCCAACTCTCTATGGCCCTCCCCAAAGACACTCTTGGGAAGAATGTGATACCTTGTGGGTGGCACACATTGTGAAGTACTGCAAGTAATTTTCATCATTGTTCCTGTTTCTGCATTATGATGCAGGCACAAGGAAAGCCGCCACTTTCCATTGCACAGGGTCCAACCTTTTGCCACGTGATATGAATTATAAAAACTGTACCCCTTCTGCATTATCAAATTGCCACATGAGTGCAAAATGAGGGCAATTGTCTCTTGTGCTCCTGGAACAATGTATATGACCTGGCTCCTGCTATTATCACTGATATTAAACAGCAAAAAAGACGGTATAGCAGGCGCTATGTGAAAAATCTGTTATTTTTAGGTGGCTGTCGTTTTGGGGCTGAATAACAGGGACCTTATTTATGAGGTCCCTTGAGCTGCAGGAACATCACTTTTTGTGACATTCCGTGGCACAGGAGACTGCTCCATATTTACAAGGCAGCACTAAGCCACTTTTTTGGGCTTAATGCTTCCTCATAAATATTGTTCCCTTTAACGCACTTTTGTGAATTAGGGGGCGTGCAATCAGTGTTGCTGGGGTCATTCCCAGCAACATCAATGGCTGTTTGACACTGCCCCAGATTTACGAGAAATCATAAATCTGAGGCAGTGGCAAAATCCTACGCCTCCCAAGGGGAGGCGCAAAGGAGGCACAACGTGGAGAAATAGTTTTATTTCTCCTCGTTTTTCCTTTTTCTACATGTGCTGAATTCTACAGCACACATATAAAGAGAAACAAGCTTCTTGTGAGAATCATCTTCGCAACACGAACACCCTTGCACCATGGTGCAAAGGTGCCTACGTCTTGGCGCATAGCAGCTCATTGTGCGCTGGCATGGGGAAAAGGACAGGAATTTGCCAATATCTACTAGACACGGCAAGTTCTTGCCCTTTTCTTTTGTTGTTGGGCAGCGCAGCAGGAAGGCCTGCAGAGCTGCCCACGGCAAAACCTCCTAAATGAGGCCCCAGATGTTTATTGTTACCCAACTCAATGGTACTCATTTTATCAACCTCAGAAGGATGAAAGGCTGAGTGGAGCCGTCAGGATTTTAACCTGTGACCAAGAGGTCAAACACAGGCCGCTACTGTGGACACCTTAGTCCACTAACCGCCAGACCTGTTTCTTTATGTCACTCTTAGTAATTGTATTCGTGTCATTCCGTTTTGGGCGGCTCTAGAACATAAAAAAGAAAGTTTGTTTCTAAGATGTAATGAAAATAAATCCTGTCACCTTCAGTAATCTCTTAGAGAATATGATACTCGGGCAATATATACTGCTTTAACAGGCGGGTTTACAAATAGTATCTCGGCAAAACATGAACTCGCCTGTCCAAGTGCTTATTGCTATCAAGTAATCCCTTCCTCTGTCTATTCAGCTTTTGATGTAATCTTCTGAAAGATCAATTCTATTTGTGCATGAAATAATGGGCAGATGTTCTCATACATTTCAGGAAAGCCAACTTGTAGCGCTTATTTATTTCTCTTATTATTTTTAAGTGAACTTGATTTGTGCAGGATTGTATGCCCCCCCCCCCTTTCCCTCAAGATAGCGGCTTTGCTGCTCATTTTAAGAGTGGTAATCTGTTTGGTACAAATATCATGAAATAATAATCCTGTTCAAGACAACTGCCCTTGCTTGATCACAAGAAAATGAGTGTTTGCTCACAAAAGCTCCTTATTGATCGGCCGGCTTTAAGCTATTTTAGTCCTACTTGACCTCTGTCAATGCTTTTCTTCAGCACAAACAAAACGGTCTGTTTTATTTTTTCGGCATCGTATAAGTGTTCTAAAAACAGGTTTGTCACACGACTTAATAACCCCAAACCCCGCCTCATTAATCAAGTCATTGAAGAAAAGAAAGAATATTCCCATTAATAATAAAAATAAATGTGCACATTTTCCTTTAGCCTTGTATGTCGTTTAATTTGTCAGGTCAATCATTTGTTTCCCAACTCATTCTAGAAGATTTGAAGCTGAAATCAAATGGTGTTCAATGCCAGCTCACAACAAATGTGCACAGAGTCTACTTTTCAATTGTACTCCATTTGCCTGATCCTCAACAATGCTTGCTGCCCAATAAGGACTGTTTTGGCCATAATGATTTTTTTTTTTTTTTAAAACATGAATGTTTAATCTCCCATTGCAACATTTTACTGTATTGTTGAATGCAATTTTTTACACCCCTAAGGTCACATTAAAATAACGAAGGCAAAATATAAGGCTGCTACTAATGAGCACCTAAACAGGATCAGCACAAGGTTGGTTGATCTGCTTAGGGGGGACATTGCGCGTGGAAGTCTTTTTTTTAACAACCTCTGAGTCTAATATGCTCTGACCTGAAGCGAGTCAATGGATAATGTGTATTTTTAACGGAAAATCTGAACCCTGTCTTTGTCTAAGAAGAGACAAACCTTTCCCCGCATGCTGTTTGTCTAGCACCTCATTGCAGCTTTTTCACTGGGTACAATTTCCTTACCATTCTGTCACTAAACGACGTTATAGCATTTCATTGTCCGCATTTCCTTTCGCCATAACCACTTTTAATACATAATTAAGCCCCTGAGATTCTTAACTTCATTACCCTTGCCTTATTACCAATAACCGCTTAACTTTACACTCTTAACTCTTGCCCCTTACCCCTTACCTTTAATTCTTTTTCTCATAAACCCCTGCTCATTACTTATAAAGTTACGCCCTTACATTTCCAACCTTAATCTCTTACCCCTTGCCTCTTTGCACTTTATCCCTTCCCACTAACCCCAAAGCCTTAACCCCTTATCACTAATCCCTAACCCTTAACCTCCTTTCCTAAACCTTACCCCTAAAACTCTTACCTTTAACTCAATTGCCTTTAACCTCATGACCTTACACATAGCACCTCATCATTTTTTATTTATTTTTTATTTTTATTTATTTTTATAGTTTCATAGAGAGCGAACCAGACCCAACCTAGGGTATCAGAGCACTTTACATAAGGCGTACGGTGAACACATTCAAAGGGGAACATTGCATACAAAGAAACATAATCTGAAAGTAACAAGGAGCAGCAGCATTGAGAAGACTTGTTCTGAGCAGTAAAAGACCATTCAAGTTCGTGTTGGTCTTAACTTCTCGTGGCAGCAGTGAGAAGAAATGTTCTGAGCAGTAAAAGACAGTTCAAGTTCGTGTAGGTCTTCATTTCGCGGTCAGGTAACCGGAGAGTAGAGGTAGGTAGGGTGGTTGTAATTCTGGTGTTGTGGTTGTGCGGATTTAAGGTAGGAATTTCATTACACAATTAATTTCTTATTCCCCTCCCCCTAGATCTTACCATTATCCCCATGCTAACTCTTAACCCCTAACTCTTACTATGAACCACTTATCATTTACCCATGACCCTTCACTGAACCACATCACCTTTAATACTTTACTTTTGCACATGCAACCCATGACAACTTCCTCTTACCCCTTACTCTAAATCTCTTAGCATCTTACCAGTAAAGCCTTATCTCCTTACTCCCGTCCCCATTACTCCTACACCCTTCACTGCCTTACCTCTTATCACTTGCCCTCCTACCCTTCACCCCAAATCCCTTTATCACTCACCTCCTAATCCCCTTAACCCTAAGCCCAACTCCCTAACCCCTAACCTTAAACGCAATACCCTAATACCTTCACAGTAACTCCTTTGAACCTAACCCTCCCCTTACATCCTCAGCCTTAATCCCTGATGCAAAAAAATGTGTGTTTCCTGTGAAAACACTCATTGTGAGGTACCTCCATTCCCTCATTGATAAGCACTTTGGTAGGTATCCATAGAGTTTTGACACTTTAGTGGAATTTTAAATATACTAATGGGTGAAAAGAACGAACTAAAAATACACGGTATGGTAAAGGAGAACAATATACATGCTTGTAATGGTTAAAGGACAGCATGTAGATGGAATATGGCTGGTGAAATGGAGAAGCTACGGCCAGAGACCTGATACACCAGGAGGCAAACAACAGAGCCTGGCAATGGCAGTGAGGCAACACACACCAATGTCCTCTGAGACAGAAACACATGAAGGAAGCTAGAAAAAGCATGACAGGGATGCACCGCATTTTTACATTTTTTTGATTCTGGAATTTAGACTCCAGGCACAGGTTCGCCCTCTGAGTACTCTTACCCCTAAACATGATGCAAGATTAGCTGAAACCAAATTGCTTATTTATCTTTTAAGAAAGGACACAATAAATTGGCTCAGGAAATGACTCAATGACATACAATTTAAAGTTCATCCAATTGCTAGATACACATTTACATCACTTGCATGTATCATTGTATAGGCCGGCTTCAGGCTAATAATTTTGACCTGACGGACTGCAGCATAAAACACTGCCCCAGCACATGTACAAAGACGCTGTTTTGATTCGTAGAAAATACCCACCTTCACGCATTAACTAAGTCACCCTTAAGGCCTCATTCGGAGTGCCCAGGTACAGTAGCAGTGGTAAATCCAGGTCAAATCCCCCCTTTATGCCTCACTTGTTCCTGCTGCTTACCTCCAAACATTTTGGCCGCAAAAAACACCTGAAATCTCCTGAGAAAATAAGACAGGTCTGCAATAGCTTTAGGAACCTCATACTTCATGGAATTATGAACCACTCATAATGAAGCCCTAAGTTTGCCGTGGAGCCCACAAAGATGGATCCGTAATATATAAAGTTGAGACATGGTAAATAATAACAGTATGTTCCTGCAGGGACTAGCTAGAAAATGCTTTTTTTCAATGTTTCCTAAGAAAAATGCCTATTTGTGAATAAAAGTAACTTTCAGATGTCAACGATGCTACACAATTATTAAAAGTTTATTTTTATTTTTATTATTCATTAAACATTTTGTTCAATGGTGATGTTAAACTTTTTCTAAGTATAATATAAATGCTATGTACTATGCTTGGAGTCCTGGTGGTAATAAACAAGTTCTTCCAGTAACTAGCAGCCTGAAGAACTGAAAAGCATCTTCCTGTATGAGAAAAATAATGTGGACTGTACCAGGAGGAAAGCTTGATGGAGTAATTATACACATAATATCACATAATATCACAAAGGTAAAGTATTAGGTCTTACTGTTTGGCACATTTGTACCAAAGAAGAAAAAACATAAGAGACACCTTTGAAATAGCCTTCGTCCTAAATATCTTGTATCTGCTCCCAGAAGGGTTTTCAGAACCAGTCAGGGATTCTTTTTGAGGAAGGGGTCATTATTTCAATAATGCTTCCCTTGGATGGGGTTAAGGAGCATTGGACCCTGGATTGTGGGAGACATTACAATCAGACCTGCTTGGTGTGTTGTGAATTGGCAGCGATTGGGTTAGCATTAGCGAAAGCCATCTTGTATTTAGAGGCTATCTGGTCCATTTTGTGGAATCCATTTTGTATTTCTGGCAGCCATTTTGTTTGCCATGTGCTCACCATGTGCTCTGTCCTCCCTCAGTGTTGACTGCTCTTGTAATCTGCCTAGAAACGAACTATATTTAGCATCTTCCACCTTCGCACATGCCCAGCTGAGTTTGCAGCTGTCCTTGCAGCTGTTAGTAGTATGTAACTGTCAGGATGTGTTTACTAGCATTGGCAAACTGTTAACTCCTCCTACTTGTCGACTGTGCATTTCTATATGACCTTATATGTACATAAAACCTTCTTCTGTACTTGTACCGCCTTCTTTTGAGCCCCTGTGTGGGTATAAAAGGACAATGCCCGAAGGATTGGTCGCGACGAAGGATTGGAATCTCGCTCTGGACGCGATCGCTGCCTGATGAGACCCGAGTCTTGGCAACCACGGCGTATTTTCTTTCTTTCTGATCTGACCATCCAGGTGGTGACGGTCCTCGACTGAGATCTCTTCTTTTGATTCGCCGTGCAGTGACCATTTAGTCGATTTTAGAACTTGGCAGTTGGAACCTGGACACCAAGTGATTGGTAAGAGTCGTTCTGCGGCGCTTGCTGTTGGGTTTTATGCCTGGGATTGGTAAGGTAGTTTAGTAACACTTACTGCGGCTTTTGTATTTTAATTTGTGTTGGCCAACTTGGATTTTTATGGGATTCATATATAAATTGCAATTTATATAGGCAGGTAATGAGGAGAATTTTCTCTATCTGAATTGATTTGAACGGCCCATCGTACTAAAGGTACCTTAAGTGCTACTTTGATTATAATACTGCATATTCTGCACTATTTTTGGCATGCCTGTTTTTAGCACACTTCGAAGTATGTGCTGCTTTTGTAGTGGTACCAATTTGAGACTCGATGAAGCACAACCGCCCCTCCTGGAGGGGACGCCTAATAGGGATATGTATATTAAGTATGGTCTTTCTTCTATAATGTACAGCACATTATGGAATAAATACACTCATAAGGATTCTGAGTTGCGTTGGCCTATGCATGGGTCATTTGATTTATGAAAGATTGAGCATGTTTAAGCGAAAGACTAGGCAAGATATGTTTGATTGTGTACGAATGTGGGAGAAAGAAGTGCGTGAACGAATGAAGCGTGAGCAGCCTTGATTGAAAAAGAACAGCGAAAGAACATTTATGCAAAAGCATTAGAGTTGAAAAACAAAGAAATAAAAGAGTTAAAAGAGAGAGAAGATAGGGAGCGCAATTTACAGGTAACTGGTCAATACGCTGTTCGGCGGCCCCTTTATCCTATACTTAATAAACCACAAGATGATTTCTTATTATTAGATCGCCCTCCACCTCCGTATACTGTTCCTTCTGCCCCTCATGAGTCAGATGAGGACTCCGGTTCGGAGGAACACAAGGCACGAGAAACTCATTCTATGTTGACCGCTGAGCGTGCGTCCCAGCTTAGATCTGCTGCTCATAAAGCAGTCCGTAGCACTGCCCCCGCCTCTGAACTTCTAGATAGTATGAAAGGTTGGCAGGAAAGGGAGCAGCTGCATTTTACTGAGGTGTTTGCCGCAGAGGTCCTTGAGCTGTTTAGGAAATATTCTGAGGAGGTAGAGCCCAACGATGTAGCAGATAATTGTAAGAAAATGCGTGATGGTCTTTTTGTTTTCTCCCAGGTGACTGATACAATCAGGCGTTTGGTTAAACTGCGTGTTGATGCAGTTCGTTTGCGAGAGGAGAAAAAGGCTGCAGACGTAGCTGCACAGACTTCTCAGACCGACATGGCACAAGCTTCTATCTTCGGAACAGATAAGACTATGATAGTTCATGCGAAACCTATGCGGGAGGCCGCGCCTTTGTATGTTCCTCCTAAAGGAATGGGTACAAGTGATGATAAGGCTTCTATCGATGCAAAGGGTTATTTTATTTATAATTGGGTTTACACTCCTTGGAATAGGACGGATGTCATGGCACTTAAAACTGCATTGCCTGATCCACGGAAAAATCCAGCCGCTTTTTATGAGGAAGTTGAGGGTGCTATTAGCTCTTGTACTATGACTTTGCCTGATATTGATTTATTTTTCGGATTGATATTACCGCCTGATATGTGGAGAACTGTTCGTAAAATTGATGATCATGCAGCTTTTGGGGCGTTATGGAAAGACTTTGTACAAATGGATGTAGAAAGGGAACCCGCACAGAAGCCATGTCAGTTAATTTTAGATCTTCCCGCAGCTATATTAGTTAAGTTAAAAATGATTATTCCCCCTAAAAAGATAGATTGGACTGTTTTAGCGTCTTGTAAGCAAAAAGGCAGATGAATCGGTCTCTGATTTCTTTACACGCTTTGAAGAAGCATTCCACGATTTTAGTGGCCAGTCATTGACAGATGACACGGGCAGACATCTGTTTGTCGATAAATATGTCGCAAACCTGTTGCCAGGAATAGCTAGTTGCCTAAAAGCCAGTGAGAGTTCATGTACTACCTCTTCTCCGGTTTCTCTCTTGACTATGGCTCAGTATTATGAACGCCAGGAAATAGTAGCAAAAGGTAATGAGGATAAGAAGACTAAAGAATTAAAAATGATGGTTATGTTGGCTCAGGCTTATGGTCCGCCTTTTAGAGGTATTGATAGAGGTGGACGTGGATCTTATGGTTCGTCTTTCCCTTCTTATACTCGTTCGAATTTGTCTGTTGACCAGTGCGCATACTGTAAGAAATTTGGGCATTGGGCTTCCGATTGTCCAGCACTGCGTGCTCAGCAGTGTCCACATGGTCGGGGACAAATGAGAAATCGTTCAGGATATTCAGGGCCTAGAGGAAGCACAGGTGATCGTGCGAGGTTTGATGTTAATATACGTGGGCAGGATGGGTTTAACACTTTTGATAGACGGAACAAATATCAAATGTCCGACTATGTGTCGTCTGATTTTCAAGATTCTGCTTATGCATAGGATTGCCTGGGATGCGGTAAGGAATCAGTTGAAGTTCTAGTAGATCAGAGGGGTCCCTATGTTACAGCACATGTTTTGGGATCTACTGATCAGTTTCTAGTTGATACAGGAGCTACTCGTAGCGCCTTGTCTAAAAAATTGGTTGAAAGGGATCCCCTGTCTGGCTTAACCATTACATCGATAGGTTTCGACGGAACACCTTCCCTTAGCCCATTGTCACAACCACTTGCATTCCATGTTGATAAATTTACTGCTCCATGTCCATTTTTGCTTTCCCCGAATACACCAGACAATATTGTGGGTCTTGATATGCTCAAGTATTTCAGGGCTACGATACAATGTTCTCCAGAAGGTGTACGTGGTATCTTGAATGACAACCATCCTGTGACGGAGAGAGCTTGTCTTGTTAAAGAGGATATTGCATTAGCTTCACTCCCTAGTACTTTGTGGGCTACTTCAGACACTGATGTAGGACAAATGGTTATTCCACCAGTAAATATTAGTGTCAAGGAGGGCGCTGTGCTGCCACGTTTGCCTCAGTACAAAATTTCACAGGAAGGCGAGGAAGCACTCATACGTATTGTCCATGATCTCATTGAAGTGGGGTTGTTGAGGAAGTTCCTTACAATGTTTGTAACAGTCCGATTCTTCCTATTCTGAAAAAAGATACTGGCACTAGGATTTACCGATTCATTATTGATTTGCGAGAAGTTAACAAGATTGTAGTACCACAATACACCGACATAACAACACTTCTTACTTTGGTTCCTCCGACAGCAACTACATTCTCTGTGATAAACTTGAAGAATGCTTTCTTTTCGATCCCTATTCATCCTGATAGCCGATATTTGTTCGATTTCACTTTGAATAATCGACCGTATTGATTTTGTAGAGTTCCTCAAGGCTTTACTGAGAGTCCTAGTATTTACAGTCAAGAATTAAAAAGACAACTTGATTCTTTCGTTTTGCCTGAAGGTGTGGCTCTCATACAATATGTCGATGACATCTTGTTGGCAGCCGATACCACTGAACAGTGTGAAAAATGTACTTTGTCCTTGCTTTCTTTTCTTGCTTCACATCATCACAAAGTTTCACGAAAGAAATTGCAATATTGTAGACCGAAGGTAACCTACTTAGGTCACCTTCTGCCTAAGGAGGGACGTGCACTCACACCAGATTGCATTCAAGCTATTTTAGACACACCAGTGCCCCATACTCAGAAAGATGTCCGTGCATTCATTGGTCTTACTTCTTTTTGTAGGCAATGGATATTAGGGTTTTCACATATTGTTAAACCCTGTTGGCTCTTTTGACTAAAGATACTCCTTTGCCCCTTCCATGGACGACTGAATGCCAGAATGCTTTCCAACAATTGCAACAAGCCCTTTGTTCTGCACCAGTATTAGGCACTCCAGATTACACCAAGGCTTTTACACTCTATGTACACGAAAGAGAGGGTTGCGCACTTTCAGTTTTAGTGCAGACACACGGTGACAAACAGTGTCCCTGTGCATATTTTTCAGCAGTACTTGATCCTGTTGCTCGTGCGTTGCCTGGATGCTTCCGTTCATTTGCAGCAACAGCTGTGTCAATACGTCAGAGTGAAGGGATAGTTTTGTTACATAAGCTGTTGGTGCTAGTACCCCATGCGGTTGATGCCCTTTTAAATCAGACGAAGACGCAGCATTTAACTAGTGCTCGTCTGACAGGATACGAATTGACATTGTTGGCCCCTCACATTACACTGAAGAGATGTGCGACACTAAACCCAGCCACTTTGTTGCCATACCCGGTGACTCAGTTTCAGTCACAGGAATCACACAATTGTATATTGAGGAACAGACAAAGGGTCGTGTCGATTTGCAAGACACGCCCCTTTCAAGTGTTGATGGGGAACTATGGGTTGATGGGTCCAGTTTGGAGTTACCAGATGGTACAACGTCAGCTGCATATGCAATTACAACACTTCAGATGGTAGTTGAGACAGCTCGTATTCCACATAAGTCAGCTCAGGCAGCTGAGCTATTAGCTTTGACACGAGCGTGTGAACTTAGTACTGACTTATCTGTGAACATTTATACAGATAGCCGCTATGCTTTCGGAGTGGCTCATGATTTTGGGCTACTTTGGAAGGAGAGGGGCTTTCTTACATCCCACGGGATGCAAAAAATGCATGGAGAATTAGTACATAATCTCTTGACTGCTTTAACATACCCGAAGAGAATAGCAATTGTTAAATGTAGCGCACATAAGAAAGTAATTGATAAGATAGGACAAGGCAATGCTTTTGCACACCAAACAGCCTGTGAAACTGCCATGCAGCAAAGCACCACGTCTATGTACGTAGTGAAGTCACAGGCTGAACGCTGGCATAATACCAGACAGGAAGTGCTAGATATGCAGAGATCTGCTACTGCAGAAGAAATTGAGCAATGGTCTAAGGAGGGTACATTGGAAGATGAGGGCTGTTGGAGGAATAAAGAGATGAGCAAGTGGAGATTGCTTACAGCCTATTTACAACCTATGATTCATATGGCACATCGGCCGGCACATGTTGGAGCCTCCTCGATAAACGCAAGTTTGGGAGCATCCAGAAATTGCCGGCACAGCTGGTGCAGTCTTGTCTGATTTGTCTTCAACATAATCCGGGTAAAGGGACACAAACTCCTACAGGAGGGTTTGCTACGCCAACCGCACCTTTTGAAGTTTTGCAAATGGATTACATCCAGCTTGAGCGCTGTAACAACTTAAAGTATGTTTTGGTAGTGGTCTGTGCCTTCAGTAAATGGATAGAGGCATACCCTACGACGGACAATACAGCTCTCACTACAGCAAAGGTACTTTTGAAGGAATTCTTCCCTAGATTTGGTGTTTGTATTGGGCAAGTTGTCGAATATGTTCTGAAGGGATTAGGGATCAAGCAGAAATTTCATGCTGCTTTCCATCCACAATCAGCAGGGCTAGTGGAAAAGTATAACACCACACTTAAATTGAAACTGGCTAAAATACAGGCTTCCACGTCTTTGAAATGGCCTGATGCACTACCCTTTGCACTGTTGTCCATTAGATCAGTGCCACATTCGCGATCTGGTCTTACACCATATGAGGTGGTATTCGGAAGGCCTATGAACATTTGGGGAATTCCTAAACCACGTCCCATACATGATGTACCTTTGTATTGATGAGCGACTACCTATCACAATTGACTGACAGTTTGATTCTATTCATCAACAGGTTCGAGAAGCTCTTCCTGATAGGTCTGCAGGTGAAGGCCATGGACTTCAACCTGGAGACCAGGTGATGATCCGATCATTCCAGAGGTCGAGCAGCTTGGAGCCGAGGTGGCACGGCCCGGAGCAGGTGCTCCTTTCAACGAGAACTGAGGTTCGAGTGACGAACAGGAGGATCTGGGTGCACTCCACCCACTGCAAGAAAGTGCCGTCTAACTTGGTGGATCCTGCTGCCTTGATCGACCATCGGGACATCCTGGATACAGAGAGAGGCCAAGCCATATCACCTGACGAACCTGAGGAAGTCTTCCCGGACCACACGATTCCTAGAGTATCCCAATACCAACTGAGACAACGGAAAAAGCCTGCATCGTCGAAATAGCCTGGTTGAGCAACTGCCCTGGGTTAGTGAAACAGAATGCTGATGTGGCAAGGGGGGGATCAGTCTTGTATAGTGTAGCAACACCCGTCTTGACCCTCGGTGAAAAAACAAACGGCTGCCCAGGGATAAGAGCTCCAACGATTGTTTCCAACGACGAGTTGATCATGTCCACAATGAGATCAACTGTTGCTAAGAGAAAGATCATTTGTGCTATAGGGTTTGTTGTTGCTATGGTGGCTGTAGCAGTAATAACCTGGTTCGTTGAGAAAGTGGCTCCTGCTCGAGAGCTTTTGATCTCCACTACTCCAGTATCAGTTGAACATCACTACTTTACGCTTTGACAATCCTACTTAAATAATACCTTTATCCAGATGTTGCATCATACTCATAATGCCACAAATACTACCAACTGTTGGGTGTGTGGGATGATACCTGCACATCAAAAGGAAGGAGGAACACCTTTTATTCCTCTTCCCTTTTCTCATAATGGGTCTTGTCAAGCTTGGTATGCGCTCTTGTTTGCATCTGGAAGAGGTACAGTAGGTGGGCTTCTTTTTCATCTTAATAAAGTATGCTACCAAGATAAAGATGGTTATCCTCAAGCCAAAGGGACCAAATGGGAATGGGAAGAGTATCAACCGGACAATATTTCAACACCATATGTCTTCACAAATATGAGAACTTTTACCAGTAATGATCAATTTGTGATTTCTGTTACTAGAGCTAAAGCAGATCTATGTATAAGCAGTATTGGGAGAGTTCCAGTGGGGAAAAGCGAATGTACTGTAATTCTGACTGTTGAAGGTGTAAATAACAGTAGTTTTATAGCCTCAGATAATACTTACATTATCTGTGGTAGCCAAGGATATTATCAACTACCTGCTGGGTGGTCAGGTGTAGAGTTAAGCACACAGGGGTAACCCTTTAACCCAAGGAACCTGGGCCTCGTAAATATATATGAACAATGGTTCCGTAGGGGAAATAGTATTTACAATGGAGAAAAATCAATAGAACAAAAACACAGCAATCAATGATCTAGCAAGCAATTAATCTTAAAGACTGAGTAATACTTCAAAAAACGTAACAATTTATTTTTAGTATTTCAAGTGAATTTTAAATCATTCATCAACTCCTTTAGATATGTACAAAAAATACAAACGGGCTGTATATACAAAAATACTTGCAAAGCAACGACGCAGTGACAAAGTGAATAGGGTGACTCAGTGTGATAGTGCAAAAGTGGATATTTACAATGTTAATAAAATACAAAGGAAGTTGTTTTAACACAAAAAGTCCTCGGCTAATTTATGGATAGGTAATGAGCCTTGTATAGCACACGTCCTGTAATCTGTATGTACAAGGTATTCCAATTAGTGCAGGACTGTGGAACCGTCAACGTTTCGACCCTGTGTCGACCAGTTGTTCTATATGGTCATGTCGGGTCTTCTTCAGGACATTGGGGATGTATAACAGCCCAAATAGCGGTGAAGGGACCGGAGTCAGACAATATGGCGTAGTGGCAGTCAGAGGAGATTACCAATATCACAGAGGGTCTAGGTTCTTCTTCGCCTAGTTATCTACTCTTGTTCTCCTTTTGGCATTCCGGTCAGCGTGCCAGCTATCAGTCACTGACTTCGGGATAATTTATTTAGCAATGCTGGAGTCTGGGACATCAGGATATCACTTCAACTGATGTTTGAAATGTATTCTCGGAGTCTCGGGGAGTCAGTATGAAGCGCGCCACCGGGTGGTCAGGTGTGTGCTATGTGTCCTTTCTATTGCCCCCTGTGTTTCTGGCGCCTGCATCATACCACCCGGACCTTAAATTATTCGATGATATCTCTAGAAATAGATACAAAAAAGGACAATAAGTGCTGACGAAGTAGACCAAACTGATACTACTCTGCAACAATATGTTGATTTTAATTTAGGTTTGATCTTCTTTGTGGGTGCTGCATTAATCAGTAGGAAAATATGACGATTGACTAGAGTTGTGGAAGCTGTTACCAATCAGACAGCTATGGCACTTGGGAACATTACGGAGGAGCTACAAATTGCAAGGATTGTAGCTCTCCAGAACCGAATGGTTCTAGATGTGGTTCTAGCTGATCGAGGTGGTGCATGTCGCATCATCGGTAGCAGCTGTTGCGTATTCATACCAGATCACTCACCTTCAGTATATGACGCAATATCAAAACTGCATAAGATTGCTGCAGAAATTTATCCAGAGACTGGTACTTGGACTTTTGCTGGATGGATTTGGACTCTTGTTTCTGCTTGGGGCTGGAAGCTACTGACTATCCTGTGTGCAATGATTATGATACTTTTTACATGCTGTGTATGTATCCAATGTGGTCCAATGCTTTGCTGCATTTGCATCTCTGTCTGTATACCTGTCAAAAGGAATGTTGCAGAAACAAAGGCCCAATAAATGTTGAATAAAGAGGTGGACGAAATAATGCTAATAGATGTACGGGATTCACATTTAGATTACCCCAGAGGAACGAATGTCTTCAGCTAATGCTAAAAGGGTCGTCTGGTGTAAATTGGCAGCGATTGGGTTAGCATTAGCGGAAGCCATCTTGTATTTAGAGGCTATCTGGTCCATTTTGTGGAATCCATTTTGTATTTCTGGCAGCCATATTATTTGCCATGTGCTGCCAGGTGCTCACCATGTGCTCTGTCCTCCCTCAGTGTTGACTGCTCTTGTAATCTGCCTAGAAACAAACTATATTTAGCATCTTCCACCTTCGCACATGCCCAGTGGAGTTTGCAGCTGTCCTTGCAGCTGTTAGTAGTATGTAACTGTCAGGATGTGTTTACTAGCATTGGCAAACTGTGAACTCCTCCTACTTGTCGACTGTGCATTTCTATATGACCTTATGTGTACATAAAACCTTCTTCTGTACTTGTACCGCCTTCTTTTGAGCCCTGTGTGGGTATAAAAGGACCATGCTCCTTCTGTTCGGTGTGCTACTTCATGCATTACCGAAGGGTGCTGTGTGAATGTAGTTCCACCTCATGAGGTTTATTAAACTTTGTATTTTCTATTCCAGTTTCTGGGCCAACTTCTTCCTATTGGTCTGAGGACTCTGTGCAGAGAAGGGCGAACCCCTTGCACTGGTAGGCCTAGCTGAGGTCCACTTCTACAGGTGAACTGAGGAATGAGGCATGGACCTGCTTCACCTTGGACCCAGCTCTGGAAGTGTTGTCAAGGAGCAGGAAAGCTGACATCCTGCAGCATCAGGCACTGAAAAATCTAAAAAAAAAATTGTTTTGCAGCAGAACCAACTAACTAGTTGGGAATGGCGTGCACTAGCCCTTGATAAGAGTTATGCCTAGAATGAGTAATGGAGCCAGCAATCCTCTGCTGAAGTATAGTTTAGACTCTGGGTACCTCACACAACTGTTTGGAAGGCTTGCAAGTGATGAGGAGAAGGTTTTCTTTTCAGTATCTCTTGTAAGTTCGAACATAGAATTATTTGGAACTTGGAGGACCAGGACATTATTCTAAGCCTCCCTAAGAAAAATGAAATGCCAGTGGCCAAGATGTGAGGGTTTATCAACCGTGGAGCTTTTTCAAATGAAGTGTGAGCGTACCACAAGTCTGCTGAGAAATATGCAATGTTATGAAGCCCTACTCAACTACAGCATTCAGCCTTGCTCAGCTGGAGTATTTTGAAAGCATAAAACATTTCTAAATCCAACAGTTAAACTCTTGTTCAGGATAAATTCTAGGGTTTACCAAAACACACTCCATCACAGAGGCTTACTGTTTCTTGGGGTTTCTTAGTTTAAAAACTTGAAACCTACATATATCTGGTTACCATCATTCAAGTTTGACCATTTATGTGACATTTTGCTTTTTACTCTTTCCCTATTTTCTAAATTGATTTGATAATTTGTGTGCGTTTGTTCTTGACTTTCATTCTGCTTGGGAATTCTTGATTCCAACACCAACTTCCCGGGTAGAGTTGTGCTATAGCAACTCATCAGTGAGCAAGTGAACTTTTTTTGACCTGGCAAGATATTGAATTATTGAATTGGCAGGATTCCTATCAAATTAATAATCGAAAAACACACAACTTGGGTCTCCTACTGATTGTGAAGTAGCAAATGTGGAGAAGCTAGTTCACCCTTCCTTGGAAACAAGATTCAATCAAACAAGTTAGAATTTTTAACCCTTTCGCTGGATTGTTGACACACACACCTACATAGAAATAGATCTTTGGTTTGCTAATACCTTTGTCCCAGTTTATGAATCTTCATAAAACTTTCCACAAAACTTCTCATCATCCTTTGGTCCTTTTCCTGGAAGGTTTGTGGTGATTAGTCAAGCAGGGATGAGAAAAAGGGTGGCACCCAAAATGCATTTCCCCCATGCAATTTTCCATAAGAACTTTAGACATCGCTACAGCCAAAACAGCTGCACAGAATATCACCAAATTTGGCAGAAAGCTTGGTTTTTGTGATTTGTTAGTAAACCGTTCAGTTGTTTTTGAGAAATTAGGATTCAAGATTTATAGATATCTGGCCATGGCCAAGTGTTTTGATTGACAGGCAGCATATTGTTTGACCAACATTATAGGCACCATTTGACAAATCTTCACAAAACATTCCCCCCCCAAAAGTTAGTCCACTCAGCTCCTTCCTGGAAAATCTTTGGGAGCTCCATCAAGCAGGGGCCAAGAAAAGGGTAGTCACACAAAGCAATTCCTGCATGCAATTTCCATAGGCAATTTTAGATAGTGCTACAGCCAAAATGGCTAAACGAAATTACACCAAAGATGGAAGAAAGGTAGATTCAACCGGAAAGTGTACACTACTAAGATTTGGTGCTAATCTTTTCAGTAGTTTTTGAGAAATTGCAGGTACTTGAGAGTCTTGCGAGATTCCAGTGGGTATGCAATTTCAAATAACGGGTTGATCTGATTAGCAGCAAGAGCCTTTTTCCTATCGGTTTTCTCACTGTCACAAGACTGAGAAGCTAGATTCCCCCAAGAGCACTTGCTCTGATTGGATGGCCACAACACAAACAGAAATATTGTTGTCCCCATTACAGGACTCAGGGACTCGATCCCTGTGTCCTGAAAATTAAAAATGGGTAGGAATACCCTGACCCCTACCCCTTGTGAGGGAGGCACATGAAGGACCCCCCTGGGATCCAATTTGAATAAAATAAAACTGGGGAGGCACCAATATCCCTGGAAATCTCTCTGGTGCCTGCACAGCCCCTGTGCACCTGAGAGAGTCTAGCGAGAGAACAGGAGGATGCACTGTCCTGAGAGGGACTGTCATGACAGCCAATGGGGCCTGTACACTATTACACACTATTGTCCCCTAACTCGGCCCACTACATTCAATATAACTCACCCCTCCTCCATACACTTTTAATGCACTCCCATATTACTTAATGTTGAGCATTTGCAATCATAGCTCTCATAAGTTCTCTGATGTCATCTAATATTATGTGTCTTGTGAGAACACAGTGCTTGGTACTGTGGTGAGTTGTAGGTCATTTAGTGTTGTGAGTTAGCAGACAAAAGGGTGTAAGCTAGTGTGTGATTTATATTCATTCGTAGTTTTTAGGTCAATTATAAATTAGCTGTATAAATATAACTTTATAATTTCCAATGTTTGTGTCTTTTAAAATGGCTTTAATAAAGAACAATAAATACACTTTCCCTACTACACCTTTTCTTTAACCATTGTTTTTTTCATTTAATTACAATGGTTTTTAAAATGTTTTGTGCATAAGTGTACCACTGTGCCATGTAAAATGTCAGAACAACATCATTCCTCTGTCACAGATAAGAACCACTTAGTATATGGATGGTATGTCTCCTGATGAAAGTATGGTTCTGTCCTGGATGGATGTCTAAAAGATCCTCCAAATATTTTTCAAAAGATTAGTCATGTCAGATGTTTGTTATGTAGCGTATGTGTTTTATATGTACCAAGAACACGTTTGAGGCCTTTACTCCAGCTCAATAATAAAAAAAACTATTTCCTTTTGACTTTTTCAACAATATGATGAACATACTTTTCATCTATAATTTTATGGGTGTTTTTTCCTCTGTAAGTTAATGTGTAAAAGTAAAGTCTCAATAACTCACATTTTAAATTGCTTTGATACTATATTTTTAATGGAGTCTGTTTCTGTGTGAAATGGAGTCTGTTTCTGTTTCTGTGTGATGTCATTAAATGCGCCTTGTTTGCTTTGGCTGTCTTGTCAGCACACAGTATACACACTTACCAGTATTTTGTTCCCTACATCGACTGTGTCCTTGTCTTCTGTGTCTGAACTTGAACTTTTTATTTTTTTTATTTTTACAAGGTAAACTTTGATATGCATCATGTTAGCTCTAGCACGACCTGTCTGTTAAATCAACAGATTTAAAGAGTAATTTAATTAAGTATTGGTATAGTGCTTAAATGTTTTTCCCCACAATGCAATACTAGTTACATTTCCTTACAACAGTATATTTATCTATTTACCTTTAGTATTTGTAAATGATGTACTCCAGAATTTCAATTGCTACAAACGTCACCAATGTGTATATATCTATTTAATACATTTAGCAGTATTCAGCAATCTCGAAGTCCATTTTTAGTTGTCATCCAATGACATAACTTATTACTTATTGACAGTATTATTTATGTAGCTTCCTATATGTGTTTCATATCATGTGTTTCAAAAGCAAACTCTGCCTATGTTGTAGTTGTATGAAATTACCAATCATATATTCGTTAACTTCTGTAGTTGTCTGGATTGGGGGTATTGGGGTTAGTTTTCGAGGCTGAGGGGGTTGGAGTAGTTTTTAAGGCCGGGGGAGTGTTGGGGTAGTTTTTTAAATTAGGGGTTAGGGATTTAGGCCTCAGGGCAGAGGGAGGGGAATGCCTAGTCGGGGTAGTTTTTAGAGCCTAAAGTGGGGAGCAGTTTTTAGGGCTGGGTCAGGGCTGAACAGGGTCAGGTTAAAGGACAGTGTTAAGGGACAGGGTCTTAGGAATCAGGGCAGGGGAAGGACACAGCGTGGCGGTTGTACCTCAGGGTGGGAGGGGGTGGGATGGAGGGAGTTTGTCCCCTAGGGCAGTAGGGAGGGGGATGGCAAACTTAGCCATGCATACCCTTTTACCATGCATGCTTTTACCACAAACATTTGTGGTATAGCAATGTGTGTTTAAGATGTGGTCATTATTCAGACTGTATGGTTTAGGCATGCAGGGTTGTGGAACTCGTTGTTCCGTCATACAACCGTTTTGAACATGCAAGGCAGCTTAAAGGGAGGACAGTAAGTAAAATTTAAAAGAACATATTTGATGCTTGGAATTTCTAACAGTCAACCCCACCTGCTACAGTTAATGTGAAGCTAATAAGCTGTTTAGAGAAAGTCTTGTGAACTTTCAACTGCTGTTGTGCAAAGACTCCTGGAAACATTGTTACTATGGAAACAAAGGTAAAAGAGTATAGGGATTGAGGGAACAAAAGGGACTGTAATGTGAAACTGAAAAGCAGACTTTTGTACATAAATTGCTCAGTAGGGAATGTATGTCTTGTTATTTACAATATTTTACGAAATGAAACACAAATGAAAAGCATTAACAGCAGATTGTTGAATGCTTTTAAGAGCTTGCACGTGGATCCGCAGATCCACTGCAGATTTACACAGGACCCACGCTGAGCACCACGGTGGATATGTAAAAAAACTACCTAATTGGTGTTTTTTTTAAAGAAAATTGGAAAGGGTTAACAAATAGTGATCATTTATGAGTGGTATAATAAAAATTTAAAGATGAAAGGAAGTCTGTAATTTGCTGAGTATAGTAGTATGAGTAAGAGCCCATGGGAAAGGGTAGCCATTTTATGTACTTTTCTACTCAGAGTGGAGGAGGATTGCCATAATTCTGACTTGAGATTTGCAGTGCAAAACAGAGGTTAACATATTTTACACTAAATGTTGGACAACAGCAAAGTGATTTTACAGATAGTTTAATTAGATTACATTACAAAAACATATATTTAAAAAAGCGTGAATGTATATTATCTGAAATATAATGTGTAGCACCTAGACACTACAGTAAAAGGAAAAATAGAAGGGAGCATTAGCTAAACATACAGAGTGCAGCAAAGGTGTAACATGAATCGCTATACTGAAAATATTGTTTTTTTATTAAGCCAGTGTTGGACCAGGCCCTTTTTTCAGGGTTATCCCCAAACTTTTTGCCTACTTCCTGTATTTTTATGACCCTCTTTTTATTGGCTCTGGGATTCTGTGCACTTTACCACTGCTATTTAGCGCTAAAGTGCATATGCTCTATCCCATAATATAATGCTAAGTGGTTTATCCAGTTTTTGATTCGCTGGTAAGTCCCTAGAACAACAGTGCAACATGTGTGCCCAGGGCCTGTAAATCAAATGCAGCTAGTGGGCCTGCACCACTGATTGTGCCACTCATATGAGTAGCCATGCTAACATGTCTTAGGCCTGCCATTGCAGTGTCTGTGCGTGCAGTTTTAAACTGCCATGTCACCCTGGTAATTGCACACACTTGCCAGGCCCAAACCTTCCCTTTTATTACAATTAGGGCACCCCAAGGTAGGCCTACGGTAGCCCCATGGGCGGGGAGCATGTATTTAAAAGGTAGAATATGTACTGCTGTATTTTACATGTCCTGGTATTTAAAAACTGCTAAATTCATTTTTCAGTGCAGCAATGACTTTCTCCCCCATAGGTTAGCTTTGCAGCTGCCTTGTTACATCTTTCAAGTGTATCTTCCAATTGGGAGCTGATAGAAAATTGGAGTTTGGTGTCAAAGGACTCATAATTAAAAAATACAGCTTTTAGTGAAGTTGGTTTTTAATTGTGTATCTGAAAATGCCACTGATGGAAAGTTGGCCTTTTCTACTTTAATCATTCTGTGCCATTGCCTGTCTCAGAATACATGTCTGGATCAGGATGACAGTTGGGCTGTTTGAGCAATTACTCTAAACAGGTAAATTGGCCGGCAAGGGATTTACTCAGTGAAACACTTAAAACAATTCAAACATGCAATAGTAACAAGCTGTCTCTATTTGCTTGTCAATAAACGTTATTCTTGAAAAAACATATTTGCAATTATTTACACATGTATAAATCTTGCATGAAAGAACTGCAATTACCATACACTCTTTGAACATACGTTATAATGTTACACAAAGTATGTTCAAAGAGCGGATGGTAATTCCAGTTCTTTCCATGTTTTTCTAGGGGTCAACCATTTTTACTAATAGTCCTGAAGATGTTCTAGTGGACAAAAGCCTGTATTAGACCGAAACGCCGACAATCACACCTTTTTCTCGTTTTAGTGTTGTTTAATTATTTAAGAGAAGGTGTTCACAATTGGTACTAGGAAGGACATTTATGTGTAAATAGCTGCAACTTCTAGTTACATTGTGTCTTATAATGATTTTGTTTCCTTTTTAAAAATTGTCTCTCAAATAATATAAAACTCTTTTGTATATATACAACTGTGTCTTCAGTATATCCAATATTCATGCAATATTTATACATGTGAAAATAATTGCGAATAAGCAAATCGAGACGGCGTGTTACTATTGAATGTTTGAATTGTTTTAAGTCTTTCACTGACTAAATCCCTTGCTGGCCAATTTACCTGCTATTACTATCTGCCCAAGCCGTCAAGGGTTGATTGGGTTTCCCATTGTTGTTGATTTCTTTACTCTAAACAGGCACACAAAGGGAGCTGAGGTGTGCCCTGCATATCCTGATGGCCCATTTCCAGGCCAATGGGCCTTCCTGAGGGAGAGTGGTGGGAGGAGTTGACAATGACACCTGAATAGACCTGTGCCTGTCCTCACACAAAAAGGTCTCCACCCACTGTAGTGTGTCTGGAGCTAGGGCAGGGAAATGCAGGGTCTTGTGCTGTGCTACAAAGACTTCCCTTTGAAGTTTGCCTACTTCAAAGGCTGAAATGGGCATAAGCACTGGACTTGTCACAACATATACTCAGAACACTTCTGGACAGAGGACATTCTGCCAGGAAGAGATGGATGCTGTAGAAGGGACTGCCCATGTGTCTGTTGCTCTGTTGTGCTGGCCTGCTGCTTGCTGCTTCTTTCGTGGGAGTGAAAGGACTGGACTTTGATTTCTACACCGTGCTTTAAGGTTCTCCATGGGTTTGTGCAAGCTTGCCTCCTCCTATGAAGTCTCAGGACCATCAATGACTCCACCTACCAGTGCTTGGGCTCTTCTTCTGAGAGCCCCCGCTTGCCATGTGGTGCCAAATCCAGTTCTGGGCACTTGAAGGAATAACATAGTGAGAAAATCCACACATTGACCCCCAACACCTATTTTTTTGATGCAGAACTGCCATGTGGCTAAAGAGTTGATGCAGTGCCTCCTTTGCAGCTGAAAAATCAGCACACCATTTCACCAATTTCAGTGGCACCCACTCCGGCTCCGATGCAGCCCCTCCTTCGCTGCAGAAGAATCAACACATCGCCTGCTTCAAGGCCGTGAAATCAACTCAGTGTCTTTATCACCGCTGCTGCATTGATGCAGCTCATCTGAACTTTTGACGAATTTTCCCTCGACACACTCTTTTCAGCGATGTCCACACTAAGGAACTAAGGGAGCGTGCCCAGAGATCAACGCATCCCCCCTTCCAGTAAGGAACCGACGCATCACCTACCATTCGAGTAAGGATCCAACGCATCACCTCCCCTGACAGTAAGAAACTAATGCATCACCTCCTGGACCTAGCAGTAAGGAAACAACGCATCATCCTCCCTGGCAGTAAGAAACCAACACTTCACTTTGCTTTTCTGGTGCCTCATCTTCCTTGCACCTGTTTCGGCTTTAAAATCCATTCAAGGTACTTTGTGCTAAAAGAAATGCATCCATAGATTTCTATGGACTGAATGTATTTATTCTTTGAAAAGTGATATCTTGTTTTGTTTATGTTGTGATTTTATTATTGTGGTATTGTTTTATTCAGATAAATGTTGGATATTTGTCTAAACTGGTGTGGACTCCTTTTGTAGTATCTTCACTGTATTACTGTGTGTGTCTGCACAAATGCTGCACATATTGTCTCTGAGATGAGCCTGACGGCTCTTGCCAAGATACCAAGGGGGTGAGCAGGGGTTATCTTAGCTGTGTGAAATGTTACAAATGGGGTCTCTAGTTGGCAGTCCATGTAGGGTCCCTCACCTAGTCAGGGTAATGGTTAGCAGCTGGCTAACTTCCAAGTGCCTCGGGATGCACGTATCATGTGGCGCACTCCTTTGACTGTGTAGTCTATCACCCCATTGGCCTTTTGTAGTCCTTTTGTTCCATTAGACTGCGCCATCAAAGCAGCGAGTCACGTGATACGTGTATCACCGAGGCACATGAAAGTTAGCACGCTGCTCTAACGCATCTCTCCCAGCTGGCTGGGAATAATGACACTTCAATTGGTCATACTGTGAAACAGTCAGCCTTGGGAGATAAAAACAGGCTCTCCACCCAAATACAATGCCACACGCTGGGGAGAGCAGGAGCTAAGTAGGTGTAGGTGTGGGGAGGGACCCTTGACAAAGTAACTAGTGCCTTATTTTTAGGGCTGTGAATTACAGCACCATGGCACTAAGAAGCAGACACTAATGAGAAGTTTTTCCTCTTTACCCTTATTTTACTACCTTAACTACAGCAAGGTTTGACTACACCCCTTTGACCTCCTGCCTCCGTGGGGTCATAATCTCCCAGATTGTGGGTGAGTCGATACGAGACACAAAACCGATTAAGCAACACAATTTGTCTGTATGCCTGGATTCATGTATGCAAATGTGAGACCTGCCTCCCATATTTATGACTGTTGTCTAAAGCAATATACACCTTGGGCCAGAATTGCAATAAGATAAAATGTAGCATAGTATGCTATCACATATAAATTTACCTCTTGAATCTGATGAGGTGAGTGACTATGCACCAGTAGGGCACATGTTGCGTTTTTCTGCAGTTGATTACCTGCATTGAGTTTGCATGGTAGAAACGTGGCACAATAACTAATCACAATGCTTATTGACAGTGAAATTGCTCTCCCACCCTTGCAGCTCCACCATCAAGTGAGGCCTTATGAGCCCCTGCACGCTTGAGTGTTGGTGTTCGAGGTCCTCCTCCACCCACAGGCTATACCTGCGCCTCATCCCTGGTGGTCCAGTGGACATCTCATTCCTTCTCTCACTCTGTTTCTTCTGCTTGATTTATCCTTTCAACTCTTTCCTTTCACCTTCGTTTTTACCCTTTTACTGTCACTCTTTATCTATCACTTTCCATCCTCCTTTTTACTATTACTCTGTTTTCGCACCTCTCTCCTGTTTTTCCTGCCGCTGCTGGCCCCCGGCCCCTCACCCCCAGCGTGACAAGCCCAAGCCAGTTTCCCCTCCCTACTCCCACCTCCCAGCTGTCCAGCCCTCTCCGACCCCTACTTAATGGTGGCTGCGGCAAGGACAGGGGAGCAAGACCACTGACTTATTGTCAGTGAAACTTCTCTCCCACCCTCGCAGCTCCACCATCAAGTGAGGCACTCCTGAGCCCCTGCACTCCTAAGTGTTGGTGTACGAGGCCCTCCTCCACCCACAGGCTATACCTGCGCCTCATCCCTGTTGGACCAGTGGACCTCTCGTTCTGTTTCTTCTGCTTGCTTTATCCTTTTACCTTCATTTTTACCCTTTTACTGTCACTCTCTTTCTATCACGTTCCATCCTCCTTTTTACTATGACGCTGTTTTCACTCCATATTTTGGGCACCCCTCTCCCACTTTTCCTGCCACTGCTGCCCCCATGGCCCCTCCCCCCCAGTGCGACCAGCCCAAGCCAGTTTATCCTCCCCGCTCCAGCCTCCCGGCTGTCCAGCCCTCCCCGTCCCCTAATTAATGGCAGCCACTGCGCTGGTGTGCCAAGCCCACCTATGCCTATACGCAGCCCAAACGCATCTGGTGCAAGGAACCCTGGACCTCCGACTCTCCAATGCTACATCCCAGCGGCACTCTACACACTCAACCCAGGTCGCAACAACAACTGCAAGCTAGCATCACCAGCCGACACCCATGGACCCTTCAGTTGTCACAGCTGCCACTACTCCTGCAGCACCGCCAAGACCATGGATCCAGCACAACCCGCCCGCAACAACGCAACCACACCAAAGACCCTGCAATGCATCCTCCTCAATGTCCGATCCCTCCAGAACCACACCACCGAAATCTGGAACCTCCTCGACAGCCCCTCCCCGGACTTCGCATTCTTCACTGAAACCTGGACCAAAACCACCTCGGGACCTGACATCGCCAACGCCATTCCCCAAGGATATAAGATCTCCCAGAAGGACTGCCCCACTCGCCCTGGGGAGGGAGGATTGCCATTGTCCACAAATCCACCCTCCGACTGAGCACACTTTCTGATGAGCTCACAGACCTGATGCAACACCTACACTTCAAGATACAGGCCAGCCCTAACACCACCCTCCAGGGAACCCTCATCGACTGACACCCCAGAGTCGGCGGACCATTCACCAACTCCATCACGGACAGCTTCACCCAGCAGGCCATCGCATCCACCAATTATACCTTGCTGGGAGACTTCAACTTCCACCCTGACAACCAACGAGACCCCAATACCACATCCCTCCTGGACAACCTCCACAACATAGGAATCGGCCAGATCGTGACTGAGCCCACGCAGTCAGCAGGACATACCCTCAAACCCATCTTCACAACAGGAAACTCCATCACTTTCAGCCACACCACCGAACTCCCATGGACAGACCATCGCTGCATCCACTTCACCTTTAGAACACCCACCATCCACAGAACTCAGCACCTGCTCCCACGCAGAAACTAGACTAAAATCACAGACGACCAGCTCACAACCTCACTTGGCAACTCCACCCCAATCATCGCGGACAACGACGACCTCAACACTGCAGAAGAAACCCTGAACAGATGGATCTCCAACTGCGCCAACACCTTAGCCCCCCTCAAGAAGAACAACAACACACACGCCAGGAAAGCCAGCTGGTTCACCACTGAACTCCGAGAGTCCAGATGCACATGCCACCGCCTCGATAAGCCCTGGAGAAACTCCAAATCTACAGAAGCCCACAACAAATTCAGAGCCGCCACCAACGCTCACCACCAACTCATCAGAAATGCAAGAAAGAAAGCGGTCAAAGACAGAATCGCCACACACGCGCACAACAGCAAACAACTCTTTAGCATCATCAAGGAATTCGCCCAACCCATCAGCGAGTCTACAGACATCCCTCCCTCACAAGACTTCTGCTGCAAACTCAGCACCTTCTTCCACCACAAAATCAAGAACATTTACGACAATTTCGATGAAGACAGACAACATACAGAACCCTCACCAACCACCCCCGACACCTTGAAGCCAATCATTGACAGCTGGACAGCCCTCACCACCGAAGATACACTGAAGGCGATGAAGTCAATCCACTCCAGGCCCCCCACAGACCCCTGCCCCCACCACATCTTCAACAGAGCCGCCGACACCATCACCTCCATGCTTCGCCACACCAACAACCGCTCCCTCGCAAACGCCTCCTTCCCCTACAACTGGAAGCACGCCGAGATCAACCCCTTCTGAAGAAACCCTCGGCGGACCCCACCGACTTCAAGAACTGCAGACCCATCTCCCTCCTCCCGTTCCCAGCGAAAGTCATGGAGAAAGCCATCAACAGGAAACTCGCCACCTTCATCGAAGAGCACAACATCCTCGACTCCTTCCAATCCGGCAACAAAAAGAACCACAGCACAGAAACCACCCTCCTCACTGTAACAGATGACATCTGTTCCCTCCTGGACGGAGGAGAGATAGTAGCCCTCATCCTCCTAGACCTTTCAGTGGCCTTCGAAAAAGTCTCTCACCGCACCCTAACACACAGACTTCACGATGCAGGGATCCGGTACAAGAACCTCAACTGGATCTGCTCATTTCTCTCTGGCACAACGCAGCAGGTCAGACTCACTCCCTTCCTCTCGGACCCTACACCGACCACCTGCAGAGTCCTCCAAGGATCCTCCCTCAGCCCCACATTGTTCATCATCTACCTGGCTCCACTCACCCCCATCGTCAGAACCTACGGACTCAACATTGTGTCATACACAGACAACACCCAACTCCTCCTTTCCCTATCCAACGAAACAAACGCATCCAAACACAACTTTCAAGAAGGCATGGAAGCAGTGGCCAAATGGATGGAGAGCAGCTGTCTACAACTCAATACGGACAAAACGGAAGTACTCATGATGGGTCCACATCCCGGTGCCTGGAACAACACCTGGTGCCCCCCCCCCGCCCTCAGAAGCCTGCCCACCCCCACGGACCACACACGCAACCTCGGAATCATCATGGACTCCGAACTCAAAATGAACCGCCAGATCAACTCCTTCGCATCCTCCTAATTCCACAGCCTCTGATTCCTATGCAAGGCCTTCAAATGGATCCCCTCGAACACAGAAAGACCGTCACTCATGCCCTTGTCACCAACAGACTTGACTATGGCAACGCACTCTACGCCAGAATCAACAAAAATCTCACCCGCAAGCTTCAAAACATCCAGAAGGCCGCCGCCAGACTAATCATCAACCTGCCACATCACCCAGCACCTGTACACACTCCACTGGCTCCCCATCGAGGCAAGAATCACCATCAAGATTCTCACGCACACACACAAAGCCCTCCACAACACCGGACCATTACACCTGAACAGCTGACTCACATTTCACACAACCCAAAGGACCCTACGATCAGCTCAGCTCTCCCACGCCATGGTCCCTAGCACCAGGAAGTCCAGATCCTCACGGCCAGAGCCTGGAACGCCCTCCCACTCCACCTCAGACAGACGATATCACTCCCCAACTTCACAAGGGACCTCAAAACACGACTCTTTGATAGACCTCCTCCTTGATGTACAAGACCCTCCACCTCCACCCCCAGCGCCTTGAGACCCTTACGGGTGAGTAGTTGCGCTTAACAAACCCATGATTGAATGCTAAAATATGCATGAGAAGTTGAGCATGCCACACTTCAAACAGCCACACAATGGCACATTATCAAAATACAGCACAAATTACAGAGCTAAGAAATGTATATGAGATCTTTCTTTTTCAGGTCATATCAAGAGCTTAGGTGTTTACCTAACAGTGCATGCAATTTGTAATTTCATGCTACACATGATTATTTAGTCACACAAATAGATGTGTCACTGGGGGAGTATTCCACAATTAAATTTACCCTGACAAATGCCCTGGACCTTTTTAGGCCTGTCAGAGCGGGCTGATACCTGACAGGGCATGGGATTTGTAATAACATGCTACACATGATTATTTAATTGCGCAAATAGCTGAGTCATCGGTTGGTTGTGTTCCACAGTTGAATTTACCCTGGTGAAAGCCCTGGCCCATTTTAGGCCTGACAGAGTAGGGCTGAAGCATGTTGGTTGAGTAAGAGTCATAGGACTATTAAATCCTACAGTCCCCTTCCATAATTCTGTTTTTAAATATCCCGATCCATGAATAAAGGGAGACCTTGATGAGGGGTTTTTATCTAATAGCTACACCCCCCAGTCTCTTTCTCTTAAGAGCTTCCTGAAATACAGTTGAGCCGACCCTGGTCTTTAGGATTCAGGGTGAACCTGATGATGAAGCTTGACATAGGGTAATTTATAAAAAATGATTTTTTTCCTTCCCCGAGTAGAGTGGAGTCTAGGTGTGGCAAGCACTTCCTCTCATTGCACCCAGTGCCATGAAGTTAGGAGGGATACTCTAGAGATATTGTTGGTTTAGCTTTGGGAGGACATGTCCCGAATCTACTTTCTTAGGTTGGAAAGGACCGCTCCACCCTCCAGGACTGGTGAGTATTCTCCACACTCCCAGTTCCTTGTTTTCCAGGCAGGTGGTAAGGGTACCACAGATGGTCACACTGCTGATAATGATGCACCACTTTCCCTCTTTCTTATCATCCTCTGATATGTCCTTGTATATATGGTTTTCAGGTATTTTGAATCAGACGATGTGCAATATGAACACTTCTTCAGAGTAGCTCTTGACAGTTTATTTTTGCATAGATTTTTTGGGAGAGAACTTTGCCTCTCTTGAAGTGATGGAGAAATATTTCTGAACGTCGGAGAATTCTTTTGAGGTGGTATGTATTCTTCTTCATCCTGCTTTGTCCGTTCTCTTCTGTCTTTAGCAGAAGAGATCTCAACTTTCAAACTCTCCTCTTTTGAAGACAAGGGAAAAATGTGATGGAGCTATGCTGGAGAGACTGTCTTCGGAGAGATGTAAAATTAAATAACTGATTTAGGCTATAGTTTTCAATGAGGGTGGGTGGCCAGATTTGTTGTGGCATTGCAGTGGATCTGCAGATCCATAAAAAGTAATGGAAAACAGGGAAAAACTTTGTATTTGCATTTGAAAAAAGTTTGATGTTATAATATGTTCATTTGTTAAAAGTTTGTTTTAACCAGCATCAATCTAGTGTAAAATAGGTGTGCTGAAACAACCATAAGACAGAAACAGATATAAATGATTATAAGCACCAACAGAGTAAACGGATGGTAGATTTCTACCATAGTGCTAAAAAAATGAATATATGTTCTGTTATGTTAATGAGTATTTCTAAAGTGGATGTTCACCGGAAGGTCTCTTGGCACTAGGTAGCTGATACGTCATTTATCCATTGTTACTGGTGAGCCTGTTTAAAGAGCCAAGTCTTCAAAAGTTGTCTAAATCTGATGCAGTTGGAGGTCTACCTAATCTCCAATGGTGATGTATTCTATACTCGAGGGACAGTATCAGAAAACCTATGCCCTTACGTCCTGTGTTTTTTATGGGTGGGGATGGTCAGGTAGTGTAAGGGACTGGATCTCAGTTCTCGTGATCTGAGATCTTATGAAGGCAGGGCAGCTCAGATATAATGCCTTAAAGACCGTACAGCATATCTTGAACCTAGTTCTCTGCACTACTGGCAGCCAGTGGGGGTCCTTGGTCACCCGAGAGATGTGCCCCTCTCTGGGCAGATGTGCTATTATCCAAGCGGCTTGATTTTGAATTAACTGGAGCCTATGCAAAATAAATTTTAGGAGATCCATATAGAGTGATTTAGCATAGTCAATTCTAGACATGACTAAAGCTATGATTACTTGAACCAGAACCTCCCTCATAAGGAATTTCCTTATCTTTTTTATGCGTTGCAGTTGGTAGAAACAGGCCGAGGTCACTGTGCTGACCTGCTGCTTGAGAGAGACCCTCATCAATAATGACCCCAAGGCTTTTTATTGCCTTTTTGGGAGTAGGGGGTGGGGGGCATCTCACTGGGCCAAAAGGTGGGGTTCCAATAACCCACCCTGTTCTTAGTGAGGACTATATCGGTTTTGCCCGAGTTTAGTTTCAAATGATTGCTGTTCATCCAATCTTGGATGAACAGCATAGTGTCTTGAAAATGCTGCCTG
Source organism: Triturus cristatus (assembly GCF_964204655.1). Lineage (NCBI taxonomy): Eukaryota > Metazoa > Chordata > Amphibia > Caudata > Salamandridae > Triturus > Triturus cristatus. The sequence continues at coordinate 625,014,087 of NC_140588.1, read as the reverse complement.
GCCATGGAGCTATCATTGATCGTAAAGTTCAGCTAAATATAACTTGTGCGACCGCAATCCACTGCTGATGACGTCACATATTACATCACTGTATTCACTAAGATACTGTTAATAAGTCAGTTATTCAATTAATTTTACAAAAAAAACATCCATTTAGACACGTATTTACCCATTTATTCTTGCATTAACCTTTAGATATACATATATAAAAAATATTTATTTTTCAGAAAGACACATATTCACTGGATGATGTCATCAGTGATGTAATCAGTGATGTCATTTGAGATGTCATCAGTGATGTCATGAGTGATGTCACGGACCATGTCATGAGTGATGTAATATGTGACGTCATCAGCAGTGGATTGCGGTCGCGCGAGTTATATTTAGCTGAACTAACTATAACGGGGGAATTTCAATGGTTTTTTACGAGTGAAATGTTCAGCTAACTATAACATGTGTGAAACCTATGGTTTTTTCAGTGAATTTGCAAGGTTTTTTAAATGCTAATTCCTAACTATAACGTGTGTGAAACCTATGGTTTTTTAAGTGAATTTGCAAGGTTTTTTAAATGCTAGTTTCTAACTATAACGTGTGTGAAACCTATGGTTTTTTTAGTGAATTTGTAAGGTTTTTTAAATGCTAATTTATGTATGTATTATTATATTTTTTTTATATTTATTTTACAATAAACTACCTATGTATATAGTTATAGATTAACTGTATCCTGTAATATGGAATGGCTCGTTTAAAATGTTTTTTGTTTTTTTTAAGAGTTTTTCACCGTGCGCGCACCGTGCGCGCACCGTGCGCGCATCCCGCGATTTTTTGAAAAAAATAAAATGTTTTTTTCACCCTTCGGGGTCCTTCAGGAACCCCCTGACAAAGGCTAGGGGGTCAGGAACTCTCTACCCTGCCCCCTTTTCACGTTTTCACGAATCACCCCGAGACTTTCAGGGTAGGAGCTGAGCGGAGCGCCCCATTAGTTTTGAAAGTTTTGCGCGGATTCGTCAACTGGCGCCAAAGTAGAATTTTCAGATTTCCTATGGGAACTCGGTCCTAACTATAACTATCTACTGGTGACCGCCAGTAGATAATATATATATATATATATATATATTACCTACTGGCGGTCGCCAGTAGGTAGTTATAGTTAGGACCCTGTTTCCATAGGAAAACCGCAACATTCTATTTTGAATAACTTTGGCGCCGGTCGACGAATCCTCGCGAAATTTTCAAAACGAATGGGGCGCTACGCTCCGCTCCTACCCTGAAAGTCTCGGGGGGATTCGTCAAGCGGGGGCTGAGATAAAAGGGGGGTCCCAAAACGCGTTTTTCCCATGCATTTTTCCATAGGACCTTTAGACACAGCTACAGCCCGGACGGCTGAACAGAGTTCCTTGAAATTTGGCAGAGGTAGTCTACAGGTCAAGGAAGTGCCTTTTGTAGGTTTGGTGTAAATCTGTTCAGTAGATTCTGAGAAAATAGCCTTTAAATCAATATATATATCTGAGCCAGCTTACGGTGCGCTTACGGTGCGCTTACTGTACGCGTACGGTGACGTGCGCGAGCGCGATTCTGATTGGCTGTTAGATCTTAGTAAACATTAGAATCGGTCGAAACCAGGAAGTGGCAGCCGCCATTTTCTCTCTCGCACTCTGAGAGGGGGTTAAAAAACAAAGGCCAAAAACATGTAAAGGGGCTGTTTAGACAGCTCCTAAGCACCTAGCCATGGTGAGGGAGTCCTCAAAGATCCCCCAAGCTAAAAAATTGAATTTTAAATTTTTCGATGATTTCGCCGATTACGCTTACCGTACGCGTACGGTAAAAATTAATAAAAAAAAAAAATATCCATACTCTCCCCACCCCATGTGCAAATGGTGCCCGAATGGCACCATTTGTGCATGGCATATCAAAAATGAGAAAAATTAAAATATTACCTTTCACAACGAAGCGCATCATATGTCCTCCATGTGCGCATGGTGCGCGAAGCGCATGGTGCGTACATGGCCCATCTAGCCTAACGTGGGCACGCGGTGCGCGTAGCGCACCGCGTGCCCACCGTGCGTGCACGGCACTAACTGCGTAAAGTGGGCGCGCGGTGCGCGAAGCGCACCGCGTGCTCACTGTTCGCGCACAGTGCGCGAAGCGCATCGTGCGCGCACGGAAAGAACTGCGTTAAGTGGGCGCACACGCCACGAATGGCGTAAAGTAACTTAGCATTTAAAAAACCGTACAAATTCACTGAAAAAACCATAGGTTTCACACACGTTATAGTTAGGAATTAGCATTTAAAAAACCTTAGAAATTCAATGAAAAAACCAAAGGTTTCACACATGTTATACTTAGCTGGACATTTCACTCGTAAAAAACCAATGAAATTCCCCCGTTATAGTTAGTGCAGGCAACTATAACTCACGCGACCGCAATCCTCTGCTGATGACATATGTGTCTTTATGAAAAAAAAATATTTGTAATATATGTATAGCTAAAAATTTATGGAAGAAGACATGGGCAAATAAGTGTCTAAATACAGTATTAGCATCAGCAGAGGATTGCGGTCGCGTGAGTTATAGTTGCCTGCACTAACTATAACGGGGGACTTTCATTGCAGCTAACTATAACATGTGTGAAACCTTTGGTTTTTTCATTGAATATATATATATATATATATAAAAAGATGGGGAAAAAAGAGGAACCCTGTGGCACCCCGCAGTTCAGCTGGACCTCTGCTAAGATGAAAAGGGGTAGCCTAACCAATTGGGGTCTATCATTCAGAAATGAAATCATCCAATTCAGACCTACACCCCGTAGGCCAGCAACCTTGACCCGATCAGCCAAAATAGAGTGGTCGACCGTATCAAAGGCCACTGACAAGTCTAGTAGCACCAGGGCTTGAGTGTTACCCTTGTCTACTTCCTTGCCCATGTCGTCAACCGCTGACATGACCACTGCTTCGGAAGTATGTGTGGGCGTAAATCCAGCCTGACAAGGGTCTAAAAACTCTGACTTCTCTATAAATTAACAAAGGTGATGGGCTACATGTGCCTCCAGAAATGTTGCTAAGTATGGTAAGAGAGAGACAGGGCAAAATATTGTTTAATGGCTGTGGGGTCTGCCCCAACTTTCTTAAGCAGAGGTACAATATCAGCTTTTTTAAAAGATCCGGGCCCAACCCAGAACTAATGAATGGATTGAGAAATGGTAGTACGCTATCCACATAGAAAGTTACCACTACTCTTAGGACCTTAGGGTGACAAATGCCAGTGGGTGAGCCTGGCTTAACTTTCGTCAGTAACTCAGTTAGGTCTCCTTGAGATATATTAGGAAAGCACATGATCGTGTGACTATTCATGTCACCTATTGGTGGATTGATAGATGAGGAACTAGAGGGGATACTCTTTTTAATAGCCTCAATCTTATTCATGAAGAAAGCATTGAGAGAGTCACACAGACTCTGTGAGGGTGTGACCAGGAGAGTCACTCTATCGCAATTAGAGAGTTCTGTGACAATCTTAACTATCTCCTTAGATTTATTGGGGCGTTCAGGATTTTACTTGTGAAATAACTCACTTTGGTTTGCTTGAAGAAAGATTTGTACGTTTTAAGTTGTAGGAGATACCTAGTTTTAAGGTCTGGCAAGTACTCAAACAGTCATTTCCTTTCCGCTCGTCAAAGATTAAGTTTACCATGTTCAGGTCATCCATAAACCATTTATTAGCATCCTGGCCTCTTGACGAGATGGTACTATGAACTGGTGCATGTTGATTGCTGGCCTCCCTCAACCAACTTGAGACTTTGTACTCATACTCTTCGACGTCCTCCTCAGAGACAGGTTGAGAATTCTCTAGTTCCCCGCAGAAGGCCGTGAGGTTGACCCGAGCTCAGTTTCTAGACATAATAACAGGTCTGATAAACGGGGCCATCCCATTAAGCCGAAGCACTGAGAAAGAGATCAGGTGATGGATCGACCACCCACATGGGGCTATACTCAGCTTCTTCACTGGGTATTTCGAGGTCCAAATTTGGTCCAAAATCTGGCCTTTGATATGGGTCGGGAGGTTTACTAATTGTTCCAGGTTCAGGTCACTTAGGGCGACTGTGAGGTCAATAGCTTGCTGCCCCCGTTTCTTTCATTTGCACAATAATTTAAATCTCCCATCAGAAGAACATTGGCATGATCTAAAATTAGGGGCACTATGTATTCAGCAAGGGCCTGGGAAAATCCCTGCATGTAATTTGGGGGTCTGTATAGCAGAACACAAGTAAGGGATGAGGTCCCAGACTCGAGATGGATTACTACATTTTCCACCAAGGGTAAGCCCAACGGGGTCAGCTTGGCAAATCGGAGATCTTTTTAAATTATAGCTACGACGCCCCACCCCTTCTTCTCTGTTGTCCTATTAGTTAGCAGTATATAATACTGAATGGGAAGGGCCGAGAGTATGTCAGGGGAGGATTCCTCTGTGTGCCACGTCTCTGTTAGTAATAACATATCTGGGGACTGAGACTCAAGGAGGTGAAAGGTTTCATCTGGGTGCTTCATTAAGGAGCAAGTATTCAGGTACATCACCTGAATTTCAGCCTGACGTCCCTCTTCCATTGAAGAGATAAGCCCGGCGGCAATAGTGGTTGGTTGGACACTAAAATGACAGCCACACTTGTGTTCCCTATTTTTAGGGGATATCAATATACCTAATTCCTTTAGTAACATTGTAAGTGTGCTAGAGATGGTTTGAGTCACTTGATTAAAGGCTAGGAGATCTTTCCTGTCATACGTCATAAAAGGGGCATTATAACTGGCCCCTGGCATCGGTCGGCCGCGGATGGGCACAGACGTGCTTGTCTTTGGCACGCCTTCGGCGCTAGCTGCTCGGTTGCGCCTTGGTTCCCCTTATGTAGGGGTGGGAAGCTCCCTCCCCAGCCTATGTACAGCTGGGTTGCTGATTGGTTCCCTACTGGCCAATCAGCTGCCCACAAGTCCTGTGTAGTGAGCTACCACTTCGTCAGAAAAAAATCAGGTAAGCCCTGATCAGTTTTCAAATACAATTCAAATTCGCAAACAGTTGTGCAAATGAAATGTTTCCCCCACACTGCAAATGGCTAAAAACAATTCCAATTTCTAAAAACTGCAAAAAGCATTACCGGCGCTGTCGCACCATTCGTCCTCTTATGTAGGGGTGGGAAGCTCCCTCCCCAGCCTATGTACAGCTGGGTTGCTGATTGGTTCCCTACTGGCCAATCAGCTGCCCGCAAGTCCTGTGTATCAAGCTACCGCTTTGCCAGCAGAAAATCAGGTAAGCCCCGATCATTTTTCAAATACATTTCAAATTCACAAACAGTTGTGCAAATTAAATGTTTACCCCACACCGCAAATGGCTAAAAACAGTCCCAATTTCTAAAAACAGCAAACAACATACTGTCATATAGTTATATGCAGGCATATAAATACATGACACTAATAATGCGTACTCCTGCGAATCAACCCTAACTAGATGTACCTAAGTGTACCTAGCATGTATATAGGTGTGGAGCCAAGAATCCCCATGGGATAAAACCAACCCCATGACCTGGTGTGAGAGAATGAAGGACCCCATCTTGGTCTCGAGACGGACACTCCACAAGGGATGTCAGACCACTGCGGGCTGGAGTGTCTGCGTACGGGAACCTCAGCGTCTCGCGTCAGTGTGTCAGCATGGAAGTATTTCTCCTCTGCCCGCCCCAACAAAGATATGGTGTTTATATACCCAAAAGCTGCCCTCAGGTGTTCTACCTTGCTGTGTCATGCCAGCCGAGGATGACGGAAGCAGATGGTAATCTTGCTGGCATTCTGAGAATCCTCATGCATAATAAATGAGGCAAGTTTTCTGGGAAAACCACACAACATTTAATGTAGCACCTAACTAGGTAAATGTCAATACCAAAAACCATTATGTAGTACAATGGCAGTCAAAATGTAGGTGAAAGGTTAGGTGACTACCCAGGCCTATATAGGTGTACATTAGAAAACATAACACCCCAGACATGTTAAAGATACGCTGTACCATTTTTCCAAAATGGAAAGGGCAGTACGTACTAGTCTCTGTATCTCAGCTGAGGACCTTGCAAACTGAAGAGCAAAAGTCTCCTGGGCCGAGGTTACAGGCACATCTTTCTGTAACAGCATGGCTTTCACTCAGCTCAGAGTATCAAACCGTATAAAGGAAACATTCAGCAAATGCCATAACATCGCCTCCCTGACTGTGTGGGTCGGTGGAAACAATCCTTGCATACAACAAGTATCCCTGGAACTTACTGTGACTAGATATGTGATGCCTGGAAGCATCCCACAACAAGCTTGATCATTCAGCATTAGGTAACTCCTATTCGAGAGCAGCCTGAACACTGGATTAATCACGACAGCTGGAGACCCTTGAAGCATAATATCCTGGCAAATGAGAGATCCACTCAATGAATTCTCACAGTCTGTACCACTGAGAAACACTTCAGTGTCCCCATTCCTGCATCTAAATCTATACGGTAATTCCCACGATTCATGGATGAAATCCTTACTCATTGCTTCGTATCTGCCCACCTGGTGGTGATCTAGGCAATGAAATTGGAAATTTGTTACCGGCAATGTTATATTAACCATTGTGTGGATAGTGACTTTACCACAGTGAAAGGTAATTGGTCCAATTTTTCAATGTGCAGCATAGTATATTGTGCATCCCTTTGTACCATTGTTGTCTGCTTTTCAGATTATATGCAGAGAACATAGACGTGCTGTGGATATACCACCTGGGCCCATAACCAGAGCGCAAGGATTGTAGCGTCCAGCTTAATGACATAATAGAAGGTAACTGTAACTGTCCGTGTTGTAAGATGGACAGATCCTGTCTCGTTATATCTATAGCAGAAGGTACAATGTTACCCAGTGAATAAATCCTGGATGTCAGTGTGGTCATACCATTGTCAACCACAGCCAAAGCCTTTTCTAGGTTAACTCTGTCAATTTTACACAATCTCTCTGCAGCTTCTTGTTGAGAGATTCTCCAAATGTCATTACAAACAGCCTATAAGAAGCGTTTCTGATGTGGCTTTCTGGGACCTAGCATAAAATCCCTAAGATCCATGTTATCTAACAGTAAGGACAAGTGTTGTTTCACCTGTGACAGTGTCAAGGTTCTTAGCCAAACTAGGCACGACTTCCCAACACCTTATAATGTCACCACCCCCGGATGTTATCGTTGTACGCAGCGTAAATCGGGCCTATGGATACTAAACTATTCGGTGGTACCCTTGAACCTTGACTGACAACTATTTATGTTGATAGGCCAAAACCATTCCTTCCAATTGGGGTCTTTCGAATTGTATGAAACGCCATGCATGATGTCATCTAGTGTACCTTCACCATTTTCTATATAATCTTGCCATCCCTCCAAGTGTGAAAACACAGGAATACAAGGTGTGCTCAAGTCCTCAATCTTGTCTAACCTAAGACAGTAAGTCTCTTGCACAGTATTGTTTAGTAAAATAGTCTGTTGTGCCAAGAGGCATGCTCTAAATAGTGCCTCAGTTCCCTGAATCTGTCATTCTTTTGTCGCCCAGACTGATTTTATGTCTATAGTGTCTTTGCATAAGTCGAAACCCTGTTTAGACAGTTGGACAATAGAGGATGCAGAGAATACCTTTTTTGTGTTAGTAAGCATACTTTTCTTTGCAGATGTAGGTGCAAGCTTATAATACTATGAGCTTGGATCTGATGTATTAAACCCAAAAAAATCAGCAAACATTTTTGTGCAAACGTTTGTAAACTACCTTTCAGTGGTATGGGGCAATGTTCCCATTGGTGGTATTTGAAAACATTATGTGGTACACTTGTTTTATGCAGAAAGTGATGACCAAATTTTGGTAATAATACATGGTGGCAAAATTAGAAGATTCATCCAACATTTCATTTTTCGAAAAAGCGGCAGACAGTTCTAAATCAGTCAGTATACTATTTACAGTTTCAAGATCCCAATCATCAGAGTATGTACTGGAGGTGATGATATAATTTAAAGACATTTTGAATACATCATGTGAACCTCTGTCCCAAACTATTCCGTAAGGAACTGGAATTGCTGCAATGTTCCCATAAGGCATATCTCTATGTTCACAATGAGATGATGTATGAGGTGTTACATGTGATACTGTGGAGCATTCTGGGACATAGTGTCCATTCACAAGAAAGAAAAGGACAGTCAATAAATCTATCCAGAAGAGTAGGAACAGTATTCCAGTTATTATCTAGAGCTGTAGCCATAGTGAGAGTAGGTATGTCTTTTTCAGTCAAATGTAAAATTATTAAGTTGTTTCTTGTGAGAAACTGGAGCTGGCGGTGACTCAGGTTTACTTGGATCCAGAAAAAATCAATGAAGTACCCAGATGCAGTTTGATCTATCTCTGGCAGCTCAGCAGGTATTGTTGAAGTTGTTGATGTCTCCTGTCGAGGCATATTGATGTAGATGTCGGTGGTCAGCCGAATTGATATTTGTGTTTTGATGATGTTAAATTTCAATAGGAACACATTCCATTTCATTGTTGGCAACCTCATTACTACGTATAGAAAACTCGTCAAATGTTATCAGTCTTTCTGCCTGAACCTCCTGTGTGGTAGCAAGAGGAGATCAGTTGCTATACAGGAGCCCACTCGGTCTGCTATTCAGTATCAGCCACATAGTGTGGTTTGATCAGATAAATGGAGAAGAATCTCTTTTCTTTTTTGCCAGCAAGAGGCGGAAGAAGTACTGTTCTTGTTCCTTTTACAACCAGGACAGGCACAGGTGTTCTGTATGATGGCCCAAATTCTTTCTTGTCCACTATCTTTTCTCTGACCAGATCCCCAACTTTAGGGATCCAGGCAGGTCTTGCCGTTACTGGTTTTACTTCCCCAGTGGTGGTGCGTTTTACTTGGATGTTGCTTTGTAGTGCCTGGAATTCATCGAGTCCCTGTAAAAAAGCCAAACGTTTATTGATGTCAAATGGTTTTTCACCCGCCAATGTGCTACCACAATTGAGGTCAGGTACCCACATTCTCGTCCCAAATCGGACTTCGTTAGGAGTGATGCCTCCTAGGGAACTTCTTGGCATGTTATTAAATACCCTCTGGACCCCATATAGGTGGTTGACGCAACTACCACTCAAGCCTAATACCCTTGCTGTTAAGGATTTCTTTAAGTCTCGGGTTTTCCTCTCCACAATCGAATTTCCATTGGTATGATACAGAGATGAGTACCTCAATACTACAACCAAACTTCCCATGGCTTCCTTGTAAGCCATAGAGCTAAACACGGGTCTACGGTCAGAATGTAATGTGCCAATTACGAATGTCCCTATGAAGACTCGCAATTCCTTTCATGCATCAGCCGAGCGCTGGGGCCAAACCCACAATAATCTAGAGCATGAATCCAATGCCACCAAGATGTACTTGTATGCCCCATGAGATTGTAAGGGGTTGCAGTGGTCCGAATAGACACAAGCAAGAGGTCTGTCTGATATTAGTAGTGGTGTTTGCGCTGGACGTGCTATTGTGGAACACTTCATATGCTGACAGATGTCGCACTTAGGGACAAATCCTTCGGCCACCAATAGCATTGTTTCAGTAGAGAAACTGTTGCAGTACTCCCTGCGTGTGCACAACCCAAACCTTTGTTTTCAGCTAGAATTGAACCTAATCTGCGATCCATGTTTGGTATTACTCTATCTCCCACCCCTGTAATTTGAGCATTCTGAATATTTTTTGCATTTGACTTGTAGGAGTACTTGAGTGGAAAGCCTTTTGGCATGGCTGAGCTGTTTTTGCGTGAAGCAATGACAGCTACCATTAACTGTCTGTGTATTCTCGTACTAGAATGAGTGATTGGAGCTATGGCAGCAGTTCTCACTGTTGCCCTTGCGGCTTCATCAGCTAATGAATTCCCTTCAACATCAATGCCATCACGTTGATGGCTCCGCGTGTGTATCACATGAACTCTTGCCAAGTCTTTTTCCAGCTCTGCCACTTGTTCCCAAAGAATTTGTGCTATATTGTGCAACCTTTTGAGTCTTTATACCCATTCTGACCCCAGACGTGAAGATATTCATTTTAAGACTGGACACAGTAAAGTAAATCACACACTATAAGTTTGGGGAATTCCCAACCTGTATTTATAAGTGCCAGTTATAGGGCTTTTAATTCTGCCAGCTATGCCCCGCAGTCTCCTAGAGATTGCGTCTTTGTACTGCTAGGATGTAACTTGCCTTCCTGCATGCGTCCTTTTACAATCACACATGCTGCACTGTATTGCTGTTTACTCACTATAGCAAGCTGAGCAGAACCGTTAATGTAAATAATGAATTCATACTGATCTAGAGGCATTATTTCCTTGGGGAGAGGATATTCTTGTTCTTATTGCAGAAATGCTTGTGTTGTTTTAATTTAGAATCAAATTTGTAGTCTACATCTGTTGCAGTGAGAGAATTAGCTCATTGATTCCATCACGGATGCAATGCTTTTGCACTTGGAACGCTTGCCTTTGTAACAGACTCTAAGGTCTGTAATGGAGTCACGAGGATTATTCATTTCCACTGTGCCAGTGCTCTTCCTCTCACTACGGCAGTCTGTACTGCTGTCAGAATTTGTTCTGTAGAAGCAAAACCCATTTCAGTGTTTGTGTACAAGTGTGATTTGTATGCTATAGGTACCGTTTTGTCTTCATTAAAGGTTAGATAAGTGTACTCTGATTGACCAGCGATTACACAGATAACCAGATTTGTGGTATTTACACATGTGTAGGTGTTTGGAAGCTGTCATGTCAGCTTGTAAGGAATGAAGGATATTTGTGTGTTCCTGCATTCAGTGTCTAATTGAAAACTCACGTCTGATTAGATCGTAGAAATAGAAATGTTTTTTTTTCCTGCATAATCCAAAATGTATGTTCTGCCCAACTTTAGGAATCCCAGTTTGGATTGTGCATTTTTCAGAGTTTTTGGAGGTTGCAGCAGTGCAAATTTGTCTAAAAAGCTAGCTGCTTGGCTTTTTTCTTCACTTGATAACTTGTATCCCAAAAATAGGACATTGAGGTGTTTTTTATTTTTATTATTTAAAGTTGAATTTGTAGCCCTCGGACGCGAACCCCAAAATGATGTTGCTCACCCTGTTCAAATGATCCAATACATCATCCATCAGATACATATCATCTACATAGGACAATGGCTACTCATCAAAATTTTGAAGTAACTCTGTTACCCTAGTTGAGAACAACCCGATTATTATACCCTTGGGCAGTTGACAAAATTGATACTGAGAGCCGAGGCCTGAGAATGCTGTCAAGTGCCTGCTTTCAGGTGCTATATTTTGACAGAAAAATCCGTTTGAGATATCTAGTGTTATTTTGTATTTCTTTCCCTCTCAGTGTAATTAATTAATGCAGCACTGTGTGCATTCTGTGCTGCAAATGTCATTGTGCATGTATTCAAATGTCTGTAGTCTAAAACTAGAAGGTATGAATTGACAGGCTTTATTATGGGAAATAAATGATTATTCATTGAAGAGGTGCAAATCTCTATTACACCTTGGTAGTCAAGTTGATCTAAGATCTCCCTGACTTTTTTTTGCTTATTGTTTTATTAGGTACTGTCTCTGTTGAGTTGGAGTTGTTTTTACTGGGATTACTTGGTGTGGTGACTCAGTATCCCACCCTACATGGTTTCGATTTAATGCAGGAGCAAGCGCTACCTTCCACTCCTGTGCATATGAATGTTTTAGTGATACAGGAACGAGGTCGGAAAAACCCAGTAAAATCACTGTTTCTCCCTTTGGGCACTCCATAACAATTTCAGGTGGCCAGTCTTTTTCAGCCAAAAGGATGTCATAGCCATAAATCAGGTTCTCCCAAAAGAGACCTTTAATTTTTCTGGGCTTTTCCCCCTCCATTTGGAGTGTTATTTCATATAACAGGTGAGTGACACTTACCCTATTATCAGGTGTCTCCACCGTGATCTGTTCATTCAACGCCGCTGTCACCAGGCATTCCATCAGGTTCTGGTGAGCTATTCTTATGTCTGCTGCGCTGTCTCGCATCATCAGAGCCCATTTCCATTCAGAAACTGAGTCCTCAGTATCCTTGACATTTCTTACTTTAAGGCCAGCTACCTTCTTCTTTTTAAATTGTGGTTTTGATTTTGGTTTCCCTTCTTGTTTGATATTATAGTCCGAAGTACAATGTGTATCTCTGGACTTTGTTTGTTCTTCTTGTCTGTGTTCTGACCGTCCTTCCCTCTCTGAATTTTCTGATGAACCCTGAAAGGAACGAGAGGAATGTGCATCAGAATCATGATTCGGCATATGTATATTCGTAACTATTTGGCAAATCACTCTCCTGTTGTTCCGGAGTGAAATCCCTCAAGCGTTAGCGTATCGCCATCGCTGCTGTCTCCCCTCAGGCAAGAGAGATGCATTTCGGCTGTCACAGCAGCCTTTCTCAATCTCAATCTCCATATATATATATATATATATATATATATATATATATATATATATTACCTACTGGCGGTCGCCAGTAGGTAGTTATAGTTAGGACCCCTTTTCCATAGGAAATCCGCAACATTCTATTTTGAATAACTTTGGCGCCGGTCGATGAATCCTCGCGAATTTCTCAAAATAGGTGGGGCGATACGCTCCGCTCCTACCCTGAAAGTCTCGGGGGGATCCGTCAAGCGGGGGCTGAGATAAAAGGGGGGTCCCAAAACGCGTTTTTCCCATGCATTTTTCCATAGGACCTTTAGAACGAGCTACAGCCCGAACGGCTGAACAGAATTACTCGAAATTTGGCAGAGAGGTAGTCCCTAGGTTAAGGAAGTGCCTTTTGTAGGTTTGGTGTAAATCTGTTCAGTAGATTCTGAGAAAATAGCCTTTAAATCAATATATATATCTGAGCCCGCTTACGGTACGCTTACCGTACGCTTACCGTAAGCGTACGGTGGCGTGCGCGAGCGCGATTCTGATTGGCTCTTAGATCTTAGTAAACATTCGAATCGGCCGAAACCAGGAAGCGGCGGCCGCCATTTTGTGTATTTCACTCTGAAAAAAAAGAGTGAAAGCAAGAAAAGGGGGCAATGAGGAGAGTTACAGACCCCCTAACATTTGTAAGGGGGTCAAAGAAGGACAGAAAAGTACAAAAAAAACATTTATTGATTTTTAAAAAAATCACGGGGTACGCGTACGGTAAGCTTACGGTAAGCGTACGGTAAAAAAAATAAAAAAAAATAAATGAAAAGCAGATTTAAGAGTTTAGATATTAGGGAGCTCTAAAAAGAGCTGTTGTGTTTATGAAGTCATTTTTTTAGTGGTACCTACAAGTAAGTACCGGTGCAGAGTCTAAGGTTCAAAAGGAAGACTCTGTTCCCTTCATCATTGAAGTGCACACCATCTCCTCTATAAATGTCTTGCATGTCATAACGCAAGTTGTTGTGGTAAATGGCACCCATACCATAGTCACGGAGGAAAGCAGAAACAGTTTTGGTGACGTGCTTTCTTGCTTTGTCAATCTGTGGACAGAAATGATTGGACCAGTTCCATTTTTGCCTTTGGCATATGTTGGAAAACACAAAGGCAGTTTTAGGGAAAAGTGAAAACAGTTGTGCAAAGGTGTCCTTCATAAGCATTTCCAGACCTACCCCAGTCAAAGTGCCTAGGTCATTGCCACCACAGTGCACTATTATGAGGTCAGGGTGTTGGATTTGCATGAAGGATTTCACCAATGGCATCAATTGGTGCCACTTTAACCCTCTCTGACCAATCCATTTAATGTCTACATTTGGCAAAGCAAGGTCTCTCACCATATCTGTTTTCTCTGCAAACTTTTCACTCCAGAAGACATAGCTGTGCCCTACAATCCACACTGTGAACATCTTCAAAGGAGATCTGGATGCACTCAGGAGGTGTCTTTCAGAAGAATGGCAATATGAAAAGAAAGTCAGTTTGGAAATGGAGGCATACATATTTTTTTCAAAACAAAAAGAACTGATTGGCTGTTTCATACCATTCTAGAATAAAAACTAGGCTGTATGTGTAAATTAATAGAAGCATGTTTTGTATTGGTACAAAAAAATGTGTAACCAAAGAACAGTACTATGGATTTGCTGTTAGGTTTGAAAAGTCAAGCACTCTTGCTCTGTGGAATTGAAACATTGTTTGGCGAACTTCTGACCTAACTCAACACAGCAGTGTTCCATGAGCTGTTGCTATGGTAGCAGGCAGAAGTCAAGTTGGGGGAAGGGTACTAGGCAGAAGTCAAGTTGGGGGAAGGGTACTTTTGGAAAAGGGTTGGTTTTCAACCAATAGAAATGTGTGATTACATTTGAAAAAAAGGGGGAAGCACTGAGATTTGAAACTTACATGTATATGTGTGGAAAAATAGAGGGAAAGTTTGCCATTATCTGGTTCTGCTGAGAGGAGAGAGGTGAACACAACAGAGATCCTGGCTCTGATAATCTGCTGTTTGAGTGTCACATTTCTTTCACAACTAACTAATTTTAAAGGTGAGTTTACAGTTTGAGAGGGGATGTATGTGGTAACTTAAGAAATGAATAATAGAAATGGAAATTGTTTTTGTTGTAGTTGCGTTTATCATTTTCTGTTTTGGGAGAAATTTAAATGTGAGGAACATGTAAAATAATATGGAGTATGTTTTCACAATAAATTAAGGTGCACTGGAAAAAAAAAGAATAGTTTAAGGGTTTGAGGTTGGACTCAGTAATGCAAATACATTCAGCATCACTAAGGCTGGTTGCCCTTGCTGGAGTGTAGGCAGTCACCGAGAATACACATGGTGGTGGTCTGAAAAAACAGTTTGGACATGTGCATTTAAATAAATCAAAAAAAGTGGTTTCATAATGTGTCAGTCTGTAAAAGTGATTTTCACTTGCCCCGAAAAAAAAAGAGCAGTAAGTGTGCTTTCAAATTGGCAAAGAAATTTCGTTTTGGGACTAATGTGAAAACATGACTCTGTGTGCAGAGAGGAATTATAGGCAGAGATTTATTGCGTATTGCTCTGGTGATTTCACAGTTGCATTAGATGGAAAGGGGGAGCGAATTTTTGGGGGAAGAAGCAGACTCTTAGCACACACCCATGTGCTTGCCATGTATAATCATGCACAGTATTTACAAGCGAGTGGGGTTTTCAGGTTTCAGTCTGTAATGCAAATACATTCAGCATCACTAAGGCTGGTTGCCCTTGCTGGAGTGTAGGCAGTCACCGAGAATACACATGGTGGTGGTCTGAAAAAACAGTTTGGACATGTGCATTTAAATAAATCAAAAAAAGTGGTTTCATAATGTGTCAGTCTGTAAAAGTGATTTTCACTTGCCCCGAAAAAAAAAAGAGCAGTAAGTGTGCTTTCAAATTGGCAAAGAAATTTCGTTTTGGGACTAATGTGAAAACATGACTCTGTGTGCAGAGAGGATTTATAGGCAGAGATTTATTGCGTATTGCTCTGGTGATTTCACAGTTGCATTAGATGGAAAGGGGGAGCGAATTTTTGGGGGAAGAAGCAGACTCTTAGCACACACCCATGTGCTTGCCATGTATAATCATGCACAGTATTTACAAGCGAGTGGGGTTTTCAGGTTTCAGTCTGTAATGCAAATACATTCAGCATCACTAAGGCTGGTTGCCTTTGCTGGAGTGTAGGCAGTCACCGAGAATACACATGGTGGTGGTCTGAAAAAACAGTTTGGACATGTGCATTTAAATAAATCAAAAAAAGTGGTTTCATAATGTGTCAGTCTGTAAAAGTGATTTTCACTTGCCCCGAAAAAAAAAAGAGCAGTAAGTGTGCTTTCAAATTGGCAAAGAAATTTCGTTTTGGGACTAATGTGAAAACATGACTCTGTGTGCAGAGAGGATTTATAGGCAGAGATTTATTGCGTATTGCTCTGGTGATTTCACAGTTGCATTAGATGGAAAGGGGGAGCGAATTTTTGGGGGAAGAAGCAGACTCTTAGCACACACCCATGTGCTTGCCATGTATAATCATGCACAGTATTTACAAGCGAGTGGGGTTTTCAGGTTTCAGTCTGTAATGCAAATACATTCAGCATCACTAAGGCTGGTTGCCCTTGCTGGAGTGTAGGCAGTCACCGAGAATACACATGGTGGTGGTCTGAAAAAACAGTTTGGACATGTGCATTTAAATAAATCAAAAAAAGTGGTTTCATAATGTGTCAGTCTGTAAAAGTGATTTTCACTTGCCCCGAAAAAAAAAAGAGCAGTAAGTGTGCTTTCAAATTGGCAAAGAAATTTCGTTTTGGGACTAATGTGAAAACATGACTCTGTGTGCAGAGAGGAATTATAGGCAGAGATTTATTGCGTATTGCTCTGGTGATTTCACAGTTGCATTAGATGGAAAGGGGGAGCGAATTTTGGGGGGAAGAAGCAGACTCTTAGCACACACCCATGTGCTTGCCATGTATAATCATGCACAGTATTTACAAGCGAGTGGGGTTTTCAGGTTTCAGTCTGTAATGCAAATACATTCAGCATCACTAAGGCTGGTTGCCCTTGCTGGAGTGTAGGCAGTCACCGAGAATACACATGGTGGTGGTCTGAAAAAACAGTTTGGACATGTGCATTTAAATAAATCAAAAAAAGTGGTTTCATAATGTGTCAGTCTGTAAAAGTGATTTTCACTTGCCCCGAAAAAAAAAAGAGCAGTAAGTGTGCTTTCAAATTGGCAAAGAAATTTCGTTTTGGGACTAATGTGAAAACATGACTCTGTGTGCAGAGAGGAATTATAGGCAGAGATTTATTGCGTATTGCTCTGGTGATTTCACAGTTGCATTAGATGGAAAGGGGGAGCGAATTTTTGGGGGAAGAAGCAGACTCTTAGCACACACCCATGTGCTTGCCATGTATAATCATGCACAGTATTTACAAGCGAGTGGGGTTTTCAGGTTTCAGTCTGTAATGCAAATACATTCAGCATCACTAAGGCTGGTTGCCCTTGCTGGAGTGTAGGCAGTCACCGAGAATACACATGGTGGTGGTCTGAAAAAACAGAGATTTATTGCGTATTGCTCTGGTGATTTCACAGTTGCATTAGATGGAAAGGGGGAGCGAATTTTTGGGGGAAGAAGCAGACTCTTAGCACACACCCATGTGCGCAGAGATTTATTGCGTATTGCTCCGGTGATTTCACAGTTGCATTAGATGGAAAGGGGGAGCGAATTTTTGGGGGAAGAGGCAGACTCTTAGCACACACCCATGTGCTTGCCATGTATAATCATGCACAGTATTTACAAGCGAGTGGGGTTTTCAGGTTTCAGTCTGTAATGCAAATACATTCAGCATCACTAAGGCTGGTTGCCCTTGCTGGAGTGTAGGCAGTCACCGAGAATACACATGGTGGTGGTCTGAAAAAACAGTTTGGACATGTGCATTTAAATAAATCAAAAAAAGTGGTTTCATAATGTGTCAGTCTGTAAAAGTGATTTTCACTTGCCCCGAAAAAAAAAAGAGCAGTAAGTGTGCTTTCAAATTGGCAAAGAAATTTCGTTTTGGGACTAATGTGAAAACATGACTCTGTGTGCAGAGAGGAATTATAGGCAGAGATTTATTGCGTATTGCTCTGGTGATTTCACAGTTGCATTAGATGGAAAGGGGGAGCGAATTTTTGGGGGAAGAAGCAGACTCTTAGCACACACCCATGTGCTTGCCATGTATAATCATGCACAGTATTTACAAGCGAGTGGGGTTTTCAGGTTTCAGTCTGTAATGCAAATACATTCAGCATCACTAAGGCTGGTTGCCCTTGCTGGAGTGTAGGCAGTCACCGAGAATACACATGGTGGTGGTCTGAAAAAACAGTTTGGACATGTGCATTTAAATAAATCAAAAAAAGTGGTTTCATAATGTGTCAGTCTGTAAAAGTGATTTTCACTTGCCCCGAAAAAAAAAAGAGCAGTAAGTGTGCTTTCAAATTGACAAAGAAATTTCGTTTTGGGACTAATGTGAAAACATGACTCTGTGTGCAGAGAGGAATTATAGGCAGAGATTTATTGCGTATTGCTCTGGTGATTTCACAGTTGCATTAGATGGAAAGGGGGAGCGAATTTTTGGGGGAAGAAGCAGACTCTTAGCACACACCCATGTGCTTGCCATGTATAATCATGCACAGTATTTACAAGCGAGTGGGGTTTTCAGGTTTCAGTCTGTAATGCAAATACATTCAGCATCACTAAGGCTGGTTGCCCTTGCTGTAGTGTAGCAGTCTGGACATGGGCTTTTTAAAAAATCTGAAAAGTGGTTTCATAATGTGACAGTTTGTAAAAGTGATTTTCACTTGCCCAAAAAAAAGAGCAGTTAGTGTGCATTCAAATTGGCATAGAAATTTCGTTTTGTGACTCTTGTGAAAAGAAATGTAGTAATATATTTAAATACAATAAAGGATTTTTTTTTTAGTTTTTTTCAGGTATTGCTGAAGAGCAGTGAACAAAATTTAAGATGCCTACAAAATCCAGAGTTCAAAAAACGCTAAAAAAAAACCTATATTTGAAGACAACTGGAGGACCAAAGTTAGTAGAAGATGCTCATGTTGGGAAAAAGAAAAAATCTTCTGGTAACCAGAAAAAACAATTTCTTAAAAATATATTCAAAACAAGGAAAAATGTACAAAATGTCTGTACTGAAAAGAATGTTACGAAACGAACAGAACAGGAAAAAATTGAGAATTTAGTTAATGCAAATATACCTTCTGCAACTGAAAAGATTTACATAAACAGAAAAACAGCGTTTAAAGAGATACGTAGAAAAATGTTTCAGAGAAGAGTTATGTCCAATTTGATAAAGAATGTGAAGAAATATAAGCAAAAGGCAAAATATTACAAGAGAAAAAAAGAAATTGAAGCCATTGCAGCAAAGGCATTAGAATTAAAAAGGAAACTATTCATATTAATTTTGAATAGGATGCGTACATTAGACAAAATGGTTAATGTACTGAAATCACATAGCAAAAGGAAAAGAGTAGTGAACAGAACAAACTTTTGTAAAGTGTTTTTAGGAAAGTGGATGCATAGTTCAAGTAGTGAACCTTTTTTTAATGAAGAGAGCTATTTTCAAAGTAATAGTTTGCTGCATGCAGTTGACCCAAGAGGTCGTTCATACGAAGTAACAAATGGTTGCATAATGGAGAAGGAGATAATGGTTCCAAGAGATGAGGTACAAGTGATGGCAGATGAGGCAATGGGGAGACGTCCTAAAGCCCCAGTGTACACTTGGAATTGTAGTAGTATTTGCACTGTGCGTCAGGAATCTATTGACAAATTTCGAGAGTTTCTAAGAGAATATAGTAAAAAAAGTGTAAAACAGAAGATTAAGGTGCTTCAAAGTCTGGATCCATGCAGAGTGAGAGAGAATACTGGTTTGCAGGGTCATTCTCTGGCTTGTCTATCTAGAAAAGTGTGCAATAGTGTTTTCCATCATTTTAGGATGCTGGCTGTTCATCATACTGAAATGAGAAAGTTTGTGAGACGGTTGTATTTTGCCAAAAGTCCAGCAATAAAGTTAAATGAATTGAATAGGGCTCTGTTCCGAGGAACAGTATCAGATGTAGAGAAGGTTGTTGATGAAATTCAGTTTTGTTACTTTGGTCCTGAACAAAACAGTGCAGAGAAGGACACAGTAAATGAGGAAGAAGTGGAAGAGAATGTAGAACCCTCTGTAAGTAACACATTTAATGATCACATAACAAAATTTGCAATAGTCTCTAATGAAAGACCAAATTTTACTTGTATTTGTTGCCGCAGAACTCATTATAGAAAACAAACTAGGAATGTTGATCTCTACAGAAAGAGTGAAAATGAAGATAATTATAAGTGGAAGGATTTTGCCACATATATATTTCTAGAAAATTGTTTTGAATTGGGTGAAGATCAGCGTATTTGTAAATACTGTTACAACAAGTTAGAGGAAAATAGAATGCCGACCAGAGCTGTACATAATAATTTAGAATTGGATGCTATTCCTGCTGAACTTTCTGAATTAAATACATATGAGTCTATACTCATTCAATGTGTTCATCCGTTCCAGACCATAGTACGTATGGAGCCCAAAACTGGTAAATTACCTCCTTCAGATTTACTGAGAGGTTTAAAAGGTAGAGTGGTGTATTTGCCCTTGGATTTGAAAAAAAATATGGAAACTATTGATGCGGATACTTTGGAAACTGAACCATTAATTATTCTGGTTAATGGTGTACCTACAAAGAATAAGAAGATTTGGCAGGAGCTGGTAGATGTGCGGAAAGTACAAAGAGCAAATTTGTATTTGAAAAAAAATAACAAATGGTATGAATCAATTTATATAGAAGAAGAAGAAGAAGAAGAAGAAGATTTACAAGAAGACACAGAAATACCAACTGGACAAATTGAAAAAGTGGACAAGTCAAAGGAAGAAGAAATTTATGAACATTTTAGCATACATCCTCTTCATTCGAAAGAAGTTATGGGAGACAATATTGATCTCTTTCAGATGAAGAAAGCAAAAGGAACTCCCGTGAGTGTATGGGAGGAGAGCTTGGAAGCTCGATGTTTTCCCCAGCTGTTTCCTAAAGGAAAAGGAGGACGATACGATGAACGTCCAGAACAGATTCCAGCTTCTGAGTATCGGACTACAAGACTATATGCAGAAGATCCCAGATTTCGACAAAGTATTCCTTATTTGTTCCATCTTTTATTTGAAAGCGACTTGTCTGCACTGTCTTATGCAGTAAATCACATTTTAAAAAGTGGAGTACATTTCCAAAATGTGTCTGCTAAGGATTTTATGGAGAAAGTGCAGCACCGAGATGATCATTTGGAAACACAACTGATCAATCTGATGGCTTGTCAGCGTGGGACAAATGAAAATTGGTACTGACGCCATGGTGAACTAAAATGCATGTTACGGAATTTAGGAACACCAACATGGTTCCTTACCCTAAGCTGTGCCGAGTACGCTTGGGATGATTTACTGGATTTTCTACGAGAGGCCAATTCAAACATTAAAAACATCGAATACAAGACAGCAGGAGAACTGTGCTCATTGGATCCGGTTAATGTTTGCAGATATTTCAATCATAGATTTGAGGCTATGATGTCCTTCATCTGCAATAAAAAAAATCCACCCCTTGGAGAAGTAGTGGATTTCTTTTGGAGAAAAGAGTACCAGGCAAGAGGTGCTCCTCATATTCATATGCTGTTGTGGATCAAGGATGCCCCAAAGTTTGGAACAGATGCTGATGAAGCAGTGTTATCTTACATTGAAGAATATGCAACATGTGCTATACCAAAAAGCACAGAAGAGAACAAGTTAAAGGAGCAAGTTTTACGTTTCCAAAGTCATCGGTGTGGAAAATACTGTCGACGGAAATACAAGAGCAAAGAAAAATACTACACTAAATGTCGATTTGGATTTCCTAGACCTGTTCTTTCAAATGGAAGAGTCAACAGTTTTATGTCAGCTGTGAGACATACTATCACAAGAAAATCACCTAAGAATACCTACAACCTAAAAAGAAAAGAAGAATCAAAAAATATAAATGACTACAACCCAGTCATTTTATCCATGTGGAACGCTAACATGGATATACAGTATGTAGCTGACAATTCCATTGCTGTTGCTCGATATGTAACGTCTTACATTACGAAATCAGAAAAAACAGAATTGAAGGAAATGTGGGAAGAGATTTCTCACGAGAAGACTGTCAGTAAGAAGCTGTACAGTTTCAGTTTGAAGATGTTATCGCATCGAGAAATTGGATCCTACGAATGTTCAGATAGGTTATCTTCTGCAAGTCTCTACTCGAAGTCAAGAAGAATAATTTGGGCAAGTTTAGGCCTTGCAGCAATGAGAAATCAGGTACTGAAATCTGTAGGAGAAATTGAATATTTGGCCGAGAATGACCCAGAAAGTACAGATATTTTGAAAACAAACATGTTGGACACATATTATCCCAAGAGAAGTCAACATCTGGAGAACATGTGTCTCTATGAAGTGCTGCAGAACTACATTTATTCACGGAAAGCCACAGAAGACATCAATAATGGAAAATATAAAGTCGTTGGTGAAGAAGGATGTTTGGTGAAGCAAACAAAAGGAAGTTTGATAAATCACCGGAAGCTGAGTTGCGACACTACTGACAAGAAGGAATTTTACTACTTGGCTCTTTTACAGTTGTTTAAACCATGGCGTACAGAGGATGAACTACTGGGAGAATTCCAGAGCTATGAAGATTCTTTTAATGCTTGCAAAGACAGCATACAATGCAGTACATTCTCAACTTATCTGCAAATGTTAAATGAAGAAATTGATCAGGAAACTACAATTGCAGCAGAAATCGCTAGAGATAGTTCTCAGGACAGCCAAAGTTCAGGAACACTCAGTCAAGATCCCCTAGGACAACCAATCATTGAAAATGAAGCATCAATAGCCATGAATGAAGTGGAAACGGCTATGAATCAAGCTCAAGAAGAATTTATAGACTTAGAAAATTTGGAAAGACAACTGAATCAAGAGCAGCAACAAATTTATGAAGAGATCAAAAACAAAATTGATCACGGATTTCTACATGAAAAAAAAGAGTGCTCATGCACATCATTTCATCCAATCAGGATGTATGTAAGCGGACAAGCTGGAACTGGAAAAAGTTTCCTAATAAAAGTCATCAGAAGCTACCTAAAGCAAAAAACGGATTCTACTTTGTCTTGTGTGGTTACTGCTCCAACTGGGTTAGCAGCATATAACATAAAAGGAATCACTTTACATCGTTTGCTAATGTTACCAGTGGAGCATGAGAACAAAATACAATTCAACAAGCTAACTGGAGAAGCATCCTTGGAAGTTTCAAGAGTATTGAAGAAGATGCAAGTTCTCATTATTGATGAGGTGAGCATGGTATCAAACTTAATGCTTGCCTTTGTGCATTTAAGAATGCAGCAAATTTTGAAGACAGACTATGACATGTTATTTGGTGGAAAACACGTCATAGTTTTTGGAGA
Organism: Triturus cristatus; assembly: GCF_964204655.1. Taxonomy (NCBI): domain Eukaryota; kingdom Metazoa; phylum Chordata; class Amphibia; order Caudata; family Salamandridae; genus Triturus; species Triturus cristatus. The sequence continues at coordinate 624,991,052 of NC_140588.1, read as the reverse complement.
TCTTTTGCAACTTACTCCAGTTAAAGGACAACCAGTGTTTAATACTGTCACACATGAAGACACGAAGAAGTCATTGGGAAGCATCGGAAATACAAATATTTGGTCCTTCTTTGAGTACAAGGAACTTACTACTAACATGAGGCAAGCAAACGATGAAGAATATGGAAGTATTCTGAAAGATATCAGGATTGGACTACTCACAGAAGTTGGCAAAAAAACATTACAGAGTCGGCTGCTACATAATTTATTTCCAAAGGAAGAAATAGTTGCAGAGAAGATATACAAGAACATTGCAGAAAACAAAAGTGTCATCTGCTTAATGCCAACTCTACGTGAATGCTCAATATTCAATGAGGAGCTTTTGAAATTGGAAAAGGAAGAGATCAGGAAATTGGAAGCAGTGGACAAAATTGAGGATGGAAGAATTAGTGTCACAGTAACAGGCAAACTGAAAAATAAATTGGACTCACTAGAGAAGAACATCTCCAAAACAGCTGGATTAGAAAAAAATCTATATGTTTGCATGAACTGTAGAGTATTTTTAAGGAGAAATTTGGATGTTGAAAAAGGTTTAGTTAATGGAGCGATGGGAAGAGTTGTGGGTTTTATTAATTACCAGAAAAAAGAAGGAGTTGAATGTTTAAAAATAAAATTTGATCAGATAGAAGAAGTTAAAGATATTTGTCGTTGTACAGTACGTTTTATGCTTGTGAAAGACTTATATGTACGTAGGAAGCAGTTTCCGTTTTCTCTAGCATATGCTGTAACTATTCACAAGTCTCAAGGATTGACTGTAGATTGTGCATTTGTGAACATTGGTTCAACTGTGTTCAAAGAAGGTATGGCATATGTAGCTTTGTCACGAGTGAAAACATTATCAGGTTTATTCATGATAGACTTTGATGACTCAAAAGTTAGTGCTGATACAAACTGTGTAAAGGAGTATAATAGATTAAGAAGAAGCTATGCTCCTCATTTAGGTCAGTATCCTGTGTTGGAGAAACGTGTAGTTTCTCGTAAAAGAAAAAATGAGAATATCTGTAATGAAGATGTAGAGAAGAGGAAAAAAAAGAGGAGTGATGTAATTGCAAGCAAAAAGAAAAAGGAAAATGAAGAACAGGTTGTAGGATGTCATTTTGAAAATAGCTCTGGTGTCAACTGCTACGCAAATGTAGTGCTGAATGTTGCATTTTATCTGAAAAGTTTGCAAGAGCAGATAATAGTAAATCAGGGAAAAAGATTCTGTTCAGAGCTGAGTCTCCTTTTTCAAAAGCTAAGTAAAGATAAAACTCAAATAGAAAGTGCTACTGAAATTAGAAAACTTTTAGATGTATGTTCAGGACGAACACAGTTTTCTCAAAATGAACAGCAAGATGCACATGAATTTTTGATGTATTTTCTTCAGGTAGTGGAAGAAGAAGGAGTTCCCATTGACATTTTTTTTGGTCTCTCTTGTAAATGGGAACATAGTTGTGATAATTGTTATAATATATGTGGCTCTATTGTTGATAATGAAAGATTTATTTATTTGACATTGCCAGAGAGTAAAACAGTCACTTTTGCAAAATTAGTTAAAGATGCTAATCATAGCATGAAATGCAGTGAGTGTAATTCTGACATGTTTTCAACATTAATTTTAAAGGAATACGGACAGTATGTAATTTTAATGATGCAACGATGTAGAGCTGATGGTTCAAAATTGGATACTTTAATAAAGAAGTTTACAGGACAGCAATTATCAATTTCAGGAAAAACTTTTGTAACTGTTGCAATAATTTTCCATGATGGACCTACTGTTACTTCTGGACATTACACAGTTTATCTTAAATGTGAAAAAGGCTGGACACTGTGTAATGATTCCCAATTGATTTCCAAACAACGTTTGCCTTTTGATTTAGCAAATTCCTATCTAATCTTCCTGAAACCTAAATTTTAGACAGATTTGGCAAGATCTCGACAAAATAATGTTACCATTTTACTGGATTACCATTACAATTTTGTAGAAAAAAGATTTTTTAAATTATCATTTGGCCTAATGGAAAGATAACCAATTGTAATGTGGACTTTTTAAATTTTTAATGAAACTTTGAAAAACCAATAATTTAGAGATTATCGGTAACTTCTGCACATTTTAAATTTTGGAATGTTATTGGACTGCCATTGGAAATTTTTTCAAAAAGGATTTAAAAAATTACTATTTGGCCATGCGGAAAAGTAACCAATTCTATTGTGGACTTAATAAATTATTCAAAAAATTTTCGTGAACCAAAATGTTACAGAGAATCGGTGAGATCTGGACAAATTAAACTTTAGAATTTTATTGGATTACCGTTGGAAATTTATTCCAAAAAAAAATTTAAAATTACTATTTGGTCTAAAGGAAATGAAATCAGATGTATTTTGGAGTTATTTGAGATATAATATTGTGATTATATTTCTGAAACAAACATATCAGACGGTATTTTAAAGAAATAAGTATTGCTATTAGATGATATTTTTTTAGAATATTATGCATTTCTATAATGTTAAGTTTAAGTAAAAAGAGATTCTGGGCTTTTTTATTACAATCTTTGTGATTGTTATTTTTTTTTGCCCGCTGTAAAATGATGAATGCAATTGCTTTCACAATTTATAGTGAAATGCAATATATTCTGAAAACAGCAAAAATAAGGCAAAAATATTTTTGGGAAAAAAATGTAAATATGTGTACTGTATTATAAAATGTTTTAAAAATATTAATACTTTTTTCTTTTTTTTCAGATTTATATAGAAAATTTTCGAAAACTAGAACCATTTTTAAAGCTATTTTTTAAAAAAACAAATGAATAAATATTTTTTTGAGTGAGTATGGTAAGTCAATAATAATAATTGTAGTCTCTCAAGGACCTTGTAATGTGATAATTGATTTTTAGTGTTTTTAAAAAAAAAAAAAAAAAAAATTACGCGTACCGTACGCGTACGGTAAAAAAAAAAAAAAAAGTTTTTAAAAACATATATACAAAATAGATGAAAGGTAAGGTTGGCTCTTAAAAGAGCCGTTGTGTTCATGCAGGGACAGAGGAAAGAAAGATTGGGAATATTAGACGGTACGACAAGTGTGCTGATCTATTTTACTGTTCACTAGGGAAACACTGGTCTCCCTATAAGTAATTAGATCGTGACAAGTGGCGCACCGTACTTCAACCCTCGCAAACCGAGGGTTAATTTCCAGAGGGCCAGCAAAAGGAGATTCTCCCCCCACAGATGAAGGGCTCACCTGACCTGCAGAAGAAGGAGTCAGCCCTGCAGATGATGGTCCAGGCTGAGCTGCTGTGGATGTACTGGCTTGTCTTTCTGAAGAGTTACCTCCAAAAAGATGACCATGTGTCCTTCTGTGTACATCCTGGAGGTGTCTCTTCATGGTGTGATTCCCAAAGGAATACTTCCTGTTAGGATTACCTCTAGAAAGTACACGCTTACACAGCTTACAAGTCACTAAGGGTGCATTTACCTTTTGCTGGCCTTCAGGAAAAGTAAAATAATCCCATACATAAGAGGGCTTTTGTTTCCTCGATCTCTGCCTCAAGACAGTGCTGCTAGTGCTAGCCTCACTCTCAGAAGAGCTCTGCTGTTCTGCCATCGTATCCCAAAGACAAACCAGCTCCTTCTCCCAAGGGATCACAAGCAGAAATGAGGGGAATGGGTGTGGTGTAGGAGAGTTCTAGAACTGAAAGTAGTTTCAACCAATCAAAAGTTGTGTTTCATGATCACATGACCTACCGTACGCTTACGGTACGCTTACGGCAAAAGTGCGCATGCGCGTAAAAAAGGCACGCGCTTGCGCGCATGCGCATAACAGTCACTCCCGGCACTTCCGCGTAACGTGCGCGTGTAGCGTACACGCGTACGCGTCCCACGCGGAGTACGCGCGGCTACGCAAATTGCGTAACTATACGCAAGCAGCGTAGGAAAATTACGGACGTTGCGTAAACCGTACGCTTACCGTGAGCTTACGGTACGCGTACTAAAAATTTTTAAAAAAAAATAGAAAAAAAGTACTGCAAATAAATTTTACATGTTTATATGAAAAAATATATTAAAAAAAACATATTAAAGAATTTTAAAAATTTAATCATAGTCTTTATAAAAGGTAAGAAAATTAAAATAAAAATATGTTAGAAAAAATAGAAGAAAAAAAAAAATTTAGCATTTAAAAAACCTTGAAAATTCACTGAAAAAACCATGGGTTTCACACACGTTATAGTTAGGAATTAGTATTTAAAAAACCTTGCAAATTCACTGAAAAAACCATGGGTTTCACACACGTTATAGTTAGGAATTAGCATTTAAAAAACCTTAGAAATTCAGTGAAAAAACCATAGGTTTCACACACGTTATAGTTAGGAATTAGCATTTAAAAAACCTTAGAAATTCAGTGAAAAAACCATAGGTTTCACACATGTTATAGTTAGCTGGACATTTTACTCGTAAAAAACCAATGAAATTCCCCCGTTATAGTTAGTTCAGCTAACTATAACTCGCGCGCCCGCAATGCACTGCTGATGACGTCACATATTACATCACTCATGACATGGTCAGTGACATCACTCATGACATCACTGATGACATCTCAAATGACATCACTGATGACCTCACTGATGACATCATCCTTGTGATAGAGTGGCAGACCTCCTCTTCCCCTAATAAAACCTTTGATACACACATTCAAAAATAGAGACTAAAATTTACAAAACAATGGACATACCAATAACAGTTACAACAACCTCTTCAGTAATTCTAAGATCCACATACACATCCACTCATTCACCAACAGTCCAATACAGTCACTCATACATGTACTCACTTATCATATGTACTCATACACCTATACATCCTGTTACACAATGCCACTCATCCATAGAGCTACTCACACACATAGTCACTCATGCTAATAAAGAATCAAACATACATTTACTTGCATATACAGTTATACACACACCACCACACTTACTTCTACGGAAACTTACACATACTTAGCCTTTAAAACAATTACTTATAGAAATACATACTTATTCATACAGGAACTCTTTCAATCTCTCACTCTCACATATACTCACATATATAAACCAATAGTCACATATACTAGTTTTAAACATATGTAGTTACTCATAAAGACACTATTGAGACAGTCATTCACTCACTAACACACCCATACACACACTCATCCACCCATGCAGTCCTGCACACATGCTCTGTTCAACACATGCAAACAGTGAGTCACTCATTCATGCACCTATGCACTACGTCATACCCCCTACCGAACCATGCAGACACTCATACTGATACTCAAAAAACCAACTAATAACCTATATAGACACCCATGTAGCTACTCTCCAACCCATGCAGCCACTTATACACAAAGTGAGAGACTGATACAGATATTTATATATTTAAACATTACTCACTAAGCCATGTATTCACTATGATACACTTAATCAGTCAGTTACACAATCAATTTTTCAAAAAGAAATCATCCATTTAGACAGTAATATACCCATTTATTCTTCCATCGACCTTGAGATATACATATATAAAACATATTTAATTTTCAGAAAAACACACATTCACTGAATGATGTCATCAGTGATGTCATTTGAGATGTCATCAGTGATGTCATGAGTGATGTCACTGACCATGTCATGAGTGATGTAATATGTGACGTCATCAGCAGTGCATTGCGGGCGCGCGAGTTATAGTTAGCTGAACTAACTATAACGGGGGAATTTCATTGGTTTTTTACGAGTAAAATGTCCAGCTAACTATAACATGTGTGAAACCTATGGTTTTTTCACTGAATTTCTAAGGTTTTTTAAATGCTAATTCCTAACTATAACGTGTGTGAAACCTATGGTTTTTTCACTGAATATATATATATATATATATATATATATATATATATATATATATTCACTTAAAAAACCATAGGTTTCACACATGTTATAGTTAGGTGGACATTTCACTCGTAAAAAACCAGTGAAATTCCCCTGTTATAGTTAGGTCAGATAACTATAACTCGCGCGCCAGCAATCTCCAGTACTCATAACGTCACATATTACATCACTCATGACATGGTCAGTGGCATAACTCATGACATCACTGATGATATCATCCTTGTGATAGAGTGGCGGTCGCGCGAGTTATAGTTATCTGACCTAACTATAACGGGGGAATTTCATTGGTTTTTTAAGAGTGAAATGTCCACCTAACTATAACATGTGTGAAACCTATGGTTTTTTAAGTGAATTTGCAAGGTTTTCTAAATGCTAATTCCTAACTATAACGTGTGTGAAACCTATGTTTTTTTAAGTGAATTTGTACGTTTTTTTAAATGCTAAGTTATGTATGTTTTATTTATTTTTTTTGTAAGGATTTTCACCATGCGTGCACCCCGAGATTTAAAAAAAAAATATATATGTTTTTTCACCCTTCGGGGTCCTTTAGGGACCCCCTGACAAAGGCTAGGGGGTCAGGAACTCTCTACCCTGCCCCCTTTTCACGTTCGCCACCTCTATTTTTCACTCTTGCACCCACAACAAACAAAATGGCGGCCGACACTTCCTGATTTGAACCGATTCGAACGTTGACTGACATGTAACCACCAATCAGAATTAAGCTCGCACACGTTAGGGTGCACGCACCGTGCGCGCACGGTGCACGCACGATGCGCGGCTATAGATATTTATGTGCTTTAACTGCAATTTTCTCAGGAAATACTGAACAGATTGACACCATATATGCAAAAGGCACTTCCCTGACCTGAGGACTACCTCTCTGCCAAATTTCAAGTAATTCTGTTCAGCCGTTCGGGCTGTACCTTCGACTAAAGGTCCTATGGAAAAATGCATGGGGAAAACGCGTTTTGGGACCCCCCTATTTTCTCGGCCCCCGCTTGACGAATCACCCTGAGACTTTCAGGGTAGGAGCTGAGCAGAGCGCCCCATTAGTTTTGAAAATTTTGTGAGGATTCGTCAACCGGCGCCAAAGTTATTCAAAATAGCATTTTCCGATTTCCTATGGAAACACGGTCCTAACTATAACTATCTACTGGCGACCGCCAGTAGATAATATATATATATATATATAGATATATATATATATGTATATACATATATATTATAGTTAGATAGATAGATAGATAGATAGATAGATAGATAGATAGATAGATAGATAGATAGATAGATAGATAGATAGATAGATAGATAGATAGATAGATAGATAGATAGATAGATAGATAGATAGATAGATAGATAGATAGATAGATAGATAGATAGATAGATAGATAGATAGATAGATAGATAGATAGATAGATAGATAGATAGGCATTTATGTGGGAATACATCCAGCGTAAGTAAGTAAGTAAATTGTTATCATGCGTGATTAATTAAAACCATTGCATACAGTACATTAATGATAACATCAAGGAACATTTCATTAATACAAGAGTTACAAGGTTTAAAATAAATTACTTTGTTTTGTGCATAAAACTTAAAATTGATCTCGGAGGTACTTGCATCACTGACACAGTTAATGCTCAGTCTGTTAAAAGTCAGTTTGATAAGAGCTGTCTGTTTAAGCTGACGAGGTGTTACCCCTGATTGAGACATCCTGATGCCATAATGTAAAGCCATTGTATAGCATTATGGAGCTGGCTCAGATGGGGCCAAAAACCAATGTACGGGACTTGATCTTAACTGCTGAGAATAGATTTTTTTAGTCGAAATGCTGTTAATCCCCAAAAAATTGTAAGGTGTCAGTTTAACTGTACTAAAGTGGGGTTAAAGCACAGCATCACCGCCTACCTAAAGGACCTTACTCGGTGGTAGTTAAAAAATGGTTTTAACAAGAAATTCCGTATGTCTTTTAGCTTGATACAGATACATATGATGTGAAGGAGGTTCTTGGTATCGCAAGCACACAGACTTCTTTCCCAAGGCGGTAGAAACGGACTGATTGAACTGACTCCCAAGCGGAGCCTTAAGAATTTTTCCTTAGTCACGATCTTAGTTCCAGCCTTGAGATAGAGTTGGGGTTTGAGGACATCATAATTATTGAGCACAACCCAGCCATGAGCTCGTCTGGATATTGCTTTCTTGTCCTCTAAGGCTGATATGAGTCTTGTTGACTTTGTAACTAATTTTTTTATACTAAGTGGTCCATTGAGGTGTTCCAGGTGTCTGTCGGACCTAGAGTATAAATAGATTCCTGAAGGTACACGTTGGCTGGCAGTTCTCCAGCTCAACCCGGAGATAATTATTCAAGGACACTATATCAGCTGCTCTATTTTTATGCCAGCTTTTTACAAAGGTTCCCTTTCTTTCTTTTGTCTGATTTTGGAGGCCAAATTCCAGCCTAATTTGGGCCGGTGAAACATATTTGGGATGCTGGAAAATTGCTCGATAAGAGGTTGCTATTCTGCTATCGAGGATTGCTGCGTCTCTTCCAGTCAGAGATTCACTCCCATAGGTGATCGTAGGCTGCTATTTGGCTAACGGCCTTTTAAAAAGGGGTCTAGTGGTAAGTCCGGCAGCAACTTGTTCAAAGGTTTTAGTGCTAAATAGGTCATAGCTCCCTTCCTTTGTAGGGATTCCAACTGCAGCTTTGAAGGAGTTATTTTGATCTAAGAGCACACCTAGATATTTATAGTTAGTTACTTGGTCTAGACGTTTCCGGTCCAAATACCAGCTAGGGTTTGCCTTCTTATGATGGTTTACTGCCACAGTTTTGGATTTTTTTAAATGTATTTTTAGAGCATTCCTTTGCGAGAATTTGCAAATTTCATCTAGGAGGTGCTGTAATCCAAGAGGGATTCAACTAATCAGAACTAGGTAGTCAGCATATAGCAAGTTTGTCAATATCATGCCACCTAGCTTTGGGGCGTGTGAAGAGCAACTGTCCAGTTCTGCCGGTAAGTCCTCCAGAAAAAGGCTAAATAACAAGGGGACTTGCTATAACCCTTTTGTTGTGGTGATTATGCTTGAAAGATTCTTCCCTGTGCCTAATTTAATTCTGATCCATGTATTGGTATGCAGTTGTATAAATTGATCTAAGAATGGAGATGTTATCCTATTGATGGTATCTATTCAGCTTGTGCCAGAGCCTGGCACGGTAAACGTGATCGAAGGCTGATGAGCAGTCTATGAAGCACATGTATAGGGGGTATTTGCCCTGCTTCGCATCCATAAGCATTGTTAAGGCCATAATGTTAGTTGTAGTTCCATGCCCTTGACGGAAACCTGTTTGAGTAATAGGTATAATGTGGTTCGTGAAAGACCAGCTAACCAGATTATTTAATATAATCCCTGCGTAGTATTTGGCCTACTACGGCGGTAATTGTTTGGAGCAGACCTCACTCCTTGCTTATATATAGGGATAATAATTTAGCCTCTCCATGACTCTGGTAATGCTGTGGTTCTTAGAGCATGTCCTATCACAGGAGCTAGTGCGTTGCACCAAAATTCAGGATCCTGTTTGTACGACATTGGTGGTATGCTGTTTGGGCCAGGGGCTGATACAAACATTTCCTGAATGGACTAGTGGAGTAGCTGTTTCTGGTTCCTGATCGTTAAAGTGATTGAAGAGATAGTCAACCCAGGTAGCTTCAGTGATGTTAAAGTCTATGCCAGGGTGATTAGGCCGCTGCAGTTTGTTAACTGATTGCCAGAATTTGGCGCTGTTTTTCCCATAATTCATTTTCCTTTGCTTTTTTGTTTACCCATCTCCTCCATTTTAATGATTACTTTAGTTTGCGGAGAGTTCCTTGCAGGCTCTGTTTTTTTGGAGATTTACGTTGTTGCTTTAATGTTCTGTTTATGGTTTGCTTTAATTTTTTAGAGACAGGGCTCTTTGCTGCGTTGATTGTAGTGGCAATTACTTCCTTATTTTCAGGCCTTGGCTTTTTGAAATGTTTTCTCCTAGAGATGTAACAAATGTTTCCCAACTTTCCAAGGGCTGGGCTGGATTAACTCTTCCTTGGCTGTATAGAGCTTTAGCTGATGTCATTTCCTCTATCTTGTTAGAATTGCACCTTATTCTTTTAAGATTACTGGTTTAATCCAGCACGATGGAGTTGCTAGTTTCTGGTATTTGGCAAGGTCTTGTTTGAAGACACACCTCTTGTGGCAAATGATTGCTAAATTCGTTATTGCCAATCTTAAAAGCAGCAATTTTATTGAACAGAGTCAGAGTCGTAAAGGTGTAGTCTAAGTGAGATGATGCTGTAGTCGAGTGATACGTAGCTATTGAAGGGTTGTCATCTTTAAGCCGACCATTAGTGCTGTCATGTTTAGGTGCTCCAATTCCAGGAGCAGGTTCTTCCCAGTCCTTGAAGGCTTGATGGTCTCTATTAGGCCTTGATTTTGTATACCCCATGCGCCTGAGAGCTCCTGCATTGGATCATCATCCTGAGTAAACCCTAGGAGATGCATGTTGAAATCTCCAGCCAGGATGATGAGGTCGGTTGCCTCCTCGTCCATTACTCTCTGTAGCTCCATTAACAGCTCCTTCACTGCTTTTGATTTTTGTTTAGGGTGCACATAGACGTGTATTATTATTATATCCTGTTTGAGCTGATTGAGCATGAGTGTTACTTTTGCAGCCTGGATGCAGCTTGGAGATGTTGAGTGTATTGTTACAGGAAGAAACTCACCTATTTCAGTTATTGAGGCCAGAACTAATAAGCTTGCCGAGCGGCGGCCAAAGACAGATCCCTTGGTCGCCGGAAGTGAATGGGAGGTGTAACCTTGCAGATCAAAGGGCTTATCTTCCCAGGTCTCCTGAAGCAGGATTATGTCAAAGGTTTTCAGATAGTTTAGAATCTCCTGATCATACATTTTAGAGGCTAAGCCATTAATGTTCCAGACTCATATTGAGGTTCCAACTCGCTCCGTTTGCAGTGGCTGTGCTACGACTGTCGCCTGTCAGTTTGAACATGCAGATGTTATTAGCCGATGTGTGCCTGTCCAGTTGTTACTTGTTGGGGGATGTGATAGATCACGGAGACCCTGAGTTGGTATCAGGGCGATTCTCAGGTTGGCCTCAGTTGTTCTGCCAGGTGACTTGCTACTTTCAAAACTGAAAAGGTCGTCAGACTTGGATTATGTACATCTGTGCTAATGAAAGGTGTTGGATGTAATGGCTTTGGGATTGATATCAGGGTTAACCCCCAGTTTTGAAGTCTGTTTCTTTTCCGTAATATTCTGCCTGCAACCTCTGAGGTTCGCCATCTTGTTCTGGTCAATTTAGGGCTCTGACAGTAAGTCAAAAGTTTTGATGTTGGCTAGGGGTGTGATGGAATGTAAGAGCCGTAAAATGTTCCCTCTATTCAATATGTCTACGCGACCTCGTGATTTATAATAAGGATGGAATATTATAGTGTTGTCCTCTTCTGCCTCGGTTGAGTCCTGATCTTCAAGCTGTGTGCTGTCACTGCTAGTTGCTGTGTGGGCAAATGGGTACCGATTTTGGTCCGGTTAACCCGTGCTGTTATTTGCGGTGTAGACAAAAGGCCCTTGATGAGGACAATAAGCTTTGGTTGTTTCTGGGTTATGATTGTTATGTGGGAATATCAGTTGTTCAGATGAGAACAAAGCTGTGTTGTGCGCTCTGGCATCTTGCTCTTGATTTTGACTTGAGAGTAGTGGGTGCTCTTTTTGAGTGTCCCGCGAATCTAAGCCTAATTTTGATGTTATTACTTGTGTTCCTTCAGTAAGCACCTCTCTGTCTGAGATAGTTGTAGGTGGCTCTTGCCTTGGGTTAGTACTGGCCAGATTCTTCTTCTGAATACAGGGACTTAAGAAAGAGATACTGCCAGACGGTTTCCTGATAATCCATTCGCGCCCTCTCGCTTATTGCTAACACTGTCTGGGGGCCAGAACTCCTTTGCTGCGGCTTTGTGGGATTGGGTCTTGTGATCGAGGCCCTTGTGCGTTCTGCCTGTGCTGGCACTACTGTGTTTGGCATTTCATTGCTTATTAGATCAATTGTGGCTGGGCCGAGCTGGAAATAGGTGGCCGACTGTTGGACTTGGACTGTTGGTTTCTTGTTCCTGCCTTTCCTTTTTTGCTTGCGTCCAGATTTTTGGGATAAATCATTTTTGCTTAATGATTTGGTTTTTATGCCTTGCGAAGTACTACTTCCTTCTAATAAAAATGTGCTGCTTAATAATGTCGGCCCTATTAATTGTGGGCCCTTTGCTGTCTCGTCTGCCGTCAAGTTGTCGTTACTGTCAGCGTTCTGGGTTATAGCTGTTAATTTCAGGCCGGTCAGCAAGTCACCCAGTATTGTCGGGAGCATTTGTAATTTATCCATAATTGGGGCGCAAGAACATTCCTGTTGCACAGACTGTGTTTTAGAGTCTGCTTCCTGCCCTCTCTTTATTAGGCCATTCAAGTCGCCTAGCTTCCTATCAATCCCTGAAGTGAAGTCAGCTAGAGTTTGTAAAACTGTGAGCTGAAGGTCCAGTTTATGAGAGTGATATTGCAAAGCCGCAGTTGAGTATTGCATGGTGCTTAGTAACGATTCCCAAATTAAATTAGAGTTTTGTTATTGTGATTAATATTGCTTCTTCCTTTCTGTGCAGTTTTTGGTAGGTTACTGGAGTCATGAGTGTAAGAGGCGACAAGTTCCTCCCACTCTTGGGAGGCTAGGAAGGACATGTCGCCATTGGAAGTAGACTGGTCTTAATAACCGTGGAACATACACCAAATAGCACAAAACACCCAGAACAGGAGGGGTTGAAACTCAAGTTTATTAGACTAGAGAGGTTAAGGAAGCAAGAACTTTCCAGGTGGTGGGACCTAACTATACTGAAAAGATACATTGAAATCAAACAGGTACCACGTGGCCTTGGAATAATAATTTTCCCCACTTTCGAAGATCTTGATCCAGATTTATTGAAAGAATGGGAAGAACTCATATGCTCATCATCATACAATATGATGGACATTCTGATTAGGCATGCAGAACAGAAAAGCAGTACGTTGCTGGAGGAGATAGAAAAACTGGAGATGGAGATTAAAAATCTTAATCTGCAAGAAGCGACAGAGAAGAATTTCAAAATCCTGAAGGAGGTGCTAAGTGCACATCAGCTGTATATAAAGGATAAGAAAATGAGGAAGCTTAAGCGAGACGAAAATGATTACAAAAACAACAGGGTATTTACGTTCGCCAAGAAATTTGACGAAGTAAAACAACCGCCCATTGAAAGAAACACCGCACGGAATACACCGAGTGTGGTGGCTACCAAAAGCGGCTCTGATATCTCAAGCGTAAATAGTGAAGCTAGTCTGGGTGGGGATGTGGAGACTAGACTCAGAAGCCTTGCACATGACAATACATCCTCCTCTTTTTTAGAAGAAATGACCAGATACAGGAAGGGCACCAGACAAGGGTACAACAGACCAATCCCAAAAAAACAAGGAGGGGAAGAAAACGGAGCAAACATGAGAGAAGGGGCAACGACCAGATCGGTCTCACGCAATCTGAAGAATTGCACCACGCAACACACTTACCGCCAGATAGCGTAAAACATTAAACTCTGTACAGCAGAATGTAACAATTGTTTACACGCTAGATGAAGTGCTTTGTGTCTGAAAATCATTAAAACTGAACTCACAGCACACATTTGTATGTTTCATGACATTCCTTATGCCATTTGGTTTCTTCTCTTTATTATTTAGAGCTTGCAGCTTATATGATTAATTTCTAACAAATGTGTATTGTTTTCAATTTGATGAAGAGTGCCGGGGTCTTTTTATATGTCTATATTACGGGCCATGTGTGACCTGTTCAACTGATATCCTTGGTAGTGGGATATCTGACCTCGAGTCGGCACCTTCCTTACAGTGTGTCTCATAGTTGAATATACATATTGTATTGAACTGCCCCATTATCTGATTTAAATTGTCTATGTGATTGTGCGACTCATTATCCACCACTACCTTGTGTATTGAGTAGACTTATAGTGTGGGAGTCTGCACTCAATTCTTCAGATTGCAGGGGGATACGACCAATAGAAATCATTACGCCTATTGGTTTTACTAACATAAAAATAGTCTTTTAGAATGGCGAATTTCAATGATGAGAGAGCAATTGATTAGGGAATTATTTACAGGGACCGTGGAACATACACCAAATAGAACAAAACACCCAGAACAGGAGGGGTTGAAACTCAAGTTTATTAGACTAGAGAGGTTAAGGAAGCAAGAACTTTCCAGGTGGTGGGACCTAACTATACTGAAAAGATACATTGAAATCAAACAGGTACCACGTGGCCTTAGAATAATAATTTTCCCCACTTTCGAAGATCTTGATCCAGATTTATTGAAAGAATGGGAAGAACTCATATGCTCATCATCATACAATATGATGGACATTCTGATTAGGCATGCAGAATGGAAAAGGAGTAAGTTGCTGGAGGAGATAGAAAAACTGGAGACGGAGATTAAAAATCTTAATCTGCAAGAAGCGACAGAGAAGAATTTCAAAATCCTGAAGGAGGTGCTAAGTGCACATCAGCTGTATATAAAGGATAAGAAAATGAGGAAGCTTAAGCGAGATGAAAATGATTACAAAAACAACAGGGTATTTACGTTCGCCAAGAAATTTGACGAAGTAAAACAACCGCCCATTGAAAGAAACACCGCACGGAATACACCGAGTGTGGTGGCTTCCACCAGCGGCTCTGATATCTCAAGCGTAAATAGTGAAGCTAGTCTGGGTGGGGATGTGGAGACTAGACTCAGAAGCCTTGCACATGACAATACATCCTCCTCTTTTTTAGAAGAAATGACCAGATACAGGAAGGGCACCAGACAAGGGTACAACAGACCAATCCCAAAAAAACAAGGAGGGGAAGAAAACGGAGCAAACATGAGAGAAGGGGCAACGACCAGATCGGTCTCACGCAATCTGAAGAATTGAACCACGCAACACACTTACCGCCAGATAGCATTAAAACATTAAACTCTGTACAGCAGAATGTAGCAATTGTTTACACGCTAGATGAAGTGCTTTGTGTCTGAAAATCATTAAAACTGAACTCACAGCACACATTTGTATGTTTCATGACATTCCTTATGCCAATTGGTTTCTTCTCTTTATTATTTGGAGCTTGCAGCTTATATGATTAATTTCTAACAAATGTGTATTGTTTTCAATTTGATGAAGAGTGCCGGGGTCTTTTTGTATGTCTATATTACGGGCCATGTGTGACCTCTTCAACTGATATCCTTGGTAGTGGGATATCTGACCTCGAGTCGGCACCTTCCTTACAGTGTGTCTCATAGTTGAATATACATATTGTATTGAACTGCCCCATTATCTGATTTAAATTGTCTATGTGATTGTGCGACTCATTATCCACCACTACCTTGTGTATTGACTAGACTTATAGTGTGGGAGTCTGCACTCAATTCTTCAGATTGCAGGGGGATACGACCAATAGAAATCATTACGCCTATTGGTTTTACTAACATAAAAATAGTCTTTTAGAATGGCGAATTTCAATGATGAGAGAGACCAATTGATTAGGGAATTATTTACAGGGACCGTGGAACATACACCAAATAGCACAAAACACCCAGAACAGGAGGGGTAGAAACTCAAGTTTATTAGACTAGAGAGGTTAAGGAAGCGAGAACTTTCCAGGTGGTGGGACATAACTATACTGAAAAGATACATTGAAATCAAACAGGTGCCACGTGGCCTTAGAATAATAATTTTCCCCACTTTCGAAGATCTTGATCCAGATTTATTGAAAGAATGGGAAGAACTCATATGCTCATCATCATACAATATGATGGACATTCTGATTAGGCATGCAGAACAGAAAAGCAGTACGTTGCTGGAGGAGATAGAAAAACTGGAGATGGAGATTAAAAATCTTAATCTGCAAGAAGCGACAGAGAAGAATTTCAAAATCCTGAAGGAGGTGCTAAGTGCACATCAGCTGTATATAAAGGATAAGAAAATGAGGAAGCTTAAGCGAGACGAAAATGATTACAAAAACAACAGGGTATTTACGTTCACCAAGAAATTTGACGAAGTAAAACAACCGCCCATTGAAAGAAACACCGCACGGAATACACCGAGTGTGGTGGCTTCCACCAGCAGCTCTGATATCTCAAGCGTAAATAGTGAAGCTAGTCTGGGTGGGGATGTGGAGACTAGACTCAGAAGCCTTGCACATGACAATACATCCTCCTCTTTTTTAGAAGAAATGACCAGATACAGGAAGGGCACCAGACAAGGGTACAACAGACCAATCCCAAAAAAACAAGGAGGGGAAGAAAACGGAGCAAACATGAGAGAAGGGGAAGCGACCAGATCGGTCTCACACAATCTGAAGAATTGAACCACGCAACACACTTACCGCCAGATAGCATTAAAACATTAAACTCTGTACAGCAGAATGTAACAATTGTTTACAAGCTAGATGAAGTGCTTTGTGTCTGAAAATCATTAAAACTGAACTCACAGCACACATTTGTATGTTTCATGACATTCCTTATGCCAATTGGTTTCTTCTCTTTATTATTTAGAGCTTGCAGCTTATATGATTAATTTCTAACAAATGTGTATTGTTTTCAATTTGATGAAGAGTGCCGGGGTCTTTTTGTATGTCTATATTACGGGCCATGTGTGACCTGTTCAACTGACATCCTTGGTAGTGGGATATCTGACCTCGAGTCGGCACCTTCCTTACAGTGTGTCTCATAGTTGAATATACATATTGTATTGAACTGCCCCATTATCAGATTTAAATTGTCTATGTGATTGTGCGACTCATTATCCACCACTACCTTGTGTATTGAGTAGACTTATAGTGTGGGAGTCTGCACTCAATTCTTCAGATTGCAGGGGGATACGACCAATAGAAATCATTACGCCTATTGGTTTTACTAACATAAAAATAGTCTTTTAGAATGGCGAATTTCAATGATGAGAGAGCAATTGATTAGGGAATTATTTACAGGGACCGTGGAACATACACCAAATAGAACAAAACACCCAGAACAGGAGGGGTTGAAACTCAAGTTTATTAGACTAGAGAGGTTAAGGAAGCAAGAACTTTCCAGGTGGTGGGACCTAACTATACTGAAAAGATACATTGAAATCAAACAGGTACCACGTGGCCTTAGAATAATAATTTTCCCCACTTTCGAAGATCTTGATCCAGATTTATTGAAAGAATGGGAAGAACTCATATGCTCATCATCATACAATATGATGGACATTCTGATTAGGCATGCAGAATGGAAAAGGAGTAAGTTGCTGGAGGAGATAGAAAAACTGGAGACGGAGATTAAAAATCTTAATCTGCAAGAAGCGACAGAGAAGAATTTCAAAATCCTGAAGGAGGTGCTAAGTGCACATCAGCTGTATATAAAGGATAAGAAAATGAGGAAGCTTAAGCGAGATGAAAATGATTACAAAAACAACAGGGTATTTACGTTCGCCAAGAAATTTGACGAAGTAAAACAACCGCCCATTGAAAGAAACACCGCACGGAATACACCGAGTGTGGTGGCTTCCACCAGCGGCTCTGATATCTCAAGCGTAAATAGTGAAGCTAGTCTGGGTGGGGATGTGGAGACTAGACTCAGAAGCCTTGCACATGACAATACATCCTCCTCTTTTTTAGAAGAAATGACCAGATACAGGAAGGGCACCAGACAAGGGTACAACAGACCAATCCCAAAAAAACAAGGAGGGGAAGAAAACGGAGCAAACATGAGAGAAGGGGCAACGACCAGATCGGTCTCACCAATCTGAAGAATTGAACCACGCAACACACTTACCGCCAGATAGCATTAAAACATTAAACTCTGTACAGCAGAATGTAGCAATTGTTTACACGCTAGATGAAGTGCTTTGTGTCTGAAAATCATTAAAACTGAACTCACAGCACACATTTGTATGTTTCATGGCATTCCTTATGCCAATTGGTTTCTTCTCTTTATTATTTGGAGCTTGCAGCTTATATGATTAATTTCTAACAAATGTGTATTGTTTTCAATTTGATGAAGAGTGCCGGGGTCTTTTTGTATGTCTATATTACGGGCCATGTGTGACCTCTTCAACTGATATCCTTGGTAGTGGGATATCTGACCTCGAGTCGGCACCTTCCTTACAGTGTGTCTCATAGTTGAATATACATATTGTATTGAACTGCCCCATTATCTGATTTAAATTGTCTATGTGATTGTGCGACTCATTATCCACCACTACCTTGTGTATTGACTAGACTTATAGTGTGGGAGTCTGCACTCAATTCTTCAGATTGCAGGGGGATACGACCAATAGAAATCATTACGCCTATTGGTTTTACTAACATAAAAATAGTCTTTTAGAATGGCGAATTTCAATGATGAGAGAGACCAATTGATTAGGGAATTATTTACAGGGACCGTGGAACATACACCAAATAGCACAAAACACCCAGAACAGGAGGGGTAGAATCTCAAGTTTATTAGACTAGAGAGGTTAAGGAAGCGAGAACTTTCCAGGTGGTGGGACATAACTATACTGAAAAGATACATTGAAATCAAACAGGTGCCACGTGGCCTTAGAATAATAATTTTCCCCACTTTCGAAGATCTTGATCCAGATTTATTGAAAGAATGGGAAGAACTCATATGCTCATCATCATACAATATGATGGACATTCTGATTAGGCATGCAGAACAGAAAAGCAGTACGTTGCTGGAGGAGATAGAAAAACTGGAGATGGAGATTAAAAATCTTAATCTGCAAGAAGCGACAGAGAAGAATTTCAAAATCCTGAAGGAGGTGCTAAGTGCACATCAGCTGTATATAAAGGATAAGAAAATGAGGAAGCTTAAGCGAGACGAAAATGATTACAAAAACAACAGGGTATTTACGTTCACCAAGAAATTTGACGAAGTAAAACAACCGCCCATTGAAAGAAACACCGCACGGAATACACCGAGTGTGGTGGCTTCCACCAGCAGCTCTGATATCTCAAGCGTAAATAGTGAAGCTAGTCTGGGTGGGGATGTGGAGACTAGACTCAGAAGCCTTGCACATGACAATACATCCTCCTCTTTTTTAGAAGAAATGACCAGATACAGGAAGGGCACCAGACAAGGGTACAACAGACCAATCCCAAAAAAACAAGGAGGGGAAGAAAACGGAGCAAACATGAGAGAAGGGGAAGCGACCAGATCGGTCTCACACAATCTGAAGAATTGAACCACGCAACACACTTACCGCCAGATAGCATTAAAACATTAAACTCTGTACAGCAGAATGTAACAATTGTTTACACGCTAGATGAAGTGCTTTGTGTCTGAAAATCATTAAAACTGAACTCACAGCACACATTTGTATGTTTCATGACATTCCTTATGCCAATTGGTTTCTTCTCTTTATTATTTAGAGCTTGCAGCTTATATGATTAATTTCTAACAAATGTGTATTGTTTTCAATTTGATGAAGAGTGCCGGGGTCTTTTTGTATGTCTATATTACGGGCCATGTGTGACCTGTTCAACTGACATCCTTGGTAGTGGGATATCTGACCTCGAGTCGGCACCTTCCTTACAGTGTGTCTCATAGTTGAATATACATATTGTATTGAACTGCCCCATTATCAGATTTAAATTGTCTATGTGATTGTGCGACTCATTATCCACCACTACCTTGTGTATTGAGTAGACTTATAGTCTGGGAGTCTGCACTCAATTCTTCAGATTGCAGGGGGATACGACCAATAGAAATCATTACGCCTATTGGTTTTACTAACATAAAAATAGTCTTTTAGAATGGCGAATTTCAATGATGAGAGAGCAATTGATTAGGGAATTATTTACAGGGACCGTGGAACATACACCAAATAGAACAAAACACCCAGAACAGGAGGGGTTGAAACTCAAGTTTATTAGACTAGAGAGGTTAAGGAAGCAAGAACTTTCCAGGTGGTGGGACCTAACTATACTGAAAAGATACATTGAAATCAAACAGGTACCACGTGGCCTTAGAATAATAATTTTCCCCACTTTCGAAGATCTTGATCCAGATTTATTGAAAGAATGGGAAGAACTCATATGCTCATCATCATACAATATGATGGACATTCTGATTAGGCATGCAGAATGGAAAAGGAGTAAGTTGCTGGAGGAGATAGAAAAACTGGAGACGGAGATTAAAAATCTTAATCTGCAAGAAGCGACAGAGAAGAATTTCAAAATCCTGAAGGAGGTGCTAAGTGCACATCAGCTGTATATAAAGGATAAGAAAATGAGGAAGCTTAAGCGAGATGAAAATGATTACAAAAACAACAGGGTATTTACGTTCGCCAAGAAATTTGACGAAGTAAAACAATCGCCCATTGAAAGAAACACCGCACGGAATACACCGAGTGTGGTGGCTTCCACCAGCGGCTCTGATATCTCAAGCGTAAATAGTGAAGCTAGTCTGGGTGGGGATGTGGAGACTAGACTCAGAAGCCTTGCACATGACAATACATCCTCCTCTTTTTTAGAAGAAATGACCAGATACAGGAAGGGCACCCGACAAGGGTACAACAGACCAATCCCAAAAAAACAAGGAGGGGAAGAAAACGGAGCAAACATGAGAGAAGGGGCAACGACCAGATCGGTCTCACCAATCTGAAGAATTGAACCACGCAACACACTTACCGCCAGATAGCATTAAAACATTAAACTCTGTACAGCAGAATGTAGCAATTGTTTACACGCTAGATGAAGTGCTTTGTGTCTGAAAATCATTAAAACTGAACTCACAGCACACATTTGTATGTTTCATGGCATTCCTTATGCCAATTGGTTTCTTCTCTTTATTATTTGGAGCTTGCAGCTTATATGATTAATTTCTAACAAATGTGTATTGTTTTCAATTTGATGAAGAGTGCCGGGGTCTTTTTGTATGTCTATATTACGGGCCATGTGTGACCTCTTCAACTGATATCCTTGGTAGTGGGATATCTGACCTCGAGTCGGCACCTTCCTTACAGTGTGTCTCATAGTTGAATATACATATTGTATTGAACTGCCCCATTATCTGATTTAAATTGTCTATGTGATTGTGCGACTCATTATCCACCACTACCTTGTGTATTGACTAGACTTATAGTGTGGGAGTCTGCACTCAATTCTTCAGATTGCAGGGGGATACGACCAATAGAAATCATTACGCCTATTGGTTTTACTAACATAAAAATAGTCTTTTAGAATGGCGAATTTCAATGATGAGAGAGACCAATTGATTAGGGAATTATTTACAGGGACCGTGGAACATACACCAAATAGCACAAAACACCCAGAACAGGAGGGGTAGAAACTCAAGTTTATTAGACTAGAGAGGTTAAGGAAGCGAGAACTTTCCAGGTGGTGGGACATAACTATACTGAAAAGATACATTGAAATCAAACAGGTGCCACGTGGCCTTAGAATAATAATTTTCCCCACTTTCGAAGATCTTGATCCAGATTTATTGAAAGAATGGGAAGAACTCATATGCTCATCATCATACAATATGATGGACATTCTGATTAGGCATGCAGAACAGAAAAGCAGTACGTTGCTGGAGGAGATAGAAAAACTGGAGATGGAGATTAAAAATCTTAATCTGCAAGAAGCGACAGAGAAGAATTTCAAAATCCTGAAGGAGGTGCTAAGTGCACATCAGCTGTATATAAAGGATAAGAAAATGAGGAAGCTTAAGCGAGACGAAAATGATTACAAAAACAACAGGGTATTTACGTTCACCAAGAAATTTGACGAAGTAAAACAACCGCCCATTGAAAGAAACACCGCACGGAATACACCGAGTGTGGTGGCTTCCACCAGCAGCTCTGATATCTCAAGCGTAAATAGTGAAGCTAGTCTGGGTGGGGATGTGGAGACTAGACTCAGAAGCCTTGCACATGACAATACATCCTCCTCTTTTTTAGAAGAAATGACCAGATACAGGAAGGGCACCAGACAAGGGTACAACAGACCAATCCCAAAAAAACAAGGAGGGGAAGAAAACGGAGCAAACATGAGAGAAGGGGAAGCGACCAGATCGGTCTCACACAATCTGAAGAATTGAACCACGCAACACACTTACCGCCAGATAGCATTAAAACATTAAACTCTGTACAGCAGAATGTAACAATTGTTTACACGCTAGATGAAGTGCTTTGTGTCTGAAAATCATTAAAACTGAACTCACAGCACACATTTGTATGTTTCATGACATTCCTTATGCCAATTGGTTTCTTCTCTTTATTATTTGGAGCTTGCAGCTTATATGATTAATTTCTAACAAATGTGTATTGTTTTCAATTTGATGAAGAGTCCCGGGGTCTTTTTGTATGGTCTTAATTTGGGGGCGGCTATCCTTCCACTGAATGTGATGTTTCATTAGGTTTGCCAGATACCAGCAAGCCTGCCACAGACAATATTTCATCCGACCTGGTGGGTGATAAGGGTTGTAGGAGAGAGGTATTTAGCTGTAATGCCGGTTCCCTTGATTTAGGCTCCGCCAACTGGTCTACTGCCAGTGAGAGGCATTGATGAAGCTTTAGGGCAGGTCCCATATCAGACCTCGTTTGTTGAAGTGACGTGTAAGCACCCTCACCTAGAGTAGTCTCGGCTGTAGGAGGGGAAGGTTGAGGATTCTGAGTGACTGAACCTGATGTTGATCCCCTTTGCTGGTCAGGTATTGAAGTCGCTGGCTCTAATAGGTCCTCGGATGCTGGTCTAAAAAGTTGAGATTACAAGGTAATATTTTGAGCGTTGCATACACTAGCCGATGGCTTATTTTGTAAGGAGGTGGGATGGTCATTGTTGGTGTCCATCTGATGAGCAAGTTGGTGTTCCAATTGGTCACAATCGTACTCCTTATTTGTACATGATGTGTTTGATTCTTCGACTGCTTGCCTTACGTCGTAATTCCCCTTGGTTTTGTATTGAGGACTTATTTAAAGTCTGTCATTAGGATGAATTTGTGCAACGGTTTGCTTCGTTGCAAGTGGGTGTAATTTTTGATCAAGGCTGTGATGTACTAGGGGTAAAAGAGGAGATTGCAACCCTTCTATGGTGGCACTTTTTGAGAATATTGCTGTTCCGGGATCTTTCAGGAAGGAGAACTTTGTGTATATTTTAGGCTGAAATAAACAAGGGTTCCTCCTTTGCCATGTACCTACTGCCCTGGTTAGATCCGGTTCTTCCAGACCCAGCCTCCTGCTGACTTTGTTGTCTCTTACTGCCGCATTACTGCCTTCCAAAGGTAATAAGACGTTGTTGTTGGCGATGCTAGGATGCAGGATGCTCTGAGGACTATGGGCCATATGTAGGTAATTTCTATTTACCGATTCCTAAATACCGAATTTTACCGATTCGGTATTTAAGAATCGGTAAATAGAATGTAGGTAAAAAATAGGTAAATTTTACCGAGTCGGTAATATTCGTTATTACCGATTCGGTATTTACCGAATCGGGAATAAGGCATACCTTCCCATTCATTCCTATGGGCCTGGAGGCCCATAGGAATGAATGGGAAGCCATTCACTATTACCGATTCGGTAAATACCGAATAGGTAATAGGGGGAGCATATTCAAGGGTGGCAGGTGTCACATTGACACCCTGTTGCACCCCTGAATCGTGCATGTGTGCACATGTGGCGCACATACATGCCCTAAGGGCATGTATGTCTGCCACATGGCACTTTTAAAAAGCCCAAAATTGCTTTTGAAAAGGTATTCGGTATTTACCATCAACTTGTAGTTGGTGGTAAATAACGAGTCCTTAAACCAAAAATGCACTCACTTGAGTGATCCCTACATAGGATTTAAGGATTCGGTAATTTACCAATTCCGTATTTTACCGATTTCTTAAAATACCGAATCGGTAAATTACCGAATCCTTCAATCCAGCCTCCTACATCTCAAAGGGCTAAATACTGATCGGTATTAGCCCACCTACATATGGCCCTATGTGTTGTATTAGCTGATGAGTTGTTTTTCGTATCATCAAACTTTTCATGTTTTTTTCTTGTGACTATCAAGGTCAAGATCCAGTGGGCTAGTGTCTCTAGGGCCTCTCCTGCCCTCGTTCTTCCGTTTGGTTGCTTTGGATTGTGATTGTGATTGTGGTTTTGGTTTTGTTGGTTTTGTTGGGGCTTTTCTTACTCTGCCCGATCTCATGGCTCCTAGCCCCGATGTGATACTCGTCTGTTGGTTTACCTGTGTGGGCTGTATGAGGCTGTGGGCTGTGGGCTGTGTGCTGTAACGGCTGTAACGGCTCTGTTGTGCCTAGCTGGGCCCCCTTTAGCTTTCCAAGTGGGGGCTATGGCGGCAAGGCTACCAAAACTACTGAGGGTCAACTGATGCAGATGCTATAAAATCCTGCGGAGGAACAGTGGTACAGTGGTAGTGGTAGTGGAGCTGTAGGGAAATTGTTCGGGCTCCCGTTGCTCCAGAAACTCCAGATGCCCCAGGATGGCGGGCTGGTCCTGTCGGGGAAGATGCAGGTAACAAGAAGGGGGATAAGGCAGCAGTGGAGCAAGGCTCTCAAGGCCGGATCGCAGGCTGCACCTGATCTAATCAGGCCGCCTCCGGGATACTGCCAAGGGCCACTCTCACTGCAGCCGCTGTGCTGCACTTGTGTTTACCAGAGCCTTTTCTGCTCGGGCCCCTGCAATAGCACGTCCAGATTTGCACCGGTAGTCAGTAAACAGGAGTCAGTACTATCGGGGCGGTCAGGGAGATCAGTTTTGGTGCAATTGCTATTGCTGTTGCAGGGGTATTAGTACAGCTCTCCCTCATCTTATGTACTGGCTCCCTCCTCCACAACTCCTCAGCTTCTCCTCCTCCTCAGCTCGTGGCTCGTTCCTGTTCTCTGCCGTTGCATTCCCTGCGGCACACCTGCTCCAGGCTGCTCCAGGCTGCTCCAGGCTACACCGGCAGACCCGAAGGCAGACCCAAAAGCCCCAGAAGCCCCGCCAGAGCAAGGTGCAAGAGCTCGCAGGAGCCCACAAAGCCCACAAGCTGCAAGCCGCAAGGGTCGCGGGGGCCGCGTGAAGCCGATGCGAGGCTCAATGGAGCTCAGCAGTTCCTTGGGGTTTGGCAGGGTAAAAGCAGGATGAGGCAGCAAGGAGCAGTGCGGCTTTTTCCACCTCCTCCCACTTGCTCTAACTTGTGTGCACAGCATCTGGCAGCTATCGCAAAACCTGGACTGGACTGGATAGACACAGTACTTAGTCTAAAATCTGACACGGACTTGGCTCTCCTGGACCAACAATGGACGGTTGTGGCGAAGGGTTCCCACAGTGCTTTTGACTATGTGAGCTGTTCCAGAACACTGTGGCGATGTGGCAGCTATTTCAGCATGGACAAGAACAATTGACTGGTTTGAATTCTCATCATGAGGTATATTTCGCCACAAAAACCACGTCGAGACTGAAATCAAGAGCAATGCACAAGATCGGTACAGCTCATTCAGTTGGTTCTCCAACAATCAATGAAATTGGAAACCCCTGTATTTCAACCAATAAAACATGTGAGAGAAGGACTCTCAAACCTAGCACAGATGAAGGCATGATGTGGAAACGCGTATGCAGCGGAGATGCCAATAAACCTTTTCAATAGAACCCTGTGAGTGCTCCGATGCCTCTTTTTTGAGTTGTTGTGTAACAAACATGAGTTTCACCCTCATTCAATGAGACAACACCTGTGTGTGTTTTGGAGATAACTATAACGTCCCTGAAACCTATGGTTCTTTCAGTGAATATTTACAGAACATATACATATACATGTATATGTATATATATATTCACTGAAAAAACCATAGGTTTCACACATGTTGTAGTTAGCTGAACATTTCACTCGTACAAAACCATTGAAATTCCCCCGTTATAGTTAGTTCAGGTAACTATAACTCGCGCGCCTGCAATCCACTGCTGATGACGTCACATATTACATCACTCATGACATGGTCAGTGACATCACTCATGACATCACTGATGACATCTCAAATGACATCAAACATTTATACCTTCTTTTTTTCTTTTTTGTTGTTACACCACGTGGTAATGGAAAGCGACAAAATACTTAAAGTGTAGGCTTTTTTCTATGTAGCAATACATGATTTAAATTCTTATTGAGCTCTATAATTATTAACACACAATTGATATGTTTATACAGATTGGCAAAAAAACGCCCCAATGCTTGTATTACAATATTCAATGTCAATCACGCACAATTTAATCTGAAATGAATGCGCCAGAAATGCATTAATATCACAGTATGTGTCAGATCACAAGGATTGGAGCCTGTACATATCACATTTATCATAAATTATACTCAAATGCAAATTTCAGCATAAGATATGTGCAAAAATGCGCGACATAAATGTGCAAATTACGCAGTGCAAAAATACGCATGATATAATATGTGCAAACTTTCGCAAATTAATGTGCAAATTCCCGCTTAAATGCATGGCTGCTGTGCAATATGCAATGATATGTGCCAAATTCTGCATACAAATAAATTAGATTACATATATTGTGTACAGTAACCAAATAATTAAGACCTTCCTATTTTCATATATAGCTGCCTAAATGCTTTTAGTGTTGCTTACAAATTAAAGTGTCTAGTGCAAATATATCTCTAAAACCTACAGCAAAAATGTATTTAAAAACTTTTTAAAAATCGAGGCAGACTGGGTAAATATTGTAATGTGAATTCTAATACTGACAGCAGTTTATGATCATAATGATACAATGACTCTATATTCCACAAGCCTGTGGAAATAGATATAATATTATGTATCTATAATCACCTAAGTAGGTATATTAGATCATACATTCTGTAACTGGGCACAGCTAAAATTATAAAAAAGTATGCATGTCTTCTGTGTTGTTAAGACCATTAGGAGATTTACTGTCGAGTTCTAAAATATATTTAGTCTCCCGCTGTCTTAGTATTTTTTCTCGATTTCCTCCTCTTCGTGGAGCCAAAACTGAGTAAATTACAAAATAAAATAGGCAATTGATATCCTTATTGTGAACTTCTTTAAAATGACGAGCGACTGGATATGCCGGGTCGCTATTAATGATGGCCCGAAGATGTTGCAATATCCTCACGTGGACCTGGAGCTTGGTACTTCCCACATACCTAAGCCCACAGGTGCACATGAGTACATATATTGCAAAGTCTGTATGGCAGTTGTAATTGCCCTTGAAGTCTACCCCATTTTCTCTAAATGGAGTGTTGTATTTGGTTGTGTTTATTCCAAATTTGCATGCACGACAAGTTGTGCATTTAAATAAACCTTTTCTGGGTTTTAACCATGATGTAGTCTGTTCTAGTTCAGGACAGTTTCTTGACAATTTCCCTCCCATAGACTACCTTTTCTAAATGTAATGGTGGGTTTCTCAGGCAGTTTATTACTGAGAACGTTGTCAGTTAGGATAATGGGCCAGTTTTTATTCACTATGGCTCTAATTTTCCTTTCTTGGCGACTGAAAGACGTGATGAGTCTAGGTGACTCCTCTGATATGTTCTCCAATCCTTCATCTTCTATCTCATTTGGTAAGAGAGATGCCCTGGATCTTTTACTGGCTTTCGTCACTGCTTCTGTTAATATTCTGTCAGAGTAACCCCTTTTCCTCAGTCTAGATAGGGCCTCAGTTTGGCAATTTTCTAATTATTCTGAACTACTACATATGCGTTTTAATCTTAAAATCTCTCCATAAGGAATGCTACTGATTAGATGTTTGGGGTGTGCACTGTTTGTGTGTAGTGTTGCATTCCCTGCTGTAGGTTTTCTAAAAGCAGTAGTAACTAATTCATTGTCTTTAATGTGAATGCAAGCATCTAAAAATTCAATTTTAGTAGGACTAATAGTACATGATGTAAAACGTAGGTTAAAACAATTCACATTGATAGTTTTAATAAAATCCTCTGCACTTTTGGAATCTCCATTCCAAACCATAAAAACATCATCAATATAACGCAACCAGTGCATGATCCTTGTATCAAATAATTCCTTGTGTTGCTCCCTAAGGACCTGCTCCTCCCAATAGCCCACGTGTAAACACGCGTAGCTAGGGGAGAAGCAGGCACCCATCGCAACACCTTGTATTTACCTATAAATGTCCTTGGCAAACAAAAAATAATTGTTTTCCAGACACCAGGTGATTAAAGATATCAACATTCTATTGTGCATGAAATACTCACATGGCCTAGAATTTAAAAAATGCTTAATTGCATTGATTCCACATGAATGCTCAATACTAGTATAGAGCGAACATATCATTGTTCCATGAGATATCCTTCAACTTATTTAAGAAATCTCCCGTATCTTTTACAAAGGAAGGTAATGTTTTACCAAGTCCTGTAAATAGAAGTCAATATATCGCCCCACCTGTATATATATATTCACTGAAAAAAACGTAGGTTTCAGGGACATTATAGTTAGTTGGACATTTCACTCGTACAAAACCATAGAAATTCCCCTGTTATAGTTAGTTCAGTTAACTATAATTCGTGCCCCCGCAATGCACTGCTGATGACGTCACATATTACATCATTCATGACATGGTCAGTGACATCACTAATGACATCACTGATGACATCATCCAGTGACTGTGTGTTTCTGTAACGTTTAAATATGTTTTGTATATATGCCAAGGTGTATTGAAGAATGAGTGGGTGTATAAGTGTCTGGATGAAGGATTAAGTAGGTGCGTGACTGATTGTATAAGTTAGTGATTAAATGTGTCTTACTGAATGCATGGGTTAATGACTAAACTGTCTGAATGTGTGTATCAGTATGTCTGTTGTTGTGTAAGATGCTGCATGTGTTGGTCAGTAGCTACATGAGTGTCTCTAAGGGTTATTGATTGGTTGCCTGAGTATTTGTATGGGAGACTGAGTGTGTGTGTGGGTGGGTGGGAAGGGTGTTACTCTGTGCATAGATGTGTGAGTGGTCGATTCACTAGGTGTATGGGTTCAAGAGTGCATGTGGAAACAGCTGTATGGGTGGGTGTGTGTGTGTGTGGGTGTGTTAGTGAGAGATTGGATGTCTCGGTGGTACATGTCCAAGTAACTACATATGTAAAAGACAGTGTATGTGAGAGTTGGAGTATATAAATGACTATATGTGAAAGTCAGTGATTGTGAGAGTGGCTGTATGGATGAGTGTGTACTGGTATCAGTGATTGTATAAAAGAGTAAGTATGTGTTAGTATATGTTTGAATAAGTGAGGTGTTGTGTGTATAACTGTATAGGTGAGGAAATGGGAGTGTGATTGATTCTTTGCTTGACTGACTGGGTGTGTGAGTAACTCGATAGATATGTGGCAGTGGGTGAGTGTCTGTATAGGTGTATGAGTGCATATGATAGTGTTGTATTGATGAGTGACTGTATGTATGAGTGATTGTATGCCTGAATGAGTGGATGTTTGTGTAGACCTAGGAATCAGTGAGTGCGAATGTAGTAACTGGTATTGGTGTGTCGATGGTTTTGAAAATGGTAGTCTGTATTTTACAGTGGGTGTATCAACGGTTATATTAGAGTGTGAGGAGGTGCATCAGATTTTGATGTGGATGATGTCATCAGTGATGTCATCAGTGATGTCATTTGAGATGTCATTAGTGGTGTCATCAGTGATGTCACTGACCATGTCATGAATGATGTAATATGTGACATCATCAGCAGTGCATTGCGGGGGCAGGAGTTATAGTTAGCTGAACTAACTATAACAGGGGAATTGCCATGGTTTTGTACGAGTGAAATGTCCAACTAACTATAACGTCTCTGAAACCTATGGTTTTAACAGTGAATTACTAAGGTTTTTTAAATGCTAATTTCTAACTATAACGTGCCTGAAACCTATGTTTTTTCTGTGAATTTTAATGGTTTTTTAAATGCTAATTTCTAACTATAACGTGCCTGAAACCTATGTTTTTTCTGTGAATTTCAATGTTTTTTTCAATGCTAATTTCTAACTATACCTACAAAGGTAGGACATGTGAAGAAAGAGGAAGAAAAGCGCAGAAAGAAGCAAGACAAATGCTGAAAGAGTCAACAAAAGTCAAGAAAAACTAACAAAAGTGCAGGAAGAAGCAAGAGATGTGCAGAAAGAACCAACAGAGGAGCAGAAAGTCCTCCTGTGCCCCCAACTTTTTACTGACGGGTACTGGTGGTAACTAACTCTGACTAAGCAGGACCGGAGCCAGTGCTATGCAAAAAGACACTTAAAATACAGTGAAAACACCTACATACACTAGGTACCCCTGTGATTAGCATGACCTCCTCTGTATTTGCCATGAGTTAGTACCTGGGTCATTGCATGAGTACATGAGTGCCGAGTGGATGATTAGAGTACTGCAAGGAGAGTGTATGGTGAATTTATAAGTGCTTGGGTTTTGGCGGAGTGATTGGATAAGTACATGGTGCTGACTGGGTGATTGAAAGAGTGCATGGGTACTGACAGGGCGATGGCTGGACTGCATGTGTAGTGCTCAAAGGATTGTAGCAATGCATTTGTTTGTGCCTGGGTCATTGCATAAGTACATGGGTACTGATTGGATGATTAGAGTAATGCAAGGACAGTGCATGGTGAATTTATAAATGCCTAGGTTTTGGCAGAGTGAATGGATAAATGCATGGTGCTTGCTGGGTGATTGGAGGAGTGCATGGGTAGTGACAGGGCGATGGCTGGACAGCATGGGTACTGCTCAGGGTATTGTAGCAGTGCATGAGTTAGTGCATGGGTCATTGCCTGAGTGCATGGGTAGTGACTGGATGACTAGAGTGCTCCAAGGAGAGTGCATGGTGAATGTATAAGTGCTTCAGTTTTGGCGGACTGATTACATAAGTACACACATGTCACATCAGACCCCGCCCCCTCCCTTCACCACTGTGCAAACACGCCCCCTGGCAGGTTTTAAGTTGGGGGATTAATTCACCTTGAATCCTGAGGGTCCCTGAGGGACAACTAGCCCACGAGGTACCTCCAGTAAGTGCCATAGAGCTGCATTGCAGAGAGGTGGTCTGGGGCCACGCCCCTTTTTACACCTCTCTGCAACGCAACTCTGTGGTGCTTACTGGACGTACCTGGTGGGCTAGTTGGCCCCCAGGGACCCTCAGGATTCAAAGTGACTTAATTCCCCAATTTAAAACGTGCCACAGGGCATGTTTGCACACTTGTCACATCAGGCCATGCCCCCTCCCTGCACCACTGTGCAAACGCGCCCCCTGAAGCGTTGTAAATTGGGGTATTAAATCCCCTTGAGTCCTGAGGGTCCCTGGGGGCCAAATAGCCCACCAGCTACCTGCAATAAGTGCCACAGAGCTGTGTTGCAGAGGGGTGTAAAAAGGGGCGTGGCCTCTCAAGACCTCTCTGCAACGCAGCTCCCTGGCGCATACTTGAAGTACCTGGAGGGCTAGTTCTCCCCCAGGGACCCTCAGGATTGAATTGGACTTGATCCCCCAATCTACAATGTTCCAGGGGGTGTGTATGCACACTTTCTATGTCAGGCCCCGCCCCCTCCCTGCACCATTGTGCAAACGCACCCCCTGGAGCATTGTAAATTGGGCGATTAAATCCCCTTGAGTCCTGAGGGTCCCTGGGGGCAACTATCCAACCAGCTACCTCCAGTAAGCACCACAGAGCTGTGTTGCAGAGAGGTGTAAAAATGGGCATGGCCTCTCAACACCTCTCTGCAATGCAGCTCCCTAGCGCGTACTGGAAGTACCTGGTGGGCTAATTCGCTCCCAGGGACCCTAAGGATTGAATTGGACTTAATCCCACAATCTACAATGTGCCAGGGGGTGCATATGCACACTTTCTATGTCAGGCCCCGCCCCCTCCCTTCACCACTGTGCAAACGCACCCCCTGGCGCGTTTTAAGTTGGGGGATTAATTCCCCTTGAGGCCTGATGATCCCTGAGGGCCAACTAGCCCACCAGGTGCCTCCAGTTAGTGCCGCAGAGCTGCGCTGCAGAGAGGTGTAAAAAGGGGCGTGGCCACTGAACACCTCTGTGAACACCTCTCTCCAACGCTGCTCCCCGGTGCATACTGGAGGTACCTGGTGGGCTAGTTGGTGCCCAAGGACCCTTAGGATTCAATGGGACTTAATTGCCCAACTTAAAACACGCCACAGGGTGCATTTGCACACTTTTCACATCAGGCCACGCCCCCTCCCTGCATCACTGTGCAAACGCACCCCGTGGTGCATTGTAAATTGGGGGATTAAGTCCCCTTGAGTCCTGAGGGTCCCTGGGGGCCAACTAGACCACCAGCTACCTCCAGTAAGCGGCACAGAGCTGCATTGTAGAGTGGTGTAAAAAGGGAGCGTGGCCTAGGATCACCTCTCTGCAAAGCAGCTCCCTGGTGCTTACTGGAGGTCACTGTTGGGCTAGCTGAGGTGGCAGTTTGTTCCACGCCCTGGAGCCGATTACAGCTAGGGATTTCCCACCCTTACTGGAGAGCCTGAATTTAGGGGTCACTAGGAGGTTTTGATTAGAGGACCTTAGGCTGCGGGCAGGATGATAGCGCCTAAAGCCGTTCGACAAATACCTGGGTCCCTGTGAGTGAAAGGCTCTAAAAGTGATAACCAGGATTTTGAATAGGATACGCTTATGTATTGGTAACCAGTGGAGGATAGTGAGGGCTGCCGAGGCCGATGACTTTCTAGGCCAGCCAAGGACCAGACGGGCGGTTGCATGCTGGACCATCTGTAGTCTGTGGAGCACAGATTTATTTGCTCCTGCATACAGGCTGTTACAGTAGTCCAGTCAAGATGTTATAAGTGCAACCGCTACCGTTTTCCTTGCTGGAAGGGGAAGGAGGTCAAAAAACTTTCTGAGGGTTCTGATGATGTGAAAACAAGTGCCTGCCACGGCTACTGCTTGTTGCTTAAATGATGGAGCATCATCAAACTTGATGCCTAGGTTACGGGCAGAGGAGATGGTATTTGGGGGGGCTTCGGCGTCTTCAGGCCACCATTGTTTGGGTGAAAACACATTTTGTGGGCCGAAAGGCAAGATTTCGGTTTTCCCCGAATTGCATTTGAGATGGTTGCACTTCATCCACTCGAAAGTGGCAGTGAGTCAGTTTTTGAGGTTCTCTTCAGCTCCAGGCAGCTCTCTGTCCAGCACCAGAATGGGCTGAGTATCATCGGCGTATGATATTGTGCTGATCTGATAGGAGGAAATGAGCTCTATCAGGGGAACCATATATAGATTGAAGAGTAGAGGGCTAAGACTAGAGCCCTGTGGGACCCCTGCACTGATATGTTTTTCCTCAGAGCTGAATTCCTCTAGCACTGTAGCTTGACGTCTATGGCCAAGAAAGTTTTTGAACCAAGTCAGCGCTACCTCTCTTATTCCTGAGTTAAAAAGACGATCACTCAGGATAGAGTGCGAGACCGTGTCGAAGGCTGCCGACAGATCAAGCAAAATCAGGACAGCCTTCTTCCCTTGGTCCAGAGCCGTTCGCAGGGTCTCTGCCGTGAATAGAAGGGCAGATTCAGTTGAATGTTTAGCCCTAAAGCCAGATTGGTTGGCATGCAAGATGTTATTTTTTTCCAGAAATTCTGTAAGTTGTTTATTGACAAATGCTTCAGTCAATTTAAACAACAGCGGGAGCAGCGAGATGGGACGGAGGTTAGAGAGGATAGTCGGATCAGACAGGGGTTTCTTTTGAAGGGGCTTGACAGCTGCTAATTTCCATTCGCTAGGGATTTCAGCTGAGGAAAGTGAGGAATTAATAATACTGTTAATGATAGGGTTCACCTCGTTAACCAAAACTTGTAGGAACGAGGGGGGCAGGGATCAAAAGGAGATCCGGATTTACTCAGAAGAATAGCCTGATGAGACTCTTCTAAGGAGATGGGGTCAAATACATTAAGGCAGGGCATATTGATATTTTCCTGGCTTGGCTCTCTCCTTCCAGTTTCTAAGGCGGTCAGTATAGGTTTTGGAAAGTCCTTGACCAGGTCCTGGATTTTCTTTTCAAAATAATTGGCAATAGAGTTACAGAGGGGCAGGGATGGGGGAATTTCCTGTAAGAGGACCTTGGGGTTGGTGAAGCTGTTAACAATCTTAAAAATTGCTTTCTGCCCATTGTCTGAAGAGGAGATTGCCTCTAGGTAGTAGGCTTTTTTTGCCCGCTTAATTGAAGTATGGTACTGTGTCCGTGCTGTTTTATAGGTGTGACAATCGTTAACCTCATAGTTTCTGCGCCACCTTCGTTCCACGATCTAACTTCGCCAAGTTCCAATTTTAATGCATGTGAGAACCATGGGGCACTCTTTTTGTTTTTCATGGCTCGAAGATTGTTATTTGAGCTTATTGGACCAGAGGCTTTACTAAGTGATATGATCCATTCACAGAACAGCTGATTGTCTGTTGAGGTGTGGCCAGTTAGTGTGGGTTTGCTATTTGTTACTTTCTCTAGGAGATCAGGCTGGGTAAGTGTTTTTTTCCAGTCAGGTTTGGAGCTCCTGGTAATTTTCCTAGCGAATATGCTTGAAGCATTGTTTCCCAGTGACAAATCAAATGGGACAAATTTATGGTCTGACCAGGTTTGAATGCTAGGGGGTTTAATTATCATAGCATCAGAGTTAGAACAGATTCAGTCCAATATATGTCCTGCAGTATGAATAGATTCCCGAGTCAACAGTTTCAGGCCAAGGATGTTGATTATGTCCATGAAACAGGCTACCCCTGGTCCTTCCGGGGAGTCTAGATGGAGATTGAGATCTCCCAGTAGCGTAAAGTGAGCGAATCTGAGCGTAAGCTCGCTCAGAACATCACCAATGCTATCTAGGAAATCATTGGGTTGGCCCGGAGGACGATACACCAGGGCACCAGAGAATGTGAAAGAATCATGGATATTTAAGCAGAAAGCCATGGCCTCTGCACCTTTAATATCTGGTAACTCAAACGTAGTACATTTCATGGTATCACGATGGATGAAGGCCAGGCCTCCTCCCCGTTTATTCTGTCTATCCAGATGTTGAATTAGAAAACCTTGCGGGATGGCCAGTGCTATATCAGGATTACACCATGCCTTTAGCCAGGTTTCTGTGATGAGGAGCCAATCTAAGTCCCCCTCTATGATCAAGTCATGAATGTGTAGGGCATTCTTGCACAGTGACCTAGCGTTAATGATCCCCCTTGCAGGACAAAAGGCCGTGATTTAACATTAGGTACTGATTCCGGGGCAAATATAGCTTTACAGTACTGACAGCCGACTGGGCCTACCCATGTATCGGGATTCAGAGCGTTGTTGCAGTGTATGGAGTGATTATTAAGAGGAAGTACGGGTTCCCTTGACATGCCTGGGTGTATTTGTTGACAAGTGGTATACCTGGGCCCTGGTGCCTTCATAGTGCTGACGGGCGCAGACGGGCAGGACTCTGGCACGACTCCGGCACAGACCCGGCTCGACCGCTGCTCGCGTCCGCTGCGCGGAGGCATGTCCTTCCTCTTTTATACTGTCCACTGGGGAGCGTCTGACGCTTTCCCCAACCTAAAATGGCCGCCGCGGTTTAGATCACGCCCGGGGATGGAGAGTGTCCTCAGCGCCTAAGTCGGCTGGGACGGACCCGGTAAGCGTGCAAATGTGAAGGTGAGGATGTGCTGAGACCGCTCTAAGAGGTCCAAGCAGGATGGGGGATAACCAAATATATAAGGTGCAAAATAAAAAGGCTTTGTAAATCAAGCCAATCGTTACACACAGCAATATTAAAAACAGGGAGCATACAATTGTTCAAAATAGCACAGCTACCTCCCGGCTTCCACCTCAGGGGGGAATCTGGGGGCCAAGTAGTTCACCAGATACCTCCAGTAAGCACCACAGAGCTGTGCTGCAGAGAGGTGTAAAAAGGGGCTTGGCCTCTCAAAACCTCTCTGCAATGCCGCTACCTGGTGCATACTGGAAGTACTTGGTGGGCTAGTTGGCCCCCAGGGACCCTCAGGATTGAAGGGGACTTAATCGCCCAATTTACAATGTGACTGGGGGTGTGTTTGCACACTTACTATGTCAGCCCCCCCTCCCTTCACCACTGTGCAAACGCGCCCCCTGGCAGGTTCCAAGTTGGGGGATTAATTCCCCTTGAATCCTGAGGGTCCCCAAGGGCCAACTAGCCCACCAGGTACCTCCAGTAAGCACCATAGAGCTGCATTGCAGAGAGGTGGTCTGGTGCCACGCCCCTTTTTACACCTCTCTGCAACGCAACTCTGTGGTGCTTACTGGACGTACCTGGTGGGCTAGTTGGCCCCCAGGGACCTTCAGGATTCAAAGTGACTTAATTCCCCAATTTAAAACGTGCCACAGGGCATATTTGCACACTTGTCACATCAGGCCATGCCCCCTCCCTGCACCACTGTGCAAAGGCGCCCCCTGGAACGTTGTAATTTGGGGGATTAAATCCCCTTGAGTCCTGAGGGTCCCTGGGGGCCAAATAGCCCACCAGCTACCTGCAATAAGTGCCACAGAGCTGCGTTGCAGAGAGGTGTAAAAAGGGGCGTGGCCTCTCAACACCTCTCTGCAACGCAGCTCCCTGGCGCATACTTGAAGTACCTGGTGGGCTAGTTCTCCCCCAGGGATCCTCAGGATTGAATTGGACTTGATCCCCCAATCTACAATGTGCCAAGGGGTGTGTATGCACACTTTCTATGTCAGGCCCCGCCCCCTCCCTGCACCACTGTGCAAACGCACCCCCTGGAGCAATGTAAATTGGGGGATTAAATCCCCTTGAGTCCTGAGGGTCCCTGGGGGCAACTAGCCCACCAGCTACCTCCAGTAAGCACCACAGAGCTGTGTTGCAGAGAGGTGTAAAAATTGGCATGGCCTCTCAACACCTCTCTGCAACGCAGCTCCCTGCCACATACTGGAAGTACCTGGTGGGCTAATTCGCCCCCAGGGACCCCAAGGATTGAATTGGACTTAATCCCACAATCTACAATGTACCAGGGGGTGCATATGCACACTTTCTATGTCAGGCCCTGCCCCCTCCCTTCACCACTGTGCAAACGCACCCCCTGGCGCGTTTTAAATTGGGGGATTAATTCCCCTTGAGGCCTGATGGTCCCTGGGGGCCAACTAGCCCACCAGGTGCCTCCAGTTAGTGCCACAGAGCTGCGCTGCAGAGAGGTGTAAAATGGGG
Organism: Triturus cristatus; assembly: GCF_964204655.1. Taxonomy (NCBI): domain Eukaryota; kingdom Metazoa; phylum Chordata; class Amphibia; order Caudata; family Salamandridae; genus Triturus; species Triturus cristatus. The sequence goes on along the minus strand of NC_140588.1, from coordinate 624,953,860 downwards.
CGTGGCCACTGAACACCTCTGTGAACACCTCTCTACAAAGCAGCTCCCTGGTGCATACTGGAGGTACCTGGTGGGCTAGTTGGCCCCCAAGGACCCTTAGGATTCAAGGGGACTTAATCGCCCAACTTAAAACGCGCCACAGGGTGCATTTGCGCACTTGTCACATCAGGCCACGCCCCCTCCCTGCACCACTGTGCAAACGCACCATGAGGTGCATTGTAAATTGGGGGATTAAGTCCCCTTGAGTCCTGAGGGTCCCTGGGGGCCAACTAGCCCACCAGCTACCTCCAGTAAGCGGCACAGAGCTGCATTGCAGAGTGGTGTAAAAAGGGAGCGTGGCCTAGGATCACCTCTCTGCAAAGCCGCTCCCTGGTGCTTACTGGAGGTACCTGTTTGGCTAGTTGGCCCCCAGGGACCCTCAGGATTCAAGGGGACTTAATCCCCCAACTTAAGATGCACCACAGGGCGCATTTGCACACTTGTCACATCAGGCCATGCCCCCCTCCAACACCACTGTGCAAATGCACCCCTGGAGCATTGTAAATTGGGGGATTAAATCCCCTTGAGTCCTGAGGGTACCTGGGGGCCAACTAGATCACCAGCTACCTCCAGTAAGCACCAGAGAGCTGCACTGCAGAAAGGTGTAAAAAGGGGCTTGGCCTCTCAACACCTCTCTGCAATGCCGCTACCTGGTGCATACTGGAAGTACTTGGTGGGCTAGTTGGCCCCCAGGGACACTTAGGATTGAAGGGGACTTAATCTCCCAATTTACAATGTGACTGGGGGTGTGTTTGTACACTTACTATGTCAGGCCCCCCCTCCCTTCACCACTGTGCAAACGCACCGCCTGTGCGTTGTAAGTTGGGGGATTAATTCACTTTGAGTCCTGATGGTCCCTGGGGGCCAAATAGCCCACCAGGTACCTCCAGTAAGTGCCACAGAGCTGCGTTGCAGAGAGGTGTATAAAGGGGCGTGACCTCTGAACAAGTCTCCGCAATGCAGCTCCCTGGTGCATACTGGAGGTACCTGGTGGGCTAGTTGGCCCCCAGGGACTCTCAGGATTCAAGGGGACTTAATCCCCCAACTTAAAATGTGCCACAGGGCGTGTTTGTCACATAAGGCCACGCCCCTCCCTGCACCACTGTGCAAACGTACCCCCTGGAGCATTGTAAATTGGGGGATTACATCCCCTTGAGTCCCGAGGGTCCCTGGGGGCCAACTAGCCCATCAGCTACCTCCAGTAAGCGCCACAAAGCTGCGTTGCAGAGAGGTGTAAAAAGGGGCTTGGCCTCTCAACACCCCTCTGCAACACAGCTCCCTGGTGCATACTGGAAGTACCTGGTGGGCTAGTTCATCCCCCAGGGACCCTCAGGGTTTAATTGGACTTAATCCCCCAAACTACAATGTGCCAGGGGGTACGTATGCACACTTTCTATGTCAGGCCCGCACCCTCCCTTTACCACTGTGCAAACGTGCCGAAATGTAAAAAAAATTAAAAATCTGTTTTGGGACCTGGGGGTCCTTCTGGAACCCCCTGAGCAGGCCTAGGAGGTCAGGGTGACTCTACCATGCCCCCTTCTCTTGTTTTATACCTTTGTTTCTCTGTTTTCTAGTGACTCGCTTCTTCCGAGCCACAAGTTGGCTGCCAACACTTCCTGGTTTGGAGTGTTGGCAGCCAATCACAGTGAAGCTTGTGCATGGGACTTAGGCTCCGCCCAGATATCAAAAAATGTATTTTTCTAATTTCTCAGCAACTACTGAACAGATTTACACCATTTAAAAAAAAGGTCGCTTTCTGATCCATGCACAACCTTTGTGCCAAATTTGGGGTAATTCTGTTCAGTAGTTTCGGCTATAGCCTTGCACAAAGTTTCCTATGGGAAATTGATTTTTTGACTCTTATTTTTTGAATTTCTCAAAAACTACTGAACGGATTTACACCATTTGAAAAAAGATCGCTTTCTGTACCAAGCTCTACCTTCTGCCAAATTTGGGGTAATTCCGTTCACCAGTAGGGGCTGTAGCTCGCTGCAATATTTCCTATGGAAATTAACATGGGTAAAACGTGTTTTGGGAAACCCCTTTTTTCTCAGCCCCCGCTTGATGAATCACCCCCAAACTTGCAGGATAGGAGCTGACCTGGATAGACTTTTTTTAAAAGGACTACAATGTTCCTGCCTTTGTCAGAGGCTTTTATGATGATTTGTGGCTCATTCCTTAATTCCTTAAGGGCCTTTTGTTCCCCTACTGCTAAATTCCATTTTCTTTTACGAACTGTCTTCGATTTTGACCTGGGAGATAATCGTTTGTTAATATCTTCTACCATAAGTTCTTGAAAAATGTCAAATGTATTTCTCGGTGGGAGTTGGGGACAGAATGTTGATTCAACCTTAAGTACACTCTTGCCCCCCCCCCCCTGTGGGGATGCCCATGCTCTGACAAAGTTGTGCATCATTTTCCCCTTGTTGAGTTGTCGATTGGCTCGATGTTTCCCAGGTTTTCTTAAGACTATTCAATGTTCTCAGTGTTGTAGCATCCCTGAGATTTAACGGGGAAATCTCGATTAAAGGTTGAGTTTTTGAGTCTTGACTAGGTGGTTTTTCCTCATAGTATTTTTTAATTTTTCGTTTGCGACAAAATTGATATAGGTCTATCCAGACATTTGGTAGATCCATATCCTGGTTTGGACAGAAAGATAGGCATTTATTCGGCAGATTAGTTTGTTCGAGGATCAAAGTTCTCGTAAAGAGATTTATGACCAGAACCATTTTGATCATTTTTTTCTTTAAGTTTGCTGTTTCTTTCCTCTTCCTTTTTTGCTCTTTAATCCACTTTCTGCTTCTTCTTGTGGTTGGGGTTGAGGTTGTCCTCTTCCCCTTCCTGGTATAGTTAGGTCTGCTTTTCTATACATGGAACACTTTTTGTTTTGCTAATAACTTTGGCTCCATTTGACAATCTTTACAAAATGTTTTTTAAAAAGTTCATCCACCTTCCTGAACCATTTTTGGGTGATCTATCAAGCCAGGGAGGGGTGTCAGGAGAGAGGCCTGTCTCTTTCATCAGAGACCTGTATTTCTACACACACTACTATGCACACCTGTCATCTGCGAGAGAGGTTGACGTGGTCCCTCGGAGGCCTCTCAGGATCGGTTCAGTGCACAATGGGGTCCACCTATTGACAACCTCAATTCCGAATTGCCGTGAAGGCACGGAAAATTAAGGGGGTCGATCGGGGGATGGAAAGGAAGGGAACAGCGGGGAGGGAGACCTGTGAAAGGAAAAGGTTTGTTAAGACACACTGTGCTGGACACCATTACATCTCATCCCACACTTGCTTCATTTATAACTAAGCAGGTCTACCTGTAAAGTAAAAGAACCAGTTCTGGCAGCTACAGGAAGAAGGACGATTGGGCAGTCATCAAGACCTTTCTCTTGGCTACCTTGTTTGATTTCTACAGTATAGCAGAAACATGTAATACTCAGACGTGGAAACTGTGGACAAACAAACATAGAGATATAAACAGTGTATCACGATCTGCCTATACCAGAGACACTGCAAATGGATGTGTACTTTACCCACCAGAAAGGGTGTGGGTGTGGACCTCACAAGGGAGGAAGGTTTACGCTTTACTTCAGCTACCTCTCTTAATTCCTTTGCTAGAAGACGAAACAAACACACACTTTTAACACATGTAAATTCCTTGAAAAGGTTGAATCAGCCATGATGCAGTATAACACTTTTAAACACAAAGCAACCAGTCTCGGTGTAGCTTTACGTAGACTGGGTAAATAATAGACCACCTGGTAAGGATACCAGTTAAAGCATCTGAGTTCTCCCGCAACAATAAGAAGCTAAAATGGGTGTGCTCCGATGCCACCTCGCTGTTTGTTAAAATTTTGCAACTGTCTATAATCCAAGAGCAACGCTAGCAGCAGCCAGCATGGTAATGCTTTGAAAAGGAAAAGCCTCTTGGCAGTGTCACTGACACCCTTACCCCACCAGGGATATCTGGCAGCCTGTTTCCTTCGGTTGTGTCTCTCTGCGAAGCTGGAATAATCTTCAGGGTCCTTCTCTCCGGCTCCGGCGTACGTAGCCGGCCGGTATTGAACGGTGCGTCACTTCCTGTACGCGCGCGTTGTTTTTCGCACTGGTGGCCGGGAATTGTAGTCTGGGAGCTTTGGCAGTACAGAACTCGCGCATTTTGCGGAGACGGACGACGGTCCTCTCCCAGAAGCCCGAGTTTGCCGTCTGACCAGCGGAGTGTGCAGCGGTCGGGGTTTCATACGCAACAGCATATCCCTCTCCCAAAGACCGCTGACACAAACCTGGTTTGTTGGGGTAGCGGGCATGGAATGACCTAATGCACCTGGGAGCATGCATTCCTGCTGCTGGTTCCCACACATTTTCTTTCATACCGTACCCTTTCCACGACACAAGATACCATAGCTTGGACCCCCTCATCTTAGAATCTAGGATTGCCCGGACTTCGTACTCCGGCTCATTGTTGATCCAGATAGGAGACGGTCTTTTTTTATGGGTGTGTAGGAAGGTTTCAGTACGGACACGTTAAAAACGGGATGTATTTCCAGTGTCTTAGGAAGTGTCAGTAACATGGCCTGTGGCGAGATCACCTTTTGTATCTTGTAAGGACCGATGAATTTGGGATAAAAAACGCTATATTTATGGAACCAGATGTTTTATGTTGATAACCACACTGCATCTCCTACTTTGTACACAGGGTTCAGCTTGCGGTGTTTATCGGCCATAGCCCTGTATGTTCCTTTGGCCTTTTCCAGGTTCCTACGGATGTCTTTTAGGGTCTGTTGAATGTGCTTAGTTCTGGCCTGTACTTCTGGTACTTCTTGTGTGACCGCGGGGTGAATCAAAGATATGAAGCGAGGATGGATTCCGTAGTTACTGTAAAAGGGCGTAAATTGTGTTGATTGATGCTTGGCACTGTTGTAGGCCACTTCTGCCAGACATAACAATTCCACCCAGGCATCGGAATTTTTCTCCAAGTAACACCGTAGGTATTGCTTGAGGGTTTGATTTAGTCTCCCGGTCTGTCCGCCTGACTGAGGGTGGAAACTGGTGTATTTGGAGGTTTTCATGTGCAAGGCACCACACCAAGTCTTCCAAAATCTAGCGGTGACTTTAGGGTCCCTATCGGAAATTATATTGGCTGGAAGACCATGTAGCCTAATCACGTGTAGCATTAATAGTTTAGGCATTTGTCCAGAAGAGGGTTCTGTAGCACAGGCAATGAAAGGCCCCATCTTGGTGAGACTGTCCACCATCACTATAATGGCGGAACATCCCTGGTCCTTTGGTAGACCCACTATAAAGTCTATAAAAATGTTTCCCATGGTATCAACGGTGTTGGAAGGGGTTGTAACAGCCCTTGGGGTTTTCCATGGTCCGTTTTGGCTGTTCCACATGTTTCACATCGGTGTATCATGTCTGTGGTGTCTTTTACTGCCATAGGCCACCAGAACCGACGATAGATCCTATCGAGGGTTTTTCTAATACCATTATGTCCAGCGCTGTGAGTGTTGTGACACCACTGTAGCACCTCTCTACGTAAGGCCTGCTTGGGTACCAATAGTCGTTTGCCTTTCATCGGGAGACCATTGATCGCCTTCCACTGGGTGTGCTCTTTTAACCATTTCCTCCAGTATCGATTTTTTACCCCTTGGGTTACCTTCTGGAGGAGGGTGTCTGTTTGATGTGCTCCGATGACCTTGTTGGGGTCCAAAATGGAATGGTGTTGTTCGGTCTGGTTCCCAGAGGGGGCTTCTTGTCGGGACAAGGCATCCGCTTTTTTGTTTTCTGCCCCAGGTCGATAAGTAACGATGTAGTGTAATTCCGAGTAGAAGAGCATGCAGTGTAACTGTCTGGGAGACAACATTCTGGTGGACCACATAAACTGCAACTTGCGGTGATCGGTGTATACCGTTACCACGTGTTTGGCTCCTAACAGCAAATGTTCCAATCGCTGAAGGCTTCTTTTATGGCCAGTAGCTCCTTTTCAGCTACGGTATACCGTATTTCTGCCTGGTTCAGTTTTTGCGACATGTAGTCAACCGGATGGAGTTGGCCTGTGGTTTTATGTCTTTGCGACAGCATGGCTCCTACGGAAACATCGGAGGCATCCGCCTCCACTATGTAAGGGCTTTCAAGGTCAGGGTGAGCCAAAATGGGTGCTGTAACAAAGGCATTCTTTAAACACTGGAAGGATGTCTCTGCTTCCTTTGTCCAACGGTATGGTTCATTTTTTCTCAACAGTCTAGTGATGGGAGCCACCACATTAGAAAAATGGTTGATGAATCTGCGATACAAATTCGCAAAACCAAGGAAACATTGGATGCCTCTAACGTTGGTAGGTTGTGGCCATTCTTTCACAGCTAGGATTTTTCTCTCTGACATTACCTGTCCGGTGGGTGTCAACATAACCCCTAGGAATTCTACTTCTTTTACGTGAAACTCACACTTGCTGAGTTTGCAGTATAGTTTGTTTCGTCTTAGAGCCTCAAATACCTAACACACATGAGAACGATGTTCTTCTAGCAAGGAGGAATAGATTAAAATGTCATCGATGTATGCCACCACGAACCTGTCCAAGAACTCCTGCAGCACCTCGTTAACGAAATATTGAAATGCTGCGGGGGCGTTGCACAGGCCAAAGGGCATCACCGTTCACTCATACAGCCCATGTCTGGTGCAGAAGGCCGTCTTCCACTCGTCGCCCTCCCGCACTCTTACTAGGTGGTACGCTCCTTTTAAGTCTAGACGTTTGTAAATGGTGGCTGAGTGGACCTGTTCCAGAAGAACCGGTATCAAAGGCAGGGGATACCTGTTTTTAATCGTTATATTATTCAAGGCCCGAAAGTCTATGCATGCTATTTTCTCCCCATTGACTTTGGGGATGAAAAAGAGTGGAGAGGCAGCTGGTGACCTTGAGGGGCGTCTAAACCCATTCTCTAAGTATTTATCAAGGTATTCACGTAAATGGGTATTTTCTGCTTCGGTTAACGCATATAATCTCCCACAAGGAATTACCGCTCCGGGCATTAAATCGATCCGGCAGTCGTAATGCCTATGAGGGGGTAAGGTATTGGCTAGTTTCTCGCAAAACACGTATTGATATTCCAGATACCACGAGGGTGGCTGTACATCCGTTTCAGCAGCAGTTGCAAAGCTATGTGACGTGGTTACCCTGAGCACGGAAAACGGGGGTTCGCTAAAACAATGTTCTTTGCACCATGAACCACCAAACTCCACTTGTTTTTCTCTCCAATTAATAACAGGATTATGAAGTCTCAACCAAGGAAGGCCCAGAATCACCCCATTTTTAGGAGTCTGGATGACATTAAAACACAACCATTCTGCTTGTCCTCCCCCAGAGCACATTTTAAGTTGTCCGTGTGGAACATAATAGGGCCTGTACTCAGCTTCTTCCCATCAACAGCCAGAACCTCTTCTGGGCTGTCTTTTGCAATCAACCCAAGGCATACATTTCTGGCAGTACCTAGGTCCATGAACATCCCCGTGCCTCCAGAATCAATCATGGCTTCGATGTTCTGCCATCCTTTATGTGTCTTTAATTTAATGGGAAGAAAAAGATGTTGGGAAGACAACTCGGTTTTATTCATTGTGGAAGGGATGTTTACACCACCTAAGGACTTCCCTTCTGAGTTCCTTGAGCTTATTAGTTTTCCTGTGGGCTATCTGGGTTGATTCCTGATAGTCGTTTTACCCCAAAGCTTGATCGAGGTTTGGCCAGACATTCCTTTACGAAATGCCCTTTTTTACTGCAATACATGCAGAGGCCAGTCTTTCTTTTCGTCTCTCTCTCTCGGCTTCGGTCAGTGGGGCTCGTACGGTACCTATATCCATAGGCTCAACGAGAGGCACAGAACCGCCCCCTGTGCCCCTACCTTTATCAAAACGCATGGGCTGATGCTCTACTCTCTTCCTGTCCCCTCTACGTTCCCCCATGCGATAATCCAGTCACAGAGCAAGGTTAATAAGATCTATGCAGGTAGAGGCCTAAGGATCTATCTGGGCTAGCACATCTTTCATTTCATCCTTCAGCCCTTGATAAAACAGGGCGTCCCTTTTTTCTTCGGGCCACTGTGTTTCGGCCACTAGTCGTTGGAAGGTGTTGATGTACACCACCAAGTCCTTGTTACCCTGCTTGAGTTCTAGGAGCTCTCTGTCTGCCGAAAAGGAGGCAGCCCTGCGGTCGAACACAGTCTCGAACTCTTCCCGAAACTCGTCCCAATCATATAGCAGCGGGTCGGCACCGCGTACATAAGGCACCGCCCACTGGGCCGCATCTCCTGTTAGATATGAGATCATAAAGGCTGCTCTAGCCTGATTTGTGGGAAAGGCTTTAGGTTTACAAGACAAATGCAATAACACCTGAGTCATGAAGACCTGTACCTTGGATGCCTCTCCATGAAAACGTTCAGGGGCCGCCAACTGAATGGGCGTGGGCATTTCAACTGTTAAGGGTGTGGGAACTGAGGGGGTTCCAAACTGAAAGGGACTCCCACCCGTACCTCAACCCAGCTGTACGTCAAAGGGGTTCCTCTGTAACCTGAAAACAGTATCCTGCAAGGCTGCTGTCTCAGCCCTAGAAGCAGCTATTTCAGCCCTAGAATCTGTTATCTCCTGCTGTAGCATCCCTAAAGTGGCTAATACGTCTTCTAGAGTGACCATGGCAACAACGAACTGACCGGGATAGGTATATTATGTATTAGGCAGATTATTCTGTCGCGGTCCCTCGGAGGCCTCTCAGGATCGGTTCGTTGCTCAATGGGGTCCACCTATTGACAACCTCAATTCTGAATTGGCGTGAAGGCACGGAAGATTAAGGAGGTCAATCGGGGGAAGGAAAGGAAGGGAACAGCGGGGAGGGAGACCTGTGAAAAGAAAAGGTTTGTTAAGACACACTGTGCTGGACACCATTACATCTCATCCCACACTTGCCTCATTTATAACTAAGCAGGTCTACCTGTAAAGTAAAAGAACCAGTTCTGTCAGCTACAAGAAGAAGGACGATTGGGCAGTCATCAAGACCTTTCTCTTGGCTACCTTGTTTGTTTTCTACAGTATAGCAGAAACATGTAATACTCAGACGTGGAAACTGTGGACAAAAATAAACAGTGTATCACAATCCGCCTATACCAGAGACACTGTAAATGGATGTGTACTTTACCCACCAGAAAGGGTGTGGCTGTGGACCTCACAAGGGAGGAAGGTTTACGCTTTACTTCAGCTACCTCTCTTAATTCCCCTGCTAGAAGACTAAACAAACACACACTTATAACACATGTAAATTCCTTGAAAAGGTTGAATCAGCCATGATGCAGTATAACACTTTTGAACACAAAGCAACCAGTCTCGGTGCAGCTTTACGTAGACTGGGTAAATAATATACCACCTGGTAAAGATACCAGTTAAAGCATCTGAGTTCTCCCGCAATAATAATAAGCCAAAACGGTTGTGCACCGATGCCACCTCGCTGTTTGTTAAAGTTTTGCAACTGTCTATAATCCAAGAGCAAAGCTAGCAGCAGCCAGGGTGGTATTGCTTTGAAGAGGAAAAGACTCTTGGCGGTGTCACTGACACCCTTACCCCACCCGGGATATCTGGCAGCCTGTTTCCTTCGGTTGCGTCTCTCTGCGAAGCCGGAATAATCTGCTGGGTTCTTCTCTCCGGCTCCGGCTTACGTAGCCGGCCGGTATTCAACGCCGCGTCACTTCCTGTGCCCGCACGTCGTTTTTCGCACTGGTGGCTGGGAATTGTAGTCTGGGAGCTCTGGCTGTCCAGAACTCCCGCATTTCTCGAAGACGGACGACGGTCCTCTCCCAGAAGCCCGAGTTTGCCATTTGACCAGCGGAGTGTGCAGCGGTCGTGGTTTCATACACAACAGAGGTCTGAAAGGAAAGGATAGTCCCTCCCTGCACACAACTGTGCACAGCAGTCATCTGAGACATATGTCTCAGTGGAAAGACCAGTCTCCCTCCATACACCCTATTATGCACTCTGTCATCTGAGCAACAGGTCTAACAGGAGAGGCGAGCCCATGTGCACATTGAAATATGAACACCTCTCAACTCAGAGAGAGGTCTGGGAGGAAAGGGCTGTCCCTCTCCACTCACTGCTATGCACCACTATCATCTCAGAAAGAGGTCCTAGAGGAAAGGGCAGTCCTTCGCCACTCACTGCTATGCACACCCGTCATCTGGGACAGAGATCTCAAAGGAGAGTTTACTCCTTCCACATTCCGTAGTACGACCACCTACCATCTGAAGGAGAGGTCATCATCAAACAGAGTATTCTCATTGGAGAGGATAGTGCTTCCGATATACTATATTTCCTCAGGACTGTGTTTTGATTCTGCAAGAGTCTTGCAAGAGTAGAGTGCAATCTTCAGAGAGCGGGGCTTGCCACATGAGGCTCTTTTTTTCCACAAAACACTTGCGAGACCCGCATAGGAAATTGCTGAGCCTGCCACAAGGTGTTTTACTATCCCATGAGCCTCTCGCAAGACTTGCTTTGAAAATTACTGGGTCTGCCACAATGTGTTTTATGATCCTGCAAGATTTTGAGAGATCATATCGGGGAAGTAAAAAAAAAAGCCAAGGTTCAACCAGTAGTTACCATTCTTATTATATGGTTAAAGAAATGCTGTGGTGTGATTGGCTGCAGAACCAGAGCTAGTTCAGTTTGTCCTTGGTGCTTTGGAAGAGAAGGAAGTATTTTTGATTTGTTCTTAGAATTTATGCTCAGTAGATGTCACTAAATTTGGATCTGAAAAGACTGGTATATTCATCTGCATTTAAGAAAGACCTTCAAGTCCAGGTATTTAATAGTATATTTTATAAAGTCTGTTGTGAAGTGTCAGGAAGTGTACTAATGTTGGTAAACTTACTCTGTACCATGTTGTAGGAGCGAGCAGCTGCTTGGGGAGGTGTAGATGTGATAATATAGCTTTTGAGAGGTACGTGTTACAATGTAGAGATATGTGAGCAAGTTTTGCAGATTGTGTTAGAAATTAAGTGTTTCAACTGTATATACCCATAAGTAAAGAAAGCAGTGTTTCTTAAATTAAAAAACAAACAATGTAATATTACAAGCTCTACTGGTTTCATGAACCTCTGTGCATATATTTTATCCCTATATGATGTTTGAGTGGTGATATTGCTATTACTAGAGCGAAACACTGCTGAGATTGTTAGAAAAGTTGTGTCAAAATGATTGTGTTACTTTAGAATCTGTTATGGACGGAGACCACTGTCTGCCCTTAAAAAATAATATTGCATGCGTTTGCTAAGGGGAAGGGGTCCCATGGGACCCCTTCCCATTTGCGAATGCATTACAACCTACTTGAAGTAGGTGGTAATTTCCGACCGCAATTGCGTTCGCAAAACATTGGTACACAGCTTTGCGGTAGCTATTAGGAAGGGAACGCCCCTTGCTAATAGCGAGTCACAAAACAGTTTTTTGCGAGTCGCAATTTATTTGCGACCCGCAAAATACTGTTTGTACATGGGCGCATGCTTTTTAGCGCACGCAAACGGGTCTAAGACCCGTTTGTGCATGCTAAAAAGCATTGTACATCTGGCCCATAGTTTGTAGATATAGTTGTTGTAGTTTTGTATGGTTGTTAACTTGTTTTGTTGTAATAAAAATGTTTAACGTTACTTTTGATTTCTGTGCCTAATGCTCATTATAAATTTCAGTTTTATTATAGTATTTCAATATACAACAAACTGGCTGTTCCATGTTCAGGAACTGTAAAAATATTGCTGCATGAATATATGTCTCGATGGTAGTATGCATATTTTTTATTCTACAGACACTTGTAAATGGAAAACCCAATTATGTTGTTATGCGGCTATAGTGACTTGTGACGCGAATGTGAGGTATCAGCAGAGATATCAGTCCTTAGTCCTTGTCCATGCTGTTGTACAGGGACTTCTGTTTGAAGAGAGAGGTATTGGCACAAAGAACAGTGCATCTTCATATGCTAAAACACACTCCAGTTGCTGTGCACACAGTATTATGTATGACTGTCATCATTGGGAGATGCCTAAAAGAAAGCTGAGTATGTACTCAAACATGGAAACCAGTGGTGGAATACACAGTTTTCAACAGAGAGGATGCTCCATTGTATACTCCTGTATGGACATCCATCAATATGAAGAAAGTATGAACAGAGAGAATAGTATCTTCCCACAGTCTACTTTGCACATATGTTCAGAAACCAGACTAGGCGCTTCAGACAACTCGCTCAGGCAAATCTGTAAGCTAGCCAGTAAGAGAAGAAACAGTGGTATGATCAGAATCCCACTCTGATCAAGTTTCACCCTGGACAGAAAGTTTGGGTCATGGCCCCAGTGGAGGCTTGTGCGCTCCAGGATAAGTGGACTGGACCGTTTGAGGTGGTAGAGCACCAGAGTGACGTCACCTACTTGGTGGACTTGCTGGGTCCCAGGAACCCCTTGCGGTTCCTGCATGTAACCACCTGAAACCCCACTTGGAGAGGTCCAAAGTGGGCATGCTCTTAGCAACATATGCTGAGATGGAAGAGGAGACTGAGCCTCTTCCTGACCTCCCGTGTGCCAAGGAGCAAGATGGGTCAGTGGATGTTGTGAACCTCTCTACCGCCCTGTTCCCGGAGCAGCAAGATGACTGTCAGCAACTGTTGGGACAGTTTTCTGACCTGTTCTCCCTGACACCCGGTGTCAGTCAATGGTGCGTCCATGATGTGGACATTAGGGACAATCCTCTAGTAAAACATAAGATTTACAGAGTGACTGACATGGTCAGAGCTTGCATCATGGAGGAGGTCTCCAAGATGTTAGTGCTAGGGGTGATTGAGTCCTCAAACAGCCCTTGGGCCAGCCAAGTGGTCTTGGTCCCAAAGGCTGCCGCACCTGGTGCCACTCCAGAACTCCAGTTCTGTGTGGACTACCGAGCGCTCAACTCAGTCACCAGGACTGACGCGCACCCCATCCCCAGAGCTGATGAGCTCATTGATAGGTTGGGGGCTGCCAGGTACCTCAGTACGTTTGATCTAACGTCTGGGTACTGGCAGATCACCTTGACTGATGGGGCAAGAGAGAGGTCAGCATTCTCCACACCAGATGGGCACTACCAATTCCGGTTGATGCCCTTTGGGATGAAGAAAGCCCGTGCCACCTTTCAGAGGTTGGTGAACCAGGTGTAGGCTGGAGTGGAGGATTTCAGTGCTGCCTACCTGGATAACATTGCAGTGTTCAGTTCCACTTGGTAGGAACATTTACACCACCTCTGGTAAGTGTTGAAGGTGCTGCAGAGGGCAGGCTTCATGATCAAGGCGAGTAAGTGCCAGATCGGGCAGGGTTCTGTGGTGTACTTGGGACACCAGGTTGGAAGCGGACCCTACAGCCCAAGATTGATACCATCCTGGCTTTGGAACCCCTCAAGACCCAGACAGAGGTGAGAGCCTTTTTAGGATTTACAGGGTTTTACAGGATTTTTGTCAAGGGGTATGGCAGCATTGTTGCACCCTTGACAGAGCCGATATCCAGGGGGCAGCCCAAGAAAGTGAACTGGACTGATGGCTGCAAGGAGGCTTTTGATGCCCTGAAATCTGCCATGTGCACGGGCCAGTGTTTCAGGGGCCCAACTTCTCAAGGGAATTCATTGTGCAGACAGATGCTTCAGAGCATGGTGTGGGGGCTGTGCTCTCACAGTTGAATGAAGAGGGCCTAGACCAACCTGTAGCCTTCATTCGTAGGAGGTTACTTCCCCGGGAACAGAGGTGGAGTGCGTTTGAGCGTGAGGCATATGCTGTGGTCTGGGCACTGAAGAAGTTGAGACCATACTTGTTTGGGACTCACTTCCGGGTTCAGACAGACCACAGGCCCCTCAGATGGTTGATGCAGATGAGGGGTGAGAATTCAAAGCTGTTGAGGTGGTCTATTTCCCTACAGGAGATGGACTTCACAGTAGAACACCGCCCTGGTACAGAACATGCCAATGCTGATGGTCTGTCAGGATTTTTCCGCCTTAGTGAAGAGAACTCCCAAGTGGGTGGGTAGTTCTCCCCACATTTCAGCTGGAGGGGACACGTGTTAGACTTTGCACCATTGGCGTGGGTCTCCCTTCCATTTTTTGCTGTTGCCTCGTCCGTTTTTGCTGGTATAGATGCTTTGGGCACTTTACCACTGCTGTTCAGTGCCAAAGTGCAAGTGCTCCCTGTTGTAAATTGATATGTTGGATTAGTGATTCCATGATTGGCTGATTTGATTTACTTGTCAGGCCCTAGTACAGTGGACCATGTGTGCCCAGGGCCTGTAAATCAAATGCTGCTGGTGGGCTTGCAGCACTGATTGTGTCACCCACAGAAGCAACTTCTAAAATGTGGCTCAGGCCTGCCATTGTAGAGTCTTGGTGCAGTCTGGGACTGCCATGTCGACATGGCAATTGCACACACTTGCCAGTCCCCAAACCTTCCCTTTTCTGCATGTTAGTTACCCCTAAGGTAAGCCCAAGGTACTCCTGTGGGCAGGGTGTATTATATGTGAAAGGTAGGACATGCCCTGGTGTGTGTGGCATGTCCTGCTAGTGAAATACTGCCAATTTGGTTTTTCAGTATTGCAAGGCTATCTGTTCCCATAGGCAAGAATGGGCAATTAGTTTATAACATCTTATGAACATAACTGTCTCTAGGAACATAATAGGAAAATACAGTTTAGTATGCCTGAACTCAGAATGCTAAAGTGCATCTTTTAGTGAGGGTGATTTTTACATTCTGTGTTTGAAAATGTCACTTTTAGAAGGTGAGTATTTTCTTGCCTAACCATCTAGTATGTGTTAGACCTGGCACATTGACGTGAGTCTCCCTTCCATTTTTCGTTGTGCGTCATATGTTTTGCTGGTGTTAGTTGCTCAGGGCACTGTGCCACTGCTGTCCAGTGCCGCAGTGCAAGTGCTCCCTATGGTAAATTCATGTATGATTTGTGACTCCATGATTGGTTGGTTTGGTTTACTTGTCAGACCCTAGTACAGTGCACCAGGAGTGCCCAGGGCTTGTAATCCAAATACTGCTGGTGGGCTTGCTGCACTGGTTGTGCCACCCACAGAAGCAGCCTGTAACATGTGTCTAAGGTCTGCCATTGCAGAGCCTGCGTGCAGTCTGATACTGTCATGCTGACCGGGCAAGTGCACCCACTTGCCAGTCCCTAAACCTTCCCTTTTCTTCATCTCAGACACCCCTATGGTAGGCCCAAGGGCAGGGTGCATTGTAAGGCTAAGGTAGGACATGCCCTGGTGTGTGTGGCATGTTCTAATAGTGAATTACAGCCATTTTCATTTTCACTATTGCAAGGCTACCTGTTCTCCATAGGCCAGAATGGGCAGTTTGATTATTACATTTTACAATCCTAACTGACTCACAGAACATGATAGAAATTCGAATTTAGTATGCCTGAACTCAGGATGATAAAATACATCTTTTAGTGAAGTTGGTTTTAACATTCTGTATTTGAAAATGCCACTCTTAGAAAGTAGGCATTTTCTTGTCTAACCATTCAAACCTGCCTCTGCTAGGCTGTGTGTATTCCTTTGTCTGGAGTTTGAGTGACAGGGCTGGGGAATTCCAGGAGACAGGGTGAGGTGTCCCAGTGGTGAATAGAGAGATCTGCATCCAGATGAGTGGGAGGAGGTGCACCTGGGACCTGAATAGGGCTGTGCCTGCCTTCCACAATGCTGGCTCCACCTCCTGGGGAGCGGCTGATGTCTCTGCCCTGCACAGTGAATGAAGAGAAGGAATCCTGTCGAAGAAGTGCTCCAGAGCTGTACTTGCCTTCCACAATGCTGGCTCCACCTCCTGTGAGGCGTCTAATGTTTCTGCCCTGCACTGTGAAAGGAAAGGAGAAGTCTGGTAAACAGAGTGCTCAGGAACTGGTTTGGACTGGGCAAGGGCCCCTCTGCCTTCAGAGGACAAAGGATTTCTGGGTATAAATATTGGGACCCTGATCCCAAGAACTTAGATCACTTTGGGAAAACAAGAAGAACCTCTGCTGAGGGAGGAACCAGAAGAAGCTGAGGAGGAAACTATCCCTGAAACTGGGGGATTGGCCTGCAGTGGTTGCCTTACTGCCACAGAGAGGAGAAAGGAACTTTGTGTGTACTTTTGCTCAAATTGTGAAGTATCTCCAAGGGCTTGGAAAAGTGTTTGCCTCCTGCTGAAGTCTCAGGAACAACAGACTTCACCCCCCAGCTCCCCAGAGTTCATTGGAAGTGCCTGCTGCTGTTGTTGGGCCTTCTGAGGGACTGCGTGTTGCAAGGAGATGGAAGCGCGACTCAAGAAGGAGAAGCGTGCCACCGTCGGAGCTGTTGTCTTCGCATCTCGTAAAGTGTGTCGCCGCTGCAGCATTGCATCGAGCCGAAGCATCTCGCATCATCCAGGAAGTGTCTCGCAATGCCGAAGAAGCATGTCGCCATCGCAGCCATCGTAGCTGACGCATTGCACCGCATCAAGAGAAGAGTCTCGCATTGAGGAAGAAGCGTGTCGCCATCGCAGCCATCGTAGTTGTCACATTGCACCGCATCAAGAAAAGCACCTCGCATCCACGGAGAAGCGTGCTGCCGTCGGAGCTGCTGTCGTCGCATCGCGTAAAGGGGTGTCGCTGCTGCAACGTCGCATCGAGCGGAAGCGTCTCGCATATGTCGGAGAAGAGTGCCGCTGCCAAGGCCGCTGTCGTCGCATCGCGTAAAGTGTGTCGCCGCTGCAGCTGAAGAATCGAGTAGAGTCTTCTCGCAACATTGGAGAAGCGTATCGCATCTGGAAAATCTTAACGTCTTTATTTCTTTGCACCAAAAACTTCTTCGCATCAACATCGTTGCAACACTTTTGTTGCCCTGCGTGTTGCATCTAAAAGGTACATTGACTTAAAGTGACGCATTTAAGAACTTAAGAGAACTAAGCAAAATCTAAAGTAAAAGTATTGTGTGTTTTTTTCGATTAATGGTTGTGTGGTAAATCTATATAAAGAATACTTAATTTTAATATAAAACCTGTGTGGTGTCCATTTGTAGTGTTGTCACTTGATTACTGTATGTGTTCACAAATGCTTTACACACTGCCTCTGAGATAAGCCTGTCTGCTCGTGCCAAGCTACCAAGGGGGTGAGCAGGGGTTATTTTAGGAGTGTACCCCCTTACCCTGACTAGAGGAGAGGGTCCCTATCTGTCACAAGTGCATAGCTGTGCCAACTAGAGACCCCCAAGTCTAACAGTATGACTCTGCTAGGTTTGCGTATTGTATGTCTGGCTTTTGGATTACAGGAGGCTGGAGAGGGCTGTGGCTCTGGAAGTCTGATGAGTCAGGGCTGGGCTGAATATACCTGGGTTGAATTTAGAGTAGAGGGAGGAGATTTCCTTTCAACCTACTGGGCCAGGTCTTCTTTAAACTATGCTGTCTCCACCTCCTGCCAGAAAGCTGCACCAGTGAGGACAAAACTGGTTTTGGCTGGGTACAGACACTCTCTGCTTTCAGAGAACAAAGGATTTGTGTGTATAAAAAGGGGGACCCAGACCCCAGAGTTTTAGATCACTTCTGGGAAATCAAGAGGAAACCTTTGCCAAGGAGAAGAGCTGGAGAAGATGAGGAGGAGTAGTGCCCCAGTGCTGTTTGATGTCTGGGGTTGGCCTGCAGTGGCTGCTGGCTGCCAAGAAAAGGAGAAGAAGGACTTTGATGTTTGCTTTATCACGTGCTTGAAGAAGAAGATCTCCAAGGACTTGAACTGAGCTTGCCTCCTGTTCTGAAGTCTCAGGAACACAAAGAATTCACCCCTTCTTTCTGCCTGTATCTAGAACTGCTGTTTTAGCTGCTAACAGAAGGAAATTGCAACACCGACGCTGGTGAGCGATGCCGTAATCTGCACCGAAGCCGTAAGCGCTGCTAAGACTTGCGAAGTAGACCCACCGCCAGCCGCCGTGCCACATTAATGCCAGCGAGCTACGCCGTAACCTGCCCAAAACCATGAGCTCTGCTCTGACTTGTGACGTGGGCCCGATGCCCGCTCCTGTGCAGTATGAGCTCCGAAGCCGACTTCATCATCGCGGACTCGATCCTCGACGTGGGTGACCCCGAATCCAATGACATCGCAACATTGTAAGGAACAGTGGTTTCGGCGCCATTGTGACGTCAACTCCCCGACGCTGTAAGGAACTGTCATCTCACATCCCCTGCACTGCAGTAAGGAACAGAGTCTACACCTGGGGTCGTAAGGAACCGACGCCGCGCAGTGCCTACGAAGCTGCATCTCCCCGACGCCGTGAGTTGTCTTTGTTTTTCATCGCTTTTCCAAGGTACTGTTCTTTGTGGGTCTGTTTGACTCCAGGCCCAACGCCGCGTACCTCGCAATCGGTGCCGTACTTTGGGATTTCTTTTGTCGTAATAACTCTAGGTAGAGTTATTTGTTGCTAGAGACTGCATTTAAGTGCATAACTTATTTTTAAGAATATTTTGAATACTGTATTGTGGATTTTTGTCGTTTGGGCTTGTGTTAAGTCTAAATAAAGATTACTTATTTTTCTAAACTGGTGTGGTGTCCATTTGTAGTGTTTTCACTGTGTTACTCTACGCAAATGCTTTACACACTGACTCTGAGATAAGCCTGTCTGCTCATGCCAAGCTACCAAGGGGGTGAGCTGTGGTTATTTTAGGAGCATATCCCCCTTACCCTGACTAGAAGCAAGGGCCCCTATTTGGACAATGTTAGACCTGGCATCTTTTGGCGTGGTTACCCCTGACTTTTTCCTCTACCTCCTGTATTTTTGATGCTATGCTGGATGTCGTTTTTACTGGTATAGATGCTTTGGGCACTTTGCCACTGCTGATCAGTGTCAAAGTGCAAGTGCTCCCTAGGGAAATTGTGATGTAATTGGCTATACATGTTTGGCATATTTGTTCTACCTGTAAGGCCCTAGTAAAGTGCACTGAGAGTGCCAGAGCTGGTAGTACAAATGCTACTAGTGGGCTGCAGCACTGATTGTGCCACCCACAGGAGTAGCGCTAAAAGGATGTCTTAGGCCTGCTTGCAGTGCCTATGTGCAGTCCAGGACTGCCATGTCGACCTGGCCAGTGCAACCACTGACCAGGCCTTATCCTTCCCTTTCTGTACATGTAAGGCATCCAAATGGTGGCCCTAGGTACCCCCCTGGGCTGGGTGCAGTGTATCTGAAAGGTAGGGCATGTACTGAGGTGTGTAACATGCCCTGGTAGTGAATTACAGCCATTGTCGTTTTTCACTGCTGGGAGGCTATCTTGCCCATAGGACAGAATGGGGAGGCTGTTTACATGCCCATCTTCCCCTAAAGGCAAGATAGAAAATCCAAGTTTGGTATCTTTGTGTTCAGAATTTAATTATACATCTTTTTAGAAAGATGGTATTTAAATTCACTGTGTGAGAATAGCACTTTTTAGAAAGTAGCTATTCTCCTGTTTAACCTTCCTGTGTGCAGATTGGCTGACTGGTGTCATGTGATGGGCTAGGTGGCTCCAGGAGTCTGGATGAGTCAGCAGCAGGGTGAATAGGGAGATCTGCTCTAGATGGGTGGGAGGAGTAGCCCCGGGGTTTGAATAGGGCTGCCTCTGCCAGCACAATGCCGGCTCCACCCCCTGCTGGCCAGGCTGAGGACTCTGCCTCTGCCAGCACAAAGAAGGCTCCACCTCCTGCTGAGCATCTAACGACCCTGCCCCTCACTCTGAAAGGAACCAGGTGCTCCAGGGCAGAGCACACCCAGGAACCGGTTTGAGCAGGGCAATCCCCCCACTGAAACAAAGAGAGACAAAGACTTGGAGGGGTATAAGAAGAGAACCCCAAACACTTAAACTTCAGATCACTCTGGAACTAAGAAGGAACCTCTGCCAAGGAGAAAGCTGGAAGGAACTGAGGAGGAGAACACTGCCTGCTTGCTGTTTTGCTTTGCTGCCAAGGAGAGGGGAAGGACTCTGCTGTGTCCCCTTCTTTAAATTCTGATCTCCAAGGGCCTGAGGAGAGCTGGCTCCCTGTTAAGAAGTCCCAGGAACAAAAGGACTTCACTACCAGCTCCCCTGGAACTCTGCTGAGGGAGTTCTGAGCTGCCTTGGAGTGCTTGCCTAGTCCTGGGGCCTCAGGAGGTCGTTTTGCTGTGTTTGGGAGCTGGAAAGCAGAAAGTGTGAACAAGAGTAACTGGTACCCATCGCATCATCCGTTTGAGGGTCGCATCATCCGGTGGCGAGTCGCAAGATCGAGAGTGCGAGAAGAATTTCATTGCGGCGTCATCGCAGTACCCGGAGTCCCCGCATCGCCGAGTGCGTCGAGCATCGTCCCGATGCGTGAAGATTCCTGACACTGCGAAGGTCGTCGCAGAACCAGTTTGGGGGCCGCACCACTGCCGGTGCGTGAAAGTATCCAGTCGCTGCGTGCGTCGACGCAGAGTCCCGTCCCATGGCGCATCGAGGGTTGCGGCGCCAGAAGTCAACCCCGCGCCGCGCATCGCGCCCCATCGAAGAGCGTCGCACCGTACCTGTGCGTGAAGCTTCCCCCTAAGAAACCTACGCAACGAAAGCCAAAGTCATCGCATCCTCCCCCTACAGATCGGAGCCGGCGCATCCACCTCTGCTGCATGAATCAGGGCTGCTGCAAAGCCTCCCCAAGGTCTCAGGAGTATCGCATCGCCTTTGCCATCTTCATTGTTATAGCTTTTGGGAACCTTAGCGCAACTACAGGTACTGTTGGGCACGAAAGTGTCGCATTTTGTGCATTGAGAGTCGCATTGTGCAGGACACTGATTTTTACATCCTAGAGTACTTTCTACAAACTCTTGAACTATCTTTAAAGTAACCTTTTTAATTGTATGTTGGTTTTTCTGTAGTATTTGGCCTTGTGAAGTTTTTAGTAATGATACCTTATTTTTCTAAAACTGGTGTAGAGTAAATCTGTGGTGTTTTCACTGTGTTACTGTGAGTGTTGGTACAAATACTTTACACATTGCCTTTGATAGCCTAGACTGCTCAGGCCAAGCTACCTAGAGGGTGAGCAGGGGTTATCTTAACAGTGTATCTCCCTTTCCCTGACTAGAAGCAAGGGTCCCTACTTGGACAGTGGTACATACCCTGCCAACTAGAGACCCCCAGATCTAACATTGGTGGTCAGCGGTGAGGATTGAACTTGTATTTGTATTTGACCCACAGTAATTGGTGTACATCACTAGGAGAGCAGACCATTACACAGCCACATACTGCTGATTGTTGATTTTTGGTTCTATTTCTGAGGTAACTCTTGAATTATCATGGCTCCAAGTGAGAAAGCAGCCAGTGAAGAAGGAGAGCTAGGGCCCGATTCACAGAATTAACTTAAGACAAAATCCTAAACTTACTACTTTTGGTATTCACAGAATGCACTTACTACTTTTGGTATTCACAGAATGGATTTACGACTACTAACTTTACGTCCGCACTCGGGCCGGAAATTCCAGACCGGAGGTGGAGCTTCCGGCCCGGAGGCGGAGCTTCTGGGCCAGAGGCAGGGCTTCCGGGCCGGAGGCGGAGCTTCCGGCCCGGAGGTGGGGATTCCGGCCCGGAGGTGGGGATTCCGGCCAGTGGCGGAGATTTAGCCATGGCCAAAATCTCCACCTCTGGGCTGGAAGCTCCGCCTCCGTCCCGGAAGCCCTGCCTCCGGGCCAGAAGCTCCGCCTCTGGCCCGGAAGCTCCGCCTCTGGGCCGGCCCGAGTGCAGACGTAAAGTTAGTAGTCGTAAATCCATTCTGTGAATACCAAAAGTAGTAAGTGCATTCTGTGAATACCAAAAGTAGTACGTTTAGGGTTTTGTCTTAAGTTAATTCTGTGAATCGGGCCCCTAGAGTTCACCATTGAGGATTTGTATTCATACAAGGTGGAGGACCTCAAGCAGTTCTGCAAGGATTTTGGTTGTCCCATAAAAAGCAACTTCAGAAAGGAAGAGTTGCAGAAGGTTCTGAAAACCTGGTGGGAGGCTAAAGAGGCTGAGGGAGCAGATGATAATAATGAAGGGAATGGGTTTGGGGTAAATGATTTGCCAGTGGGCAACCCCACCAGCGGAGCGGGGAGCCACCATTCCAGCAGGGATCTCTCCCCAGCAGAGGAGTTACAAGAGAATCAAATAATCAGAGAACATGAGCTGGAAGTAATGAAAATGAAAATGGAAACGGCAAAGGAGGAAAAGAAGAATGCCCTTGCTTTTGAGGAAAGAAAATTGCTTTTGGCTCATGAGTTGAGCATGAAGGAGCTGGAGATCAAAGCCAGAGAGGTGGAGACCGGCTCAAATGGTGGCAGCAAACAGCCAGTGAAAGGGGGTAAGGTATATATCCCCAAGGATGTGGTTCAGAGTTACAGAGTGAGTGATGATATCTATGGGTGGTTTTCTGCCTATGAGATTTCTTGTAAGATGCATAGAGTGCCTGAAGAAGATTGGGGTGCAGGTCTTTGGAAGCATTTTGAGGCCTCAGGGAGGAGTGATCTAGAGCCCTTGGAAGCAGCAGGTAACCTGACCTATCCCCATATGAAGGAGGCCTTATGCCTCAGGTTTGGGTTAACCCTAAAACAGTCCAGGGTACAGTTCAGGAACTCCAGGAGGGAGGGGTCCCAGACTTGAGTAGAATGTGTAAATCTGTTCTCACGTGCACTGGAAGGTTGGATAAAGGGCAGCAAGGTGAATGATTATAAGGGGTTGTTGAATTTGATCATTTGGGAGCACTTGAGTAGTATATGTGTTCCAGAGCTGCGCCAGCATCTTTTAGACCGCAAGCTTACTGATCCCCTTGAGCTTGCACAGGAGGCGGACCGCTGGGTCAGTACCAGGGTCCATAGGGGTTTTGTCGGTACCACAGCCAAAGGTGGGCAGAGTCCCCGGCAGAAGAGTGGGGGGGACAAGGGTAACCAAAAGGAGTTCTCACAAGGGCCCCAAAACAGTTCCCAGGGTAACCAGTCCCAGCCCCCCAAGTCAAAACCCAAACCAACCGGGCCCCCTAAGGGTAGGTCGGATTACAGGGGTCCCATTAAGTGTTATCACTGTCAGGAATTGGGTCACAAATCCCCTATGTGTCCCAAGAAATCCCAGGCACCCTCTGGTGCTCCAACACCGGGTATAGCTAGTGTAGCTTTTGGTGGGGATTTAATATCTAGTGATTTGGAGGGATTAGCAGTTATGTCCCTTGTCTCTTTAGGAGACACAGAGATGGTCCGGATAACCCCTGTGCCTGATAACACTAAGAAGTACAGGCAGTGGGTGACCATCAATGGGAAGAGGGTGGAGGATTTCAGGGACACTGGAGCCAGTGTGACTTCGGTCAGGTGTCAGTGGGTCCCTGAGGAGCTGACCATTCCCGATGTACTTCACCCTGTATTGTCAGCTGACAACTCTGTGCGCCTTTGCAAGGTGGCACATGTTCCCTTTGAGAGGGGGGTGTCTCAGGGCCTCTAAGAGTTGTTGTGAGTCAATCCATGCCAGTAGACTGTCTGCTAGGTAATGACCTGGAGAGTTCCCCATGGAAGGAGGTGGAACACCAGGCTCATTTGGAGATGTTGGGTTTGCCTGAGTGGGTCTGTGTGACCACTCGGTCCATGGCAGCCAGGCAGGGTTGTGAAGCAGACCTGGAGCCTGAAACAGTGGCCCAGGTCCCTGCCAGAAAGAGGAAGGGCAAGCGGCGTGGTGCGTCCACCCCCGCTGTTCCCACGGTCCAGGATGGAGCAGACCCTGAGGGGGATGCCCTGGAGCCTACGGGGGGACAGGTAGCTGAGCTGGGAGACATACCTGAGCTGACCCATTGGCAGCAAGAGGGTGGTCCCTCCAGAAAGGAGTTCTGCCAGGCGCAGAAGACATGCCCTACTCTTGAAGGTCTGCGGCACCAGGCTGCAGACCAGGCAGCATGTGCTGATCCAAAGAACTTCTTTCTCTACTGGGAGAATGACTTGTTGTACAGTGAGCCTAGGTTTCCTGAGCCCAGTGGATCACGTACCCTGGTGGTACCCGCAGGGTTCAGAGACTTCCTACTGGGTCTGGCTCACGACGTGCCTCTTGCAGGACATCTCGAGCAGGACAAGACCCGACAAAGGCTTGCCACCCACTTTTACTGGCCCGGGATGAAGACTGACGTCGGTTCCTTTTGTAGATCATGTCAGACTTGCCAGGCAAGTGGCAAGGCTGGAGGGAAGTGCAAAGGCCCTCTCCAGCCTTTTCCTGTAGTGAGCACCCCTTTCGAGCGGGTGGGGATAGATATTGTGGGGCCACTGGACCCCAGGACAGCCTTGGGCAACAGGTTCATCCTGGTCCTGGTGGATCATGCCACCCGGTACCCGGAGGCTATCCCTCTCAGGACAACCACAGCCCCGGTGGTGGGCCGTGCGTTGATGGGGATCTTTTCCCATGTGGGTTTCCCCAGAGAGGTGGTATCTGACCGGGATACCAACTTCATCTCCAGATATATGAAGTCTCTGCGGGAGGAGTGTGGGGTAACTTATAAGTTCACCACTCCTTACCACCCTCAAGGAAATAGGTTGGTTGAAAGGTTCAACCGGACCCTAAAGGGCATGATCATGGGGCTGACAGAGCCCATGAGACGGAAGTGGGACGTCTTTTTGCCATGCCTATTATTTGCCTACAGGGAGGTACCACAAAAGTCTCTAGGGTTCAGTCCCTTTAAGCTTTTGTACGGGCACCCTGTTAGAGGACCTCTCAGTCTGGTGAAGGAGGGTTGGGAGAAATCCCCTGGGAAAACCCCCAGGATGTGTTCAGCTATGTGCTGGCCATTCGCAACCAGACACAGCGCTTCAGGACACTCGCTCAGGCAAACCTGGAAGCCAGCCAGGATGAGATGAAGAGATGGTATGACTAGCATACCACTCTGGTGGAATTTCAACCTGGGCAGATGGTGTGGGTAATGGCACCAGTGGAGCCTTGCGCGCTCCAAGACAAGTGGACTGGGCCATATGAGGTGGTGGAGCGCAAGAGTGAAGTGACCTACCTGGTCAACTTGCAGTCTCCCAGGAACCCCATGAGGGTCCGACATTTGAACCGCCTCAAACCCCATTTTGAGAGGTCTGAAGTAACAATGCTACTTGCTACAGATGCAGGGATGGAGGAGGATATCGATCCTCTTCCTGACCTCCTGGAAGCTAAGGAGCAAGATGGGTCAGTGGATGGAGTGGTCCTCTCACCCACCCTGACCCCAGAACAGCAGAGGGACCGTCGCCATGTGTTGGGTCAGTGTGCATCTCTGTTCTCCCTGACCCCCGGTATCACCAACTGGTGTGTCCATGATGTGGACACTGGATATAGCATGCCTGTAAAACAAAAGTTTTACCGGGTGGCTGACAAGGTCAGGGCCAGCATCAAGAAGGAGGTTTCTAAGATGTTGGAACTAGGGGTGATTGAGCCCTCCAGCAGCCCCTGGGCTAGCCCAGTGGTGCTTGTACCAAAAGCTGCTGCGCCAGGTGCCACTCCAGAACTTAGGTTTTGTGTGGACTACCGTGGGCTCAATGCAGTCACGAAGACTGACGCACATCCCATCCCCAGAGCTGATGAGCTTGTGGATCGGTTGGGAGCTGCCAACTACCTCAGTACGTTTGATTTAACTTCTGGGTACTGGCAGATTGCCTTAACTGATGGGGCCAAAGAGAGGTCTGCGTTTTCAACGCCAGAGGGGCACTTCCAGTTCCGTGTCATGCCCTTTGGGTTAAAGAACGCCCTTGCCACATTCCAGAGACTGGTCAACCAGGTACTGTCCGGGCTGGAGCAATTCAGCGCCGCATATCTGGATGACATTGCTGTGTTCAGCTCCACTTGGAAAGAACACTTGCAACACCTCTGCGCAGTGTTGAAGGCTCTTCACAGTGCAGGCCTCACTATCAAGGCCAGTAAGTCCCAGATAGGGCAGGGTTCGGTGGTGTATTTGGGACACCAGGTAGGAAGCGGCCAGGTGGCGCCCCTACAAGCCAAGATAGATACCATCCGGGCTTGGGAACTCCCCAGGACCCAGACAGAGGTGAGAGCCTTCTTAGGACTCACCGGGTACTATCACCGTTTTGTCAAGGGGTATGGCACCATTGTTGCTCCCTTGACAGAACTAACTTCCAAGAAGTTACCCAAGAGAGTGATTTGGACCAGTGTCTGCCAAGAAGCTTTTGATGCCCTGAAGGAGGCCATGTGTACAGCACCTGTACTCAAGGCGCCTGACTTCTCCAAGGAATTCATAGTGCAGACAGACGCTTCTGAGCATGGAGTGGGAGCAGTGCTCTCACAACTAAATGATGAGGACTTGGACCAACCTGTAGCTTTCCTTAGCAGGAGGCTACTTCCCAGGGAACAGAGGTGGAGTGCTATTGAAAGGGAAGCTTTTGCTGTGGTCTGGGCTCTGAAGAAGCTGAGACCCTACTTGTTTGGGACTCACTTCCGGGTTCAGACAGACCACAGGCCCCTTAGATGGTTGATGCAGATGAGGGGTGAGAATTCTAAGCTGTTGAGGTGCTCCATTTCCCTACAGGGGATGGACTTCACGGTGGAACACCGTCCCGGTACAGACCACGCCAATGCTGACGGTCTGTCCAGGTTTTTCCGCCTTAGTGATGAGAACTCCAAAGAGGGTGGGTAGTTCTCCCCACATTTCAGCTGGAGGGGACACGTGTTAGACCTGGCATCTTTTGGCGTGGTTACCCCTGACTTTTTGCCTCTACCTCCTGTATTTTTGATGCTATGCTGGATGTCATTTTTACTGGTATAGATGCTTTGGGCACTTTGCCACTGCTGATCAGTGTCAAAGTGCAAGTGCTGCCTAGGGAAATTGTGATGTAATTGGCTATACATGTTTGGCATATTTGTTCTACCTGTAAGGCTCTAGTAAAGTGCACTGAGAGTGCCAGAGCTGGTAGTACAAATGCTACTAGTGGGCTGCAGCACTGATTGTGCCACCCACAGGAGTAGCGCTAAAAGGATGTCTTAGGCCTGCTTGCAATGCCTATGTGCAGTCCAGAACTGCCATGCCGACCTGCCCAGTGCAACCACTGACCAGGCCTTATCATTCCCTTTCTGTACATGTAAGGCATCCCTATGGTGGCCCTAGGTACCCCCCTGGGCTGGGTGCAGTGTATCTGAAAGGTAGGGCATGTACTGAGGTGTGTAACATGCCCTGGTAGTGAATTACAGCCATTGTCATTTTTCACTGCTGGGAGGCTATCTTGCCCATAGGACAGAATGGGGAGGCTGTTTACATGCCTATCTTCCCCTAAAGGCAAGATAGAAAATCCAAGTTTGGTATCTTTGTGTTCAGAATTTAATTATACATCTTTTTAGAAAGATGGTTTTTAAATTCACTGTGTGAGAATAGCACTTTTTAGAAAGTAGCTATTCTCCTGTTTAACCTTCCCGTGTGCCTGTGTGCAGATTGGCTGACTGGTGTCATGTGATGGGCTAGGTGGCTCCAGGAGTCTGGATGAGTCAGCAGCAGGGTGAATAGGGAGATCTGCTCTAGATGGGTGGGAGGAGTAGCCCCGGGGTTTGAATAGGGCTGCCTCTGCCAGCACAATGCCGGCTCCACCCCCTGCTGGCCAGGCTGAGGACTCTGCCAGCACAAAGAAGGCTCCACCTCCTGCTGAGCGTCTAACGACCCTGCCCCTCACTCTGAAAGGAACCAGGTGCTCCAGGGCAGAGCACACCCAGGAACCGGTTTGAGCAGGGGAATCCCCCCACTGAAATAAAGAGAGACAAATACTTGGAGGGGTATAAGAAGAGGACCCCAAACACCTAAACTTCAGATCACTGTGGAACTAAGAAGGAACCTCTGCCAAGGAGAAAGCTGGAAGGAACTGAAGAGGAGAAGACTGCCTGCTTGCTGTTTTGCTTTGCTGCCAAGGAGAGGGGAAGGACTCTGCTGTGTCCCCTTCTTTAAATTCTGATCTCCAAGGGCCTGAGGAGAGCTGGCTCCCTGTTAAGAAGTCCCAGGAACAAAAGGACTTCACCACCAGCTCCCCTGGAACTCTGCTGAGGGAGTTCTGACCTGCCTTGGAGTGCTTGCCTAGTCTTGGGGCCTCAGGAGGTCGTTCTGCTGTGTTTGGGAGCTGGAAAGCAGAAAGCGTGAACAAGAGTAACTGGTACCCATCGCATCATCCGTTTGAGGGTCGCATCACCCGGTGGCTAGTCGCAAGATCGAGAGTGCGAGAAGAATTTCATCGCGGCGTCATCGCAGCACCCGGAGTCCCCGCATCGCCAAGTGCGTCGAGCATCGTCCCGGTGCGTGAAGATTCCTGACACTGCGAAGGTCGTCGCAGAACCAGTTTGCGGGCCGCACCACTGCCGGTGCGTGAAAGTATCCAGACGCTGCGTGCGTCGACGCAGAGTCCCGTCCCGTGGCGCATCGAGGGTTGCGGTGCCAGAAGTCAACGCCGCGCCACGCATCGCGCCTCATCGAAGAGCGTTGCACCGTACCTGTGCGTGAAGCTTCCCCCTAAGAAACCTATGCAACGAAAGCCAAAGTCATCGCATCCACCCCCTACAGATCGGAGCCGGCGCATCCACCTCTGCTGCGTGAAGCAGGGCTGCTGCAAAGCCTCCCCAAGGTCTCAGGAGTATCGCATCGCCTTTGCCATCTTCATTGTTATAGCTTTTGGGAACCTTAGCGCAACTACAGGTACCGTTGGGCACGAGAGTGTCGCATTTTGTGCATTGAGAGTCGCATTGTGCAGGACACTGATTTTTACATCCTGGAGTACTTTCTACAAACTCTTGAACTATCTTTAAAGTAACCTTTTTAATTGTATGTTGGTTTTTCTGTAGTATTTGGTCTTGTGAAGTTTTTAGTAAAGATATTTTTCTAAAACTGGTGTAGAGTAAATCTGTGGTGTTTTCACTGTGTTACTGTGAGTGTTGGTACAAATAATGTACACATTGCCTTTGATAGCCTAGACTGCTCAGGCCAAGCTACCTAGAGGGTGAGCAGGGGTTATCTTAACAGTGTATCCCCCTTTCCCTGACTAGAAGCAAGGGTCCCTACTTGGACAGTGGTACATACCCTGCTAACTAGAGACCCCCAGATCTATCAGACAAGGTACCTACCTCTGCCAACTAGAGACCCTGATTTCTAACAATGTGTTGTTAAATTCTGAGTTCAGAGAGCCTAAACGTTATTTCTCTATCTTGTGTCACTGGGAACTAATACTTGTAAGATGTTACAAAGTACTTCCCAGGCTATCCCATAGGACAGATGGCCTTTCAATAGTGAACAAGAATTTGGTAGTATTTCATGTCACACACACCAGTACATGTTCTACTTTTCACATACACTGCACCCTGCCCTGGGCGGGTACATTAACCTACCTAGGGGTATCTAACATGTCAGAAAAGGGAAGGTTAGGGCCTGGCAAGTGGGTGCACTTGCCAGGTCGACATGGCAGTTAGCAAGCTGCGCACAGACACAGCAGTAGCGGGTCTGAGATACCTTTACAGGGCTACTCATGTGGGTGGCACATTCAGTGCTGCAGATCCACTAGTAGCACTTGATTTACAGTCCCTGGCACACTCAGTGCACTTTACCAGAGGATTACCAGTTGATCTAATATGCCAATCAGGCAGAACCAAATTGTAAACACAATTTACACAGGGTGCACTTGCACTTTGACACTGATCAGCAGTGGCAAAGTGCCCAAAGCATCTAAGCCAGCAAAAACGAAATCCAGCACAGCATCAAAAATACAGGAGATAAAGGCAAAAAGTCTGGGGAAACCACGCCAAAGATCCCAAGCCTAACACCAACAAATATGTAAATGGTCTCCTGGAAAATGTATTATGTGTTATCCTAACTATATTGGGTTTTTACTTTTCCAGTAATGACTGAGGTCACAATTTTGGCAGATGGGTTAATTTGTCACAAGCGTGGAGGAAAAGGTCCTGATTAGCAAACAATGCTTTGCTTTCAATTCACAATGTTTGAGTTTGCAGGTTACAGCCCAGATTCTGAAAGGTTTGGCTTTGGGTTAGCGTTACTCTTGTAATGCTAAACCGACGCTAAACCTTTTGGGGGATTCACAAACCAAAGCAAATTTGTATTTGCATTGGTTTGTATGGAAAAGTAACACAAAGCAGCTCGAAATGCTGTTCTGCATTACTTTATTTATTTATTTATTTGTTTATTTATTTATTTAGAAGGTTTTATATAGCGCTGGCTGGACCCAAGGGTTTCAGAGCGCTTTACATGTTTTTTTTTTTTTTGTTTTAGAGGAAAAAGATTGTGAAATAACATTTGTATAATGAGGGAGCATACACAAACAACTTAACACAATAAAAAACAGACCAAAATAATTACCAGGGCTAATCCCATCAAGATGTACATTATACTACAGAGAGTCATGAGTAATACAGCACATGTGGTTCGGAAAGACTAAAGAAGGAGGGGAGGAAGCCGGAATGGCGGGAGACAATGGAAGGGGAATGGTGAGGAAGAACTGAGTAAGTGTAGGCTGGGGCTATAAGGGGATTTTGTTATATGAGAGGGGAAAGGTAATTAAATAGGGTAGTTATAGGAAGAGGGGGGAAGAGAAAGTCAAGTGATCGATAAGGGAAGCCCTAAACAGTGAGACGCAGGTGAGACTATAAGGGGACTTAGTGATATAAGAGGGGAAAGGTAGGAAAATAGGGTAGTTATAAGAAGAGGGGGGAAGATGAAGTCAGGAGATCGATAAGGGGAACCCAAAACAGTGAGAAGCAGGATTGGGAATAGAGCCCGGTGTAGGGATTAAAGACCCAAGTATTTGTTGAGAAGATGCAGTTTTAGGGCTTTTTTGAAGGAGGGGTTGCAGCGTAATTCTATAGGGAGGGAATTCCAGATGGTAGGCACATTTCCAGAGAAGGAGTGTGACTGTGTGGATTTCTTATTTAACAGAGGGGGAATGAGAGCGAGTGTGTCAGTGCTCCTCAACACTCTAAAGCCGCCGGCTTTGTGAACTTTGTCCAAAAGGGACAGCGGGGTGTTTTGATGAAGGGCTTTAAGCATGATGCAAGCGGTCTTGTAGGTGGATATTCCTTCAATGGGGACCATTTGAGGGATTTAAGGGCAGGGAAGATGTGATAGAACCGTTTGCAATCTGTGATAAGCCTACTTTGCGCTAAGGGGGCGTTACGTGGATGGTACATGGGTGTACCACTGCTGCCACCTATGTTTTTTTACGCTAAACCCTATTCTCAAACAATCAGTAGAAAGGGTTTAGCGAACAAACTTTAGGCAGCTGAAAAGCAGGCATTATACAGAGAAATGTTTTCTTTTCTCTGTGCTTTTTCGACTTTGCATGCATGCTGCAGTGTGCAAGCTTTTTCACGTGTCTTAGCATAGTATTTTGTAGAGGAAGGTTGGGCTTCTTATACAAAACCTATGCTAGACTCACACACACCCTAGGGCTGTGGTGCACTCAGCAACTGAAATTAGCCGTGGCGCTAGGAAAAGCACCTAAGAGAGAGCCATTGTTATGGGACTATGGTGTTCTTCCGCTCCGTCCTTGTCACACAATGCAGTGCAGCATCTATGGGTGAAGCTGCATTGCCTGTCAGCTTTCAGAATCTGGGCCTGTGCATTTCTAACACAAACATGAATGGTTACCGGAGCCCTACTTTCTTCAACAAATGGTGCACACCGCGCTATGACATCTAGCAAATCTTTGCTAAAATGGAAATGTCATAGTCTTGACGCATTAAGCTTTGAAGAGGCTCGCTGCTGAACTCCACGCTTCTTGCAATGCTCATCTTTTTGACGTTGACATTTATTCAATGAAGTCTAAACTGCAGTAATCCTGTCGGGAGGCCACAGGGTTCTGAGTTCTCGTTGAAATCAGGTATAACATGTTGAATAGTTGACTGTCTCAGGTGGCAGGGTTACACTGTCATGTCAAGGAGTTTGAATATCTAAAAGCATTTTATGTGTATTTCCCCTTACAGTTACAAAGTACAATAGTGCTCACCTTTGAAATTTAGGAGGTTGTCAAATTTCTCAGCAGCCAATGTCTAAGAAAACTTTTAAGTTTAGCACTTTTAAAATAAATTAGATTATTGGTATCATATTTATTATTTAATATCATAGAGTGACAGCAGCTGTCTCCTTTAAAAAGCTCATCAACTAATGATTTCCCTTGCAAATCTGGATTGGGACATAAAACTGTGAATATGATGGCTCACGGAGGTCAGTGTCTACAAAATCATGGGCTGTCTCAACCTTTTATCCTTCAGAGGTTTAAAGAAAAATTACTGATTGGGAAATAGTAGCCCATGAGGGTTTATTATCGATGGGGTGCATAGTCTTGGTTTGTACTAATACATATCTGAACTCAGTCTGTGAGCTCCTTTAGTTTCAAGAAGGCACCTGAAAAAAGGAACTACAGAGCAGAAGTTTGTTTACCTTCTGTTCTGTGTTTCTGTAAATGTGTGCTCCTGAGAGCCTAGATTCTTTTACTACACTTGCCAGTGTAAGGCTTTCAGGATTCCATTCCCTCCTGTTTGTGTCTAGGCTGGAATATCCTCGGCCTACCTTCAAGGTGGGACAGTGACCCCCAGTGGCGGCTGGTGACATTTGAAAGTGGTAGGGCGCAAAAGCTGCCAATGTGTACTTCATCACGGGGCTAGTGAACATGACTGTAAAAAGGGGAGCCAGGGGGGTTCTCGCTCGAGAAAACTCAGAAAAAAAGAGTGGGAAAATCATGCACCCCAAAGCAAACCTGATGACTACAAAGCAATTGTGACAGTATTGACCCGAAACATGCAAACGCATGAAAAACACTCCATAGTTTACAGAATTAAAACTGCCCAGCTACTGTAGGGTGAAAAACTCCACAGCACAACAAGCAAGGTTCTAACTATGTCACCTGCACAGGGCACACAAAGGCGTCTTATCTCTCTGTCCACTCTCCACAATGCACCTGCCCGACACCCTCCCCTCACAGTCTTGAAGTTGCAATGACAACATTTAATGACAACGACACAGCTACTCCACTCTGTAACTTCAAAATGGACCTGAGACAACAGCGCCCTGTACCTCATTCACCCATTCTCAATGTACATGCCTGCCCTACAAACCCCTGTTATTTATGGGAAAATGTTTTCAATACAAGGTAGGACATCCCTATCTACTCGGTTATACATTAATCAGACTACTGTATGTCCAGATCATTTTTCCATTATGTGGAAGTCTTTACCTCATAGCCAAGAAGCTAATTAATACCATAAATACAAATTCTGGGAAAAGCGGATGGAAGAGACGTGACCAACCCAGGTCTGTGGCCAACGGGGTGAGGTGGAGTTTTGCGGACTTTCCTTCCGAAATAAAAAGAGCGTTGAAGACCAGCATAGTAAAAAAACAAAAAAGTGATAATTGGTTTCTTTATTTAATGCGAGGTTCCGTTCACTGCTATACTTTGCCATGTGTTAATATATGTATAACAACAAGCACTGACGCTGTGACATTTGTACTATTTACCAAGTTACCTGGGAGACGCAGCATTCTTTCTTCCCGCTGACAGATTGATTTTTAAAAATATGATGTGCCTTGGGGTTTGTCCCACGTCATATCAATTAAAATGTTTCAGTGCATTCCATTTCCTTTAGGCTAGAATACCGCCTCAAGCAGTAGGCAAATATATGAAAGCACACTCAATCGGCTTCATTGTGATGGGAAGTTGCCACACTACTTTAGGACGGATCATGCAACGAAAAGCATTCGTCACATTCGTCGTACATACTGTGTTTTAGGATCAAATTACATCGAAACATTAATTATCGCTTAAAATCAGCAATAAAGCCTTCGTTTTATAAACATCAGAAGGCTGAAAGATTGAGTAAGCACTGCTATGATTCAAACCTGCATCCTACTGTTAAACACAGAAATCTGTAATGAGTTAGTGCAAAGAGCTAATATCGGTATTTTTCCCAGTCGCGGCCAGCATTACGGGCGGATGGGGGGTGTAATTTGAAATTGGGTTGTCGCGCCGCGGGGGGAAGAGGCGGGAGCGGTTTAATTGGAAAAAATATATAAAATAAAACTTCCCGTCCCGCGCCATCTTCTGGATGGGTCCCGACGTCCGATCCTGACTCCTGTGTTTTCCAATTCCGGGCCGGCCGGCTGCAGCTCTCCTCACGTCATCAGGTAAGGCAGCCTCCCTCCCTCCCCTCCTCCAATCGGAACTGGTGAGGTGAATCTGAGAGCGCCCCAGCCGGGCCATTTTCTCTATGTAGGCTGCTGCCTACATAGAGAAAAGGGAGTGTGGGCGGTCCTGCTTGAGGGCAGGGGGGGAGTGGCTTGCCCACTGTTGGGCATACTGGGGCAGACCAAACAGTCAGTATGCACAACAGTGGGCAAGCCACTCCCCCCCCTGCCCTCGAGCAGGACCGCCCACCCCCAACCAGGCACTTCTGCTTTCTCGCAGTGCGAGAAGCAGAAACATAAATGGTAGTTATTACCATTTATGTTTCTGCCTTCTCGCACTGCGTTAAAACAGTGGCGCGGCGCCCAAACACCCTTATGGAGGAGCCGCTACTGGTGACCCCTCACTTATGGTCGTGTCCCAATCAGCTCACCCATACTCTCCATGCCCCTCCCCAAAGACATTCTTGGGAAGCAAGTGATACCTTGTGGGTGGCCACTAGGAAAGAAGCACCTGCCTTAATTATAAAGCAAATGGTCCAACACAGGGGTCCCATAATATTGTATCACTAACTGGAGCTGAACCATGCAGATTTTCAGGCCATATAACCACAACTTTGATTAGCAAAAAAATATATTTCTTTTTATTAACATAGGATTACAAATGATTCAAAAGATTCAAACGTAGGCGTTTGAATCTTTTGCGTCTCCTCTGATGTTATTCTTATATACCCCCAAGATGACGCACGAGAAAACCTCCAGCTTAACATCAGTTGGCAGTTTTACCGTCTTGACCGATGTGTGACATTTTGTTGTTGTGGAATGAATGTATGTTAGTATGAATGTAGTTATGTGTGGGACATTTAAGAGTATTGTTAATGTTCTTTTTTTATGTAATGATGCATTGTTTATGTCTGCAAATCCTATTGTAATCCTATGTTAATAAAAAGAAATATATTTTTTTGCTAATCAAAGTTGTGGTTATCGGGCCTGAAAATCTGTATGGTTCAGCTCCAGTTAGTGATACAATATTAAAGGACCCCTGTGTTGGGCCGTTTGCTTTATAATTTAGGCAGGTGCTTCTTTCCTAGTGGTTACTTGGCTTACTTTCCCCTGCGCCACCTGCCTTTCATTGTCTCCGGGGGTCCCCCTTCTTTATTGGTCATGCCTTGTGGGTGGGACACATATTGTGTGATTATCATTCTGCAAGTACTATTAGGTTGTGCAACTGTATCTGTATTATGAGGCAGACAGAAGGGTGCATCCACTTTGCACTGTAGAGGTGCTACTTTGTGCCCACGTGATAGGGTTTTAAAAAAAAGATACCCCTTCTGCAATAACAACTTGCCACGAGTGCAAAATGGGTGCAATTGACTCTGGTGCTTCTGAAACAATTTATATTATTTGGCCCCTGTTATTAACAACAACAAGCTGTTATTGCAAGCGCTGTGTTAAAAAACAGTTATTTTTAGGCGGCTGTATATTCTCTGTCTCTTCGTGTCGCTTAGGGTCCCTGTATACGTGCCATTTAGTATTCATTTTTGTGAAGAAAAAAAAACGTTTGTTTGATACTCGGACAACTTACACAGCTTGAACAGGAGGGTTTAGAAACAGTATCGCAAAACATGAACTCTCGCTTGTCCACCCTGTCCCAGTGCTTGTTGCTATCACATAATCACAGCACTCCCTCCTTCCTCTTTCTATACAGCCTTGATGTGATGTTCGAAAAGATCAACCTATTTCTGTGTGATATCAATGGGCAGATGTTTGCATTAATTCTGGTTAAACCAACTTGCAGCTGATAATTCCCTGATTATTTTTAAGTGAACTTGATTTGTGGCCGGACTGTATGCAGTACGAACACCACAGTCAAGGTGTCAGCTTTGTGGCTCGTGTCAAGAGTGGTAATATGTTTGGCCCAAGTATCATGAAATAACAACCCTGTATAAAACAAGTAAGTGCCTTTGCTTGATCAGAGGAAAATGAATATTTGCTCACAAAAGCTCCTTATTGATCTGCTGGCTTTAAGCTATTTTAGTCCTACCTGACATCTTCAAATGCTTTTCTTCAGCACAAACAAAACGGTCTGTTTTATTTTTTCGGCATCATGTAAGCGTTTTAAAACAGAAAACCCCACATCATAAATCAAGTCATTTAAGAAAACATAAAACACAAGAAATATTACAAATAATAATAAAAAGTTATTGTGCAAAGTTTCCTTCAGCCATGTATGTCATTTAATTTGTCAGGTCAATCATTTGTTTGCCAACTCATTCCTGAAAGATTTGAAGCTCAAATCAAATGGTGTTCAATGCCAGCTCACAACAAATGTGCACAGATTCTACTTTTCAATTTTCCTCCATCTGCCCGCTCCTCAACAATGCTTGCTGCCCAAAAAGGACTGTTTTGACGAAAAGTATTTCATTTTTTCAAAAGACGTTTTTAATATCTCCGTTTGCAACATTTTACTGTATTGTGAAAGGCGGTTTTGTTCACCCATTATGCCACACTAAAATAACGAGGTAAAAATATAATGCAGCCAAAAATGAGCACAAAGTGGAACGAACATATAATTGCATACATCTTCAGCTCCCTCCAAGTTGGAAAACCGTAAGTCGCATTTCAAGACTTGGGTCTGGAGAATGGGTTAGACAAATAAATCGACACTGATACTAGATGTCCTGTCTTTCTATGTCCTGAAATTAAGAATATATCATCATAAAGAAGCTCATACGTGTCAGCAAACAGCTAGAGGCACATCACTAATCCAAACATGTATGATCACTAGAAAAACACGAGAAAGGGTTATTTTTCTTTAGGTAATTAGTTTTTCACTAATTTTACCCAACAGGTTACACCGTGCCCCAGCCCTGATGAAAATCCCGAGATTTGCCAACGGGATTGGAAACGCGTCGGCTTTTCCTCTTGTCCACAAAGGGTCATTCATCTTCAAAAAATTGTTGTAGTTCTCTGAGGAGGTTTCACTTATAACAATTAGCCCCACAGAGAAGCATGCTACCCTTGTGAGAGTAGTCCCCCAATTAGCGCCAAGACGAAGGGCTTGAGGGCAGGGGCGGCTGGTGACATTTTAAAGTGGTAGGGCGTAAGATGATTGGTATACTTCACTGTTGCGAGCGAGCGCAGCGAGCGAGCCCGAACCCCTATAAGGAGGGTTCGGGGGGGTTCTCCCCCCGAGAAAATTTTGAAAAAAGAGAAGAAAAATGGTGCATTTTCAAGCAAATTTGAGAAAGCAGGAAGGTTAATAAAGCAATTGTGAAAGTGCAGGTATAACATTAATAAAGAGATGTCATATAACATAGGTAGCTGCTTATTCAGTGTACAACCACAGAGCTTCATAACAGACTTCGAGATACAATGCATTTCTGAGTACCTCACTCACAGATGTTTTTTATTTAACAAATAAACTGGTTGCAAAGTAGCAGCATTCAAAATTGTTTACTTTTTGTAAATGAAATCAGCACGTCTCTCTCTAAGAGCAGCAAACTTTTCAATAACTTTTGTGTTAAAGTCCGGGATTTTCTGAACTAGCTTGCTCTCTACAGAGAGCATTGCCAAAGCATTGAGTCTTTCCTCAAGCATGGTGTTTCTCAGGAATGTCTTAATCCTCTTTAAGGCTGAAAAACATCGTTCTGCCTCGACTGTTGTCATAGGAGTGGTTATGACAATTTTAAGTAAAGCCACTGTCTCTCCAAGTGACTTTTCCATATTAAGTTTATGAATTAAAGCCAGCAAAGACAAGGCACTGAAAGGTGATAAAAAAACACGTGAATTTGCGTTTCAAATGTCCGATCCTGCTGCAGCACACTTACAAAGCCCACACATGACAGTAACTCGATTCAAGGCCCCATTCTCCCGATTTTTTTTTTTTACAATCTCCCACTTTGCTCTTCTGAAATGGTGGCATGTACGTTTCAATCAAATGTCCGATCCTGCAGCAGGTTTTATGACAAACAGCAGAGTAAAAATCTTACAGTCAGCAGAAAAGGACAAAAAAGTTTCATAAACTCAGCAAAGCACAATACAGAATAAAACTCCACCACATCCAACACCACAGCCGAGCCACCCCCATCCATTGAGCACTGAAGCCTGCGCTGCTGATACTTACTTGGGCGCTTCACACTGGGCCTTGGCTAAAGTTATTTCTAGATTGGACCACAGAAATGATGCGACTCTGTCGCTTTTAACAGACTTGACACACTCTCAAACACTTAATGCATCATTTTCTGCAGTTCTAAAGGCTCACGTTAATTTTATTTTTTGCATATTTATATAGCGCAAACTCGACCCGAAGGTATTGGAGCGCTTTACATAATTAGCACCTATTTACATTGCACATTCAGGCATGGGGAGATTAAGTGATTTGCCCAGAATCACAGGACGCGACCCCGAGGTTTCCAGCACCAAAGTCGGCAGTCTAGTTGACGGACCACATCCTCTCCCAACTGAAGAAAGTGCCACCTTTTAAGTCCTGCACAGGAAAACATAACACCCTAGGATCGTGGTGGTAATACAGTGAGTGCTTCTGTGTCCAGTTGGGGTGGTATGTAGATGCATAGGATATTATCATGTTTCCCCTCTACCGATCCCTCAATTCCCACATAGTCACCATGTGACTCCTGGAAGGTTCACATCCCCACGAGCCGGACATGTTTGTGAAGGGGTATGTACAACCCCCCTAGATCCCCTAGTGAAACCAGTGTGAAAGACCTGGTCATAGCCAAATCTATGTAGGAAGTGGCAGTTGGAGACTAGTAGGTGGGTGCCCTACATTAGCAGTACTTCTGGTGTGAATCATTTGGCAAAGCTAGGGACTGCCATGAGTTTGATGTGGTCAAAGAGGCCGTTAATATTTCAAGACATGACTTGAAAGTCAGCCAGGGCTGGTGGTCCTACGCGAGGCAATATTTGAAAATCAAGAGACTCTCAATCACAGTTGTTGTAACTGACTTTTGGGGAGCGTGGGGTGAACCACGCGTGAGCAGCAGGAGTGTAGAGGGCTGGTGAGACGGGGGCTCGTGGAGGTGGGCTCGCGCAGCCCAGAACACAAGGGATGATGGCGAAGAACATTTACAAAGTGTGACAATATTTCTTGGTAATAGTATTCTGTATTTGAGGGTGTCAGTAGGTACTGCATATCCCAGGTGGCGGCAGATTCCAGCGCACTCTGAATACATCCCCTAGGACTCCCTCCCTCTGTGGCAGTCCTGCAGTCAGTCACCCACTCCTGACCGCAGCCTTCCCCGCCCCAAGTACACGCTCTGACCTTATCCTACGTCTACCGCTGCCCCCACCCTCCTTTCCCGTAGAAGAGGCACGGCTCGCTTGTCGCCCCAGGATCGTCACATCCAGGCATGCGGCCGGCTCTCATCCGGTTTCACAGCCGCTAAAAGCCTCAATTAACCGCGCATTAATTATTCAGTACGTGGAAGGCGCGAGCCGCTGGCTGAGGTCTGGTTACAGTTTACACCTCTGCTTCTGGGGGAACAGTAGAGACACTAGTACTAGTCTGATCCGGAGAGGATGCAGACAGTGTAGGCACTCCTCAGACTCCTTGGACACCGATCACAGCCTCCCCCAAAAGACAGGGTCCCTGTGCAGCGCCCCTGGGGCCTTACATTGACCAGAAAAGTCCCATTGGTAGCTGAAGTAAAGTAAAACACCATCGCATTACAAATGCTGGGGAAACCACATCGAAAACGACAGTACTCACCAAGTCAGGGCCCAGGGGGACAACAGTAGAGACTCAGCACTGCAGTGTAGTACTACACAACAGAAAAAATTGTCACCACCACCACCACGACGAGTCGGTCGGTCGGAGTCAACCCACGAGGTGTGTACGCAGAGGCAGTGGCACCACCGCGTGCATGATGACGTGACAGATTGATGCATTGAGTGCGCAGCGCACCTCATGGCCAATCACTGTCACTGTGTTCAGACTAAGCCACAGTGATTGGCCATAGTTGCGCGGCACCCAATCCAGTTACTCCTAGGCTGCCGAGACAGTCTCAGGCTCTCTCAGCCAATCCAGAGACGCTGCATTAGCAGCGCCTGCCCTGGATTGGCGAAAGAGCACGGATAGGGCTCGCCCGGAGGGGCTGCTGCAGAGGCAACCCTCAGCCTCTCGACCCCCTCCTCTCACTTAGTAGTACACATGGCTACAGTGCGGCGAATGCGCATGCTCGTGCTTGTCGTGAGACAAACTCGAGCATGCGCAGATAAATTGCGAGCCGCCCGCTGCCGCTGTCAATCAACTCACTGTGTCACTGTCAGTGCTCGCCTCGCCCCCTGGCCCCACCCCCTTCATTGTCCGACGCTCGCATTCATTGCCTTGCAATAATAATATATTATTGCATTGCTGGTCTCAGTCTGCGACTCTGCGTGCGTTCGTTCGCGGTAAGTGGGGCTCCGCCCCTGCGCCCCAATGGACGCACCGCCACTGCTTGAGGGTCTACTTTATGTAAACTGCAATGCTGGTGTAATTTTGCATATTGTTCAACGCTTGTATGTGGGTTGTGATAGTA
Organism: Triturus cristatus; assembly: GCF_964204655.1. Lineage (NCBI taxonomy): Eukaryota > Metazoa > Chordata > Amphibia > Caudata > Salamandridae > Triturus > Triturus cristatus. The sequence goes on along the minus strand of NC_140588.1, from coordinate 624,913,124 downwards.
ATAGTTGTTTTGATTTATTTTCTATAATTGTTGTTTCATGTATCACGTCAATTGTTTGTGTATTTTATTCAGGCATGATTAGAATGTTTCTACACAGTATTGAAAAGTATAAATTATGTGAAGATATCATATCCAGCCTATGAACTGTTTAGTCTAGGCGCTGAGTCTGCTTAAATAAATAGCAGCTAACAAAGTGGTAGCCAGGTTTTTTCCTCTTGTGTGAAAAATGAGCACCTGGCAGGATTTTCACATGGTTGGTTGATCTGCTTAGGGGGGACATTGCATAAACAAACATAGATTCAGAAAGCATATGTTTTAACACACCTGTATGTGGGTTACAATGTCAACAACTCGAAACAGAATAAAGATAAAGTGATAAAGTGATACAGGTAGCCATCCTGAAATATTATTCAACCATATTTTTTTCTATGTATCAAATGAAGAAGATATTGAAAGTTAATTATTCCAAAACATTTAAATCACATCGATATTGTTACCTTAAAATGTATTCAGATTCTTGTACATTAATGAAACAGCATGAGACGAAGAGGATACAGTTTGAATATAAATTGTTAAATCTGAATTTGTATTTGAAGGAATATTATTAGGAGAGGAATCTAGTATGGAATTACATAAAAGCTCATATTTAAGAAAATTAGAAGAAGGTGAGTGAAATTTTGCCTGTAATACATCAACCGATACAAAAGTATTATCATGGTATATATCTTTTAGGTAAAAAATACCTGTGTTAATCTACGAATGCCAAAATGTAACAGATCGAGAAAGTTTTAGTTTAGGATTGTACCATAATGACATATCTACAGTATTTGAAATAGTTGATTGAAAACGTGAATCTAAATCATTTAATATTACCTTTGTGGATTTTAATATAATAGATTTATTAAATAACACTGAATTGTTAGACATGGTTAGTAAAGTAGACAATGGAAACATAGTTACCAAGTTATTTTCTATAAAAAGCCATGGAGGAGAAATATTAAGGTGGGAATGACTAAACCAAAGTGAGCTTTGTTTTAAGATAAACGCTTTATGGTAGTTATAAAAATGTGGTACAAAAGGGGGTGGTGATGGACGGAGCATCAGAACCAATCAAACACTCACACCCAGTCAACAGATCTGGGTTTGATCCATCACCGTTCTTTAGCCCACTCTGCCACCCCAGTTCAGACATGGGCATATGCAAAACAGTCTGACCCTGTGCCTCATGGGACCAGTCCAGCCCGAACTGCCAAGCCATGCCTTCCCTGGACTGGAAACAAGCTTCCTAGGACCGGTTTCTGGCATTTCAGCCGTCTTCAGCCAGGCTTGCTTGAATCCAGTGGCAAAGTGAGCAAGGGACTCAAGTCTGAACATACCCTGCCAACTTATGGCGAACAAAGCGGTACAAAAGGGGGTGGTGATGGACGGAGCATCAGAACCAATTAAACACTCACACCCAGTCAACAGATCTGGGTTTGATCCATCACCGTTCTTTAGCCCACTCTGCCACCCCAGTTCAGACATGGCCATATGCAAATCAGTCTGACCCTGTGCCTCATGGGAACAGTCCAGCCCGAACTGCCAAGCCATGCCTTCCCTGGACCGGAAACAAGCTTCCTAGGACCGGTTTCTGGCATTTCAGCCGTCTTCAGCCAGGCTTGCTTGAATCCAGTGGCAAAGTGAGCAAGGGACTCACGTCTGAGCATACCCTGCCAACTTATGGCGAACAAAGCGGTACAAAAGGGGGTGGTGATGGACGGAGCATCAGAACCAATCAAACACTCACACCCAGTCAACAGATCTGGGTTTGATCCATCTCCGTTCTTTAGCCCACTCTGCCACCCCAGTTCAGACATGGCCATATGCAAATCAGTCTGACCCCGTGCTCTCCATTCCACTGGAATCAAGCTATCCTGGCTGAAGCGGGGTGAAACCCCGAAACCGGTCCTAGGATGCTTGTTTCCAGTCCAGGGAGGACCTGGCTTGGCAGTTCGGGCTGGACTGCTCCCATTGGGCGCAGGGTCAAGACTGATTTGCATATGGCTGGGTCCAAACTGGAATGGCATGGTGAGCAAAAAAACGATGGATTTAGGCCCAGATCTCTGTACTGGGGTGAATGTATGAGATTGTTCTGCATTCTGTCCATCAATAGTTCTTTTTGCATTTGTCACCCCGAGTGGGACGGGTATGCTCAGACGTGAGTCCCGTGCTCTCCATGCCACTGGAATCAAGCTATCCTGGCTGAAGAGTGGTGAAACCCCGAAACCGGTCCTAGGATGCTTGTTTCCACTCCAGAGAGGACCTGGCTTGGCAGTTCGGGCTGGACTGCTCCCATTGGGCGCAGGGTCAAGACTGATTTGCATATGGCTGGGTCCAAACTGGAATGGCATGGTGAGCAAAAAAACGATGGATTTAGGCCCAGATCTCTGTACACGGGTGAATGTATGACATTGTTCTGCATTCTGTCCATCAATAGTTGTTTTTGCAGTTAAAAAAATGTGGCATACAAAATCCTCCATTACATTTTGCCATTTTTCGTTTTTTATAGCCAATACAAGGTGATTTATTCTTCCAAAGAAATTTTGAAAGATGTCGGTCAACAATTTTATAAAATTTCACAGGAAATTGACTAGGAATCATAGCTCGAACATAAAAGAAATTAGGAACTATAGGCATTTTTATTGAGTCCATTTTCCCTCACCAGGAAAGGTGAAGTGGAGACCATGTGTATAATTTATCATTAATGTAGTTTATAATCGATTCACAATTTAATGTAATAAGAGAACAAAATGCTAAGGTATTTGATTTTATCTCTTTGCCCCATTATTTCTTGTATGGGTAACATATCTGGGGTACAATGAGGATTTAAAGGGAAACGTTTTATTGGTATTTAATGTATAATCAGAAATTAAGGAATATGATGAGATAATATCTAATAAAGGAGGAAGTGAGGATTTGGGATTACTAATAAAGAAAGGTACATCATCTGCATATGCTGTTTTAATGGTGACCTCTTTCATATTAATACCAGTGATAGCATTACATTTTCTAATGGGAGTAAGCAAAGGTTCTATAGCAAGAATATATGACAGTGGGGACAGAGGACAACCTTGTCAAGTACCTCTAAAAGGAAAAAATTGATTCAAAATTTGACCATTAATAAATAAGCGAGTGGTAGGGCTAGAGTAAGGAGCAGATATCTTGTGAATAAACAAATCACCAAAATTAAATGCGGCTAACGTATGAAATAGAAATTGCCAATGAACTTTATCAAAAGCCTTTTCAGCATCCAATGCACGTACTCCAGATGGTAAGAGTAGATCCCTGTTCAATAGCATGTAACAAAACTCTTGTGTTATTAACAGAATATCTATTTTTCATGAAACCATATTGGTAAGGATGGATAAGGCTATCCAATACAGAGGTCAGTCTAGTTGAAAGAATTTTAGCATACAATTTATAATCCTGATTTATTAAGGAAAAAGGGCAATCATTTGATACAAGTGTCAGGTCTTTGTTAGGTTTTGGTACAGCTACAAACAAAGCTTGTTAAAAGAACTTGAAGTTGATCCTGAAGCACTACAAAAGGTAAACAGTTTAAACAAATGAGGAATTATTTGCAAATCAAATTCTTTATAAAATTCTGCTGGAATTCCGTCAGGACCTAGGGATTAATTTTGTTTAAGAGATTTAATAGCCAATTGTATTTCTTCTTCAGTAATAGGCAAATCTAATTTTTCTTTGGTTAACTGTGGAACTTTAGGTAATCCACAGTTATATAAATAACGATCAATCAGGGAAGGATCATCAAATTGCGGTTTATTATATAGTTTAGAGTAATAATTTAGAAATTCATTAACCATATCTTTTTGTGACTATACAATTTTCCCATTGGGACCATGAATTACATTTATTTGAGTTTTATCTCTTTTAATACATAAATAGTTGGCCAAAAGTCTACCAGATCTGTTAGCATAAAAACAACATTTGCTTTAGTGTGAGAAAGTTGTATACCAGCTCTTTTACTAAAAAGTGAATTAAACTCATAACTCAATTTTCATAATTTTATTTTAAATTGAGGATCACTAGAGGTAATAAAAAGTCACTAGAATTTTGCAATTTATTTGTCCAAATCTTTAATTTTGGAATTGGATGTTTTATTTTCATGCACCATAAGAGAAATGGAAGTCCCTCTAATATAGGATTTGAAAGCATCCCATCGATTCACCATAGATGTAGAGCCTTCTGGGTGAAGCTGAAAGTATTCTTGAAGTGTAGGTAAAAGTGTTTGGTTTATTATATTAGTTCAGAACAATGCAAGTATTCATGCGCCATCTGAATTGAGCTTTAAAATTTGAGCTAAATTGTAATACCATAGAGATCAGAGCATGATTAGAAGTATCAATATTACAGATATTAGGAGTAAAAACCAAATTAATGAATTGTCGAGGAACTAATAGATAATCTAATCTCGAATAAGAATTGTGGGGGTTTGAGAGAAAAGTGAAAGTTTTCAGTAGGATAATAGAATCGCCAGATATTCACCAACATAGTTATTTAAAAAAAAGATTTTAGAGTAAAAATTGCTCTAGGTGCTCGAAGTTTTGTGTGAGATGATCTATCTAATAAAGGGTCATATACAAGGTTGAAATCTCCTCCAACTATAAGTGGGACATTACCCAACTTGAGAACTTCAGTGGTTCAAATAGACCAAAAATTAGGGTCATCAACTGTTGGTCTATACACATTAATTAAAAACATAACTGTATCTTGAATTTTAACTTTCGCTATAGTATATCTACCTTCTGTGTCCGAAGATTTACTTAATATTTGAGAATGCAACCTTATTTTGAAAAGGATAGCAACACAAGTTTTTTTTACCCATAGCAGTGGAATAAATAATAGAATCAACCCACTTTTTTCATAAAAGCCAACATTTTAGCTTCAATATGTGTCTCTTGTATGATGCAAATATCTGCTTTATGACTACCTGAAAAAACAAAAGTTTTGTATGCTTCACGGGATGCCTTAGACCTTTAACATTCAATTAAACAATTTTAAGATTATCAATGTCAGCCATAGTGAGGTAGAGAAAATACAAAGAAGAAGAAGAAATTAAGTTTGAAGCATAAAAGGAAAAGAAGTAGCTCTAGAAAAGGACATTAGGGAGAAAAGGAAAATAAAGATACACATGAACATAGAAAACAACAACATATATAACAATCTTAAAATGCACAGCAAGTCTGACCGAACCATTGGAGCCCTGTAAGAAATTAAGCAATTAGGTCAGCCAGAAAAAATAATGCATTAATATTCAAGTAGTAGTTTCATGTGCATCCATAGGAAGCTGGGAAAATTGATCGAAAAATATCCGCAGTTCTGCAAGGCCCTGAAAGGATTTAGAGAAAACGTCTTTCCCGTCCTGAAGAGACTCTGATATCCTGAGTTGGGTCAGAACGTCATCGGCAACCAGTAAAGGATAGTCCGAAGAACACTAGAACATACTCTAGGACCTAATGATTTATTCAGATTTCCTAAAGGACATCCTTTCAATTCCAATAACCAACTTCTTTTTTCTTTTTAAAACAGTCACTTTATGTTTAATCACATGTTGGTTTTGGTCACTTCACTGGGGACACATAAGTCACTCTCATTACCTTTTTATAAGTATGTACATAGTATCAATATATGTTGTGTTTTGTGAGTGTATATTGTTATTAAGAATTGTTGGACTTGGCACTTTTTGCAGCGTCATCCCAGAACTTCTTGCCTTCCTCCTGTATTCTTTAGGTCTCGCCTCACCCAGCGCATTCACTGGTCTGGCGAGACTTATTGAGAGTGCTTCAAAAAGTGCTACCAGGCCAGCCTGGTGCTACAGTGCATGTGCGCGGGCGCTTTACCGCAATTACTTTCACTTTAGCAGCCGCACGGCCGCTTTGATGTTTGATCGTGATCGTGATCACTTTTAGTTTCGCAGCCGCATGGCCGCTTTGCATAGCCAATAGGTCTCGCTTTTGGGACCTTATAAGTAATTAGTTTTGCAACTGTTGCATGGCTAAACACTTAGAAGGTCCCAAAGGCGAGACCTATTGGCTATGCCAATGCTTGTTCTGGACTGTTGTTAGTGGTTTTATGACTCTGGGCACTTTACCACTGCTGATCGGAGCTAAAGTGCATATGCTCTCTTTGTAAATTGATGTTTGAATTAGTGATTCCATGATTGGCATATTTGATTTCCTTTTCAGATCCTAGTACAGTGCACTATGTGTGCCCAGGGCCTGCAAATCAAATGCTGCTGGTGGGCTTGCAGCACTGATTGTGCCACCCACAAAAGCCGCTTGTAAAATGTGACTCAGGCCAGCCATTACAGAGCCTGTGTGAAGTCTGGGACTGCCATGTTGACTTGGCAAGTGCACACCCTTGCCAGTCCCTAAACCTTCCCTTTTCTACATATTAGTCACCCCTAAGGCCTGTGGGCAGGGTGCATTGTATGTGATAGGTAGGACATGGCCTGATGTGTGTGAAATGTCCTGATAGTGAAATACTGCCAATTTCATTTTTCACTATTGCAAGGCTATCTGTTCCCTTAGGACAGAATGGGGAGTTTATTTATAACATCTTAAAAACATAACTGTCCCTAGGAACAAGATAGAAAAGTAAAGTGTATTATGCCTGACCTCAGAATGTTAAAGTGCATCTTTTAGTGAGGGTCATTTTTACATTCCGTGTTTCAAAATACCACTTTTTAAAAGTAGGTATTTTCTTTCCTAACCATCCAGTGTGCCTCTGGCTAGGTTTGTGTATTGCAAGTCTGGCTTTTGGATTACAGGGGCTGAAGAGGTGCAGAGGCTCCAGAAGTCTGATGAGTCACGGCTGGACTCAATAGGCCTGGTATGAATTTTGAATGGTGGGAAGAGTAGCACCTTCACCTGAATAGGGCTGTGCCTGTCTTCCACGATGATGGTGGTGCCCCCCTGTGGTGTGTCTGGAGCAAGGGCTCAAAATGACAATGGAGGTTGTTGTGCACTTGCAAAGTGACCCACAGAACTGGTTCTGGCTGGGGACAGACACTCTCTGCCTTCAGAGAACAAAGGACGTGGTGTATAAAAAGAGGGGCCCAGACCCCAGCCCACTGGGATCACTTCTGGGAGATCAAGAGGAACTTTTGCCAAGGAGAAGAGCCGGATAAGCTGAGGAGGAATACTGCCCATGTGCTGTTTGCTCTCTGGGGTTGGCCTGCAGTGGCTGCTTGCTGTCAAGGAAAGGAGGAAAAGGACTTTGCTGTTTGCTTTGTCGCCTGCTTGAAGAAAAGATCTCCAAGGGCTTGAAACTGAGCTTGCCTCCTGTTCAGAAGTCTCAGGGACACAACAACTTCACCTCCAGCTCCCCTGAATTTCCTTACTGGGAATTCCAACCTGAATAGAGGTGCCTGATGCTGTTTAGGACCTCTAGAGACTGTTTGTCGCCGGGAGCTGGCAAATCCACGCAAATCGAAAAAGTGTTTTGCATCCGCACCTGTTACCGACGCATAGCCGGAGAAACCGTCAGAGATCACCACACCGATCCCGGCGCAAACCTGCTGTGTGGCTGCGCAAGCCACGCATCATACTGGATTGATGCATCGCATTGAGGCACCCAAGACTGTCGCATTGTTGGGGGACGCAGTAAAAAACAGACGCATCAACTCCCCATGCGGTAAGGAACCAACGCATCTCCTCCCTTTTGCTGCAGGAAGGAACTGACACATCACCTCCCCCGAAGCAAGGAACCAATGTATCACCTTCCCTGCATGTAAGGAACCAAAGCATCACCTTCCCTGCAGCCATTTTGTTTATTTTACGTGACGCATCCCAGGTACTTTGTGAGAAAAGTGTTGCATTTACACCTTGCATTGAACTGAACTATTTGTACAATTTAAAAGTCATATTTTGTATTACTGTATTGCGGATTTTCGTCGTTTGGTCTTGTTTTGGTTCAGATAAAGATTACCTAATTTTCTAAACTGGGGAGGTGTCCATTTGTAGTGTTTTCACTGTGTTACTGGAAGTGTTCACAGATAAGCCAGTCTGCTCGTGCCACGCTACCAATGGGGTGAGCAGGGGTTATTTTAGAAGTGTATCCCCCTTACCCTGACTAACAGCAAGGGTCCCTATTTGAACAAAGGTACCTACCTCGGCCAACAAGAGACCCCCATTTCTAACAAGATCTGTGCATTTGCAATTAAAATTCACCCACTTCAGCTGAAGTGAGTGTTATTTTTCTTTCTTTTGGGCTACTCTTCTCTGGATAGAGATTGAAAGAAATATTGAATAGTGCTAACCATTTTGAACAAGATTGATTGTATCGTTTTTCATTTCTGCTCTGTGATCAAATCATTTGCTAAAGTACAAAATCCTTGTTTAAATGAGTTCCTTGTGAACGATTGTGCTGAAACTGATTAGCTATTACCCATTTCACAGGGACATTTGGGTCGCTCTTGTTTTTTGATATCTATATCACAATTAAGGCAGTCTGTTATAATTTCCCTTGTTAGGGACACCACCGTGTTTTTCCATTTGCCTAGCTAAAATGGTGCAGTACAGACCCTTATATAGTCTTCAATGTAATGTAAATTTAATTCACTATGACAAATGTATTGGGACGAGGAGATATGGTATCCCAGACTTTTTTTGACAAAACCTGTTCTTCTTGTATTGAATGTTACTACATTTGGAAAAGCCTTATACCTCGGTGAAATAAGTTGATGTGGGTGTGCACTGCGATTTAAAAAAATCGAAATGGCTAAAACTGACCCGACTTCCTGGGTTGAAGGAGACTAGGGGACAGATTACGATGGCAGGCAGACTTGAGGCGCCACCACAGCGGTCGCATCTGGCAATTTAACATTGCGGCGCGTGCTGCTGGCTGCAGGACCTGCCACATAGGTAATTGGCCATGTTGTGCATTTACCTGCACAACGTGGCAGTCACCACGCGGTGCCTGCCACCTTGTGCATGGAAATGTAGGAGGTACCATGGGTACCCCCCAGTGCACAACATCCCCCCACCACAGAGGGGGGCCGTAACGTGCCCCCGGAAGCCAGCCTCCATCAGCCTTTCCATGGGGGTTCCACCACCATGGAAAGGCTGGCTGACGCCAGTATCGTGATCGGGTGGGCGGTGCCTTCGAGGCACCACCCCCATATCCCCAGCCTTATTCGCTCATCCAGGCAATCGTTACGATTGCCTGTGGCGGAAGCGTGGCGGGCAGGCTTTGCGCCCGCTATGCTTGCAGTACGATTCTCCCCGCCATCCTGATGTGGCAGGGGGAAATGGGCATGTAGATGGCGGAGGGACCGCTACTGCCGGGCCAGCGGTGGTGGTCCCTCCGCCATCGTAATGAGCCCCTAAGTACTGAATTCATTGTTTTAGAGATCTTGTTCCTGCAATAAGCAATGTGATCATTCCATGAACCATTAGCAGCAAAAACCAGCCCTAGATAGGGAAAAGTGCTAGTTCATTGTAAACTCTGGTTACCCACATAGATTTAAAGAGCACTACCTTAGGCCACAGGCCATTATAAAAGATTTTTTTAATTAGCGCACAGGTCGAAGGAGGCCATAAAATATATAACGCCTCACTTCATTAGGCCTATTTGGACCGCACCATCAGCATATAACAGAGCTGGGAGTATGTGGCCATTAACTCTTGGGACATCTTTAGTGAGCACTGATAAAGAAACATGTAAGTTATTACTATATAAAATGAAAAGTAATGGGGCCAAAATAGACCCCTGCCTGACCCCTCTAAAAACACTAATATCGTTAGAGACTTTCCTACACATGTTGATTCTGATCCTGGCTTTCAGATCTTGATGGAGATATGCTCAAACATGTAATAATGCATCGTCCATTCCACATTCTAAAAGAATGGACAAATGGGACCGATTAACATAATCAAAAGCAGATGTCAAATCCTTAAAAGCCAAGTACTGAGCACTTGTATATTTCCCAATTAATAAGTTAAGGTTGAGGCATTGTTCGATTGTACCCACATTCTTCCTAAAACCAAATTGGGAGGGATGCAAAATAGATTTCTCCTCAGCCCAAGTATTAATCTTATTATACAGGAACCTTCCTAAAATATTCAAAAGTGCTATCGATCAAGGAGATAGGTCTGTAACAGCCTGGCTGGGAGCAGTCACCCTTTTTAAAAATTGGAAAGATAAGGCTTTTTGACCATGTGCTTGGAAGCAGGGAACAGGATCGATTATTAAAAACATTAAGCAAAAGTGGGGCCCAAATGTCCGTTTCATGTTTAACAAAATCTGAGGGTGACCCGTCAGGCCCGAGGGGTTTATTACAGAGGCTCTGGTATATAGCTTCCTCTACTTTAGGCAGGATTTCGATACTCCTTTGGTGGTAGGAAACTCTGGCAAATCTTTATCATGTGAAGGGGCTGTATACATCGTGGAAAAATGTGCTTCCCAGGCCTCACTAGTTATATTGCAGCTGATTGGTGTTAATGTCTGACACATTGCTCTCATATCTTTTACAGCAGCCCAAAAGAGTTTACTATTCTTTGAGCTCGCGGCACTGGCAATTGCATCCACCGTTCAGTCAACATTTCTTCCCTCCTCAAGGAGGTAACTAGCTTATACTTCTTCCTTAACATCTGAACTGACAGATGGCACCTAGTTTGTGTAGACAGGGCCTTGTGTAACTGACAGTTTACTAACGAACTCTCACTGTTAAACCATCTGGGGCCTTGGAGTACAGTAGCGTCTGGTTTCAATAATTCAGATTTGATTGCTGAGCAGCGTTTGGTAAAAGCAGTTATTACCTCAGGATTGGATTCCTGTACTGACAAACAAATCTCAAAAAGTGTTAGGTTTTCCCTAACCACCTTATTAAACACTCCAACAGGGTCAACTCCTTGCCATGCCAATCGCAGTTTGTCTGTCGAGGCCACCAAATTCCTTGTTGCACACTCTATTTTGTACACAGGTCTAAGAGAAAATCTCATCACTGCTTCGATTGGGTTATAATCGCTGTGGAGTGTAGAAGATCCCTAGCGCTAGCCAGCAGCAGGACTGCACAAAGGTCACACTGAGTGCGGGGAGCGCAGCACCTGTAACGTGGAGAGAGAGCCCGCACCCCTCTGCAGAAGCGGTCCAGCTAGGCCAGGATGTGGTGGGCCTGATGAGCTTCCACTCGGGAGGATTCCTCCAACCCCGCTCTTGCGTCTGGTACTATAAATCCACGCTTCCTACCACTAGCAATGCAAACACGGCTATGCAGCAGGAAAAAACAAGTTGTAATCAATCATCTCTGCCAATTACTTAGGCAATTATACAACTTCCCACAGGCACACTATGAGGTCACGGTATGAAAAGAAACTAACCACTATAACGCCGACCATAAGGAAAGGTAACAGGAAGTGCATCACACCAAGCGAAACAAACAAAAAACAAGTGGAGACCTCGACAGATTAGAAGACCAAGCGCTAGTAGAGATAGACTCAGCCAACCTGAACAGAACAGCAACTAAGGGCTTCCAGCCAAAGATATACACAAAATTTGCTTTTTTGTAGGATGCAGGGTCAGTCTTGAGCTCTTCCTTCGGAGATCTTAGGGGACTCCCCTCTCCTCTGGACCCCAAGGTGGTAGTCCAAATAGAAAAGTGTGTCTGTAACCGTACCATCAGCTTGTAAGGAAGCCTCTGACAGCAAAAGAAATGGGCAATGGGAAGCAAGACGCAAGGAATAATTAAACAGGGGCAGGACAAGGAAGCGGGACAGGGGGCGAGGACCAGGCAGAGGGCATAACAAAAATACTCATAAAAGCAGGTAATGTGGTCACAAGTCTGTCCGTGGAAGATCAGGCCACTAAAGGTATAACCCCTCGCCCAACCTGTCGTTAAAATCAGACCTGCCTCCGCCAAATAATTCCTCCAATTCCCCCACTCCCCAATCACAGCCAATAAGAGCAGCCATAATAGGGATTAAATCTAGCAGGCACCCGACAACTAAACATGAAATACCCAACCCACCTAGCTTACTGGTCATCACAGAGCCACAATCCCAAAGACAGCCACATATCAGGGAAACTGATGACCCTGACAGAACAGGAGAGGGACTAGCAACTGCTAGCAGTATCCAGGTCGCGAGTACCACAGCACCCCAGGCAGCAGATCTGCACAACCAGACTGATTATGGACTAGAAGGGGCAAAGCAAGAGACAGTGGAAACTGCAAAAACAGAAGAGGCAGAGAATGAAACAACGGAAGCCCTCAAACTGGGAAACACATCATATCTTACAACAGAGCAGTGAGAAAGGCTGTTAGCCTCATATTCTTTGAAAGTATCAACGACCCCCTGTGAAATATTTAGGTCAATTCCTAGGACAGGGTAACAGAGACAATGAAAAATATATTCCTAGGCAATCAATATTGATACAAATGTCACACACTGAATATGTTGATGTAGAACCAAAAAGGCAAAATTACTTTTAATAAGAGCCAGTGTACCATATAGCAATGAAATTAAACTTTTTTTCTTTATTGTCAATAAAAGTTAGTATTTTGTTTAAAAGACATATAACTAATACACAATGCAACATTTAAAAAGAAACACGTTTTTTTAAAATATGTTTCATGAATTATAAAAATTATACACTGTATAATTCAAATACAATGACAAAACCTTCAATAAACACAATATTAAATAAAAAAAGTGAAAGACAAATACAAACATTCAAAATCAAAAATTCATAGAAATTGAGTTGCGGCAATAGATTGTCTTCGACGCGCGTTTCGGCGCACTAGCGCCTTCGTCAGGAAAGCCACACAATTTTCCTGAAAATAAAAGGTACACTGGCTTAACAATAGTATAACATCATTTTGAAGATGACAAATATAGCTGTAAAATTAGCTATAAAATTAGCTCTTCCAAGAATAGCGAAAACAGACTCCAACAATATGTGCGAGTGATAAAGAAGAGAAGATAAAGGAAAAGAAAGAATAGTAACCTAGAACAGAAATACATGTACTGTTCAGATATGTAACCAAAGTAGACATAGCATATTGAGATTGGTAAAAAGAGGATATATACACCGTGATGGTAAAAAGACCAAATGATTCAAGAAAAGCAAGAAAATCCCAGGAGGAAATATTTTAAACCTGATGTGAGAAAGATAAAGATACCAACCAAGATTTGAAAATCGAAACACATAATCTGAAGGAGAAACTTACTCGTAACAATAAATGAAGTAAAAAGATGAGGATTTTCAAGAACTGATACTGGTTGATTGGATATTCACTAAGGGAAAAAACCGTAGGAAAGAAATGGGGGGGAGGGGTTTATTTTTGTTAAATGCTAACGATAATTAACAATTAATGTCTAAGTAAGTCTAAAGTCTGCACACAGTTACCTTGTGGTTAATACTATTTCAAACCGATTATCTTCGGCAAGCACGACTTTTTTTAAAAAGACACCGATGAGGTAGCGAGAAAGGCCAATAACTTCTAGAGAAATATACAATTATATATGAGTTATTAGAATGGTATAATCTTCTACAAATTAGTGTCTAGTTTGTATTAGACTGAAGAAACAGGTGGTATTACCTACCTAATTATAATCGGGAAGAATGTAGATTTATATTCTTATTATTATATATTGCTTCTTGCACTGATACATGGGCGTTTTATCTTCTTTTCCAACAAAATACGGTCTGCAAATGGTAAAATAGAAGCGACATAGTTTCAATATGAAAATAGTAACCTAATGTTGCGGTAGTTGGCAAGAGTTTTTTAATACGAGATAGGGAGTACTATACTATACGATGGCCCCTAATATGTTTGCGATACAAAGGGATTCGGTAAAGCTCACCTAATGATGAAAGACCTTCGTGGGGAAAGGACGCGCCTCACCGTGGTCTTTTCTTCTACGGAACGCTTTCCTCCATATGCGCGAATCAGCGCTTGATTGGAAGTTTAAATCGGTACGGCGGTACGTCACTCAGTCAGGTGGTCGAAACGTACTGATGTAATTACGTCTAGAGAGAACGAATTAGGTGACGAAGACCGTGATGATGTGGTTGCGTATAAAGTAATAGAACGCGAATACAGGGGCGTGGCAATATATTTGAAAAAAACTCCTAAAGTATCTCATAGGAACGGGACTTTTTTTTAAAACAAATAAAACTTTATTGTTTAGATATCGCTATTTTACCAACCCAACACTGGTTGTATATAATAAGTCAGTACATTGAATATCTTGTTTGCGTTTACAACCAAAAATATATTATTTGGAAAGGAATGGAAATATCATCATTTTATTCTGTTTCTTATAGATCTAGACCTACCAGCAACGGCTATAAATACATGCACATTCTAAAAAGATTAGTGAACTCAGTATGTAATCAATGGGACAGGAAATGGAAGGAAATATAGATGGTCCACGTATTAGATGACATATCAGATGGCATTCTCCCAAGGCAATTCATTATTAAGGCCGCAATGGAATGTATTGAGGACGAAAATCCAAAAAACGTCCCATTTCTTACGTACCTTACAGCCACCACTGTTCTCTGAAATGTGGATTTTCTCTAAAATCCGCCATTTAATTTCTTCTGGTTTGTGTCCTACGTCTAAATAGTGTTTAACTAAAGGCGCGGACATTTTTGCTTTGCGGATGGCAGAACGGTGTTCAGCTATACGAATGTGGACTGCTCTGGATGTTTCACCGACATAACCAAGATTGCATGGACACAAAATGAGATAAATCACATTTTGTGTCTTGCAATTCCATAGTTGTGGTGCTTGGATCTTGTGGCCATTATGTATTAAGGTTTCACCTTCCAAAACTTGGTCACATGATTTGCATGTAGAGCATCTCACAGTACCTCTAATAGGTTTCATGCCATCAATGGTTTTTTGTATAAAAGGGGTGTCTGATTTAAACCTCGAATGCACAATCATATCTTTTAGATTTTTGTTCCTCCGGTGAGCAAATAGAGGTTTGGCTATCTTGTTTCCTGCTTCCGGATGACTGTTTAGAATATGCCAATTGGCATTAATTATTTGTTTCACAGTGGCATTTAAGGTAGAGTGTCTAGTAATACAGACTAGTTGATCTTTCTTTTTGCGTGTGTTATTGGTAAGGAGATGATCCCTATCATAATAGCGTGCTCGTTTATAAGATTCTCTAATTAGTCTCCGTGGATAGCCACGGAGTAAGATTTTTTTTTTCTGCTTGGACATCGAAGTCCGACAAGTTTGTACAGTTGCGGTGTACCCTTAAAAATTGGGAAAACGGGATACTATCTTTCTGGGAAGAGTATTTTTGGCTGTTGGTTTAGTAATCTTGTATTCATCAATAAACCAAAGGACTGACTCCAATGCTTCTTTTTGAGGTATATTACTATACAAGGATTCTACATCTAGAGTCACTAGAGTGGCTGGATTAAAATGAAGATCTTCTACTTTATTAATGATGTCACGTGTATCTTGCACAAATGAAGGAATCTGACAAACAGATGGTCTAATTTTATTGTCTAGGAATTTCGACAATGGTCACATTTGGTTTATTGATGAATACAAGATCCCTTGCTCCAGGCCTTTCTTTACTAAATGTCTATGGACAGTTCTCACAGAAAATACGTTTGAGTTCGACCAACAACTATATCGTCAGACTAAAGGAGTCAGTATGGGAGCTTGGGTTGCTCCCACAATAGCCAATATCTACATGGCTCTGTTTGAGAAAAAATGTATCTACAATGAAGTGGCCCCCTTCTTTGAGTCTGTTTCCCATTGGTCCAGATATATTGATGACATCTTTTTTATCTGGACCGATGGGGAAGATACTCTTGTTGAATTTTTGTTGTGGATAAACTTGGCGGATACTAATCTTAAATTTACAGCTCACAGCAGTATACAACAGGTGGAATTCCTAGACATTTTTATCAAACACAACTCGGGAAAACTACAAGTAGAGTTATTTACTAAACCAACAGCCAAAAATACTCTTCTTCACTTTAACAGCTTCCACCCACGATCCCAGAAAGATAGTATCCCGTTTTCCCAATTTTTAAGGGTACGCCGCAACTGTACAAACTTGTCGAACTTCGATGTCCAAGCAGAAAAAATGAAAGAAAAATTCTTACTCCGTGGCTATCCACGGAGACTAATTAGAGAATCTTATAAACGAGCACGCTATTATGATAGGGATCATCTCCTTACCAATAACACACGCAAAAAGAAAGATCAACTAGTCTGTATTACTAGACACTCTACCTTAAATGCCACTGTGAAACAAATAATTAATGCCAATTGGCATATTCTAAACAGTCATCCGGAAGCAGGAAACAAGATAGCCAAACCTCTATTTGCTCACCGGAGGAACAAAAATCTAAAAGATATGATTGTGCATTCGAGGTTTAAATCAGACACCCCTTTTATACAAAAAACCATTGATGGCATGAAACCTATTAGAGGTACTGTGAGATGCTCTACATGCAAATCATGTGACCAAGTTTTGGAAGGTGAAACCTTAATACATAATGGCCACAAGATCCAAGCTCCACAACTATGGAATTGCAAGACACAAAATGTGATTTATCTCATTTTGTGTCCATGCAATCTTGGTTATGTCGGTGAAACATCCAGAGCAGTCCACATTCGTATAGCTGAACACCGTTCTGCCATCCGCAAAGCAAAAATGGCCGCGCCTTTAGTTAAACACTATTTAGACGTAGGACACAAACCAGAAGAAATTAAATGGCGGATTTTAGAGAAAATCCACATTTCAGAGAACAGTGGTGGCTGTAAGGTACGTAAGAAAAGGGAAGTTTTTTGTATTTTCGTCCTCAATACATTCCATTGCGGCCTTAATAACGAATTGCCTTGGGAGAATGCCATCTGATATGTCATCTAATACGTGGACCATCTATATTTCCTTCCATTTCCTGTCCCATTGATTACATACTGAGTTCACTAATATTTTTAGAATGTGCATGTATTTATAGCCGTTGCTGGTAGGTCTAGTCTTTCCCAGACTGTTATGAATATAGTTCATACTATAAGAAACAGAATAAAATGGTGATATTTCCATTCCTTTCCAAATAATATATTTTTGGTTGTAAACACAAACGAGATATTCAATGTACTGACTTATTATATACAACCAGTGCTGGGTTGGTAAAATAGCGATATCTAAACAATAAAGTTTTATTTGTTTTAAAAAAAGTCCCGTTCCTATGAGATACTTTAGGAGTTTTTTTCAAATATATTGCCACGCCCCTGTATTCGCGTTCTATTACTTTATACGCAACCACATCATCACGGTCTTCGTCACCTAATTCGTTCTCTCTAGACGTAATTACATCAGTACGTTTCGACCACCTGACTGAGTGACGTACCGCCGTACTGATTTAAACTTCCAATCAAGCGCTGATTCGCGCATATGGAGGAAAGCGTTCCGTAGAAGAAAAGACCACGGTGAGGCGCGTCCTTTCCCCACGAAGGTCTTTCATCATTAGGTGAGCTTTACCGAATCCCTTTGTATCGCAAACATATTAGGGGCCATCGTATAGTATAGTACTCCCTATCTCGTATTAAAAAACTCTTGCCAACTACCGCAACATTAGGTTACTATTTTCATATTGAAACCATGTCGCTTCTATTTTACCATTTGCAGACCGTATTTTGTTGGAAAAGAAGATAAAACGCCCATGTATCAGTGCAAGAAGCAATATATAATAATAAGAATATAAATCTACATTCTTCCCGATTATAATTAGGTAGGTAATACCACCTGTTTCTTCAGTCTAATACAAACTAGACACTAATTTGGAGAAGATTATACCTTTCTAATAACTCATATATAATTGTATATTTCTCTAGAAGTTACTGGCCTTTCTCGCTACCTCATCGGTGTCTTTTTAAAAAAAGTCGTGCTTGCCGAAGATAATCGGTTCGAAATAGTATTAACCACAAGGTAGCTATGTGCAGACTTTAGACTTACTTAGACATTAATTGTTAATTATCGTTAGCATTTAACAAAAATAAACCCTTCCCCCCCATTTCTTTCCTACGGTTTTTTCCCTTAGTGAATATCCAATCAACCAGTATCAGTTCTTGAAAATCCTCATCTTTTTACTTCATTTATTGTTACGAGTAAGTTTCTCCTTCAGATTATGTGTTTCGATTTTCAAATCTTGGTTGGTATCTTTATCTTTCTCACATCAGGTTTAAAATATTTCCTCCTGGGATTTTCTTGCTTTTCTTGAATCATTTGGTCTTTTTACCATCACGGTGTATATATCCTCTTTTTACCAATCTCAATATGCTATGTCTACTTTGGTTACATATCTGAACAGTACATGTATTTCTGTTCTAGGTTACTATTCTTTCTTTTCCTTTATCTTCTCTACTTTATCACTCGCACATATTGTTGGAGTCTGTTTTCGCTATTCTTGGAAGAGCTAATTTTATAGCTAATTTTACAGCTATATTTGTCATCTTCAAAATGATGTTATACTATTGTTAAGCCAGTGTACCTTTTATTTTCAGGAAAATTGTGTGGCTTTCCTGACGAAGGCGCTAGTGCGCCGAAACGCGCGTCGAAGACAATCTATTGCCGCAACTCAATTTCTATGAATTTTTGATTTTGAATGTTTGTATTTGTCTTTCACTTTTTTTATTTAATATTGTGTTTATTGAAGGTTTTGTCATTGTATTTGAATTATACAGTGTATAATTTTTATAATTCATGAAACATATTAAAAAAAACGTGTTTCTTTTTAAATGTTGCATTGTGTATTAGTTATATGTCTTTTAAACATAATACTAACTTTTATTGACAATAAAGAAAAAAAGTTTAATTTCATTGCTATATGGTACACTGGCTCTTATTAAAAGTAATTTTGCCTTTTTGGTTCTACATCAACATATTCAGTTTGTGACATTTGTATCAATATTGATTGCCTAGGAATATATTTTTCATTGTTAGCCTCATATTCCCCAGCCAAACCACAGAAGGACAGCAGCAAGTCTGAACCTGAGCAAAATAGGGCGACAGAGGAGATACCGGCGGAGTGGAAAATCTTTGGTCCTCCCGTTTAAATACTTTACAACTCGCAATAAAAGCCATGCAGTATCATTCAGACAATATGGATGACCAACTATCCCTACTAAACGTTTTGGCAATGCACGTGTCGAGTATCGATAACAAGATATCAGACATGAGCATCATGATTAAGAGGGTCCAAGCAGAAACAAAAATAATTCAGCAGTTGCACCTGCCACACCATTGTGGATAAGCTTACAACAATTCTGTCACTACTGGGTGGACTTCTGACCGACCTAAAAAAGGCAACTGCGACACAAAGAAAGAATCCCATCTCAGTCACGATGAAGATCCGACAGCCCCAAACTCCAGCATCACAAGGGGAAATAAGCAGCAGAGAAAAGAGCAAGAATCCTCCAGTATTTCCCGCAATAGTAAAGGGATAACAGAACAAAAGTAATCAGGGAACAGCAGAAAGCAACTTGACTTTGTTAACTGATTGACGTATGCCGCGAAAGAAGGAAGAAAAAGACATGTCAGCTTCACCTTCTAACAGCTTGGGGTTAAGGAAGCAGGTGACCCAGTACCAAAAAACCTCTATAAAGTCCTGGGTTGGCAAATGGTTAAAGGATCAAAACTCCTTATCTAATATCAGGAACGGTAGGAATCTATTGGAAAAGACCTATGCTGCAATTGCAGGTCAAAGCCGGGAGCGGACTAGCGAAATACAGCATGAAGAAAATCCCGGGCATTCAAACTCACCGCTCTGTAATGCCTTGTAACAGCAGGGGAGCAAACTAGTAGTCAATGACCATCATAGTTCGCAAGGTCAGCCTGTGGGAAAAAGAGGGCCAGAAAAAAACGGGAAATAAACTAAGCAATGTCGTAAACAGAGGCGGAAAAGGAGAAAAAAGACAACCAATATCAGGGAATCTTTCAAAGTGGGTACAGCAAATGCAAAAGGGGGAGAAGAAGTATATAGGCCATTTCTGGCTACAACAACCTCACCGACCATAGAGACTCCCCAAACTCAGGAGGCCAAAAATATCAATGAAGGCACAATGCTCATGGCAAATACTGGGAGCAACTACCGGGCAAATAACTCCGCCAGTCCAACAAAAGGGACTAAATCTGGTGACTTCCCAATCGTGACATGGGCAGAGCCTACAGCTAATTGGTATATAGAGAATTCCAGTGAGGCAGGACCATTAGCCCACTGCAGAAACCAAAGAAACTGCACAGCGGGCAGAAGCATCATCTGTTAGAACAGAAAGAATTGCTTGGATCGAGGAACAACCGTCCGTGGCAGAAACGATATTGAGGAGCAGTAATCAGGAGGAGCCGCACAGCTGCACGATCCCGCTCATCCCACAGTACAAATCATGAGGTCTGGGGGATACCCTCAATCCAGGCAATATACTTTGACTACTATCGTCCATTAGCAATCAGAGTGACATAAGCACAAGCAATTTAGATTCTGTTGAGTTCAAAGACTACAAACACTTGTCAGTCCAAGGTGTAAGACAACCTGGGCCACACAGGAAATAGTAGAGAGAATTCTGAAGGAGGAAAGTCAACTCTACGCCTGGGGGATTCGACTAAAATGCTATCAAAAAATCAGATATCCAGAGTCACTGTCTCAAAAACAAGAAGAGAGAGAAGGCGGCAGGCTAACAAATAACCAAACGATAGGCAAGACCCCATCTGTGCTCAAAGGTGCTCGAAGCACCTCATTCTTGCAGACGGAAACCAATCAACGAACCCTTGGCAATCATAGGGAAATCCTAGTCGAAATGACTGGATGTGGATAGCAAGGTCTATTAATACACGGGATAAGAAAATCTGACAAGGCATGCAACAAAATGATACAAAAAAAACACCACCTAAAACTATGCTCCTGGTACATAAATGGCCTAGCAAACAAAATCAGAGACACATAACTACTACTTCACTTAAAGAAATTCAACCTAATTGCCCTCCAAGAGACCTGGTAAGACCAACCATACCAACTTCAAGGCTTTAAAGCGTACCATCTCCCGGCAGTCAGAAGTGCTAAGTATGGCCATTTGAAGGGCGGGCAAACAATCTATACTTCAATAAGGAACATAAACAAAATACAGGAATTAGATGTCAAACAGCCAGAAAACAACAGCATAAATGCAATAAAAATGGATCTAGGAGGAAACAAACCCAATCAAAAATTAGTACTGCTAAACATATACTTGCATCCCTGAAAGAAAAAAGTAGGGATGAAACTTTTGGTCTCAGAGCTGTCAAAAATAGGAGGCAACCCCGAATATCATCATAACAGGGGATTTTAATATGCACTATGCAGAGCCCCTGACTAGGGACCCCTTATTGGAAGAGCAGTTCACTGCATGGGGCATCCTACAACCGGAGGGGAGTAAATGGGGCAAACAATCTAGGCAAGCAAAGGAATTCTTATAAGACCTAGAACATCTGAGTATGGTGGCACTAAACAGCCGTTTTCCAAAGGACTGTCCACCGGCATCAACTTTTCATGACTCACTAGGGAGCTCAATAATAGACTACACATTCACAACACTGTCACTGTTTAGTGAAATCTATGACTTCCGAATAGGAACAATAGATGCTAGCGATCATTTACCCCAAGAGATCACACTAAACATACAAGGGGCAGGGTCTACCTTGCCAGCTTTGAATCTGCGTGTGTCATTATCAGTCACACACAAATGAATAAAATGCAATACGCGCAACTCGGAAGGCTTTGAGACTGAAGCAAATGACCTTTCGGAAAGAGATATATTGACACACACTGATATCATAAGTCGCTGGAAAAAATTATTAAACAGTCTCAGGGAAGCCCACACAAAGAGAGAAGATGAACGCCCAACAACTGAAGTACAACTGCAAAGGAGACCTTACCTCTAATCTCACAGCGACAAAGTCACGGCTTGACAACCGAGCAGAAAACTAGTCTAAGTCTCCTCGAGAGACATATAAATAGATAACAGTGATGCTTACGCCAAGCGGGCCCCTAAGAGGCTGTCCAAGAGGAAATAAGAAATCAAAAAAACACCCACATTATTTTAGCTGGTATTTAAAAAGGGAGACAGAGGATAAGCTGTGAGCCAAGCTGTTGTATGATGCTGAAAATAACAAATACAGTGGAAGGTTTTGGCACACAGTGAACAGTTTTCAGAACTCAAGGGTACCCTGTATTAACTTGCATCTGACAAAAGAAGCTTGAGCTGATTACCTTTGACATCAATTCAATGCAGCACCATTGGACATAATAAATGGTCCATCAGAATCCAGCAGAATTAAAGTAGACTGGACCTTATAATCGGAGTTAGTACCCATGGCCTTCACGGACAAACAAATTATGAGAAGGATAGCGAAAGGCAAGACATAGGGGGCACTGGGTCCTAATGGTATCCCCCCCATTCTGTACAAGCGAGATCCAGAATATTAGCCAGTGGCATTACTGCCACTTTATAAACAGATCTTAGAAGCGGAACCAATTCCTAATTCAAGGAAGGGGTCAATAATATCTCCAATCCACAAGAAAGGCAGCAAAAATAAAGCAAAAGACTACAGACGTGTGGCCTTCGTTGACAACGACGCCAAATATTATGCTGGCAATCTATTGGATGAGATTACCTACTGGACTGCCAAAAATGCAGTAATTCCTATCAATCAGACAGGTTTCCGTAAATACACTGGAACAACAACAAATTTCCTCGCCTTGACACTTCTAATAGACAATGGCAAAACTGCCAACTACCCACTCTTCATCTGCTTCATCGATTTTACATCTGCCTTTGATAACATCATCAGGAATATACTGTGGGACAAGCTATCAAAAAGAAAAATTCCATCAGCTTTACTGTCTCAACTGATTCTACTCCACACTGACACGTGGGTGCAAATTAGGCTGGGGACTGCTTGTCGAGAAAAGTTCAGACGACAAACGGGCTTAAACAAGGATGTGTCATGGCTCTGACCTGATTTAACATCTTTATGTCAGACCTCACCCCCGAGTTAGATAACTGCAACTCCCACACTCCTAAATTTGGAGGTTTTAACATTTCAAACTTATTATATGCCGACGACATTGCTCTAATCAGTCACATGCCGATCGCCTATAACATCAAATAGATGCAACATACAGCTACTCGGCCACAAATGGTTTAAGCATAAACCTCAATAAAACAACAGTGATGGGAATAAACTCAAAGAGGTCTACACACAGCTACCGCTGGCAACTAGGAGTATCCCCATTGGAAACCGTTCAAGAATACAAGTATCTGGGTGTGATAGTTGACAGTGAAGGCACGTTCCAGCTACAGAAAGAAGCATTAGCGAGGAGAGGTAAGGCAACAGCGGTAGCACTGAAAAATCTTAAACTGAAAATGGCAGGCCCCAGCTTCATCCCTTTGCCGCAGGTGATTCAAGCTAAACTTTTACCTACCATCACCTACGGAAGCAAATGTTTACGAGGAGGCGACGCTCAGATCTTGGACAACACAGTAGCCAGGGCAATGTGAATCATATTCAACCTTCCCAAATATACATCGCCGGCACAAATAAGACTAGAATTCGGTTAAAGGGACCAACAAATAGAGCGGAAGGGCACCTAAGTCAAATGCTGGCATCAAATAAAGGGAGTGTATGTGACAACTATAAATTACTACCTCTGGAAGGATCTTGAAACAAAAAAGGTAGCACGGCTACAATCTATCTACAGCATACAATTGACACCCTGGCTCTAGTAATCTCTGGGAAAACACTGGATCATATACATTTGTTCAAAGAACTTTTAAACAAAACAGTAAGAATATCTTGTTAGTGGAGGACAAAGCGGCGCTAAATAAAAGGGCCCATGGTTCATTTGTCCTTCAGAGCTACACCAGAGGTTCTCCTCAACCCTGTATAAGCGTCCGGTTCACGCTGACAACCAAGGAGATGTATCCACATCTTAGGCTGGGAATTCTTCCATCGCTGTACCATTTGCCCCCGTGGAAACAGCTACAAACAACAACCTGCTGCTGTCTATGCGGAGATTCAAAAGAGGATATTATTCATCTTCTATGCATATGCAGGAGATTGGACAAGGAGCACATATACATATTAAAATCTGCTTTAAAAAAAACAGGAATAAGATCATGCAGGCAGGCGGTTAAAGCATGTTTCAAACCAGAAGGTATCCGCCTAGCCTGCCGCCTTGTCCAATTCCTAGACAGAGCAGGAAAAATGCTGAACTCCAACTCGCAGCCAACCGGTGGGAACACCACATGATGTACTTAAGACTCATTGCCCTTGGCAAAAATGGAAAAATAGCTACCCGCAACCCCACAATGTAAATATTTTTTAAAAACCTTTTAACTACCCTTCTTTCATCCTTAATAGACCACTTGCTAAACCTGGAGGCTTATGAAATAACATAGGCTACCACACAAACAGGGCCCTGAACATTGAATACTTGGCTATCATGTTTTTATCATGACGCATGTTAGACTTGGCATCTGTTGGCGTGTTTCCCCTGAGTTTTTGCTCTCTGACCTGCCGGTTTTACTCTGTTTTTGCTGGTGTAATGATTCTGTGCACTTTTCTCACTGCTATCCAGTGGTAAAGTGCAAGTGCTCCTGTTATAAAATGTGTTATGGATTGGTGTCTCCATGATTGGCTTATTTGATTTATGTGTCAGTCCCAAGTAAAGTGCACTGCGAGTGCCAGGGCCTATAAATCAAATGCTGTTGGTGGGCTGCAGCACTGGATTGTGCCACCCACACAAACAGCCTGTAGAGTGTAACTCTGACCTGCCATTGTAGACCCTGTGCGCAGCCTAGAGCAGCCATATCGACCTGGCAAGTGCACACACTTGCCAGTCCCTAAACCTTCCCTTTTCTACATGTGAGTCACCCCTCAGGTAGGCTCAAGTTGCCCCTGTGGGCAGGGTGCATTGTATGTGAAAGGTAGGACATGCCCTAGTGTGTGTGGCATGTCCTGATAGTGAATTACAGCCTACTTCGTTTTTCACTATTGCGACGCTACCTGTTCCCCATAGGCCAGAATAGGCAGTTTGATTATAACATCCTATAATCCTAACTGAGCCAGGGAACTTGGTAGGAATTGGAGTTTAGTATGACTGAACTCAGAATGATAAAATACATCTTTTAGTGAAGTTGGTTTTAACATTCTGTGTTTGAAAATACCACTTTTAGAAAGTAGGTATTTTCTTACCTAGTCATTCAGCCTGCCTCTGCTAGTTTGTGTATTGTCTGTCTGGTTTGTGAGTGACAGGGGCTGGGGGAGACTCCAGGAGACAGGGTGAGTCAGTGAAGGGCTGAATAGACCTATCTGCACATAGATGGGTGGGAGGAGTAGCACCTAGGTCAGAATATGGCTGTGCCTGCCTTCCACAATGCTGGCTCTACCTCCTGTGGTGCGTCTGATGACCCTGACCTACAATGACAAAGGAAGAAGGTGCACACTGGCATAATGCACCCAAAACTGGTTTGAACTTGGTACAGGCCCCTCTGCCTTCAGAGGACAAAGGATTTGGTGGTATAAATATTGAAGCTCAGACCCCAAGATTTCGGAACTCTTTTGGGATCAAGAAGACTGCCAAGAAGAAGAGCTGGAGAAGCTGTGAGGAGGAACTACCACTTTGCTGTGTGCTTTGCTGTGATGGCCTGAAGTGGCTGCTTCTGTCTTGGGCAGTGAAAGGACTGGACTGAACCTTCTTCAATCTACTTTTGTGAGTTTCTCCAAGGGCTTGAGTTAGAGCTTGCCCCCTGGTCAAGAAGTCTCAGGAACAGCAAAGACTTCAGGCTCTTTTGCCCTCAGCACTGGGAACTGTGTATTTTGTTCTTCAACAGAAGAAAAGCAACTCGACGACATCGACGACGACGCTGCCGACTCCATGTCCTGATGGCACCGCAGAGAGCACCACTGCAACGTCGCACCGCGACCCTGGTCTCACTGACGATGTCTGCTGCCACTGCCACGAGCCGCTGCTCGCACCACGACCTGTGGGCACCGCACTCCGCACCGCTTCACGACGACGCCATGGTATCCCCGACGACACTACTCCACGCCGGAATCAACGCCGCTGCTTGCACCGTGGTTCCAGTTCACTGCTCGTAAAGATACCAGACGTACCACCCTCATCCTGCACCGCAGCCTTGGCCTACCGACGCCGGTGCCATCGACTCCAGTTCATCAGCCAATGACAGTGCTTCAGCAACGACGACGCCACTGCTTGCACGGTGACCTGCCACCGTCACGAGCACCACCTTCATCTCACACCGCGACCCTGGTCTCACCGATGATGCCTTCCGTCACTGAGCCGCTGCTCGCACACGACCTGACGGCACCGCACGCCGCACTGCTGCACTTTGCACCGCAGCATCCGGCGCCTGCCGACTCCAGCGCTCCTGACTTCAGCAAAGAGGAGTTCGATCTGCAACGCGTGTGACTTCAAGGGCCCCGATGACTCCTGCACTGACCTCCGGAACAGACGCCTTGGCGGAGGGCCCCCTTTGCCTGAGTCAGCCCTTGCGTCGCCTGGGTTCCTTCTACCCCCCCTGCTGGGTCGGTCCACTGCAGGAGAGTCTCATGGCCCATGTGAGCAGAGAGTGGCCTGCATGAGTAGGAGCCTGCCGTGAGCCCGGCGAGGCCTACACCACCTGAGGCTGACATTGGAGGAGTGTAGAGTGGTTGGGGCCTCTCCACCATCGAGCTGCAATGGGGAGTGGTGGCTGGATCCCGGGAGACGCCGAGATGAGGGCACGATGCCCCTGCATGACCTTTGACTTTGCCAGCAGCCATCCCCCTCTTTAGAAGACGAGAGTACGGCAATGCACAGATAGCGGGGATTGGGTGGTGGGAGTCCCCCATCTCTCTTAGCTGCTACTGGGGGCTCCCCTCCCGGCCCTGCCTGGCGTCTGGACCACTTCCCTTCTCAAACTTCTTCTGGCATGGCAACCATTGGACTGACTCTCGGCCTGAACCTGCTTTGGCGGGTGCACTGGTGTGGGGGGGCAGATAGCTCCAATGGCAGGCTTATCGGTCAGTGGACACCTGCAGCGAAGATTAGTGTGGCGGGCTGAGCTGCCCCCCAAGCATAATTGTGCCCTTGAGCCCTGTGGTACCACCCGGTGGGGTACACCTGTGACTGTCCGTGCACTGGTCCTGCTAAGGGGCACCGAAAGCAAAACTGTGGCCTGTACACTTGACCCTGGGCTTCAAATGGACCCTAGGTGTGGGGTTGCATTGAGTACCTGGGATGGGGACCCAGGAGGTCTGTTATCCCCACCTGGAATAACCTGTGCGAGATACCTACCTGGAATCCTCTTGCTCTACTGGATCTCAGTCTGAGCTGGATACGCCACTTGGGTCTCTCTCTCTCTCCATGTACTATGTAGGGGAGGCATATTAACATACTCTTGGACCGTGGGCCTGCTCTCAGCCTCCTCCCCATTTTCTATAGCCCCCTCATAGCGTGGAACTGAGTGGATTTGGGTATAATTGAACAAGATACATACTTCGCAGAACACCTCTGTACTGGTGCTGCATCCACCTCGGGGCTGCCAGAGTGCTGCCAAAAACATTCGCTAGCCATGCCCAGACCCAAAGAAAACAAAGACCTGGATTACACCCCATCTAGAGACAACCCTGTAACCTCTCTATGTATGAAATCCACCCCTCAGCCACAGCCTGCATCTGACCCCCCAGGACCTTAGACAAGTCAGAGCCCGCCCGGGATCCCAATCACGCAGGCCTTCATGAATTCCTTCCTCCATGAAATCAAGGCAGAAATCGAATCACTTAAACAAGATTTCAAGACTGGTCTACAGGATATTCGGAGGGATGTCACAGAATTCAGAGGACGTGTGGATTATCTCGAGCGCACGATGTACGCAAGGACGTAAGATCACAAGAGTCTCTGGTTTAGGATGGAAGAGCTGAAGGATCAACAAATCAATCGACAACTCAAGCAGGAGGACCTCGAAAATCGAAGCCGTCGCAACAATCTACGTCATGGGGGTTCCCTCGTGGTGCAGAAGTTGAAGACATCATGACCTTCACGGCAGACCTCCTGCAGGTGATCCGAGAGAATGACAACGCATCTCTGTCGGCCCTAGACAGAGCCCACAGAGTCCCCGGGCACAGAGGACGCTCACACTTCTTTCCAGACATACTCACATGTGACCATTTCTTTGTTGAAAAGGAAGCCATCCTAAAGAAATCCCAGGGAGCTACAACCTTGTCCTACAATAGACACTCAATCCAAATCTTCCAAGATATAACCCCAGTTAGCCTCCGCAGATGCAAAGACTTTAAAACAGTCACGGGCAAGCTGCGAGAACTTAAAATCAAGTACCAGTGGGGCCCTCCCTTTGCACAGATTTTCTCTTGGAAGGGCAAACGCTGAGTCCTTCAATTGTAAAGAGAAACAAAGCAGCTCCTTCACCTCATGCTGGACCATGTGGAGGGGGCCTCCCCTTCCCCGGTCTTTCTGGAATGCCTCCTCATTTGGAATGGTCTACTGTTCACCGCAGAGACACAGGAAACATCCCAAAGACAGGACTCATCCCAGGCCAAACAAGACATCATCAACCACATCCTGACTCTGAATCACTCTCCCCCACAATTTTGCTCTCCTGTACAAACAGAATTACTTAAAAATGACCATCCATACCCCTAAATTATAAAGATTCAATCTGGTATCGTATATCTGGTTCTGTCCAAGGTGGTTTAAATATACGCAGCATAATCAGGTACCCTGTTGCACTGGCTGGATATGCCCTTGCTACTGTGGAAGCATGGGTAAACATATCTGTGAAATGTGACTCCCAGCCTTACCCTCGATTGATTCAACACCTTTCCCCATGTTCTGCCGAGATGTACCGGTGGCTGGCAATCCCTGCCACGTTCTAAGCAGTGGGTTGCCGGAAGCGGAGACTTGGATAAGTGCTTAAACCTGCCGCTTCCCCACACAACTACAGTGTCTGTCAGAAGAGTGACTTCTTCAGAATGGCCTGTTCTGGGAACTATGGGCTATTTCTCACAGACATTGAACTTTGTTGGCCCTGTTAGCTGTTTGCTGTTGATAATACTATCCTTACCCATCCCTTCCTTCCCCATCACTATCCCCTAGATTCGCCTTTAGAGAGGGGTACAAAACCAGATCTCTCCAGCCTAGTAAACCTATCATGTATCTTGAGAAACCCTCATCATTTAAGCCACATAAAATACATTCTTACACATCTCCCTATATCAGGCAGTTCCCAAATATGTACTAGTATTTTCATATGTGGTCTCACCAAACTTACCTTGTGGACACCCCCATCAGGATGACAGTGATTCCTCCCTTTAAGCTCCTTTTGTTTAATGTTAAGAGACTTAAGTCCCCTAACAAGAGACGCCAGGTTTGGCGCTGCCTACCTCTAAATGACCCTGACATTATATTCCTCAAGAAAACTCACCTTATCTCTGCTGACACTCGCCTTATGACACACCCTAATTATCCTATGCAATATTGGGCTTGTTCCTCTTCTAAAACTGCTGGAGTGGCCATATTACTGAAGGCTGGACTGGGTGGGAAAAGCCCCTAGGTGGTAAGGGACAGTGAGGGCCGCTACCCTAAACTCCAAATACAATGGGTCACACAGCCTTTGACTCTCCTAAATCTTTACGCACCCAATCAAGCCCAGGATATCTTCCTGCGCTCCCACCTGATAGACCTACTAAACTCTTCAGATGAAGCAACTATTCTCGGGGGTGACTTCAACCTGGTTTGGGACCCAGATTGGGACCGTAGTGTGCAAGCATATCAGGGCACTGGCGCCATGTCGGCGACCCTCAAGAACGCTATCACTAACTTCAGTCTATTAGATGCCTGGAGATATCTACACCCTGACATTAAAGACTACTCATTCTTCTCCCCTGTCTACCTCTCATATTTACAAATTGATTACTGTTTTCTTTCCCTCCCTCTGATTCACCATTTACCAGCTGCTGAGATGTCTCATATTTCAATCTCTCATCATTCCAATGTGTCAATTTCTCTCCAGCCTCCTACCCTACCGCGTAGAGCCCACCCTCGATGGAGGCTCCCTCTTCATGTCCTGCGTGACACAGTCGATATGGCAGATATCTGTAGGGAGATTGAGGCCTTTTTCATTGCAAACGATATCTCTGAAACTTCAGAATCTATTAGATGGGATGCCTTCAATGCAACTATCCAGGAAGTTATCTCCTCTATTGCTATAGTCCGCTCCCGGAAGGCTTGCCTCCTTGAATTAACCCTCTCTGCTGACATTAGAGCATTAGAATGTAAAGATCACCAACAACCCTTATTACAAAACAAAAAAGCACCTTGCTGCGTTGTGAGGCCAGCCGTGTCTACACCGCACCAACAAAGCAGAGCGCTCCCTGTTAGCTCTTTAAACAAAAACTCGACACAGGAGTGGACAAAGTACACAAGCTCACATTTCTAAGCTAAAGCAAGATGGCTGTTGGGCCACATTGGAGCTAGACAAGGGCCTAACTCTCTCAAACTTCTACAAAGACCTCTGCTGCGGATGAACCGCATGGCCCAGAAAACACCCCCACCAGGATGTCAGTGATCCCTCCCTTTAAGCTCCTTTTGTTTAATGTTAAAAGACTTAACTCCCCTAGAGATCGCAGTGCTCCAATCATCCACCATTTCGGGTATTCCTTTTGGGGGGTATGAGCATGAGATCTCATTATTTGCGGACAACCTTCTTCTTTCTCTCACCACCCATCCTCATCTCTTCCAGCACTAGCTTCACTCTTGCATTCTTTCGAAGAAGCCTCTGGTTTTAAAGTCAACTTAGCCAAATTCCATGCTCTGAATCTTACCCTCCCGCCCTCTGAGACTCAAGAATTACTGAATCTGATCCCTTTGAGATGGTCTGAGAGTTCAATACGATACTTAGGACTGGACTTGACTCCTTCTCTATCTTCCTAGACCCTGGCCAACTGGCCGAATTACAGATGCGCCATACAAGAGGATATCTGCAGATAGAGAAACCTCCCTCTCTCCTGGCTAAGGTGAATTAGCACAGTTAAGATGTCTCTTCTTCCAAAGGTGTTATACTTATATAAACCCTTCCTACCCCAATTCCGCACAATCTCTCCAATGAGATTAACCAGCTTCATTTGGGGTAACGGCCACCTGCGCTTTTCCAATAAAGTCTTGATGCTGCCTCGAGACCGGGGGGAATAGCGTGTCCTAACCTTCTTGAATATTATTGGTCCTGCCATCTTTGCTATATCATGGAATGGGTGGTGTGTGGAAGCGAAAAACACTGGTTCCACGTGGACCGCCTGGCCACATGTAGGCCCGTATGGGACTTAGCTGGGCTTCCCCGAGTCGTCCGCCCCCATAGCGCATACATAGTCAACCCCACCAAAACGTCCCTGGAGATATGGGAAAAACTCGCGGTATCTCGGGCCTGACCTCATTCCTATCCCCTAATACCCCTATTGCACGTAATTCTATCTTTCCACCTGCACAGCAGCCTCATGCCTTCACGCCCTGGACACAGTGTGATTGTTGCATAATCTAGGACTTATTTCATGGGGCACATTCACCAGTTTTGAACAATGCAAAACATCATTTCACGTCAGAGACAATGCAAGTATGCAAAACTATCAACTTCGGCACAGGCTGCTGTCCCTAGCCTACACGAAGGGAGCGACTAGGTTGCTTACTCCCTTTGAGACCCTGGTTCAGGCTTTTGAGGGTTCAAGAGGTTTGATCTCTCGCACATATAAAGTGATATAACTAGGCCTGGGTGAAGCACTACGCTACGCTCGCGTAGTTTGCGAAGTTCGCGCTACTTCGCACTACGCAAACTGCATGTAGCACAGCGCGAACACACGTAGCGTAGTGTTGCGTAGTGCTGCGGTCATTTTTTGCTTGCTCGCGGTCCTCAACGTCAAGTTGGCGACCGCGAGCAAGCAAAATGACATCCTGGCGAGACTTTTTCCTTGTTTGCGATCGCGAGCATGGAAAATAAACCTCCCGGCGAGATTCCCAACGCGAGGAGGTCAGGTTTCTCATTGCGAGGGGTCGCGTATGCTCGCGACCGCTCGCGATGAGAAACTACCAGTTCGCGTTGAGAAAGCTGCCGCTCGAGTAAAAATCTACTCGAGCAGCAGAAAACTACAGCTCGCACTGTGCAAGATGCCATTTTCAATGATTGCACAGTGCCGGTTGCTTGTCCGCACTGTGCAATCATTGAAAACAACATCTTGCACAGTGCGAACATGTTACTACGCAGTTCGCGAAGTGCTACGCATAGCTCGCGTAGTGCGAACTTCACTTTGCGTAGCTTCGCGAAGTAGCACGCCCACCCTTAGATATAACACTCACAGAAACTCCAATCTCACACATACCAAAAACAGTGGAATATAGATACTGATGGGGAGATCTCCCCAGAGAGCTAGGCTCTGGTGAGATATACCTAAAGTCTATTAAAGCATTCCCCAATGTGAGTCGGCCTATAAACTCATGACACGGTGGTACTTCACTCCCGCTCGTATCCAGAAGATGGTACCAGGCTTCCCCTGAACATTTTGGAGATGTAAGGGAGGAGTGGACGACTTCATCCACATCTGGTGGTCCTGTCCCAACCGGACGCTCTTTTGTAAGGAGATCCTTAGCCATATTAAAGATACAGTGGGAATCCCTATACCCAGCTCTCCACTAGTGACCCTGCTAGGCATTAGACCCTTACAATTAGCACTCAGATTGGTGCCTAATTGCACAAATTTTAGGGGCAGCACGATAATCCATAGCCCTATACTGGAAAAATCCTGCGCCTCCACCTATCGTGACATGGTTTCTTTCCTATGGCATGTCCTGGCCCTGGAGTTACTCATCGCGTGCCTAAATCATGCAGACATCAAATTCATCCCAAATAGATAACTCCTGCTTTGCCCTTGCCTCCGAGCTTTGCAGCTCTTCGAAGACACCCTCCTACCTTACTCAAGAGGAACCCACCAACACTCTCCTCCATCACAGGATCCTGATGGGGTCTCCTCCCCCTCCTAATATGTCTCAACAATCCCTCCATTGGCACTCTGAGAGCATCTTCTTCTCCCTGATCCCCCCACCCATTTCTTTTCTCCCCCCATATTTAGTAGAGTTGAGCATCTATTATCCTCAACTCCCATTAGCGACATCTCATATTTCCTTATGCATACTCAACTTGCTACAATGGCATGCATAAAATCTCTTTACATAGCACGTCTGCTTATTTATGACCCTCATACACTTAGTTGCTCACCTTTGGTGAGCCTCCCCTAATAAAGATGTTTAATAGATCTTCACATTTATTTGTACCCTTATATCTAATTGGTTTTCGTTGCAAAGTATAATATTAGCAAGTCTTTACCAGTGTATTAAGTTAATTGCAAAGCATATTGTTACATCTTTTTCATACCCCCATCTTTCCTTGGTTTTTGGTGTAAAGAATAATCTTTACAACTCCTCACCAGTGTATTGTGTTACTTTTGATGTATAAAGTTTATTTCTCTTTTCTTTTTTCTCTGTTAAATTTATATTCAAAAAACTGATTTGGAAACAAAAAACAGGTTGTCCTTTAACAGGAATAAGTTGTACTAGGTCTCCAAATACAATTAAATGTTTTCCACCAAACAGAACATTGTAATCTGTTTTTAAAATCTGTTGCATTTGCAAGTGTACAAACTCAAGCATTAACATTAAGTCTGAGACCATGCTCACCTCATTAATGATTAAACATTTACATTTCTTCAGTACTCCTGAGACTTCATAACAAGCTTCTCCCAATATTTTTTGATATTCCAATTTATTATCATGTTCAACAGGTAGCATAAGTAATCTATGTAAAGTAATTTCGTTAATGTTGATTGATGCTAATCCAGTTGGAGCTGTTACGATGCAAGATACATGTGATTCTGTCGTTTTGTGTAGATAACTGGTCAAAACTTTAATTAAGAAAATTTTTCCAGTTCCACCTTGACCACGAATGTACGATAGAATAGGTTTAACTGATGAACATTTTTTTTTTTTATCATGAAGGAAACCATGTTCTACCTGTTGTTTGGCTTGTAAATATATTTCATTTTTTTCAATATTTAGATGTTCCTCTAACTTTTCAAACTGAAAAATATCCTGTTGTGCTTGCTGCATTGCAGTTTCTACCTCATTCATGGCTATTGCTGCTTCATTTCCCATAATTGGTTGTCCCAGTGGATCTTCAGTCAATTGACCTGAACTTTGACTGCTTTGTGAACTTTCTCTAGCTATTTCAGTTGCAATAGTTTCTTCTTGTTTAATCTCATTATTTAGCATTTGTAAGTAAGTTGGAAAATTGTTCACTGAATGCTGTCTTTAGTTGCATCAAATGAATATTCATAGCAGTATAAGTAATTCTGTTTCACTATGCCTAGGCTTGAAAGGTTGCAGAAGTGCTAAAGCAAAATGTTCTCTCTTATCTTCAGTTTCACAACTCAGTTTTCTGTGGTTAATAAGATTCCCTTTGACATGTTTCACTAAACATATTTTTCTTCATTTATATTTTCTCTAACATTCTTTTTAAACCTCTAATGTTGAAGTATTTCATAGAGACATAGGTTTCAAGATGTGGGCTCCTTTTGAGATAGTATACATCCAACATATTAGGTTTGACAATATCAGTGCTTTCTGGCTCATACTATGCTAAGTATTGGATTTCTTGAAAAGATAACAATACTCTATTTTGTGTGGAGGATAGACCTAGACTTATCCAAATGATTACTCTTGACGTTGAATACAAACTGACTGAGCTGAAGCGATCGGAATAATCGTAAGATTCTATTTCTCTATGGCAAAGTATCTTCAAGCTGAAGCTGTACAATTTCTTGCTGAGGCTCTTTTCTGCAGAAATTTCCTCCCACATTTCTTTCATCTCTGACTTTCAGATTTTGTAATACAAGATGTGACATAATGAGCAATAGCAATTGAATTGTCTACAACAAACTGAATATCCATGTTTGCATTCCACATTCACTAAAACATAATGAAGGAGTTTTTACATAGTAAAGTCTCCTTACTAATTTCTGCATTTCAGAGTGGTGTACAGCTGACATTCTTAAATGATGAAAAGTGGTTTGGCACACATTTCTAGAAAGACAAGCCAGAGAATAACCCTGCAACTTAGTATATTTCCTTTTTTTACTTTTACAGGGATCTAATTCTTGCACTATCTTAATCTTTTGTTTAACCATTTTTTTCATATTCACGTAAAGAAAATTGCAATATGTCAATAGACTCTTTCCGTATACTGCAAATATTGCTACAATCCCACTTATATACAGGAGCTTGTGTATGCCTGCCTTGAACTTCTTCAGCTATTACTTCGTCTACATTCCTAACAACCATTTTTTCCTTTGGAATGGGAGAGCCATCTTTCACCTCATAACATCGACAACTAATATCAACTGCATGTACTAATGTGTGAAAGAAAGGCTCTGTACTGGAAGTGTGCTTCCATTCACCAGTAACATTTTTACAAAAGTTACTTCTATGGACCAGTCTTTTTCATTTGCTTTTCTCCTTCATAAACACTATTGTTTTATCCAATGTTCTCATTCTCTTCTACATTAAGATAAATACGTTTAAAATGTGTTTAAACTCAAAAGCTCTATCTACTACACTTTCAATCTGTTGCTTTTACTTATAAAACACTGATCTTCTTTTTATAATTGTTTTATTTGTTTAGTAAATTTTGAATTGCTCTACTTCTAAACATTCTTTTTCATATAACCTTATACTGTTTTTGCCTTTTTGCCAGATGTATTGTTTTTCTATAATCTGAAGTTTTTTCAACATGACTAATTCTCTTTTGTTTCTGATTTCTTGATAAACTTTTCTTTTTCTTTTCAACAGATCCACAGTTTTCAATCTTTGTAATAGTGTTTTAAGAAACTGTTTAGTTCTCTTACCTGAAGACTTTTTTCCTCTTTAACATTGTGTGCAACATCTAATTTCTTCTTTTCACTCTTCTTTGGGTAGTACTGTTTTTTTTTGTTCTCTTCTTTTTCCATGTTTTCTTGCCAGCTTTATTTTTTTTTATTCGGTAAAGTAAATATCAAGAATAGTTTCAATAGCATGTTACATACATTTTTTTTTTAAATGCATTACATAATACTATTCATTATAATCGCTAACCACTTATTTAAATTGCTTTGCCATTGTCTCCATAAGCAATAAATATAATGGATATCTAACTATGCACATTAGTAAAGCTGTAAATGGTTTAAAGTCTGGTTGAAAAGTTTTATAAATTTGTATACCCTTTTATTTTCTACATCAAGGATTTTATATTTATTTTACAGGATAGACCAGGTATGAACCTTTGCATTCAAACGCTTACATCAGCCCTGCCTAGCAAACAGATCTATCTTTTAGTACTACAATGGGAAGTACTTTTCATATTATTTTCCCATGGGTATCATAGATGATATACTTTTTCACATACTATAATCAGCTGTACTACACAACTCAAACTAAACGTGGAGGTAGTAACATACCTAACACATGGTAGCAGTCAGACATTCCAACTTGAGAGAGTACGATTGCAGTTTAAAGGACACACCTCACTATCTGCAGCCTACTGCCAGTGTACCGATACAAAGACTTATACGGACTTGGATACAGGTTAACACATCTGGGAACATGCTTTAAATCTAACTTTTCCCTACCAGTTTGATTAGAGAACGAGATGTTGCAATGCCAAGGATAAACCAAAATGAAAGGCCAACTCCTGTCATGCCACTCTTGTGAATGTCAGCATCTTTCTAGAGAGCTCAATCTCTGTGCCAGTGCCTTCTTACAGGAAAGATAATATATTCAATCAAGCGTATACATACTAGAGTACCCCTCTTTCACACATTATACTTTCTAAATGTCAACATATTTGTAGAGACCTCAATGATTGTGGCATTGCCTTTCTAGAGGTATGATAACATCCAAACAACGCTGTACGTACTAGGCTACCCCTGTTAGGCACCACAGGTTTTCTAAATGTTTGTACAAGAAGCTGCATGAATCCCTTTCTGGCCCTTACCCAGCAAAGCTGGGTATGAATGTGTATGTTCAAGTATTAACATTATGCCTGGCTAGATTAGGCATCTGTGCTTCTGCGACTGAATACTGAAGCAGCTCTCACAAGATTAGTGCAGCTCTATGATAAACTACATAGGGGCATATTAGCAAGAACCTCGTTAAAATTATCGCCGTTTAGCGGCAGGAAACTGCCGCTAAAACGGCGATAATGGGCTTGCTAATATGCGTTATAGAATTCCAATAGAAGCCCAGGTTAGATGTCCTGCATATCTAACCTGGGCTTCTATTGGAATTCTATAACGTATATTAGCAAGCCCATTATCGCAGTTTTAGCAGCAGTTTCCTGCCGCTAAAACAGCGATAATTTTAACGAGGTTCTTGCTAATATGCCTCATAGTTTTTTAAGTTAGGGTCATCAGCTGTTCCATACGCTTCAAAGTACGCGTAAAAGTACACACATAGCTGATACATGGTTTCATTGAGATATTGAAACTTGACACACTACGCTTTCAGTTTAAAGCAGACACCTAACTTTCTATGGCCTACTTGAGCTGTTCCTTTGCAGAGACTCCTATGGAGTACAATATACATTGATACATCTGCAAACATGTTTTAAAACTCAGTTTTCTCTTGCAGTTTCATTACACAGTTACAGCTCACAATGTCAGACCTGTGACAAAAAGAAAGGCCAACTCCTCTCATGCCACTCTTGTGAGTCTCAGTATCTTTCTAAACACTTCCATTACCATGTCTGTGCCTTTTAGGGGTAGGATGACACATATAAAGAACCCTTTTGATATCAGACTGCATCTGTTTCATAACGCATGCTCTCTAAATGTTTGTAAAAGAAGCTGCATGGATCGCTTTATGCTTATTATACAGGGCAGGCCGTTATGCAACAGAGTCACTTAGTGCTTCTGTGATACCTGCCTAGGTAACAGATCTATGCTTCTAGGACTAAAAGCCGAAGTAGCTCCCATAGGGTTTTGCAGCTGTATGATAAAGTACATACTTTTTAAGTTGTGGTCATCAGTTGTACCACACGTGTCAGACAATATGTAAAAATACAGACATAGCTGAGACATGATACCAGTGAGATATTGAAACTTGACACACTACGATTTAAATTTAAATCAAATACCTCACTATCAACAGCCTACTTGAAGTGTACCTTTGCAGAGACTAATATTGATTACGATATAGATCTGCAAACATGTTTTAAACCTCAGTTTTCTCTTGCAAATTCATTAGACAGTGACAGCTCACAATGCCAGGCAAACACTAAAATGAAAGGCCTACTCCTGTCATAGAACTCTTGAGAGTCTCAGCATCTTTCTGAAAACCTCATTGAGTGTCTCTGTGCCTTTTTGGGGTGAGATGACATGTAAAGAAACACATAGGCACTAGAATATCTCTGCTTTACACCACATGCTCTCTAGATTTATGTAGAAGAAGTTGTATTGATTCCTTTCGGCTCATTGTACAGGGCTTAAGGGAATTGAACTCTGTATTTGATTGCTTCTGTAACGGCTAGTTCTGTTATTTTGTGCCTGAATGCTGTAGTAGCTCTGACAAGATTTGTGAAGAGGTATGATAATCTGCATAGTTTTTAAGTTAGGATCATGAGCTGCACAAACATATCAGACTACACATAAAAGTACACACATAACTGACACATGGTAGTACTCAGACATTCAAATTTGTCAGTGAATGTTTTCAATTTAAAGCGCATGCCTCACTCTCTATGGCCTACTTTGAATGTTCCTTTGCAGAGACTTATATGGACCACAATACAGGTTACATCTGTCGACATGTTTTTAACCTTACTTTTCTCTAGCAGTTTTATTAGAGAGTCTACGGTCACATTGCCAAGCCTGTGACAAATTGAAAGGCCAACTCCTCTCATGCCACTCTTGATAGTATCAGCATATTTCTAAACACTTTCATTACTATGGCTGTGCCTTATTGGGGTAAGCTGACACATGTAAATAAGCCTGTTGATATGAAACTATATCTGTTTCACACTGCATGCTCTCTAAATAATTGCAAAAGAAGCTACATGCATCAGTTTCTCTACAGAGCAGTCCAGTATGCAACTGAGGTGCATATGTACAAGCCCCTATAACCACCACAACATCACTTTTTCCGATGTTGTGGTGGCGATAGGTGCTTAGCCTTATTTACAAGGCAACGTTAAGCCACTAAATGTGGCTTACCACTGCCTTATAAATAAGGCCCCCTTTCACGCTATGCTTGGCGTAAAAGCGGTGGGCAGTGGGTGTTGCGCTGGGCATTCCACCGCAGCACCCATTGATTTAGAGGCTGCCCCTATGTACAAGGGCAGCGTACATAGGAGGCAGCGCCAAAATTAAGACCAGGGAAAACTTGATCTTAACATGGCAAAACAAGGAGAAATGCATTATTTCTCCTCCTTTATGTTTTTTCCATGTGTGCTGCCTCGTGCAGCACACATGGAAAAAGTAAACTGCCATGAATTGTTTATGTACAGGAAGGTCCCCCTTCCTGTACATAAACAATCTTTAAAACAAAATGCCATTTTGTGACTTTCATGTGTGCTGCGTGAAGCAGCATATATAATAGTGACAAAATGGCATTTTAGGATTGTTTATGTGCAGGAAGGGACACCTTCCTGTACTTAAACAACCCTTCCCTGCACGCAGACACCCTTGCACTATGGTGCAAGGGTGCCTACATTGGCGCTACACTGCTAAGTGTAGTGCCAGCACAGGGGGAAACACTAGGCTGCACCATATCTTTGTAAAATTGGTGCAGCCTTGTGTTTCTGAAGCGGCGGAGTGAGGCGATAAGCCACCATGACAGCTAACACCTCACTTCCTCATACATATGCACCTGAGTCTTTGAGTGCTTTGTGATGTCTGTCTAGGTAACAGATGTATGCTTCTGGGACTAAAAGCCGAAGTAGCTCTCACAAGTTTTGTGCAGCTGTATGATAAACTACAGAGTTTTTAAATTAGGGTCATAAGCTGTACCAAACTGTGTCAAACTACACCTAAAAGTACATACATGCCTGACATATGCTAGCACTCAGACATTCAAACTTGACAGAGAATGCTGTAAATTTAAAACACTAACTTCACTATCTACATCCTACTTCAAATGTACCTATGCAGAGACTTATATGGATTGGGATACTGGTTAATACATCTGTGAACATGTTCTAGGCCACACTTTTCTCTACTACTTTCATTACAGTGTCAGACCTCACAGTGCCAGACCTACACTAAAAGGAAAGACAGACTCTTCTCATGCCACTGTTGAAAGTCTTAACATCTTTGTAAACATCAATAAGTGTATATGTGGCTTTTAGGGGTGATATAACACATGTAAACAAGCCTATACACATTAGACTACCTCTGTTTCTCACTGCATGCTCTGTAAATGTTTGTAAAAGAAGCTGCATAAATCATTTTCTGCTCAGTATACAGGGCAGGCGGGTATGCAACTGAGTGTTTTAGTGCTTTTGTGACTCCTGCCTAGCTAACACATTCATGGTTCTGCGACTGATCAATACCTGCTTCACATGTGTCAAATAACACGGGAAACTATCACCAAACCTGATACATGGTACCAGTTAACAATTCAAATTTCACAGAATACGCTTCTAGTTTCAAGCACAAGTATCAGTATGTACAACCTAGTTACAATCTTCATTTCAGTACAATTATATAGACTACAGTACAGATTCCTACATTTGGTACTATGTTTTAAACCTCACATTCTGTATTGCTTCTGCACTTTTATACACAGTGCATATCAAAGTAAAAAACGTAATTTGAATCACTGAGGCACTCCTACACCATATATAACATACCTTACACATTTCTAACATACCTTTGAAATCCTGTTGCAGAATATGAAAATATCGCAAACTCCTAAATAATTGTCTTTCCCACACAATAAATGTGATGCAGCACTCTAAATAAGTAATGGCAAATGTTCCCTCTCTTTTCCCACACAAATGAATGTAAGTAACTAATCAAAATACTCCCTTCATTTTTTCAAACTCCAAAACCACTTTCTATTGGATACTCATATTAACCCTTTAATAATCTCTTCTAATTGAGCTGATTCTGGCTCAGTAACTTAGCAGAGTTGAACCCCTACGAGAGTTAAAAACCTATTTCCATTAATAAAAGTATTATCTTTCAAGACCATACCACTTCTAAACATAGTACGGAGTTTCAGAAAACTTAATTTGCAAGTATATAACATGTATATAACATTCAATTCTATATTTTAAAACCACAGTTTACTTTAAACCCTTTCCCCAAAGTGCTTCATCTAAGTTTCCATCTAAGTTTCCATAGCAATACTTTCTGCAAATTTCAACTGTACCAGTAGGTCAAACTTTCACCAAATTTTTAAATGCAGCCCACTAGCTTCCAAATCCAAATAACAGGTGTGGTTGACTATTGAAAATGTCAGCTTATTCAGTCTACTGTACCTATCTAACTTTTCTCCATAACCAATCAAAAAGATACTAGTTTTCCAAAGTAACATGCAACCTATTTTTAAGTACACAATGTTTATGAATAGCCAATTACTTATCTGATTTTTCTTAAACAACATTCTGTCCACCATTTTAGATACATCTCACTAACCAACTGACTTATTCAGCTACAGACATCTTTTGGTTCCTTCCACACATCCCTTCAAAAAGCTTACAGTAGGATTGTAGGGCACACCTATGTTTTCTGGGGCAAAAGGTATGCTGAACACAGAGGTATTGACAAAGATTTAGGTTTGCATAATGTGGATCTGAAAAGTTATAAAAGTGGAAATAATTGATGCCTTTGGTTAACACATTTTTGAATCTCCAACACCCTGAACTCATGGTTGTGCACTCTGTGGTGGCAATGACCCAGGCACAGTGACTGGTGTAGGATTGGAAATCCTAATGAAGGATACCTTTGC
The DNA here is from genome assembly GCF_964204655.1 of Triturus cristatus. Classification (NCBI taxonomy): domain Eukaryota; kingdom Metazoa; phylum Chordata; class Amphibia; order Caudata; family Salamandridae; genus Triturus; species Triturus cristatus. Next base: position 624,871,010 of record NC_140588.1, on the reverse strand, counting down.
ACAATTGATGTTGCTTTTCACTCACACTGTCTTTGTATACTCTAATATATGCCAAAGACAGAAATGGAAGTGGTCAATTCTGTCCACAGATTGACACAGCTAGGAAGCATGTTAATAAAGCTGTTTCTGCTTACCTCAGAGACCATAACATGGGCTCTGTCTATAACAACAATCTAACACTGTCAATTTGATTGTGAGTATTTACTTCACTCTCAGTAGCTCTATAATAAATTTCAAAACTGTAAGAGCGGCTGTGTAATTATTTGATATTTATTTATTTATTTATTCAAGGTAGATCCGTGACTCCACTGCGACGTTACACTGGGGGCCGCACTGAGCGCCACAATGGGGTGGCGACTCCTAGCACGTAAAAAATAATACGATTATTAATAACCCCCCTTCCCTAGGCCTATTTCAGCCCAGGGGACCCCATCCCCCAGAACCAGGCCTTCACTGTTTCTTGTTTAAATGGGAAGGGGCCCCCTCCCCGGGCCGATATTGACCTGGGGACCCCATCCTCCAGGGCATGGCCTCTTGTTAGGGGCCACGGGGGCTGGCTCAAGGCCCCCATGGTCCCTTCCTGCCCCCCGCCTCTTTCCAGGAGCCGGTATTGCTTTTGGGTGGAGGGAGCTGCTAACATACAACTCCCTCTGTCCAAAAGCAATTCTGCTCCGTTTCATGGAAGCAAGAGCATATTTTATTTGCTATGGCTCTGCAGGAGCAGTGCTCCCACCAAGCCATAGCCAACTACACAATGTCCCGGGATGGGCACCCTTGGGACATTGCTGGAGCTCTGGGGGCCTAAAGTAAATGAATCGCCGGAGCCCACGCTTCATTTTTTAGAAATGTTATGCCAGATTTGTCGATCCTTTGAATCTCCAGCCAAAATATTTTTTTTTAATTGTTTTTGGGGGCACTGGGGGTCCCTGTGGGACTCCCTGAACAGGCCTACGGGGTAAGGGGGTTTCTACCCTGCACCCTTCTCTTGTTTATTTTGCTTTTTCTTGTGACTCGGTTACAAGAAAAAACAGGAGTCGGGAACTGCTGCAGAAATTGTTACAAAAAAGTGCTTTTTAGGCCCTGGAAGGGACACTGTGGGACTGCCCCCCCCCCCCCCCAAGAGGCCTAGGGAGTCAGGGTTTTACTACCCTGCCCCCTTTACTTTTTTAAAAACTGTTTTTCAAATGGCTTCCATCAATTCCTGGTTTGAAGTGTTGGCAGCCAATCAGATCTCAGCACGATATTGGGAGGGTTTGCAGATCCACTGTGGCCACAGTTGACTATCTGAGAAATGTTTAAATTTCTCATGAACTACTTAATGGATTTACACCATTTAATAAAAAGAGTGCTTTCTGAACCAAGAGCAACCTTATTGCCAAATTTGGTGTAATTCCGTTCAGCAGTTCGGGCTGTAGCCGCGTCCAAAGTTTCCTATGAAAATTAACTTTGAGAAAAAGCTTTTTTGGTACCCCCTTTTTCTCAGCCCCTGCTTGACAAATCACCCCCACCTTTCAGCATAGCAGCTGAAGTAAGAGGCCCACTAGTTTTTAAAATTTCACGAAGATTTGTCAAACAGTTCCAAAGTTATTGGCAAATGAAAAAATGCTCTTCCTATGGAAACTAGGTCTTCAGGAACACTTTGAGATTTGACACTATGAGATTTGACCATGTTAACTTCTGTAGTATTATCTGTATCTGAAGCACTAGAGCTATACACCTCTTTCCCTGCCTTAAGCTTGCCAACACACTTCATCATATGCTCCACTTGCTTAGCAACAATAAGAACCTCCTCAAGAGGTGGCTCATCTTTCATCCAAAGTTTCTTACGTGATTTGGCACTGTTAAAGCGCAGCACAAACTGATCTCTAATCCTTTCTTCAGTCGCACCCCCAAATTTGCATTTAGATGCCAATTTCCTCAAAGCATTCACAAACTCTGCCACAGATTCATCTTTACTCTGACATCTTAAACCAGAATGATATATTTCTAAGATTGTACTTACACGTGGTAAATAATGGTGCTCTAACTTGGCAATCGCAATTTCATACTCATTTAAGTCACGTGCCCCTGCTTGCGGGAGATCAGGTACATTTTCTAACACATCCTGTCCCCCCGCCCCTAAACAATGTAGCAACAAAGCATGTTTGCGTTCAGCACTTAGATTAGTACAACAAACCCCTGCATAGTTCCCAAATACCTTTTTCCACTTTGACCACCCTATAGATGGTTCACCAGGGGAAGGGAGAAAAAAAAAGGGGGTGACGTTACATTCTTCATTTTCCTCTTTAGTTTCAAATATCTAACTTGCACAAATTAAAAAATTATATCAATGTTAATAAACATAGAGCAGGAATAAACTTGTGTGCCAAACTAAGAATAGAGAAACACATACACAGAGCAGCTAAATACAAAGAAAAGGTTTACGCTAATAACACTTTTGAGCAACTAAAAGGCACAACAATGACTAAAGTAGTGCCATGGACCTGTCACTCAGATTTACAGTTAGTTTGTCTTTTCTCTTTCAGAATGACTTTATGTTCAAGAAAAGCTGGAGGGTGAACTCGACGTTCATCCGCGCTACAAATTATTAAGATACTCTACTTTTAAATAATGCCGATGTTGCATGCACTTCCTACGAAACATAACAATGAGTTGGAGGGCGAAGAGCAGTTCCTCCGAAATAGACTCTGAGCACTTTAGATATGAGTGAAATTGAAGGTATTTCGCTTCCTGCTGCTTTACGTGCTCTAGTTGTCTGAAAAATAAACTATCTCCTTTACTGAAAACTGACGCATGCACAAAGCGTTGAAGGGAGAAGAGTCGTTCATCCGAACGCTTAAAAGCAATGCAAGAACTAGTTAGAGGGCGAATAGTCGTTCCTCTAAGCCCAGGGGCAAGAATATTACATGCACCTCGGGACGCTATTAATTCACATATGCCATCAATATCGCTCAGGGAGAGCACAAACCAGTCCTCCAACAGCAGCGTTTGAACAGAAGAGACGCGCAGGCTCAAAGCAGAGACAGGGTCTCAAAGTCAGAAACACACCAGGATATCGTCTCACCGAGGATCCCTGGTGTAATGTGATGCTGTGTGTTAGGCTTGTGCATGTTGTGGTTTGAGCGCTGTTCCATGATCTAGCGCTAAACGTTGTGTGCCAGGATTCTTACATGGTCAGTTGTCAGCGATCCTGGTATGCGGCGGAGGCGTCTGGTTGTGGTGCATTATTATCACATTAAACTTGAATCTACTTACAACCCACAAGTCGGATCCGTGATTCCATACTTCATTTGGCGACGACCGACGGAGCTACGCGTCCTGCACCCACCAGCCAAGAATTTCACACAAAAGTGGATTGTTGAGGAGTTCACCTCTTCACGCCTTCTACACAACTGGAGATCTTCGCAAGCCCTCGCATCCGAGTCTCAACTCGTGCCAGCGACGATTTTGCCAATGTTCCTCACTCCAAGTTTACAACGGCAACACATCGCACCCTCACGCGCGTCTTCGCGCATGCGTAGTAACGCATGACGCACACACGCAACGGCGCTAGCGGCCATATTGTGGTTGTTTACTTGTCACCTTAGCAACCAACTAATACGCAACGCTACGCCGCGGAGAGCAGCTGACTCCTGCAACTAATTTCTTCTTTGACTCGCTTTAAGGTAGGATCCAGCCTGCACGTTTTTACGGTGACAGGCACACCTTGAATATTTCAAAGTTCTGATTATTTTCATGCTTGAGCTGTTGGATTCTGTAATAAGCTCATTTCAAAACGTTAGTTCACATGAGATTTACTTTTCAATTCTTACTGACGTCAAGAAGTGTATTTATTTCAATATTTAAATAATTTTTGTTGTTACTTCAACCCCTTCTCTACGTCTTTATTGTTGTTTGAACCAGCAACTATGGCGTCGTCTCAACAATTTGCACAACCGCCTCCCTTCTTGCAACAACCTGGGAAACCCAGCATCCCATGGCGCCAATGGGTAAAAGCATTTGAAAATCACATTGTAGCTATTGATGCTGTCAAGTTTCCTCCGCAGCGCAAAGTAGCAATTCTTTATGGGTGTCTTGGTCTTGCTGCACAACATGTTTTTGAGAACTTGCCTAAATTTTCAACTCCGGCTGGTGAAGCTGGTGATGCTGACCATTGGAACGTGTATAAGGAGGCGTTATCGCGACTTGCTAGTCACTACGATCAAGAGTCGGACGTTATGCTTGAGAGACATAATTTCTTTAGAGGAAAACAAGGTGAAGATGAATCGGTGGAAGAGTATATTGCACAATTGCGAGTTTTGGCATCTACATGCGAATTTGAAGCTGACCCTGAAATTTACATTCGCGACCAATTTGTTTTTGCTTGCTTTTCAAAGAAAATTCAGCAACGTCTCCTTAGTTGCAGAAAACCTTCTCTCCAAGAGACGATTGACACCGCCAAGAGTATTGAAAGATCCATTGTCACTTCTAAAGTTCTTCAACAAGAACAGCCCGTCACCTCATTCAAGACTCCTACACAAGATATTGTTAACTCTGTAAATGCCATATCTATACATAGACCTACTAAGCAGTTTGTAAAGAAAGGAAATACATTCTGTTATAGATGCGGTTCTAAATCGCACTTAAGCAATTATCCCATGTGCCCGGCCATCGGGAAAAGGTGTGTTCTTTGTAAAAAGATTGCCCATTTTCAAGGTTCTTGTAGATCCTCGAAAAGACCCACCACCATAAATAGTGTAGCTTACGCTGAAGCCGTTGATGATTGTTCAAATCAATTTCAAGACATGGTAGTTTCTATTGAATGCAATTCCATTGCTACCCATCACGGCGTCAAAGGCCCTTTAGGAACTGCATATTTTGGTAAGGTGGAAATTCCTGTAATGGCAGACTCTGGTTCTCCTATAACCATTCTATCAGATGTTACATTTCATGATAAATGGAAAGATTCAATCACTCTATGTCAAACTGACGTCAACCCAAAGGCTTTTGGGGAGTTTGATATAGACATGTTGGGATATTTTAATTACAGACTGGAATGTTTAGGTAGATCCATTTTTACTAAGATTTACGTTGCAGTTAAAGGACGCAATATTATTGGATGGCAAGATTTGGCGATAATGGGTTTACGTTTCGTTCCAGGTTCCGATAGTCCAATTGTGCTTGGCGATCCCCCTCAGGGCTACAGCCCTGCTGGTTCCATGAACGATGTACATCCTATTTCTGAATGTTTATGTCTTTCAGACCGTAATTCGGACATTAAAAAGCTCTTGGGTAAATTTCCAAAATTATTTTCTGAAAAGTTGGGAACCGTTAAAGGGTTTCAACATCAGATTAGGTTGAAATCTGATGCCCAACCTTTTGTTCATAAGGTACGACCCTTGCCACTTAGTGCAAAGGATGAACTTAAAGCTGTTCTTAAAAAACTGTGTGATGATGGCGTTATTGCTCCTTGTGACTCCTCTGAGTGGGTTTCTCCCATTGTTATTGTCCGCAAAAAATCCAGCGAGGTCAGATTATGTGCGGACTTGTGCACTTTGAATAATAACATTCTTATTGACTGCCATCCTCTTCCTAAAGTTCATGATCTCCTGGCTAATTTGGGAGGGGCCAAGTTTTTTTCACTCATTGATTTGCGCTCTGCTTATCATCAGGTTCCCTTGACAGCTGATTCTCAAGAGTTAACAACTTTTGTCACACCTTTTGGGGTGTTTAAATATCTTAAGTTACCTTTCGGCTTAGCCTCTGCAGCCAGCGTATTTTAAAAAACCATTAACAGTTTGTTTAAAGATATCACACGTGTACAAGCCTATCAGGATGACATTCTAGTTTATTCTAATGACTGGGAGACTCATTTGAACGATTTATCCTTGGTCTTAAACAAATTGGATCAAGCAGGCATGACTATTAGGGCAGAAAAATGTAAATTTGCAACACAACAATTGGAATATTTGGGTCATACACTTTCTCCAGAGGGTATCAAGTCAAAAATGTCTCTTATTAAAGCCATTAGCCATGCTACTCCTCCTAAAGACAAAGATGCACTTAAGTCTTTTTTAGGCTTGGCGGAATATTATGCCCGTTTTGTTAAGGGGTATGCACAAACGGTAGAGCTCTCCTCCATAAAGGATCAAAGTTTGAGTGGTCCGAAGAAGTCTCTTCTTCTTTTCTTCAAGTTAAGAAACTTATCATGGATGCACTTGCTTTACACCCTTTTCATGACTCCTCGAAATGTTTTATTATGGTTGATGCTAGCCTTACTGGTTTAGGTGCCGTTCTTAGTCAATGGGTCTTAGGTAAGGAGCACACCATAGCTTTCTCCTCTAGGATGTTAAAGCAGTCTGAAACTCATTATAGTACCATAGAACGTGAGGCTCTTGCCGGTGTTTGGGCCATTGAAAAGTTCAAAAATTACATTTGGGGACGTCAGTTTGATCTGTTCACTGATCACAAGCCTCTGACGCAATTATTATCTGGTAATGGCCTTGGCAAAGCATCAGCAAGATTGGTTAGACTGTTGTCTAAATTGCAAGAGTTTCATTTTGCCATTAAACATATTTCTGGGGGGCACAATTTTAGGGTGGATTGCCTGTCTCGCATGGCTTTTCATGATTCCTCAGAGGTTGAGATTTCAGAGGATACGGAATGTGTCATTGCGACTCTTGATGCTGTACATTCTTGTCCAAATACTACTGAAGAGTTTTGGCTAGACGCACAGCATAAAGACGACACTCTTAAACTTGTTTCTGAGTACATTGTTGAAGGTTGGCCAGAAAATAGAAAACTTTCTAATGAGTTGAAAGCTTTCACCATGGTGGCATCTGAGTTATCTTTAGTCAACAATATAATCATGAGACATGATTGGTTTGTTCCCCCTGCCAAACTTAGAAATGACATTATCAAATTTGCTCACAAAGGTCATTTAGGTATTTCGAAAACTTCTCAACTCATCAAGTTATACTATTGGTGGTCATCCTTAGAATCACAGGTTAAACATGTTGTTGATTCCTGCCCGGAGTGTTTATTATCAGACAAGAAATGGAAAGTCATGAGCACGCCACTGCATCCTGTTCCCTATCCTACGAAACATTGGGATAAAGTTGGCTTGGACTTTTCTGGCCCATATGACTGTTTGCAACATGATCTAAAGTATATCATTTTGTTGATTGACTACCACTCTAAGTGGGTTTACCACATGTTTTGTGATTCACCAAGTTCTCTTAATGCCGTAAAGTTTTTGAGAAGAGTTTTCTCTTGAAGGTTCGCCTTCTATTTTAGTTTCTGATAATGGCACTCATTTTATTTCAGAGAAATTCAGTTACTTTCTTGCTGATTGTGACGTTACACATTTTAAGGTTGGTCTTTACTCGCCAACGTCAAATGGTTTGGTTGAAAGAGCGAATAGATTAGTTAAAGATGCTATTCAGACAGCTTTATCCTCACGACAAAATGTTCAAGACTTTCTTGAGGCAAAATTATGGGCGTATAACATATCTCCTCATTGTACCACTGGGGTGTCTCCATTTTCACTTTTAAGAGGTAGAACTGCTCATACTAGTTTATTTCCAAAGTGGTTGGTTAACAAACAGGACAAAGATTTGCCTTGCAATCATGAGGTAGCTTCCAGAGTTGCCGAGAAACAAGATCTCATGAAGAGTACTCATGATAAAGGTAAAGTGTTCAAGTCTTCACACTAGGAGGATGGTAGCTGGGTCCTTATTAAGAACCCCAAAAGAGTGCCTAAGGGTACTTCAAGATTTTCTCCTCCAGTGCAGGTCACGGGGGTCAGTAAGTCATCAGTCTTGCTTGGCCATAAAGGGTGGTGGAGTAAGAGATCGCTCGTTCATCTCTCTAATTCTCAAGCTGATTATTTACTTAAGCTTTCCAGTCAAGAATTAGAAGATTCTGATTGGGTTCATCTATTAAATGATTCACCGTCTAGTGTTGGAAAATCTTCTACTCTGTCTCCCATTACACATTCCAGCTTGGAACCTTGTGCAAGTACCCGCACTGTCGTTTCCAGCTCGGATGCTTCTACTTCTTCATCATAATTGGGAGTTTGTTGTAGAAGATTGCCCACGAAATTAAGTGACTATGTTTTGTCATGATGTCATGATTAATTGTTGTTATGAACTTTTGTTTTATTAGGTTCATGCTTTTATGCTATAATGAATTTTGTACTTTTGGTTAAGTTTTTCTTTCTGTTTAGTTCCTGGTGGGAAGGGAGAAGTTGTAATGTGATGCTGACCGGCATTCTCGTGCCGGGAGTGTTAGGCTCGTGCATGTTGTGGTTAGAGCGCTGTTCCACGATCTAGCGCTGAATGTTGTGTGCCAGGATTCTGACATGGTCAGTTGTCAGCGATCCTGGTATGCGGCGCAGGCGTCTGGTTGTGGGTGCATTATTATCACATTAAACTTGAATCTACTTACAACCCAAGAGTCGGATCCGTGATTCCATACTTCACCTGGCCCAAACAAAAGTAAAGAAATGCTTCGGTCGAGTACATGACTCGAGGTCCGCCAGCAAAAACCGACCAACTCAGCATCTCACACCGCACAGCTGCGACAACGAGCTGCCACTCGCCTTGTTGAGGTGTACGACGGTGATAAAAGCAGCATGAAGACGAGTCCCATCCAGCGTCGCCAAAATTGTGATGTTGTGATAAAGAAGGGATGAAACGGTTAAAGGTATGAGATGTTTAATCTTTACAACTCATCCAACAGCGATGGCGCAGCGACTGTCAACTCTCAGATTCCTCTCACATGAGAGCCTTCCGAAGCATTCTGACAGTGACCTCATAACAAGTGAGATTCCACGCCACAGACAGCTTCCCCCTACGGTTTTATTGTTTTCTTAAGGATATGGAACACCTTTTCTCATTTACGAGCTCTGTATTGTATTAGACTGCACCACCATTTGGTGGACTGACATAAATAAGTACCGGTGTTTAGAAACAAGTGGCGGTGCTAAGCACAGGCAAACACGGCACAAACTAAGAACTGCCCCAAAACACTGTGATTAACAGGTCACACTTCTTCATAAGGGGAGGGGTGGTTCACTTAGGGTTGAGCTGATTAAATTACACTTGAATCCAGCCTTGAAATCACAACACTAGATGGTCTTTAAATGAAGATGTAAATGTTTGGTGTGGTTCAAAGTGTACATGACAGGAGTATCTCATCTCTGTTGGCCTGATTCTTGAAATAAAACTCAGCACCCATCGATTTATTTCCTCTATTTTATTGTTGTTCTACACTAAGGCTGCCAACAGTACCCCTGGAGGTTTTGTGAATTACCAATTACCTTAATTCAAAGGCAGGTCCATATGAGTAATTATGAACAATTTGAAAGAACGCGTGCAGAATTTCTCTCTGACTTTGGCTCTCACCTTTTCTATCTTAAACTTTTCTTTTGAAGTCCAAAGCACTCTAAAGCTTCCACATACGTAGATTGACACTTTCCAAAATACTGATAAATATATAAAATGCCCAGAAAATATATCACTGCATTTATTAAGGCATCAGAAATAATATTTATTTAGTGCAAATGAAATGGAGATTTATTATACACTTTATAAGCGTAAACTAAATTATGTTAAGTGTATGCTGTCATATTGTATTAAGAAAGTCTCTTCAATATATTACAAAAACGTTCTCTCACGTTTTGCATCTGTTTAGTGGAAATCAGGTGACAACATTTAATTCCTCAGTCAAACACAATGATAACCATGCACACTTAGCTAGGACCCAAATTTGTAATGGTAGCATTAATCTTACTGCAATGGGCAATTTAAACACAGAACTGTGCAGGAATAGTACTTGTTTTGAAAATCAATAGAGGTTAGAATTTTGTTCCTATTTTTATCAAAACCATTGATGAATTTAGGTGCACGGTAGAGAACGTTCATGCTGTTTGACACAAAACATGCCTCTGTGGGATTGTTGCTTTTAGTTTCTTTTTGCGAGGTCTGCCTGGAGTGTCATTATTCTTTATTTATTCCTTTTTAGTGTATTGTACGTGTATTAGGAAATCTTGAAATTGACTGGCTGTCACTAGGTAAAAGAAGTTCTGTTGTTCCTCCATGCACATTATTCCCTATTAGTCTCATCAAAAGTGGAGAAGCAAGATCTGGACCTCCACTAGAACCTTAGATAAAAAACATTAAATGGTTGTAATGTATGTTGTGTGCGTGCATGTGGGTAAGAGTGAGTTTGGGTAAGAGACCGTGTATATGTGTGAACATGGATGTTTGTGTATGGATTGTGGATGTGTGTGTTAATCAAAATTAGTTAGTATAAGTGAGTAAGAGTGAGTGAGAGAGTGTGAATGAGTGTATCAGGGTGAAAGTGAATGCATAAAAGTAGGTGAAAATGAATGAGTGCAAGTCAGGTTGTTGGTGAAAATGAATGAGTGTGAATAAGTGAATGTAAGTGAGCATGTGTCATTATGCTTGCAGATTCACTGTTGGGTGTGGCATGCTTCTTGGCTTATAGAAGCACCCTTGAAAAAATGTTGGCACTGCAATACTGGAGGCAATACTTGCATTTGGGATACCCTTGGCAAAATGCTACTGCTTGTACTCTGTAGGTACATTTTGGCACAGAGCACCCATGAATAAATGCCAGTACTGGCCTGCTGGAGGGCATTCTTGGCATAGTTGGTACCTGTGGCAAATTTCTTTTGATGGAACAAGAAAATTCTTGGCATAAGGGAAGACAGCTGTGGCAAGGTCATGGGGCCATACATGACAAAATGTGATCCATGACATATTAGACATACCCTTTAACATAGGGGACAACCATAGTGAAAGAGAAGCAGTATTAGGAACATTCTGGCACTGGCATATTGAATGTAATGTGTGGGCTAAAGGGGCCACCATGGCAAATCGCTTGGTCCTCGTGGTACTGTGTATGGCATTTATTTCCAGTCACATAAAATCCCTGCGCTCTTGAGGAAGAATGGCTTTGAGTTGTAAGGGACGTGCATCATCACTTTCTATAGCTGGTGTGGCATATATTGAGGGAGGAAATACCATTAGTGGGAAAATTGTGCCTGTGCACACAAGTAGTATAGGTGCAGGTCTGGGGCTCCAAACCCACTCAGTGAATATGGCCATGTGTGCGTGCTTAAGCCAATTGTGAATGCTTACCCGCCCACGCTAAGGTGATCATATGGGATTTGAGAGTCTTAAAGACAGACTTTGTCAAGATGATGGGGCTATTGATAAACATGTATAAATATGTGATGATCACAACTCTATCATCAAGGGACAGGGCAATCATGACCACTGGGCCACCTGATCCTCCAACTTTGACACTGCCTTGCCATAGTTCTGCCTGACACCAATCTCTGGACTCTGTGTTCCATGTACCAAGGCATTTTACAGTCTCCACACTCCATTCCAGGGAGAAGTCCAGTGTATAGGGCTTGATGCACAGTGTCAGGGGATTGACTTGGACCAATTGATACTCAGCCCGGAATACCATTCATATCTAACATACTCCCGGATTAGTGGTGCTAATTGTGTGGCCAAGTCATGAACATAGGGTTATACTTACCAGGGGAGCGTCCCAGCAGGACATCACTTTTAGCTGGTGGTGCTATGCCCTTCTACATATTTACAAAGTGGCATTAAGCCACTTTTATGACTTAACGCTGCCTTGTAAATACAGCCCCTTTACACACATCACTTAGCGTGAAAGGGGCGTATAATGGGTGTTGCTGTGGGCGTTCCACAACAACACCCATTGATTTTTGATGCTGCCACAGATTTACAAGAATCTGTAGATCTGAGGCAGCACCAAAAACTGACACCATGCAAGAGCAGGCGTTAGAATGGAATTTTAGTAGTTATTCGCTGGATCCTAGCGGTTAATATTGTTTCCAAAATCTTGGTGCCTGTGTTTATTGGGGATAATGGTCAGTAGGATTGGCACTGTTCAGGTGGTTTGTCAGAATATAACAATGTTATAATTAAAGCTTACCGCAGGGGCAGCATCAATATCTGCTTCACATTTGCCTCAGCAAACATTGCATGTAGGTGGGGCACTAGTATATCCACATATTCTTTATAAAATTCGCTTGGGAGCATGTCTATTCCTGAGACTTTCCCATTAGGGAGTGTCTGTATAGCCTCCTTTATCTTGTCTACGGGGATTGGCTGAACAAAATATTCCCTCTGTCCTGGCAATAGCCACAACCAAAACTGTATCAACTAAGTTGTAAATATGCTGTTGTTTCAGCAACTTTCGGAACTTGCGGGCAGCATATAGTCGTGTGTAGAAATCCATGAATTGTGCAAGTATGGCTGGTGTATTGTACATTAAACCCCCCATCTCAGAATTCTATGCCCACTACATTAGTATGCACCATAGTTCTGTTATTTTTACAGCTAGACTATAGCCAGGTCGACCTGACTCTCTATATGGTTTAGGGACCCATCGATGAGACAGGTGTCTCACTTCCTGCATAGAAGTGTCATTGTAGTTAGTGATCTGCTCCCTATGGCTGACTGTGTGTTGGGGTTCAAGTGAGTCTTGTATTCTCGCTCCAAGTTCCTTAAGTGGTCTCAATGGTCTGTAATCGAGAACAAATGGACTTTAAAATCCCTGCTTGTAGCCAGATACACGCTCCCCTAATAGTGATTTTGAATGCTGCCCACAATGTGTCAGCCCCATCCACAGTGCCCTTATTCTCTTCAAAATATTGGATATAGTTGGGGCTGTGCATTTTCCAACACAGAATACTAGATTTAGCAGGGTTGTGGCCTGAAGCTTCCACTTATATTGCGGGGGCATGTGGGAGGGGATTGAAATCTCCAAGAGGCATGTTCTGAGAGTGTCATTGGAATGTGCTGTAAGTCCGTTGTCCATGTGCTCACCTCCCTTGTCACCAACCAATATTGTAATCTAGACCATGTTTTGTGTACAGAAGATGTAAAATGTCCTTCTATGCATCCTGGATGCCGCAGCCTCCAGATGTCTGTAAGCCCATACTCTTCCATACCCTTCCGCAAAACCTGGGCAAATTCATTACCCTGCAAGTCCGCTGAGGTAGATCAATCCAGTGTGAGGTCCAGATAAGTGTGACGGTCTCTGACCCATATGACAGGTGAAGTTTTCAAGGTGTGAGCCAGCATCAGATCCGTGTGTAAAACTCAGGGTCGCCTGTGTTGGGTCCATACGTGTTTATGATAGTGACTACAGTGCCACACAGACTACCCTGTACAATAACATAGCAACCCGATCGTCAATTTCGGAGTGTGGAAGTGTAAATGGGACTCCCCGTGAATATGATGAGTAAGAAGAAGCTACCCGGGTTCCATCCCATTTGCCCCATGTAATGTGCAAGATGTGTTTCCTGCAGCAATACAACTTAAACATGGTGGTGGTTCAAGTAGGCATATACCAGCCTGTTTTTTGGGGGGATTGTTGAGGCCCCTCGTATTCCATGTAATAAATCAAATTCGGCCTATGGTGTGGGTTATAGTGTACTCAGTAAGACAGAGATACACTGGTTAGGTTGCAAACAACAAACAGAAAACACCCCCACCCACTTCAGCATCCCAACAATGCTAAAGCCATCCCTACAAGAAAAGGAAAGCAAATATAAGCATGCAAAGCACAAAATACAGTGAAATGCAGTCAAGTCATCATTGCCATGTGAGATATATACTCATGGGGCTACTAGATGCTAAAAGTCCCTCTCGGTGGTTCGAGGTGGCCGGGATACAGTGTGTTAACCTTTAAATAGATTGTTACCACATGAGTGCAGTGATGTATCAGCTAGTACTAGGGCCTGAAGGCCACAAAGGGCAGCCAGCGGCTGAGTGGCCTAACATTTACAGGTGCAAGGAGAATGTTAGGAGTTCAAACAGGGCACACTGAGTTCAGGCCCTTGCTGTATCATAGATCATTGAGTATATCACATGGCCCAGCTGCCTGGCAATAATGTTGAAGTATCTAACTCCCCTGATGAAGCCACAAAAGCTTACATACAGCCGATATCTCTTACTGCTATCTGTTTCAGACGTATGACGCACCAGAGTTAGATCATGCCAGGCTGCACCACTCCTGTGTCACTAATTTAGCAAAGTCCATGGCTGCTTTTGGGATGGTGAAGATTTTCTGTGTGCTGCCATGTTCAACTCAGAGGTGGGTGGGATATAGCATGGCATACTGTATGTTTGTTGCTTGTAGTTGTTTCTTGACCTGGAGAAACTCTCTCTGAGCTGATTGCACCGCCACAGTGAAATCCATGAGGAAGGCAATGTCATTCGTTGGAACTGGATGTTTTTTTCCTGGATAAGCAGATTACCATTTCACGTTCTCAATAATTCAATTGTTTGGCGATGATCAGGCACGGTGGGGTGCCCGAGGTGGTCTAGCCACCAGTAATCTGTGCACTCTCTCTACAATTAACACTGGGGACAGCCACTCAGTTCCAAAAATCTCATGCAGCATTGTTTCTACGTAGTCCTTCAGCCAACCAGTTTTAGTGGATTCAGGTACGCCAATAATACGCAAAATATTGCAGCAGAAGTGTGCCTCCAAGTCCTCACTTTTAGCCCGAATCTCCTCCAGCCCTTTTCCATATTGAAACATTTAGTTTTGACAGCCTGTGCATCATCCTCAGCTGTGGATATACAGTGTTCCGTGGTCGCGATTCGTGCCATTTGTTTGTTGAGTTTTGTCACTATATTATCCATTCTTAGAATGGAGTCTATTTTTCCATAAATTGATTAGAAGCTTTGCTGCATTGCCAGGAGCGTGGCTTTAATGATGGAACGCTCTGAATATGCATTTCATGTTCGGAGTCCGATAGACCATGCTGTTGGGGCCTGGTTGCGCGCCTAGATTTAAAGGCGAGCCAGGATTGTTACTTTTCTGTTTTACTTATGGTGGGGAGTGTGTTGTCCTCTTCTCAAGTCAGTGCAGGGCTGACTACCAGTCAGTGTCTGAGCAGGGCCCACAGGGGCCACTCGATGTGATCATCGGAGGAGGTCTGCCTGATTTCAGGTAGAGTGATCCTAGCCACCAGCAGCACCAGAATACAGCGCAGTAGAAGAGACACCAGTGCAGTGGCCATTTAGGAGACTGGTGAGGTCATGCTCAGCTAGCAGATAGGTGTGGTGCTCATGGGGGTCCCTTTCATGCCAACAGAAGTCTAAAATCCTGTGTCACTGGCTTGGTTGGTTGGTACCTACTGCTCTGCATGTTTTGGAGCTTTCCACACTATGGGGCCCAGCACTGTGCCACGACTCCAACCTCCATTATCCTGCTCAATTTGAGGTCTGTAGCTCCTGCAAACCCCATGGGTTCGATGTATGTTCTCAAAGCCCTTGCATGTCTGACCTCAACCAAGGGCCAACAAAGCACGAATGTTTCCGGCCGGTCGTCATCGCTCCCACCGCTTTCTCCAGTGTTCCATGCACAGCACACCTGTCTAGGCTGCACTCTATGCCCCATTTGTACCTCGGGCAGGCAGCAGTGCCTATCATATTTAAAGAAGTGGCACTTAGGGCCCACTGTCAGTCTCAAGCCACACTGGATGTGGATCGTTCAGAGCAGGGAGGCCTCAATATTGATGGTGATATGTTTGTGTGTGTGCTGTAAGAAAATCCCTTTTTTGCATTACCACCCCCAATTGTTTGACTGATGCTGCTGATTTCTTTCTCTGCCCTGGGACTCTGCTAACCAGTCGGAGTGGATACGTTCTAACCCCTAAAAAATGTACATGGTGGACTACCATCCACCCCAAATAATTACCCAATTCCTCACATCTGCTTTTTGTGTATTGATGTGTATGTCTGCCTTCTGTCATTGTTTTTGTCTTTTTGTCTGGTCTCTCCTTGAATATCTGCCCTCTACCTGTATGCCCCTGCTTTCTGCTTATTAACAAACCCCTGAGTTCTCCTACACTGATGTCTTGTTTTGGTTCTAAGCAACCACTACTGTCACACAATGTGGTTACAATCCAGCATCATTTGTACACTACACATTCTTTAAGCTTTTTCCCTCTCTCTGTGAGGGCCCCATTCTGTTTCCTGGTCCTGGAACACAAAACAGGTAATATTCAAAATTGACTGTCCCCTTTACAGAACTCTTACTTGCACACAGTGTGAAATGGTATAATAATAATAATAATAACAATAATAATAATAATAATAATTAATAATAATAATACATGCATTTTATGGAGCGAGCGGCTACCTCAGCAGAGGTGTCCCAGTGCTGGATTGCAGATTTGTGGTGTGGGGTAACAAATTAGTCAATTAAGGCAGGTTAGAAAGCCAGGTTGTTATGCCTTCCTAAAGGCCTGTTCTGGCTCCAGCTTGGAGGTGGAGGGGCATAGCATTCCAGAGTTTCACCGTTTTAACCGTGAAATAAACTTCCAGGGTCATCATGTGAGATAAGAAACTAGCTTTATTGCCAACGTCCCAGTTGGCTTCAGAGACAGCTCCAGCTGCCTCAGGCAAATCAAGAATTACATTCTAAAAAAGACATTCCAGAATATTCCATTACTACTCTGTTTACTGCACAAAATTATGGCTAGCTGAGTGACAGCATTACTTATATACAAATAGAGACAAGAAAGACCACACATGGCAAATACTCTGTAAGCTGTGTGGTCTGCTGAAAGGCTAATTTATTTATATTTCAAGAAGTGGAAATTTTCTTTCATCTGGCTTGGGCATCTGACTGTTTCCAATGTTCTCTCTAGGCCTCTGACATTAGTGGTGAATGTGTTGCAGCAAAGTTATTCACTTACAAAAGGCTTTTATTAATAATACTCAAAAGCTCACATTTAAAAAACACATATGTTAGCTGACAAAGTTGTAGTAGGTAATCATACTTAAATGTTGTAGGCCCGCAAATAAATAAAAGTGCTGATTTAAGTTAGCCTAATTGTAGATGCCATGTTAACTGAAGAAGAATGCATTAACACTGAAAGGCCTGTTTTTCCACATTGAATATTTATTTGCGCAGTGTGCTTTTCCTTTCATTTAAATGTTCTATTTTTTCAGTAGCCTTCTGTTAGCTAGTGAATATGCATTTGTTTTGTACTAAATTACTGATAGTGAGTTCTCACCAAGAAAAGAGCACATGACTGGAGGAATAATTCATGGGAAGAACTGTCTGGACAGCAAGGTTCATTGTCTGAAAACCTACTGCGCTTCTCTGAGAAAATGGGGAGTTTGCCAATTCCCAGGAGTTTGCTGATATTCTATTGGTGGATGAAGAAGACAAAAGAAAATAATGTTGCAACATAGAATTTGTGTGTTTCTATTAGTGCATGTTCCTAGAATAGCCAGTCAGTGCCAGATGTAGATTCCAGATTCCTTTCCCAACTCTCTGACTGGAAACTCCTGTTTGAGTTTCTGATGCCTTCTCTTCATGAGAGGCTTCCATACATAGAATTTTCTGAACTATCTGCTGATATCTATGAGCTGTGAATAGTTTCCAGTTTATAATGCAAAGGATTTATGCTTGTGTTTTGATTCTTTCATCAGCTCTTTATTGGGTATCTGAGCTAACACCTTTATCCATGTTATCCCAAATTAATTTAGATTATGGAATTTCCTTTATGGAAAACACTTGGTGTATTATTACTATTTTAACTGTGATTCTAAATAACATTTTTTTCTATTTTGTAATCAAATATCTATTGATGGATCGTATTGGCTTGCAATGCTTAAATCTAAAGATTAATACCTAATGAATAAATGGATGAATGACAAAAAGATTAGAAAATAAAACCCTTTTAATTCACACTAAATTCTCTTTAGTGACTGAATTGAAAGTCATTAATTATTCATAGTTATGTAGATGTTTGCTCTTCATTAGTCTTTGTCGATGAACAAAGGTCCATACGACCACTAAAGGGTGTTATTCAATGATGATGCCTGGAGGTTCAGATATAGAAGACCCTGCTCCCTCAAGGGGTGGTGAGAAGACAGTTTGTGTCACAAGAGAAAGGAGCTGAAAAAATTGACACAAATACGAATTGTCCATGTCCTTTAAGCCCAAAGCCTGAACTGAAAGACTGAATGAGTTGCAGTTTTGAAGACAGTTACAATAATGGTGGTGTGGGCATAAATAGGGTTATGTATCACAACTACCTTTTTGAAATTATGTTTTTGTGCTGAGTCTGTGTTTTGTGAAATAGTGGTGTTTATGCTGAGATGTTTGGCAGCTGAAGATGTTATCAGACTCAAAGTAGTCGAAGATACCTGGATAGATAAATGAGTATGTTAATAATTGAAATTGTGGTAAGGTTTGTGGTGCAGATTCATTAGGTATCATTGACATCACAATTGAGATAGGGACTATATACAATTGGTTATGATTGTACTAGTATTGATTGGTGTTAGTGGAAACAGTTGCACAAAGGGGAAGCTATATCAGTCAGGCTGATTTCATGCTGGTTGAGATTTCACTTGTGTGTTTAGAGTTGGAAGGTATTAAGACTTAATTTCCAATAGTTTCATGATTGAATGGTCTACTTTGCATTCTTTAGTGAAGCAGACAAACGTTATTTGTTCATTTTGCTTGCTTAGAGTTATAGAACATTGGACACAGACAGGACCTGTTCAAGAAATACCTTTGATAGAGCAAGTTTCGATGTGGAGATCCTACTGAATCGTCATGAAGCCACTCTAAGGAGGTCCTGTTTTATTGTCCAGCTCCGATGAAGTGAATGCAATTTGTTGTCGTCAAGCTGTGCAGAGTATCATTGTCAAGCCGTAAAGACTGTGGATCCACTGTCATCAAGTAGCCTCTGTGTTGGCATTGAGGGGTGATGCAGCGGAATTTCTCACACAGACAAGGCGATGCATCGATTTTTGTAGAAATCAGCAGCAGAACGCACTTCTGAGGATGAAGACTGGAGGGGGCACCTCAGGCAAGGGTAGGAATAAACAATGGTAGACTCCACCAGCACCAGCATGATTGAAGGAAATATTTTGTGTTCCTGAGACTTCAGAAAACAGGAGGCAAGAAAGCAAGCCATTGGAGTCACTCGGGGTTCAAGTGAGATGGGACAAGACAGCAGGGCAGCTCAGCCAAGCAGAGGAGCAGTTCCTCAGAACAGTCAGTAAAGGCAAAGTTGCCATCCCTACATCACAGTGGTTTTTACTCCAGCAGAGTTCTTCTGAGGTCCAAAAGTGTACTGATTTGGTTGAGTCAGAGCCCCTGTACTTATACGCAAAAGTGCTTTTGATGTAGGTGGCAACTTCAGAGTAGCTCTCTGAAGTCCACAAAGTTCCCTTTCAACCAAGTCCTGTCTGCCAGGCTACCTGTGGGGGTTGAATCAGTGGTTTGGGTGTGGACAGGACACTACCTATTGAAGTATAAGTGCCAGCCCCTCCCATTCCTCCCTGCTCATGCAGACCCATCATAATGCAGCTGAACGCAGATGAGGGCTCAGAATACAGATGAGCCTCACCTTCTGTGTTTATGACAGTGTAGAGGCAATGCACAAAATGGAGGTGTTACCCAGCTCAGACGTGTATTGGAGACAGGCTACAGGAACACAGAGCAAAGTTTAGAGCAAAGAAATATCCACTTACTAAAAGTGGCATTTCTAAAATAGTAATGGCAACTCCAACTTTGTCACTAAAGAGGATTTATCATTACCATTCTAAATATTTGAAACATGATTTAACTACTCCTTTCAAATCAGAAATTGCAGCTTAAAACGAGTTTAAGGCATTCCCCATGCCAGCCTATGAGAGGAGTAGGCCTCTCATTAGTGAAAAACAAATGTATCTGTTTGTCACTTCAGGAAATGTAAAACCTAAAAGTACATGTCCTATCTGTTAGTTACACAGCACCCTGTCCATAGGGCTACCTAGGGCTTACCCAAGGGTGACCTATATCTTATAACAGTGAAGTTTAAGGCTTATCGAGTAATTTTAAATGCCAAGCCGGAGTGGCAGGAAACTGCACACACTGGCATTGCAAAGGCAAACCTGGAACAGGTTTGGATGGCTACTTGTGTGGATGGCACAATCAGTGCTGCAGGCCCACTATTAGCATTTAGGTTACAGGCCCTGGGTATGTGGTACAGCACTTTACAAGGGACTTATAAGCAAACTCAATATGCCAATCAGGTATATATCAATGCCGCCATGTTTTAGGGGAGAAGCACATGTACTTTAGCACCGGTCAGCAGTGGTAAAGTGTTCAGAGTCCTAATGACAACAAAAAGATACAGCAAAATTTGGCAGTAAACAGGCAAATTGTTGGGGGAAGACAGGTTTAACATGTGCCCCCCCAGCTGAATGTGGGGAGATCTACCCAACCTATAGGGAGTTCTCATCACTAAGGCGTAAAAACGTGGACAGACCATCAGCATTGGCATGGTCTACTCCTGGCCTGTGATCCACCATGAAGTCCATAACCTGTAAATGGATCACCTCAATAATATTGGAGTTCCACCCCTCATTTACATGAGCCACTTGAAGGGCGTGTCATCAGTTTGAATCTGGAAATGAGTGCCAAACAGGTATGGTATCAACTCCTTCAGTGCCCAGACCACAGCAAAAACTTTTCCCTCTGTATCACTCCACCTCCGTTCCCTGGAGAGTAACATCCTGGAGATAAAGGCTGCAGGTTGTTCTAGGCTCTCTTCATTTAGCTGTGATAACACTGCCCTCTATGCCATGTTCTGAGGCATATTTTTGAATGATAAACTCCTTGGAGAAGTCAGGGGCACTAAGCACAGGGGCTGTGCACATGGCATGCTGCAGGGAGCCAAATGCAGTTTGGCATGCCTCTGTCTAAATCAGATTTATGGGCTGCTTTTTAAAAGTCAGATCTGTCAAGGGGGCAATAAAAGTGTCATATCCCTTGCCAACCTCCTGTAGTACCCAGTAAGGCCCAAGAATGCTCTCTAGTCATTCTGGGCTTTGGGCGTTTCTCTGGTCATGATAGTCTCTATCTTGTCCTGGAGGGATTGCTTCCCCCCTTGCCCACCAGGTGTCCCAAGTTCACAACAGATCCCTGTCTTATCTGGTACTTACTGGCCTTGATAGTCAGGCCTGCCTGTTGCAGACCATGAAGCCCTTCCTGGAGGTGAAAAAAGTGGTCCTTCCAACTGCTAATGAAGACAGCTTTGTCATATAGCTAGGCAGCTGAGAAGGCCGCCATACCAGCGAGTACCTGGTTCACCAACTTCTGGAAGATGGCTCGGGCATTCTTGAGACCTATGGGCATCACTCTAAACTGATAGTGGCCCTGTGGAGTAGAGAAGGCTGTTGTCTCCTTGGTACCTTCTATTATGGCAATCTGCTAGTACCCTGATATAAGATCAAAGGCACTTATGTACTAGGAAGCCCTAACCTGTCAATCAGCTCATCCTCCCTGGGGATAGAATAAGCATCAGTCTTTGTCACAGAACTGAGCCTGCTTTAATCCACACAGAACCTCAGTTCATGTGGTCTGCCTGCTGGGGCAGCATTTGGTACCAGAACCATAGGACTGGACCAGGGGCTAGGGAGGGTTCTATGAGCTCCATCTCCAACATCTTAGAGACTTCACTCTTGATGCTGGCTCTCACCTTATCCAGCAACAAGTAAGATTTATTCTTAACAAGGAGGTTGTCCTCTGTGTCCACATCATGGGTAAACAGGTGGGTAGTCCCAGGAGGAAGGGAGAAAAGGGAAGAGTACTGCCCCAACACTTGGCAGCAGTCACTCTGTTGTGCAGGAGTTAGAGTGGGAGAAAGGATCAATCCTTCCACAAATCCATTCTTTTCCTTGGAGTCTTAGAGGTCAGGGAGAGGTTCACTCCCCCCTTCCTCCTCTCCATCTGTCCCCAACTGCATAGTGAGTTCATTCGGGGTGGGCGGAATTTGCGGAATTAACTTCCGCAAATTATCGCGAGAATGCAGAAAATCTCCGCAAACACGCCGGAAATATCGCGAAGACGCGGAAGTTTTTTTGCCGCCTGTTTTTTTGCGTGATCGCGGGTCGCCAACTTACCCATGCGGTTGCTCACGGTCGCGGCCATCTTGTTTTCACTTGTCCCGCCCTCTGGCGATGTTTACTTCCTGTTCCGGGTCGCGCAATGCATGTTCGCGGTCGATATTTCCTGTTCGCGACCGCTTTTACTTGATCGCGTTGCTTTTTGCTTGCTCAGGGAGAAAATATCGCGCGAACTTGCGCACGTGGTCGCAATGGGCGCGGCCATCTTGTTTTCCACTCTATTGCATGGTTCTGGGGCCTGATTTTCAATCCTCCCTAAATCTTTTCAATCCTTTGTTTATAGCCACTTTTTTTGGATCTTTATTACTTATTATTTCTCTAACTATTTTCCTGCCTCTATTTTTTTGGTTTTTGTCTACTTTTTTTTTGTTTTTAGCTACTTTTTCTCTTTGTATTGCCCGCTATTTATTTCCTTTACTCCTTTATTTATTTTACCTTTTCTTTCCCGCCCCGTCCCCAGAACCATGTCCAAGGGCAGGGCTGTTCGCCGGCGCAGCCAGAGCCGCGACCGCCTTCCTTGCGGAAGGCGCCGCCCACAAGGGGTGCATGCACGGGCCTTATTTGGGGAGGCGGAGTTGGCTGCACTAATTTTCTTTGTGCAGCGCCACCTCCCCTCAACCCTGGCAGCAGGTGGCAGGTCTGGGTCCGGGTACGGCCTCCGGGAGCATCAGCAGCGGTGGGGGAAGGTGCGCCGGGCAGTGTCGCGCATCTCTGGGGTCCGGCGCACCCAGGCACAGCTGACGCACCGGTGGTCCGACATCCTGGACTGTGAGCAGGACCTGCTGGACCTGCTAGGAGTGGAGGTCCCGGGGCTTGGTGAGTACCTATTTAATTATTACAACTTTGTGTCTGTTCTTCTGCTCTATGTTATATATTGCGAATATCTTTTTTTCCTTCCAACCAGCTAGAATGTTGCTGCTTACAATACATTCCAGGTTAATAACGTTTAAAAGTCTTCTGTGATTATGACACAGGTGCTCTTCTGCGCTACTACTAATCTTACTTGTTTTCAGCTTTGCGTTTGCGCTTGCTTAGCGTGATTCTTTACGAGTTTATTTTAGAGAAATTAAGTTACGTAATGCTACAGTGACTCACGTCCACTCCTTACTTTGTCCTGTCACTAATAGATAGGGGCGGATTGATACTTAGGTTTAGGTACTTTGTATGAGCTTCTAATTGGTTAGTGGTATGCGTGATGCCCCCCCCTCACTCAGTTACGTGACGTGCTGCTAGTACGGCAGTCTTTAGAACCTTTTCTAGTTTGTTCAATGAGTGGAGGTAGGCTTTGCAGTTACTTAGCAGTAGCAGATCAGCATCAATCAAACCAAAATTTGGTGTACACAAAAAATGTAGTCATGTTCATGTGTCCTCCATGATTGGATCATACACATTGTTGAGGAATACAGTGGAAATGCATACTTAATGTACAATTGGCATGCCTGGAATAGGTGGGCTAGGTTGGGTGGTACATTGTACTAATACTTAGGCTTACTTGTAACTTAGTTTTCTGGAATCAGAATAGAAGAATGGATTACTGTTGATAAATAGTAACTTAAGTAGTCGAACTGCGAATCCCACGATATTACATGTTGACCAGATGAGATCGGTCAATGTAGTTATTGCAATTGTTGTTTACATAAGTGTTTTTTGACCGTTGTTGAAAAATATTGTATTTGTTTGACACCATCCATCAATGTTTGTCTCTTTCTTAATTCTTATATCTCTCCTGTCCATCAGCACCCAGGGGCAGACCGACAGGGACTGGACAGTCGGCGGGACAGGAACACCACCAGGAGGACACCGCTGAGGGCTCCTCTGCTGGCCCCAGTAAGTCTTCTTGTTTTTAATAATATTTCTTATTCCATAACTTTTACTGCCCCATTTCTCCCGAACTATAGTGTGTTTCCAAATGCTATTTTTTACCACCAATTATCCTTCGATCTGTACGGTTTCAAAAAGCTTATCCCTGCCTCCGCTATGATGACTGAGTACTACTAAATACTATCAGTCTGTCTGTCTGTACTGTAGTAGCTAGTCTTGCCCAGTTGGCCAGTGCCACTCTTTGTGAAAGGTTGTAATATAAAACTCATATTCACCAGTAGCTCGTACAATCCGTTGGGTCGTTGTCTTGTACTACTTTTTACTCTTATTGATGTTGAGGCTTTGAAAATTCACAGCAACAACAGCCCTACCAGATTTCTTAATATTTTGATATGATAACCTATAGGACATACCACTGTTGTAGGGATCTTGCACATACATTTGCACCAGAAAATAGGATGTTGGTGATGGTAGGTTGGACCTTCCTTGCACACCTCAATCAGAAATTCCGCACCCACCACAATTCCACTGCTTGACTATAGTACTGTCTTGTCATACCTATTAGGTCTCGGAACCCTCCCCCCAAGATAACCAACAAGTAGACAACCCAGAACATAACACACCCAACCTCTGTCGTGGAAGCAATTCACATGCACACCCTTACTTTAATTTGCTCACTCGTGTAAGTTAGTCCACTCCACACCAAATACCACGAAGTCTATGTAAGTTTAAAATGTTTATTTCAATTTGAGAAGGTCTGTACACTGTTTTCTTAGCAGCACCAACCGGCAAATCAATAACATTAAAACAATATACATTGTTACACTTATACAGTTGGGAATTAAATCATGATAACTGAACAGTGGTGGAAGGCAGCACCACCATCCCATAGCAATTTAGTTTATATACATTTATAAATGAAGATGTGAGTGAAGGGACCCCTCACCTCAGAAGAACCTAGTACTGGTAGTTGGTGCATCGTTCAGAAGCTCTGGTTCGTAGAAGGGAATCTTGCGTCTGTAATGCGAAAAAAGAAATGGTGTGCGTTAGTATATTACAACTTGCAAGCATTTCTCAGCCGTGCCAAAAAGTGGAGCATCTATGGATAAGCAATATGGACTAACAGTAACAGTAGTACACCAGTTCTTCCTAAAAAAGTGGCTTGTTAATGTTTGTTGACCGCTTGTACGCAGCGCGTAGACTAGACAGTAGCAGTGTGAGGCAGGTCATGTGGGCTCAAAGGTGTCTTAAGAAGCTGCAAGGTAAAGGTAACGTCACATGTGCATGGCTAGGGCTAATCAAGCAAATGCTACAATGATCATATAACTTAGTGTCTACTCTACTACTACCTGATTTGTACTAGTGATGTATGTTAGTATTAACTCATTTTTCAACCTTGCTACTGATCAATAGGGGGGAGGTGTATATGTCGCCTAAAAAAAGTGTAATGTTTTCTAGGCGCACTACCGACCACCATTGCTGGGGCCAGCGAAGGCGACGCCGAGGGCGAGGATGCGGCAGTTGCAGATAGCAACGGAGGGGGAGTGGCAGCACCAGTGGCAGGCGGTGGTAAGTTAGATTCATAATCTTTAACTATTGTTGAACTTGACAGCACACTCACTGCAAAGGTGTACTGTATGTATATGTATACTGTACAGTTGTGAATTAGGGCCCCATTAGGATGGTGGGCGTATTGCCCCCGCCGGGCCGGCTGGAATTCACTGCCGTCACCGCAGGGGCAAACCTCCCGCCATCCCTGTAGAAAATATTCAGACATGTCCAGGCGGAAAAGGGTTCAATATGGCGATGGTGTCTCTCTCACCACACCGGCAGCCATATAATCTGCATTTTGGAATGCCTTTGCTTGGCGGCATTGCCGTCCGCCACGGAAAGGCATGCACACATTGCAGAGTATGCTTGGGGGCCCCCATGGAGGGTACCTACCGATGCTATGGTACCCCCCGACTTTCAAAGCAAAACGTGACAGGCTCCGTGCGAGGCCCGTCATGTTGTGCTTGGAAAAGCAGCACAACATTTTAGCATTGCTTTCAGCAAAGCCAACCAGAATTTAAATTTTAAAAAACAGGATGCGCCCGCCACTGTGCCGGGCGCATCATCCTAATTAATTGTCCCCACGGGACCCCCACCCTTTTTAGCAGTCGGATGGCGGGCGGACAAAGTCCGCCCGCTATCCGATGTCGTAAGTAAGTATGAGTTCTTGGGGACGTTTGAAGAGTGAACTAGAAGACTAGAATTCCCTTTAATTGGTATAGGACTAGGAGCCGGAGTTTGAGTAACCAATGTCCTCATCTATCTGATTTCAACTCCGCTTTGAAAGTTTTATGGAG
Organism: Triturus cristatus; assembly: GCF_964204655.1. Lineage (NCBI taxonomy): Eukaryota > Metazoa > Chordata > Amphibia > Caudata > Salamandridae > Triturus > Triturus cristatus. The sequence goes on along the minus strand of NC_140588.1, from coordinate 624,844,855 downwards.
AAGAGCACCTGGTGCACTGTTCAACTAAAAAGTGTAAGACAGGTGGAAGGAAGAAGGACGGGCGACATTTAAAATGTTATGTACTACTGTGCTTTATTTTATAGTGCTACTCTACCATGCCACTATGTGTATGAATAATTACCTTGTCCTACTGTTTTATTAAGACTATATATTACAATTGTCTTGTTTTTTTCTTTTTGATACACAGCAACTCCGAAACTCAACCGTAAGGAGTTGGCCGCCAAGGCACGGCGCCGGAAGCTGGAGGCAATCCAGCAGGAATACCGGCGGCTGGTGGTCCTAGCCGAGGAGGAGGCTGCTGCAGCTATTGAAGCCTCCTCCAGAGCCCCGGGCCCCAGCCACCGCCCTCCAGCGGTACGGCGCCACCGCCGGACGGCTGCCCGCCGCCACCGTGTCATCTCCGGTGCCCCCCCCACTGTGGCTGCAACTGCCGCGGCCTTAGACGCCGCGTCGCCCATTTAGAGGACCAGATGCGTGTCCTCCTCCAGTCCCGCCCCACCAGTTAGTTCCTGTCACTGCCCCTTTTTTAATTCCTGTTCGTTCTTCACTCGTTTGGGCGTTCTCTACTTCTATGGACAGTCGTTGGGGTTAGGGAGGTGGGTGGGTCAGCTTTTGTGGGTTTAGTTTATTTGTTAGGGTCAATTAAATATATTTTTCTATGTTACATGCAATGTTGTTAATGTTTTGTAGGTGGGGTAACTGTTTTACATCACACTGTTTCCTTGCTGGTGCATGGCCGCCCATAGCCTGTGTTTGATTTCAATAATTTGCTGACTGTATAAGACACAAACAGATAGATGCGACACACCTCACTCATTGACTGGTCCTACTATGCATTCTTTGGAGTGGTGTTTGAAACTGAAATCATTGACAACATGTCCATTATTAATTCTGCCTCCCCCAAACTTCTCTCTTACCGGTGCTTGATGTTTATGTCCAACTGTGGCACAGCACTGGCTGCATGGTGAAGATGGTTTCCTTTTTCATACATGCCATGATTGGGGTGGTGGTGGTGGTAGTATAGTAGTAGTAGTATACACTGGCAGGGTGGCAGCATTTCCAAAAAAAGAAAAGGAGATAGTCAATCACCTTTGAGAGACTGTTAGAGGAGTAGTTGAATGAAGTACATCACAGAATTTACCGAGCCACAATTATATGCTCAAATATTTGACAAAAAAACTGAATGCTGGTTATTATGAGGATAGCCTACTAGACAGAGTTACAAACTATAGTTTTGTCGACTCGAGTGACTTGACTATGCCTACAGTCTAACAGTTAGTGCTGTATATGAGGAATGACAACAAACAAATCCAATCAATGCCGGCAATTCATGCTGAGGTATATGTTCCTTTGTTAAATAAAATAACCTCTGAAATATCCTACTCATGGGTGGGCAAGCAGAAGAAGATCATCGCTCTGCATTGAAATTGAAGTAGTGTTGCTTTCACCACATCCGCCCCAGCAAGTGTGTGATTAAGTATTGGTGTACATTTAATTTAGTTACACCTCGACAATAAGTCACACAGCCCGGGGGAAGAGGGTTAGGGTCCGTTGATTGGATGGGAAGGGGGATTTTGGGAAAGGTTTGACATAGAAAAACAGTATGCATACATAGACAAACAAACGACAATCATTGAAGACTACCATACCATATCCATTCCATATGTTAAGGGAGAAAAAGGCAATGCATGCATGATGATGAGACCCGGATTACATACACTTCTATTTCTTGTTCTGTTCCGGCCTTAATACTTTAACAGATAGCAAATAGAAATTTTAAATATTGGTAGTGAAGAATCGTAAACACAGAGCAAACGTAATGATGATTGATAATAACAACTCCAAGAACACACTGTTGTAAAGAATGTATACAAGATATTAATCAAATTATTTAAAAGAAGTGAAAAGTGGATACTGTTACTGTCTTATCCTGGTCAAAAATGTGGACTGGTTTTTTGCATCTCGGCATTCCTCTTGCTCCTCTCGTCCATCAATCTTGGGTGTGTCGCCTCGCCACTCGCCACTGCCCGGCTGGAATAAAAAGGTGATTGATTGGTAAGGTAATTAATATGCATTGTTATGTTTTACAAAGTTTTGGACAAGGCCCGGCCTGTAATTTTAGATTGAAAACCAAAGGGGATATTCAGAAAGAAAGTGAAAACAAATGCACAAGTGATGGTGTAGTGCAACAAGAACACTTTCCGAGGTGGCATGTATGCATATGCATCATCTCTACTGTAGTCTGTTTCCAGCATAGACCTTCAACAGTAACAGGAGAGATCAGGCCCACAGTGCTTACCATTAGCACATCCTACGTTAACACTTTAGAGTCCTTTTTTTTTCTCTCAAAGAGTTGGACAAACGCAAAGCACATTATCCATTCCAAACATAGCATTTTACAGTTAAAGTTAGTAAAATCAATGCACTGCAGTCATCCCACCGCTACACTCTATTCAACTTCTACACAGACATTTGGGTGTGCTGTGGTTGTTGTTGACGTGTTTACCTTTAGGCTTTTCCGTTTTATGCCACTCATGAAACATCCTCCTGACTTCATCATCAGCTCTGATACTTCTACTGACTGACTGGAGATCGGCCTGCAGTACAAGTGTAATTTTTATGACACAACAAGAGTAGAAATATAAATATTACTGACTTGAGTCATTCTTTATTGTGTACAGAAAGATAGATTACCACTAGTACACTTTGACATCACTTTGTGCACAACAAACAACGCAAACACAAAGACCAATAGCTCAGAGTCAGGTGTCCAATGCATGCCATTAATTGTCATCATTCATTACCTGTTCCTACTCATCTTAAGTTAACAGGCCGTCTCTTTCGCCATCATCATGATGGACGGTGCTGTTAAGTCACAGTCATTTGCATTGCGCAGATTGAGTGAGTCCCCTTCCGGTATTGAATTAAAAGCAATGTATCACCAAGATGCAGGAGAAGTACACATTTCTTGTTTGCAAGAAGGGGAAAATTAGTAATTACTAGTGTGTTCTGTAGAAAGTTGATTAGTGGCAGTGCACAATTACATCAATTCATGCGCAACACACACCACAAAATCTACATCATTCAGTCTGCCATTCTGCGGCCAATGCATGGCATCAATCATTACCTGTTGCATCTCATCTCGTTAACGCTGCAGGCCGTCTCTTTCGCCATCATCATGATGGACGGTGCTGTTAAGTCACAGTCATTTGCATTGCGCAGATTGAGTGAGTCCCCTTCCTGTATTGAATTAAAAGCAATGTATCACCAAGATGCAGGAGAAGTACACATTTCTTGTTTGCAAGAAGGGGAAAATTAGTGTGTTCTGTAGAATGTTGATTAGTGGCAGTGCACAATTACATCAATTCATTCATGCGCAACACACACAACAAAATCTACATCATTCAGTCTGCTATTCTGCGGCCAATGCATGGCATCAATCATTACCTGTTCCATCTCATCTTGTTAACGTTGCAGGCCGTCTCTTTCGCCATCATCATGATGGACGGTGCTGTTAAGTCACAGTCATTTGCATTGCGCAGATTGAGTGAGTCCCCTTCCTGTATTGAATTAAAAGCAATGTATCACCAAGATGCAGGAGAAGTACACATTTCTTGTTTGCAAGAAGGGGAAAATTAGTAATTACTAGTGTGTTCTGTAGAAAGTTGATTAGTGGCAGTGCACAATTACATCAATTCATGCGCAACACACACAACAAAATCTACATCATTCAGTCTGCTATTCTGCGGCCAATGCATGGCATCAATCATTACCTGTTGCATCTTATTTTCAGTTAATGGCCAGTCTCTCTCGGCTCTGAAGGAGGATAGCTATAGTAGTCATCTGATTCATGGTCCACTTGTTTTGGAAGGACGAGGACAGTTTGAATTTGTTGTTACCATCATCCAATCATCATTCATGAGGGAAATGGAATTGAGCAGGAGATGCAGTATGATCGAGCGGAGGAGCTGGATTCTGAGGACTGTAGTGTAAAATGGCAGACACCTGAAACTTGTATCTTAAATTAGAAGAGTAGAAGACGGTGATAATGCATTTGTTGCGATTCACAAGTTTATAACCGGAACGACAGACACATAAACAAAGGGGAAAAAAAGGGAGGAAGACAGTAAGTGCGAGCATAATTGTCAGGGAAGTATAGCTCGTCCTCAAACTCTGGGGGATCTTCCAGTAGTAGGTAATCATCTGACACAATACTTCCGTCACCTGAGCCGCTGTCCTCATCTTCCTCTGTTGATTCATGCATTGTTTAATTCGGTGGTATGAAGTGCTGATTCATTTTGATCATTGTTAACCTCTCCACGTTTTTGGGAGATAGACTGGTCCTTCTCAAGGTTACAATGGAACCAGCAGCACTGAAAACACGTTCGGAAGAGACACTTGCGACAGGGCAAGCCAGATAGCTTATCGCCAGCCTGCTGAGCTGTGGCCATTCAGACCTTTTCCTATACCAATACTGCACTGGGTTTTGATCAACGTACACCTCTGTTGGGTCGTCCAGATAGGCCTGGACCATCCGCTCAATGTTCAGGGTTGCTGCTGGTAAGCTTTTGTGCTGTTTTTTCTGTGCATCAGCACTGTGCTTAAGGCCCATCTTTACATACCAATCTGATAATGATTGTACTCTGCCGAATGATCCAGTTATTGTTTTTGTAGTCGATGGTGATGGTGAGTGTTGCGATTGTGAGCCAACCGCACTGCCCTCAGCCGACGAAGTTGCACTTGATTCTGCATGGCCTGCTTCAGTATCAGTACTTGTTGTGGGTTGATGTGGCGGGCTTTTAATTAGCAGCCCTTCGTTTTCAAACTTGATGGCTGCTTCAGCTATACAACTTTTGTAGCGGGCAACATCATTGTCGGAAAAAGAAAGGAATAGTCCTAATTTTGCACGTGGATCCAGAATTGTGGCACAAATGTAATGTTCTTGTGACAAAATTTTATTTTGTATCCTTACATTTTCTGATAAGCGCCTGGATAAGCTCTCCACCAAGTCATGGGCTTGCCTTCTGTCCTCTACACCTTTGTAGGATTCAGACACATTATTCAGCATATGCTCTAGCATTTGCAACAATGGGATAGCTTGGCCCATTGTACAGTCCTCCTTGCTGACTTCACGTGTGAAGACCTCAAAAGGAGACAGCATCTCAGTCAGGCATTGAATTAGGGTCCATTGCTCCCTCTGAAGGGTCATGCCTTTAACACTAGCATCACTGCTTCTGTACCAGACATATTCATTGAGTGACCTCTGCTGTTCGTACAGATGATCAAGCATGTAATACGTTGAGTTCCAACGTGTTGCCACCTCCTGGATGAGTGCCTTGACTGGCATCCTACGCTCACGTTGGAGGATCCTCAGCTGCTTCCGAGCTTTAAAAGAATGGCTGAAATGAGTGCATATTCTTCGGCAGATGGCCAGTAAATTGCTTACTATGGGTTCTTTTTTCAGAAAGTCTTGCACTATAATGTTTATGCAGTGTGCCAAACACGGAACCCTGAAATAGGAACCAAGTTCCATGGCCTTAAGTACATTACTGCCATTGTCTGTGGCAACAAAACCAATACCAAGCCCTCTGGGCCGCAGCCATTCCAAAACCTTGGTGCGAAACTCTTCTAAAATGTTTTCAGCCGTATGAGATTTCTCCATGGCGAACATGGCTACAGTTGCATGTTTCCGAGTACCTTCAAAAATCGCAGCTGTGTCAACAACACCTCATGCAGATAGTTGATCTCTAACCCCCACAAAAGAGATCCAGTGTGCAGTGATGCACATGTAATCTGTGGCTTGGCAACTGGTCCACATGTCTGTTGTCAGGTGGATATTGTGCACAGCACTCTGCTGCAAACCGTGACCAACCAATTCCAGCACATCATGATGTAGTGCCGGCACAGCAATTCTTGCGAAATAGGACCGGCTGGGAACTTTCCATTTCGGGCAGATGGCAGACACAAATTCAAGGAAACCCACCCCTTCCACAAATGAAAAAGGAAGAAGGTCCAGCGCTAACATTTTAGCCAGCTTCGCATTATACAATTGTGCCGTTGGGTGGTTGCGTTGGAACTGCCCCTCCAACCTAAACATGCTGTCAATGGTAGGCTGGCTTACTTTCCTTAGTGGTGCTGTTTTCATTAACCCACTAAGGCTCAACGACACAGATTGTCTCATTGAGGTACTCGCCAGTCGCCTTGGTGTCTCACCCACACTCTGAGTATGGATCTTACTGCGGTGCCACTCTGATGTTACTGAGGAGGATGTGGGCGTTACCACTGCAGTGACTGCACTACTGGAGACAGGGCTAGAAATGCCTCCCTGTTCTTCACCTGCCACCACAATAATATCGCTCCCTGATTCCTGACCAACTTCAAAGGGTTTAGTTTTCCTACGTTCTTTTAACTTACGTAGGTGATCCTCCCACACGATATTGTGGTGTATTCTGAGATGACTTGCTTGTCCTCCGGTACCATAGTTTGTACCAAGCTTACCACGCCGAACACCTTGCCGACAAATTGCGCATATAGCAACGTTCTCCTCCTTGGCGCTAACAGAAAAGAAGTCCCAAACTGGGGAGGAGAACTTTCTGGCACTGCTGGATGTGCCACTTTCAACACCAGATGAACTTGAGGGGGTGCTTGAAAATATGTGACCCTGTCCACCTACACTGTGACTTTTACTACCACTTCCTACTGAGATGGTTGAGATGGATGTAGGTCCCTGCCGGGCCTTGGAAAATATGGCAGCTGGAGGTAGTGGTGGTGTAACCTGTGTTGGTGAGATCCGTGCTACATCCCGCTCAGTAGCAGCCTTTCTGGATAGGGTGAGAATGTCGGTCTCCAATCCCTTTGGGGCGGGAGTAATGTGCGTGATGACTGGCTCGTCTTCATCAACATCATCACCCCCCTCTTCTACATCTACCTCCATAACTCTAAGTTTTTCCGGGACCTTCCTTTTCAGAAGCAATGTCTTGTGGCGTACTTCACTCTCAGACCGAGCTGGTGGGACCCAAGTGTCATCACGATCATCAGAAGCGGGGCTTGAAGAAGAAGATGATGGACTAAGCCTCCTTTTCCTTGCTGGTGGTCTGGAAGACAATTGATCTTCTGAAACAGTGGTTTGACTTCGCTCCACTTTGTCTGCAGGAAGCTCGATTTCCTGAAATGCCCCTACGTCAGGAGCAACAACTACTATGGTGGGCTGTTGCGGCGGCTGCTGCTGTTCTGGTTGCGGCGGCTGCTGCTGTTCTGGTTGCGGCGGCTGCTGCTGTTCTGGTTGCGGCGGCTGCTGCTGTTCTGGTTGCGGCGGCTGCTGCTGTTCTGGTTGCGGCGGCTTGACACTGATATGCTGAGTTTGCGCCTGCGTTGAACTTGATTGTGTACTACTTTGCGGTAATGACATTTCTTCAACATCGCTGCCCGTTAGTAGACTGGCTACCTCTGCGACAGTAAAGCCCTTGGGCCTAGGTTGGTGGGGTTGCTGGACCGCTGTGCTGGTCCCAGCTTGGTTCCCGGACAACGCTTTGGTGCCAAAAAAAACCTTGGCCGGCACACCACCAGTCGTGGTTAATGGCACTTCCTTTTTCTGTTCCTTCTTCTCACCAGCAACTTTCTTGGTACTGGACCTGGTACCTTTCTTTGGGGCCATCTTCTTCCGATGTCAGGCAGGAGGCAGATGCACAACAAGTTCTGGTCACACGTGGGCGTGATGCGCAGCAGGACTTCTGTCTGGCTGGCAGTACAATGGGTAGCCAGGTGATGCCGATGACACCTCCTACTCTGTCTTTTGTGCACCTAAAAGCAAAGAAGACAGGAGAAGAACATCAGTGAAATGTTGCATTTGTTTTTGTGGTTCAGTTACTTAGTACTGTACTAGTGCAAACAAAAGATAGTCTAGCCATTTGTGACTTTTTTTTAACTAGAGCTATGTTATACTACTAGTACTGTGTACAGCCACACACTACACTCTCAGGAAGGTGATGTCTAAAAATTCAACAGATCACATAGAAAACACTTGATCAATAAAGCTGTGGCTACCTGCTCTGATCCTAGCGGATGAAAAAGCAGGCCTGTTGGCAGACAAGGCCAGGCAAGCTTGCGGGCCTAGGCCTCAAAATGGCCACCAGCCACATGGCCAGGCCCAACAACATCAGCAAGGCCACCCCAAAAAACACACTTCCCCAACTCAATCCAATGCCATCCATGCCCTAAATGATGTCTAAATTCAACAGAGCAAACAGAAAACAGTAGATTACTAAAGCTGTGGCTACCTGCTCTGGTAGCAGTGGATGAAAGCAGGCCTGTTGGCAGACAAGGCCAGGCAAGCTTGCAGGCCTAGGCCTCAAAATGGCCACCAGCCACATGGCCAGGCCCAACAACATCAGCAAGGCCACCCCAAAAAACACACTTCCCCAAATCAATCCAATGCCATCCATCCCCTAAATGATGTCTAAATTCACCAGAGCAAACAGAAAACAGTAGATTACTAAAGCTGTGGCTACCTGCTCTGGTAGCAGTGGATGAAAGCAGGCCTGTTGGCAGACAAGGCCAGGCAAGCTTGCAGGCCTAGGCCTCAAAATGGCCACCAGCCACATGGCCAGGCCCAACAACATCAGCAAGGCCACCCCAAAAAACACACTTCCCCAACTCAATCCAATGCCATCCATGCCCTAAATGATGTATAAATTCACCAGAGCACACAGAAAACAGTAGATTACTAAAGCTGTGGCTACCTGCTCTGGTAGCAGTGGATGAAAGCAGGCCTGTTGGCAGACAAGGCCAGGCAAGCTTGCAGGCCTAGGCCTCAAAATGGCCACCAGCCACATGGCCAGGCCCAACAACATCAGCAAGGCCACCCCAAAAAACACACTTCCCCAACTCAATCCAATGCCATCCATGCCCTAAATGATGTCTAAATTCAACAGAGCATACAGAAAACAGTAGCTTACTAAAGCTGTGGCTACCTGCTCTGGTAGCAGTGGATGAAAGCAGGCCTGTTGGCAGACAAGGCCAGGCAAGCTTGCAGGCCTAGGCCTCAAAATGGCCACCAGCCACATGGCCAGGCCCAACAACATCAGCAAGGCCACCCCAAAAAACACACTTCCCCAACTCAATCCAGTGCCATCCATGCCCTAAATGATGTCTAAATTCAACAGAGCACACAGAAAACAGTAGATTACTAAAGCTGTGGCTACCTGCTCTGGTAGCAGTGGATGAAAGCAGGCCTGTTGGCAGACAAGGCCAGGCAAGCTTGCAGGCCTAGGCCTCAAAATGGCCACCAGCCACATGGCCAGGCCCAACAACATCAGCAAGGCCACCCCAAAAAACACACTTCCCCAACTCAATCCAATGCCATCCATGCCCTAAATGTGCTTGAAAATGAAATATATTCAAAAAACAAAAGGAACAGTTGCTTTATCATGCACACACACACCCATGAGGCCATGCCCATGGCTAGCTCGGGCCTACTACTACAACCTACAAAATTAAAAAAAAAAAATTAAAAAAAGGAATGATGATAATTAATTAATTATCAAAAATAAATTGTAGTTACACAACAACTGCAATGCCCACAATCAAACACAACAACCACTTACTTGTAAAATATCCTATTCCAAAAATCCTGAAATCCAATTGCAATGATGCAGCAGACAAAAAGAGTGATCTTTCCAGCTCCAAATCCAAAGGCAGAATGAGCAGGAGATGGACAAAGCACTGGGAGGAGCCTGCTGGACAGGAACAGGAAGTTGGAGATTCTGTGTCACTTCCTCCCTCTCTCCACCTTGTAAAAAAATGACTCCTTGCACAAAAAAGGAAAGCCAAATGTGAATGTAAGGAGTTCTTTTCATCCAAAATCAGTATTTGCAGATGGTTTCATGCTGCTAGAGCCGATATTCCTCTCCAAATTGTAAATTTTACGTTGTTGAGTTCTCGAGCTTCACATTACTTCCGCCGGCGTGTCGAAAACGATATGATCGCGTTCTCTTCTTTGTCCCTGTCGCGTTGGATATGACGTGTTCGCGGTCTCTTTCTCCTGTTCGCGTTCGATTTCACGTGCCCGCGTCCTCATCCTCTGGCTCGCGATGTAGAATGACATGTTCGAGATCTCAATCTTCTCATACTCGCGCGGTGCATGATCGCGAGAAGAAAGACGTGATCGTGCGACAAATGACGTGATCGCGTGAAAAATGACTTTAATGCGGCCGCGAACTCTCGCGAGACAGCGCAAAATGGCTACCAAAATCCAACATCTCGTGGAGAACGCGACCGGGTCAAGAAAACTTGTCGGAGAACGCAGGGATTCAGGTAAGGCGATCGCGCGCGCGCGAGAATGTATTGTTTTACAGCGCGAGCAAGAAAAAAATGATCGCTAAGCTGCGGAATGCGGAAATTTTGACATTTTCGCGCTTTCCGCGGAACGCGAAAATGCCAAAATATCGCAATTTCCGCGAACGGAACGGAATTTTGGCCCAGGCCTAGAGTTCATAACTCTCAAAGTGTGATTTAAAGTGATTGATGTGAAGCACCCTGTGGGGTTCGCTGGAGGTCTTAAAGTCCACCAGATAGGTAGCCTTGCCCTTCTTCTCAGTCACCTCATGGGGCCCTGTTCAACAGCCCTTGAGTTCCCTGGGATCCATCGGTTCCATTACTTACACTTTCTACCCAGGTTGTAGTTCATCAGTGGTAGAATTGTAGATGCACCACTCTTTTATCATAGCCTGACTTGCTTCTAAGTAGTCATGCACTTGCTTCCACAACTTAGCCAACTGGCCTCATAAGGCCAGCATATAGCTCACTACATCTTGGGGAGTCTTCCTGGGAGGGTGCTACCACTCTTCCTTCACCAGAGATCCTCTAATTGGCTGCTCGTACAGAAGCCTAAAGGGGCTGAAGCCCATTCCCTTCTGTGGTTCCTCCCTGAAGGCAAACAACAGGCATGGTAAGAGAACTTAGTGCTTATTCCTCTGGGCCTCAGAGAGGCCTCTAATCATGCATTTCAGAGTTTTATTGAATGTCTCAACAAGCCCATTGGTGTGTGGTTGGTAAGGAGTGGAGAACATGTACATTACTCCTCATTCCTTACATATTTACTGCATATAAGCAGACATGAAGTTTGTGCCTCTGTCAGAAACAACTTTCTTGGAGAAACCCACCAGGTAAAAATCCCCATCAGGGCCCTCGCCACTGTAGGTGCAGTCATTTTCCTCAGAGTAATTGCCTCTGGGTAGACAGTGGCATGATCCATCAGACTCAGGATGAACCTGTTGCCTGGATCAGTCTGGAAATCCATAGGCCCTACAATGTTGAAGTCCACACTCTCACAGGGCGTGTCAATGACTGGCAGTGGATGAAGGGGGGCTTTAAGCATTTGCCCTGCCTTCCCACTAGCCTGGCAGGTTACAAGGGTCCTGCAGAATGCATCTGAGGATGTTGTGATTTTGGGCCAGAAGAAATGTGGGACAAGCCGTGCAAAGGTCATGTCTTGGCCCAAGTGTCCTGCCAGGGGTATTTTATCAGCAAACTCCAGTAGGAAGGGCTTGTAGCATTGGGGAACACCAGAGCCCCTGCTGTCCCATGCACAGGGTCCTTAGGCTCATTGTAAAGGAGGTTGTCCTCCCAGGGAATGTGATAACTTCAGGAGACATCACCTGCTGCTTGGGCTTCAGTCTGCTTCCTCATGCTCTCAAGGGTTAGACGCTCCCTCTGCAATACATAGAGCTCCATCTTGTTGGGTTTTCCTTCTACATGCCATCCAGCAAGTGTTTGCAGGTCAGCACATCAAGGGAAGCAGTGCCCTCCTCAAAGGGCTGGTTTATCATGCACTCTGCCTTTCCCCTTTATAGCAGCTGCTAGGCCATTTTTCCAGGCACCAGCCCTTTTTGCCGCTCATTCTGGGCATCCATGGACCTTGTTGTGGCAAAGATCCAATCTGGTAACCCTAACACCTGCACTTGAGCCTTGAGCTCCACCTCTTCCCAGATAGTGTGATCTATGTCATTACCCAACAAACAGTCCACAGGCATAGCAGCGCTCACAGAAACTTTCAGAAGATCTGTAACCATCCCCAACTCAAATGGAACCAGGGCCATAGGAGAGTGACCATCTCTGTTGTAGGCCACCACAACCTCAAGGAATGCATTAGGAATTTTCCTCCAGTGGGAGATGATGCACTTTTTGTACACTTGGGATCCCCCTTGAAGTGTCCATACTCATAGCACTCATAGCACTTAATGGGCTTAGGCTGCTGACCTTTGTCAGGGTACATTTTCTTCTGGTAACTAGAGTGGGAATGAGAATCAGACCCTTTACCCTATGAGTTATTTTGAGGGCCTTTAGAGAATTCTGTCTTATTATCTCCCTGTCTTTCTTCTGTTGGGAACCCAGACCACCCTTTTGGGAGTCCCTCCAGATGCCTTCTTGGATACTCTGGTGCTGACCCAGATGTTCATCTCTACAGTGAGTTTCCTGGGGTCAGTTCACTTGCTATCAACCAGGTGTTGGGCCATCTTTGGAAAACAATTATCAAGCATGTGCTCCTTCAAAATAAAGTTGTACAGCCCTGAATAATCATCACCCGTGCTACCCCTCACCCTGCCCTTCAGTGCCTTGCTGGAATAATCCAAGAAATCCATCCATGTCTGTGAAGAGATCTTGTGACTGCCTCTGAACCTGAACCTATACTACACAAGGGTCAGTCCAAACTTGCTGACTAGTATGGCCTTCATTGTAGTGTCGACCTCTGAAACAAAAGGTACAATCCAGTAACCCATGAACCTGGGCTGGATAATTTATAACAAAAAGTGTGGCCCTTGGCGTCCACTGAAAAGTGTCAAGAAGGGGGCACAAACACATCTAACACAAATAGCTCAAACTTATATATTGATGTCATTTGTTACTTCTCTGGGTTAAGGAACTTTTATATCAATTCATTACAATGTAAAGTAAAACTTATATTTTCTCAAAAAACAAGGTGCTCCAAAAAAGATGAGAGTACAGTGAAAGTGACGATAAGTGCAGAAATTGCATATGTGCTATGTACAGAAATACATACATGTGGCTGATAGGGATAATAGAGTATTGCAGCTCAACACCCGCTGAGCAAGTGTCGATATCCAGGCTCAGTTTCATGATAAACAGTCCACATATTAAATTTTTTCTACGTTTCGACTCCTGACAAATATTTAAAACGGGGTCATCATCAGGATGCAAAAGTATATATTTGAGACACCAATTAATTGGAGCAATTAGTCCACTAGTCAAAAGAATTTCAAAACACCAGTCTTTGAATTCCTTTCAAATTAGGTATTAATATATGTAGTTCAGTGGGAACCGGACCTCATTGAGGATGCTCAAATCAAACTGATTCATTGCAGGAAAGTGCACTAATGTTTTATATGTGACCAAGTGAGCTGAAACTTTGGAATGAAGCTTTAAATCATCAAAATTATATCTGTTTTTCAAGTGAGCTTTAGTCTAAGACTGCAATTTCTTTTTTTAACTCTTCAAGCTCAGGCGTCTCTCTTGGGCTGACCTCTGATGTCAGACACTAAATATAGCTACATTATCACAATTGCCTGAGAATGAAATTGACAGGGATGAAATTGCACACGACCGTATAGTTCTCAAAGATTTATGTACCAAGCCAAGACCAGTCATTTCAATAGTGAGGTCCTTAGAATGTTGTATGTGGCTCTTTAGGAGGAACAGAGATTACACTCTAGCTATCATCCAGAGGCTTCGGGGATAGTGGGGCAGTTAAACGTAGCATTGAAGTCTTGATTGGGCAAAATCTGTGCATTCTCTTCTTTGAAATGGCCAAATGGATTATCAGGTTTTGATGAGTCTTCGAAGCATTCCTGACAGGAGAACAGGATTATCACCTAATGAAATCCTCATGGCTTGTGCTATGAACATCACAGATAACATGATGCTCGACTACTGCAAAGGATAAGCTGATGCGGTGCATTCTGTTTCTCACCAGGTTGGAGCGGTGTGACTGCCAGTACACGTCAGGAGCAGAGATTCATGACCTTATCCAAAGTGACTGGGTTTTGGTGAAGAAACATGTGGGAAAATCCTGTATGGACCCAAAGTGGAAAGACCCCTAGCAGGTCATCTTGATCACTAACACTGTTGTTAATTGTGCTGGAATACCTACTGGGTGCTTGCCTCGCACACTCAAAGAGTAAGGTGTCTGTACAAAGAAGTAGTGTTCTTTTAGCCAATTCAGAGATCTCCTGTACCTATACCTCTGGAAGTACCAGTGGTGGATGAAGTACAGCCAAATTACAGCCAAATCTCTCACCAGTGCAAGTTCCAGAAATCTTACAAAGTGATGTGGAGCACACACTGAAGGTGAAGAATTGAGAGCTGATTATATAGGTTCTGCTGAAGCATCACAAGAGCAAGCAAATGATCCAGATGAAGGAACATGTGTGAGAAGAGAAAGACCCCTATGGATATCGGAATGGCCAAATGGTAGGAGGCAATTTAGATCAAGTGTGTCAGTTAAATGAATATCACAAACCATAATTGAAAAAACAGAATCTAGTGGCGTAGCGAAACAGAAGAAGATTAACTGACACCAAGGAGATCCAAAAGAGCAAGAGTACTTTGTTGTAAGTATTCTGCAACTGAATGGACCCACTATGCAGAGAATGTGCCTAATGCATCAGGTCAAAATCCTAATGAAGTGAGATCAAAGACATGTGAACCTCCATAATTATGCCACACAGTGAAACAACATTGATTAAATAGGATTTCTTAAAAAAGAATTACAATCAAAGAACTTTGCAAGCACTATTTAGTGAATTCAAATGCTGAATCAATTGAGTAGACAAGTAGGGTACTGTGTTTAAAACCACCAAATAAAAGACTAAAATAAATTAAACTGACAATCGATAATTAATGAAAGTGAATACAAGGAATTCCCTAGGGCCACAGTTGCAGCAGAAGAGTAGGGATAACACATTTAGAAGGAGAGGGAGTAGGGCTAGGGATGTCTTCAAAGATTTGTGGATATAAGCTGAAAGAAATAACTGCAAGTGATAAATCAAGAAGTTTTGCACATTTGCACAGGTAGAAGTCAACACAGAATATTACATCTGCTGACTGCCATACTACATTAAGGTCTCACTGTAAATAAATGTGTATTCTTACCAAAGCTAAGTGTAGAGTAGTGATTATTGTCACACTAATATTTGTTATATTAGCTAGTATAATCCTTTTAGTTTGAATGAGTTTTACATCAGAAATAAAAACACTTAGGTTTACACCTGCCTCTACAACACCTGCACAGGCAATAGATGAGGCTTCAATTATATACTATTCAAAAGAAGAGCTGCTGATTAACATTTATATTAGATTAGATACGGAATACATTCACGCTTTAGATACTAAGGACTGCTACGTCTGTTCACATTTACCTTCTTCAGCTGCAAAAGAAGTTACATATCATCATATCCCATTGTCATACGCAAATACATATGCTTAGTTTGTTTTATAGACAGGAATGTTCTGAATATTATTTTTCTAACAATGGCATGATTCTTCTAAAATTCCCATTCAGAAAAGAATGGCTCCTTACTCACAAGCAAAAGATATCAAAATTGCATAGATTTCTTGAGATCACCCACAGTAATGGACACAATTAAAGCATACAAGAAGAATCTAACCAGTTAAATGAGATCATTAGAAAAAAAGTTAATTTTAACATTTACAGGAGAGAAGAGCTCAATTTCTTCATAGTAAACATAAAGAAGAAAATGTTTAAGGAATGTTCGGAAGAAGGAAGAAGAAGAATATGAAAAGAAAATGGTTTACCCAAAATTACATTTAGACAGATGACAAAAATTGAAATTATGTGTTTACAAAATGTTGGAAAAAGACATATTGGGATAAGTAATTGTGAACACACATTCAAAGTTTTGGGAGGACTTGTGCAAATTTTAGCAGAAGAAGAGGGAGTTATTCCTGGAGTTTATTTTGTGTGTGGACAAAATGCCTATACCCAGTTTCCAGCTGATTAGGAGGGTATTTGCTATTTAGCTTTGTTATTGTCAGGTCCTGCGTGAGGAGAAGCGTTAGAGGAGGCAGATGAAAGCGTGTGTGAATGTGTATAGGGAATTCAGAACTACCGCTCCCACAATCCTCAGAACGCTCTGTGAGTGGCGTACTTAAGCTCCGCCCACTGGGAGCGCAGGGCTTGCCACTCGAAGCTCTTCCGGGATTCCCTGCGTTATGGAGGTCGCCAACGAGTGATATCTCCTTGTCAGGAGAGACTATCATCTGCCTGTTCCTAAGAAAACGCCATTGGGCGTGTGGCCTGGTAACAAGTACCTTCCTGAGTTAAAGCGCGTTGCGCCAACGAATATCCTGGGGGCATAGGCGCCATTTGACATGCTGACCGGGAGCACGTACTGGCTCCTCTTACCTTGGCTCTCATCGCTGTTTCAGAACACCGCCCATTCACCGCCTCCTCACAGCCGAGAGTATTGGGAGAACTGCTTCGAGGTCGAAGCGCTCGCACAGTCACCCTGTCTCCCGACCCACAGCGCGTTGTGGCTAACGCGCAGCATACGAACAGCTGAGAACGTTCAAACTCCCGCAGCAAGGGAGAGGAGCTTGCACAGGCTCCCAGTCGATTGGCCCACGGCGCGTTTGTTAGCGCTAAGCTTCTGCACTACAGAGAACACGAGGACACCTATATCATGGGTGTGTGCAGGATCCTTTTGTCCTTTACTCCAGTCGATGCGCAGGAGCTGTGTGAAAGCAGGAGAACATTGCTCGACTGAACCCGTTACTTGGTGACGTAACCAAGGAAGAACAGGTCATGCATCCTGCTCCTACAGTCTGAACTCCGCACTACTTGAGATAAGTACATTCTCTGTATTATTTGAGACGGCTTAAAGCCCCCCTGGTTTTCTGTTTTCAGTTTGGACACCACTGCTGTACGAAGGAGAGAAGCCTATCTCTGTAAGTGTGCCTTTCCTAGAAGGGTGGGGAGAAGGGAGGCTGGTCCTTAGAGCTTGCATGATGCATGGTGTGTTTATGTCTCACTTACAGGGCCTTAGGGGTGGAGCAAGCAAGAGACAGTCCATCCAGTGAAGACAGTCCTGCCCAGCCTCTACAGCAGCAGATTATTTCATTTTTGTTTCTTTGTCCCTTTTTTCCCTTTCCCCCGGAGGAGGTGGTATACGTGTTGTGTTACTTAAGCACGCACGGGTGTTACCCCTCAGGGGAGAGGGTTAATTAGCTACGCATCATTCCCGCTGTACCCGGCTACAAGGTGTGTTCTGCCTCCCTCTACGTGATAGTTATTTCCTAAGATGTATAATGTAAATAGCATAGATGCCTTAACAATGACACCCAGTGGGAAATGTTTTTGGAGCAATCATACAACCCGTAGGAGTAGTCTTAAACAATGAGATAATTAGAACGCTATCCACAGCGGTAGATAAACTAGCTACTTTACATTTGGTGCCCTACTAGCGGTTAACACAAAATGAGTGGCAATTAGATCAATGGTTTTGTAAAATCAAGTAGCTTTTGATATTTTGTTAGCAAAGAAAAGCAGAGTCTGCAAGATGCTGAAAGCTCAATATTTCTCTTTATATATACCATTCAAGAGTAGAAACATAGAAGAATTTGCAAAGAACAGTTCTGACTTTAAACCTGAATTAGAACCTTTAACAGCCAGTAGTGTATTAGAGAGCTTTAGAAAAGGAGCTTCTGCCATTGGCAATTGGTTTGCAACTGAGGGGGAGGACTTTTTAGGGTCATACTGGGACCTATACTAATCATTGGTATGCGCATGATATGCTTACAAACTTTCTACAAAGGATTTAGAGACTTCGGGGCAGATTTATGACGTCTGGTGCATCTCTGCTAATTAGCAGAGATGTGCCAGAAGAGTTGCGACGCATCTGCCCACCTGTGCGCCACAAGCGAGATGCAGCTCCAGCAAGGCTCGGGGGTGCCCTATCATTACAATGCTGCGTCAATCCTTACGACTGCTTCAAGCAGGGGCAGGGTTTTGACGCAGCATGGGCTCAAAAGTGACTGAGTGAAATCTTGTAGATTTCACTCAGCCACTTTTAGGAGGCGTTACTGCGATGGAACGCCCCCCCTGCACAGGTACGCCTACTGCTGGTGCAGGGCTTTACAACGTGACGCATCTCCCAGATGCGTCATGTTGTAAATACCCGCAGCATGGCGCAGGATTTGCGCCGCCGCTGCGTCACAAAAGTGACGCAACGGCGGCGTAAATGAGGCGCAAGGGGCTCATAAATCTGCCCCTATATAACTAGGAGGAAGAATAAAGAAAGAAACAGACAAATCAGAAAAGAGTTTGAAATAGAAGAGAATGCACACTAAAGATTAATTTGTGAAGAAATTGTGATGGTTTTTCAACCATCAGAGGGGGAAACTGTTGCTGTGAATTTATTCGCTGACAAAATGGTTTTATTAATAATGTGCAAAAGCTTACATTTAAATAAGACATATGTTAAATGGCAAATTTCTAGTAAGTAATCATGCTTACATTTTGTAGGCCTGCAAACGAATAAAAGTTATGATTTAATTTAGCCTAACTGTAGATGCCATGTTAACTAAAGAAGAACATATTAACACTGAAAGGCCTGTGTTTCTACTTTGAATAATTATTTGTGAACTGTGTTTATCCTTTCATTATAAATGTTGATTTTCTAGAAGCTTTCTGTTAGCTAGTGAATAGGCGTTTGTTATGTATTAGATAACTGACAGTGAGTTCTCACAGAGAGAAGAGGAGATGACCGGAATGATGATTCATGAGAAGAAATGTCTGGATCGTAAAACATCAACGCTGTAACCTTTCAAGGTTCAATGTCTAGAAACCTATGGTGCCTGTCTGAGAAAATTAGGAGTTTGCTTGGTCCCAGGAGTTTTCTGATATTCTATTGGAGGATGAACAAGACGAAAACGATTATGTTTCAACCTATAATTTGTATGTTTATATTAATGCATGTTCCTAGAATAGTTAGCCTGAGCCAGATGCATACTCCAGATTCCTTTCCCAACTCTCTGAATGGAGACACGCCTTTGCGTTTCTTCTGCCTTCTCTTCATGAGAGGCTGCCCTACTTAAATTTCATTGAACTGTCAGGTGATATCTTTGAGCTAAGAATACTTTCCACCTTATCATGCAGACTTGAGGCTTGCATATTGATTCTCGCATCAGAACTGTTCATTGGATATCTGAACTGACACCGTCTTCCCTCTTTATCCCAACTTAATTTTAATTAGGGAATTTCATTTAAGGAACATACTTGCTGTATCCCTACTATTATGACTGTGTTTCTAATGAACATTTTGTTCTATTTTACAATGAAGTATCGATTAATGAATTATGTTAACTTTTAATGCTGAAATTTAAAGATTAAAACCTAATGAATAAATAGATGAAAGACTACACGATTGGAAAAGAAAATGCTTTGATCTCACACTAAATTCTCTTTATTGACTGAATTGAAAGTCCTTAATAACTTATTGTTTTGTAAATATTTGCTCCTCATTTCTCTTTATCAGCTCCACTAAGCAACAACCGGCCAGAGCCTTGGGATCAATCATCAGACTTGAGCTCAGCCAACATAGCTAGCAACCACAATCGGAGAAACACTGAAGCGAAATCGGGTCAAATGCATCTGAACTGCCATCAGACCTTGACAAGAGAGAAAGCCTCAGAACAGATCATAAACACAATAAATACCTCTCTAATAGCGGCTATCAAAGCACTCACCTGGCAATCGCATAAATTAGAAATACAAGTCAAACTGACACATGTGCTCGCACAGAGCGTACTTTCAATTGATAAAATGATTGAAGCCCTAAACTCAAAAATGGACTCTGCTAAACAAGAGCATTGCAGTACCCACAAACAACCCAAATGATGCCATCATTGAGAAACTAACTTCACTCCCAGATTTATTAACAACATTAATAAACCAATGCAAATGCAACCACGAGGAAAATCTTCAGAACCAAAGGCCTACCACATAATCAGCAATAAAAAACAGGAAAGAGAATAAACCATCAGATAATGGGTGCACACAATCAGACCAGGAAACGCAAGAACCATGCAGTAATAAGACCTGCCATGCAAGCATAGGGCCCTCATACCCCACAATCGCAATACCTTTGCAGTCAACCAATAAATTTTATGTCAAGACCGGAGGCTCCTATTATGCTTTTCTAATCTTGCAGTTCCCAGAAGGCCAAGAGATCAAAAGGCCAATGGGGAAACGTGGAATCCAACACAACAACCAATGAACAGGCAGATCTGACTGTAATGCTTGCCCTGACTGTGAACATCCCTCTTTTCTTGCTGCACGCAGTCAAGATAAGTACATACTCTTTCTCAGTTTTGACTCTATTACTTTTGCGCATTGTTATTTATTTATATTGTATTGTTTAGCGATGGTTGCTCTGGTTTGTGGGGACAAATCCCTTCTGAAAGCTCCACCGCCGCCGCCCACACCTGTGCTGTTCCCTGCTGCTTGCGCGCTTGTTAGCACGTCGTGTCGCAGCCATTTTTCCTACCGTTTTTCCTAATGGTGGTTTGGCTTCTCCACGTTGAGCCTTGTCGCCTGCTGTGTCTCATTGTTCTGAGCCTCACTTCCTCGTCTACATGCTGGTAGAGTTTGGTGCCATGGGAGTGGATTTCCCTGCTTAACCCTGCCTCTAAGTGTTCCTCCACACGCCCAGGGGCAGTCCCAGGCTCTCTCTCAGCCTGCTGGATAATCCTTTCTTCCCCATTCTTTCTGCCTGTGTTTTTGTTATGGAGATTGACAGCTCTCCAGGGTCTGATATAGATAATGAAGTAGGGGAGGCATTTAAGAATGATTTGACCATGTTTATTAATTCCTCTGTGGAAAATGCTGTTGAAGCCTCTATGAAAAGGTTTTTTAAGGATATGGAAAACTCTATGTTATCTCTAATGTCCAAAGCTTTGGCCCATTCTGCGGGGGATAGCAGTAAGACAAAGTTGGTACCTTCCAGTAATAATTTCAATGTGTATGCGACTATGAAATGCTCAGTGAGGTTTCCTCACACAAGGTTGAGGACGTGGTGCCTCCCAGGTCTCCTGTTAAGGAGGGGTTTAATGTTAAGAATGCTGGTAAATGTAAATCAAAATTAAAAAAATGCCAAGGTACCACAGAAATAGGTTATTTCTCAAATTTTGAACATGGATGGCAGTCTTGGGGACGCAGATGATGCATTTGACCTTTTCGATGCCAATGATCCTTCTTCCCCTCCTGCTAAAAAGTCCAAGAACTGATTATTTTTCTTTTCAACTAATTTTGGATTCTGAGTGTGCTCCCCTGTTTGACCCTTCTTCATTTCATCATCCAAACTCTACGGAATGGTTCCCTGCATCTCATGTAGGTGATTATGTTTCAGCTAGGCTTCGTCTGCCTTTGGACAAATCCATCAGGTCCAGGCTCAAGTTGGAAGGTCCCAAACCTCCCTTCCTTCCAATATCTCCTCTATTCTGACTGTTGATCAACCCTTGTTAACTTTCTTCTCAAAGTTTGGAAAAGATCCTCGTAAAGGGGTGGATAAGGCTTGGCCTACCTATCAAGACAAATTATTGGATATTGTGGGATCTTTGGCTCGTATTTTTTATATGGCAGAATCTGCTTGTTTGGACGGTTCAGATTTGGACCCTGAGGATGTTTCTTTATGGGTCCAAAGAGCCTTTTGCCTCCTGGGTAATGCCAATTCAACAATCATACATGAGCGCCGCAAAGACCTTCTTATCAAGCTGGATCCCAAGTTGGCTAATTTGGCTACCCTTGATCCGTGTATTAGGGAAGATGGTCTTTAGTTTGCTGATTCGTTAGTGAAGAATGTAAGTAAATTTGTCTCTACTTTTGACCCCATCAATAAGGCACAACAATCCTTAAAGAAAGTCTTCACCCAGTGGGTTTTTGGACGGGCCGGTACAGGCAGGGGTCGCTTTACTCAGACCCACCACGATATAGCGGCCTGGATTAGCAAATTTAGTAGCACAAATATGGAAATTTAGCGGCACAAATATGGAAATTTAGTGGCAATTTTGCGGCATTTTATTTGGCAGTTTTTCCTACAACAAACACAGATATCTTTGTTTTTGAGTTATTTAACAACATGAAGCTATGTATATTTTATTTATTTACAATGTAGACACTTTGTTTGTCTTCAAGGCTACATATAGGACATAAACCTGTTAATGAATAAATGCCCACGGAACCTGAATGCTTGTCGTGTTAATCTTGCAGTTCTTCTGAGCAGTACAAATCTAGCCCAATATTGTACTGCTGATTATAATGCAAAAACAATAATGCCCGGATACATTGCTCTGAGAGGGACCGTCGTCTGGCTGACAAAATAATTTTGTAGATGCTGTTGTTCCTTTCAGCATCTGCAGAACTGGTTACACAGTCCTTGTACACAGCTGCAAGCTGTGAAAGGACTGGAATGCGGTCAGCCATCGCACGCCAAATGAGGTCAGTGTCAATCACCCCAGAAACAGATGCCTGTACTGCTTCTGGGCCTACATGTTCAAAGTAGAGGCAAAGCTCCTGATCTGGAACTTCGCTGAAACCAGGGATGGCAGAATATGCACTCTTGTCCTTAGGCAGGATGCAGAGTCGTGCAGGATTGAAAAGGCGTACTTGCTTCAAGAACCCAATGCCCGGTTGGGTCTCCCCTATGTATTTGCCCGCCTTTTCCAGAGAATTTTCAAAAGCTTCATTAAGCTGGGCTGTTATCTTTTTTTCTGTGTCAGAGTTAATTTAGCCCCTGCAGTGGTCTGTAGAAATGGTTGTAGTGACTCCAGAGTGAGGACTGAATTGTTTGTTAGGTCCATGTGAAGGTCCTCCAAATAATCATACACCTTCATTGTCACTGGTGTCTGACTCTGGAATAAGTCCATCAGATGTAAAATGTTTTGGCATTTTTCGGCCACAATGTCCAATTGCACTTTAATGCAGTTTCTTTGGTCGCTGTTCAAAATCCTTTGCAGATTTTCAAGGGAATCTGGGGGAGACTTGCTGAGTTGCATCTCAGACTCAACAAACCCAGCATAGGCCTCAAAATGCTTGCAATGGTACTGGACAGCAGCAAACCAAGAATTCCACCGGGTACTGCAAGGGTCAGGTGCCATCCGTGGTTTCATCCCATGGTTCTCAGCAAGATGGTGCAGGTACCTTCTCTTTCTGCTCCCGGCCATGTAAAAGATGCGCGAGAAGTACAGAAGGAAAGTATTTAGCTCCACGAAAGGCTTCCTAAATGACTCTCCAATAAAGTTCATTATGTGTGCCAAGAAGGTGATATGTATGGAGTTTGTGTACAGATTTCTCAAAACAGTATTGTGTGCCTTGAGCATGTATGCCGCATTGTCAGTATTAATGAAAATAACGTCCTGAAAGGCTATGCTGTACTCTGTGAGCACCTTCACAACTGCTTGCGCCAGAGTCCCATGGTTGCACTGTGAGAGGAACACTGTGTCTGCTAGGTGGGTGTGGATCTTACGGCCACCCTGCGCAGAGACCACTGCAAATAACACATTCAATACACAACACCCTTCAACATTAGGTGTTTCATCAAATATAACACTGAACTTCTGATCTTGCAAGTGTTCTTTCAGCTCGTTCTTTGCTACTATAAATCTCTCTGGGAGATAACGTTCTTGAAGCTGATGACTTCCAGGTATTGCTCCACCATTTCGTACTCACTCATGGAGAAACTTGCGCAACACAGGGTGGTCGGTTTTGCTCAGCGGAATGTTCAGCGCTGTGCAGACATTGACCCACTCACTTATAATATCCTGGTTTGAGGCACCAGCAGCTGTACTCTTTGTGAAAAGTGAGTTCACAGTCATCTGACGGGCACGTTTTGGTGAAGAGTGAGGGTCTGGATCATCTGAACAGCACTTCAAGTGTTTTTGGGACCTCACATGCATATCAACTGTGTGTTTCCGGATGTGGTCCACCGCCACATTGCACACACTGCAAAACAGCACGCCACCATCAGCATGCATCACGGCGCTGTACTCTTTGGCCCGATCTGCTGCAGTTATATGGGTAGGTAGATGTGATCGGTGCTTCACAGTCTTCAAAGGCTGCAGAAACCTCTCCATCGTGCTTTTGTTGTGGTGACTTGTTGCTCGCTTGGAATCCAAAAGATCTCTGGCTTGTGGCACACTCGCGTAACTCACCTACAAATATATTTGATGTTACTAGATGTGTTCCAAAGGGGAAAAGGACATTGCAGTTGTTGGATGGAAATTTAAGAAAACGTAGGTTAAACGTGATTAAAAATGCATGTAACTCTGAAACAAAGGTGCATACATGGCGCGTTAACATACAGATAGGCAGAGGTCCTTCGAAGGGAAATGGCACACTTGTGTGGTCCCGCTAGGCAACTTTTAGTCATCTGTGGAGGGCAGTGGGGGTGCGAAGTAAACATAAAAAACATAAGTAAAAAGTGTTTCCCCCCAAAAAACAACCGTGCCCCAAAGTGCCTGCAAAGAAAAAATCACATTTGGGGAAAAACGGGAAGAAGGGGAAGGATGAGCCACCTGCAAAGAAAGTGAAACCTAACCGCGTGAAACAAATTTGTACAAGTGTACTTTGTAGGAGCACATAAGCCCGGCGTTTACACTCGGGGTGGGGGCCAACAGTGCTTAAGGGGTGTCTAGGGAAAACCCCAAGACAGCCCCAAACCAGCCCCAAGAAATACAAAAAACAAATTACAATTATGAAACACACATGATCACGCAGAATCCCATCACCAAACCATGCACAGCGCTCCCACCCATCGCAAGCAGGACTTCACAAATATTTAGCATATGTGGTATTCATCTCCCTAGAAGTATACAGAAACCAAAACGTACCCGTTCTGTGCAGCAGAAAGCATATATTAGTTGCCAGATGGCCCAATGGCTCTTCAACCAGCAGATTCTTTCCTCTGGGACTCTACAAAAGAAGAAAAAAGAGTTACAACTGGCTTGGCTAGCCCTTACCATGGCACCTGTCCCACATCACTGCCACCTCCCCCACTACGCCACTTTAAAAACCACAGCACCCCCTTGTGCCCCCTGGGCCCGCATGACCAGCTGGCCCCAAAAGAATGACACCTGGGCCCGCCGCCCACCGGGGACGCGGCGGGGACAAAACTTACCTGTGCTCTGCACCGGCTCTTCAACCAGCAGATTCTTTCCTCCGGGACTCTACAAAAGAAGAAAAAAGAGTTACAGCTGGGTTGCCTAGCCCTTCCCACAGCACCTGTCCCACATCACTGCCACCTCCCCCACTACGCTGCTTTAAAAACCACAGACCCCCCTTGTAGCCCCTGGGCACGCATGACCAGCTGGCCCCAAAAAGAATGACACCTGGGCCCGCCGCACACCGGGCACACGGCGGGCCCAACATTTCATTATTAAAAAACAATTGCCCCCGGGGCCCGCCGCGTGCCTGTGAGCGGCGGGCCCAACATTTCATTAATAAAGAAAATATTGCCCCGAGGGCCCGCCGTGTGCCCCGTGTGCGGCGGGCCCAACATTTAATTAATAAAAAAAACATTGCCCCCAGGGTCCGCCGCGTGCCCCATGTTCGGCGGGCCCAAAGAATGCCACCTGGGCCCACCGCACACCGGGCACGCGGCGGGCCCAACATTTCATTATATTTATTAGAAAAAAATTGGCCCCGGGGCCCGCCGTGTGCCGTGTGCGGCGGACCCAACATTTCAGTAAAAAAAAATGGCCGCGTGACCGTGTGTGGTGGGTCCAACATTTCATTTTTTTTAAATGGCCCCCGGGGCCTGCGCTTGCTCGTGTGCGGCGGGCCCAACATTTCATTTTTTTTTAAATGGCCCCATGGGCCTGCTGCGTGCCCCCTCTGCGGTGGGCCCATAGAATGCCACCTGGGCCCACCGCACACCCAGCACGCGGCGGGCCCAACATTTAGCAAAAAAACCATTGCCCCCAGGGCCCGCCGCGTGCCCCGTGTGTGGCGGGCCCAAAGAATGCCACCTGGGCCCGCTGCACACCGGGCACGCGGCGGGCCCAACATTTAGTAAATAAACGTTGCCCCCGGGGCCCGCCGTGCGCCAGTGTGCAGCGGGCCCAACATTTCATTAAAATAAAAACATTGCCCCCAGGGACCGCCGCGTACCCCGTGTGCGGCGGGCCCAAAGAATGCCACCTGGGCCCGCCGCACACCGGTCACGCGGTGGGCCCAAAAACAAGAAGGAAGCACAGGTCAGGAGACCTACCGTCCTGGGAACCCCTCAGCCAGCCAGATTGAAGGAAGCAGCAGATTGAAGGAAGCAGCAGCAGGGCAGGTGAGGGGTGGAGGGGTGTAAATAAGCACTCCAACTTGCCTGCCTGCTGTGAGGACCCGAGGACCACTCCTTCTATTGGCTCCATGGCGAGAGCCACCGGGCCAATAGAAGGGGTCGGATTTCGCGAGCAGTTTTGCAAAAATGGCGGCATTTTGACAAAACTGCAGATTTCGCAATTTTTTTGCAAATCGCTAAATCCTGGAGGGTCTGTTTACTGGCAGTCCATACTCCAATCAAGGCTCCAGAGGATCTTTCAACTCAAACTCCAACTACCAAGAGTTTAAACCCCAATTCTACCCACAACAAGGCCACGGTTTCAGGGCTCGTGGACAAAAGAACTTCCGCAACAATAACCAACAAGGCGAGTCTCTCAGAGCATTCCCCCGTAGGGGGTCGTTTAAGTCTTTTTCTTCCAAAATGGAGAACTCTAACTGCAGATCCGTGGGTTCTAAGCTCTATCCAAGGTTATCTTACAGAGTTCTGCACTGCACCTTTCCAAAGAGTTCTCCCTCCTAATCTCGTGTTATCAACCGACATGGCCAATCTCGTTTCAATTGAGGTGCAGTCCCTTTTGCTGAAACATGCTATTCAAGCCGCCCCTCTAGATCCTTCAGGGCTTCTCAGTTCCATCTTTCTAGTGTGCAAAAAGAACAAGAAAATGCGTCCTGTTATAAATCTCAAGTGGTTCAACCAATTTGTAGTTTATCGTCACTTCAAAATGGAGACCATCATCCATCTCGGGGACTCTCTCAGCTTACACGACTGGATGGTCAGAATAGACCTGCAGAACGCGTACCTTACTATTCCTATCTATCCTTCCCACAGGAAATGTCTCCAGTTTCAGTGGCTATGAATGACTTACCACTTTTGCTCTCTCCCCTTCGGTCTATCGTCAGCACCATGGTGCTTTACAAAGATCATGAAACCGGTGGTGACTTATCTCAGGTCTCTTGGGGTCAGATTACTTATTTACCTCAACGATATTCTAATTATGAATTCGGACAAACAGACCCTATTGTCTCATTTGGACATTACTTGGTCCCTTCTTTCAAAGCTGGGCTTTCTTCTCAATTCCGAAAAATCCATGCTCACTCCTTCCCAACAGATCAAATACTTCGGTTTTCTGGCAGATTCTTCCACAGCTTCGCTTCATCTGCCAAAGGCAAAGGTGTTAGCCAAAAAATCGGAAATTTCTCAAGATCTTCGAAGTTCCTCAATTTCTCTCAGATCTCTGGCAAAAATAGTAGGTCTTTTCTCTGCCTCCATTCAGGCAATCTTTCCTGGACCTCTGCACTATCGAGCGCTTCAGCGCCTCAAAATATGCCACCTGTGTCAATGTCTGGCTGATTCATATCTAATTTCCTTAGATCCAGGTTCTCGTTTAGAGCTCCAATGGTGGATAGACCATTTAGATGCGTGGAACGGCAGGACAATCTTTGCCTCAGCTCCAGATCTTGTATTAGAATCAGATGCAAGTCTGTCGGGCTTGTGCGCCCGATGTGGCACAATCTCGACTGGCGGTACATGGTCACTAGAGGAGTCGAGATTGCACCTCAATTGTTTAGAAATGCTGGCAGGTTCCTTTGTAATCAGAAGCCTTGCAAAAGACAGAGTTTGCTGTGCCATCCTACTTCACATGGACAATGTTTCTGCGGTCCGTTACATAAACCATCTCGGTGGCACAAAATCCAAGTCTCTTGCGGATTTGTCGAAGAGTCTTTAGGAATTTTGCCTTCTCAACAAGATTTCAGTCAAAGCCGAATATCTTTCAGGCAATCTGAATTCCATTGCAGACTGGCACTTTTGTTATCTACGGGACTCCAGCGATTGAAAGCTTCTTCCATCCGTCTTTCAATCTCTGTCCCAAAAATGGGGCCCTTTGCATATATCGAACTCTTTGCCTCTCATCTCAATTCCCAGCTTCCTCTCTTCTTCAGTTGGCGTCCGGATCTGTTGGCTCTTGCCACGGATGCTTTCCTCCAAGATTGGTCTCTTCATCTCAACTACGCCTTTCCCCCTTTCATCATGATCAACAGAGTCCTTGCTCAGTCCAGACGCCAACAAGCCTCTTTGGTGACAGTAGTTCCCTTCTGGCAATCTCAGATTTGGTTCCCGTCTCTTCTGGAGATGTCGGTGGACTTTCCTGTTCTTCTTCCTTCTTACAACAATCTTTTGCTGGATCCTTTGGGTCGACCTAACAGTCTAATTTTGGACAACACTCTGACCCTGTCCGCGTGGAAAATCTCGGGCCTAACCGCCTTGACCACTGCATTTTGCAGGAGGCTTCTCTCTTCATTAGCAGAGGCTGGGCTCCAGGCACAACAAAAAGTTTACAAGTCAGCTTGGTCTTTATGGACAGGCTGGAGCGTGGGACAACATGTTGATCCCTTTTTAGCAATTTTCTGGTGTCTGAAGCCAGTTCAGGTAAGTCTTGCAGAACAGTTAACCTATACAGATAGGCAATCTCCCTCAATCACAATACGGTGGATGGTAAACCAGTGGGTGAACATCCCCTGGTTTGTCGGCTCCTTCTCGGAGTAACATTTTCCAAGCCTCTGTTAGCAAAGTACTCTAAATTATGGGACGTGAATCTGGTTCTCAAACTTTTTTTCTGATTGGCCAGATAATACTGCTCTTTCTCTGAAGATGCTTTCAGCCAAACCTACTATGCTATTGTGCTGTGTTTCTGATGGTAAGGCTATGGATGTTTCCTCTCGTCAATTTACCCCATCTGGGGTGATGTTTCACATCAACAAACGTACAAAAACTAACTTGAATTCTGTTTTTTACCCTTATTTTCCTTCTCAACCTAAATTGTGTGTAGGTCAATCCCTCAAGGTGTACGGACAACGAACATTTGATCTCAGAACATCCTACCATTCCCAAGTTCTCTTTTCTTCCAGCAAACCGTAGAAGCCTGATTCCTCTGCCACCCTTACCCGTTGGGTTCGCTGGGTTATGTCCCTTGCTGGTATTGATGTTTCTGTCTTCGGTGCCCATTCTACCAGGGGAGCCAGGGCCTCCAAAGCTTTTTGAGAAGGATCCAAACTGGAGGACATTCTGAGATCGGCTGATTGGTCGAACGACAAAGTGTTTTGTATGTTTTATTGTAAATCTATTATTACTGCTGCTTCGTTAGTTGTTGATATGCTTTGAACAAGCATAATAGGAGCCTCCGGGCTTAAAATAAAATGTGGATTTTCCTAGTAATTTATGACGGAAAGTCTTAATTTTATTAAAGACGCAGAGGCGACTATTATCCCACTGCATCACTTTTATTATGTGTTCTTCTCCCTCCCTTAGCGGCTCCAGCTCTTCCACCAGCAGCTTCCTTTCCGGGGACGCAGTCCGCTCAAGGTTTCTGATCTGCAACAACCAGCTTCAGTTTGCATTCCTGGTTCTTCGATCCCAGTTCCAGTTTCAGAATGACATTCTTGGACTTTTGTTAAGAGTTTTCTATTTGGACTCTAGCCTTTGGTGTGATTCCCTCAATTTTTCCTTTGTTTATGGACAATGTCTAGTCTGCTCGCCGTAAGAAAGAGGGCTGTTCGCAGTGAGGGCAAGCATTATACTTAGATCATGGAAACTCTCTCCCTCGCCAATAGCAGGGTTCCAAGAACACCATATATTAGCAGAAAGATTATCACCCTTCGGGCATCCACGCGGTGGACTGTCAACCTACGTAACCCAAAAATACAACTGGGTAACAGAAGAGCTGGACGTGGGTCTCTCTTGGGTTCAAGTGATTACAATCACCGACCGTTCACCAAAAGGAAACAAGAATTGGCAACTATTGGTGATTAACATCTATATTAACCCGGAGAGGAAAACCCAGAAGGAGAAATATGCAAACTTATCATCCTTGATAAAAGTATTACAGAGATCGTACGCGCAATGCCCGATGTTTATTTCAGGAGATTTTAACAGCAATCTCATCGGGAAAAAACAGGTAGTAAAGACCAAAAAAGTAGTACGTGACCTGGGAGACTTAGGTTTGTTAATACTGAATGGAAAAACTAGGGGTGACATTCCGGCAGGTATTACCTACTTGAGTGGTAAAGTCCACTCAACAATAGATTTTACAATAACAAGTAAGGTCCTATCTTCCAGCATAGAATCATTTCAAATAGTCAAGCGTTTAGAAAGTGACCATTTCCCTCAAATAACTAGAATTAATATCGCACTCACTGCACTGCAAAATCTGCCGTCCTTACTACAACATGCCGAGAAGTTCAATCTAAAGAAGTTAAAATGGCGTGGGGGAAGCCTGGAAAGTATATTGGCCACAGTAAAACAACACATGTCCATTTCAGGCCCCCAGCCCGAGGAAGATTGTATAAAGAGCTGGGAGCAACTGATTCTGGCCCTCCTGCATAAATTCCCAGCAGCATCAGGGAATTCGGGATGTATTAAGGTAAGGAAAGAGCCATGGTTCAATTTGGACCTAAGAGAAAAAAAGAGAAGCGTTGCACGTGAGGTCAGAGCAGTGGCACATGGAAATAAAATGGGAACCGGCATAAATGACCGCAAACTAAAAGAAGCAAGGAGCATGTACAGGAAGTCACTAAGGGTTGCAAAGTGAACGTATAAGGAATCCATTTGGAATAAGCTACTGAGTGCAGGAAAACGGCCGAATAGCAGGGATTTTTGGGGAATCATTAATGACTTAAACAAAGGAGCAAGCCTTCAGCAAGAAGCAGGGGTAGGAGAGGAATCCTCGTCCTACCATGTGCAATCACTGTATGGAAACACAGTTTCAAGCAGTACCAACAGTCAGTGGGGTAGAGAGTTGGACAATGGGAAAAACACAAAAAATGAGATTCCGGCGACTATTGAAAAAGAGGACCAGAAAGAAGTAAATGGGATCATGGACACTCCTCTAACCTCTAAAAAACAACTGAGGAGTATAATAACAAGATTGAAGACAGAAGGAGCTGCAGGTCCGAATGGGCTGCCAAATATGCTCTTTAAAACTGAGAGTCCTTAACTCCCCTATTCAACCATATATATTCACAAAATGAAGTTCCAGCATCCTGGCAAGGGAATATCATCCACTCCATTTTCAAACAGGGGGACCGTCGCAACCCCGCAAATTACAGGCTGATATCCCTAATAGACATTGAAGCTAAGCTCTACGCCTCCTGCATCCTAACACAGCTACGAGACTGGATTGAAGAGACCAATATTATCCCGAAGTTCCAAACAGGGTTTAGGCAAGGAATGGGTAACATTACAAACTTGGCCAGTCTGTCGCTCTTAATGGAAAAAGCATTACCTGAGGGCTCCAGACTATACACTTGCTTCATTGATATAAGGTCAGCATTCGACCGGGTATGCAGAGAGCACCTATGGGCAAAGCTGATCTCCTGGGGATTTCCGAAAACCATGTTAAACGCCATAGCCACCCTTTATAATAACACATGGGTAAGAGTCAAGTTAGGCAATGGCGGCAGTATAACCTCGAGGATTTGGACGCACCAAGGTTTAAAGCAAGGCTGTGTGTTGGCCCCAAGCCTCTTTAACCTTTTCCTCTCGGACATCAGTAAAGTTTTGGTTGCAGCAGAATGTCATCCGCCGAGACTGGCCAACAATCCAATTAAGTTTCTACAATACGCGGATGACATAGTAGTATTGAGCAAATCACCAATCGGTCTACAGAGAGCAATCAATAAATTAGCGGAATATTTAAAACAGGAAAAGCTGGAATTAAACAAAGGTAAAACAAAGGTTGTCCGACTAGTGAAATCAAGCAAACTCAACTATAAATGGACGGCAAATGGAGAAACGGTAGAAGAACAACCATCATATAAATATCTGGGTATTTTAATAGAGCAAGGTCTGAAACACAAAGAGCAAAAAGTAGTAATAAAAGCAAAAACCCAGTCATTAATCTTTGCATACCGGCTACTGAAATCTAAACTGCACTGCCCCAATTACAATCATCTATTGAAGGTCATGGCCGCGCAAATTTTGCCCATTTTGTCTTATGGGTTGGTTACTTGGCATGGCAAGGAGGCTGACTTGCTAAACGCAATGCAGACAAAGATCTATAAAGCCGTTTTTAATCTGCCAAAATCTGCTTCTCCTTCGCAGATACGGCTAGAATTTGTACTGCAAAATCAAATCTTCCGGAGCATGAGCGGCTTTTTGAAGCTTTGTAATAAATTTCGTTCTGCAAATCAGGAGTCGTTGGACCATCTATGCTGGGAAGAAATCATGTATCAGGCGGATAATAAAATCTTGAGCACCTGGGGAAAGCATCTGAAAACCTGCCTGATAGAACTTGATCTAGAATCATCATGGGAAGCTAGGATGGATAAAGCTGGTTTAAGTAGCTTAATTAATAATGCAGCCAAAAGGAAATCCTTTTTGGAAGATAAAAATTCATTGGCCAAACGCCGGCATGGGTGGACAGTTATAGTGTCCTATAAATCATTAAAACCACAAGCATACCTAGCCTCTCATTTCAGCGAGTTCCTAAAGAAATCCTATATGGACTGTCAGATGGGCCATCACATGTCAAAAGATCTACTCCCCTCTTGGAAACAGAGCTTCCAATCAGAAAAATGCCGTCTATGCGGATACAAAATTGAATCTCTAGCCCACATTTTTTGTGTATGTCCAGCAGTAATGGCTCAGAGACGTTGGTATTTAAAGCAAATTTTTAATGTCCGAAAAATTCGAACCTGTAGACAAGCAGTAACAAGTTGGCTGGGAGGATCCTCCATAATCCTGGCTTGCAGGGGAATCAAATTTCTGGGGGCGGTAAGGATCCGCCTGAAGCAACTAGAGCAGGATGATTGTAACATCAGAACCCTTAAGAAAAAAAAAAAAAAAAAAGACAAATCAAAAATAAACTGTGTAAATAGATAATTTAGATCTCACAGAGATAGATTGTCCCATGCTCAAATTAAATGTTTTATAACTGTATCTAACAAGTTTTATGGGTCATTGGTGACAATGAGCAGATGTTTTATGGTTGTTTACTTTTATATACCTTTTAATTCATTTATGTGGGTTTTGTGATAATTTTAACAAATTATACAATAACACTTTGACTACTGACTACTGACTATACTCAGATCTGCCTGTTCATTGGTTGTTGTGCTGGATTCCATGTTTCCCAATTGGCCTTTTGATCTCTTGGCCTTCTGGGTACTGTAGCACAATACTCGCCTCCGTGTCTTTATTAAAATTAAGACTTTCCGAGATAAATTATTAAGAAAATCTACATTGCACAAAGCATATAAAGTGAACAAAAGAACAATCAAAGCACAAACAATTGCTCAAAATGATCCACAAATGGAAGCACTGACCAAATCAGCAGAGCTAGAGGATAACATAGAAGCAACTATGCTAAAAGCTCCCAAAACATACCCCATTTTCCTTACAAGGAATGCATGAGCAACCGATGAGGAAATAATACACGGACGGGCTGGGTAAGAACAGAAATATCCAAACCTTCGACAAGGCTAGCCTGCAAATGCAGCAAGGAGTATTGGAAAAAGGGGAAACATTAACTCAGACAGTGCCATAAAGCCTTCAGCAGATCATCCCCTCCATACAAACAGTTACTGAGAGGCTCAACAGAGAGGTCATCATACTGACAAACCCTTGTACACAGAAACATCCTAACACACACTTTTGCAGCGGTGTCAGAGAGAGGTTCACACAAAAATATGACACCAATATAAAGAAATGAACAGACTAGGTCGGACAGGCCAGACATGCAAACAAATGGATGGTTCAAAGTATCAAGGAGGGAACTGCCAGCAGCAGAAAAATGCCAAATATTCGTACAACACACGAGAGAAGATCATAAGCAAGCCATGTCCAATAAATCATACGCACAAGAGAACAGGGTTTATCAATGCACATCAAAGGATGACTACCATGAACCTGTACACACTGGAATAAAGGAAAGGCTAATCAATCGGTCAGACACCCAATCAAGGAATGGTGTAAACCCAGAACATCGCCTGGCATCGTCACCTCCTACGCTAATACTCACTCCGGAATTTAATACAAAAGGGGCATGGGACATACTTGACGTATAACATACCATTTCTATCATACCTTAATACGACACACATAATTTCAGTCAAATTCCAATGCAACCTAAACAATAGTAGAAGAGAATCTACATTAGCTGAATGGCAATGCAACACTGATGTCCAGAACATCTTATGGGAGAGTGAACAATTTAAGGATTGGGGTATAATAATCAATAAACCAGCAATAGAAAAATATCTGCACGTGCAGACAGGGAGGCAGCCATAACATCACCCCCGAGGGACCAAAATCAATCTTAAGAGGAACCCAAAAAAACACCTGCCCTTCCCTTGGGGGATGGGTTGGCATGATCAAAATTCATGTGTGTAACAGCAGAAGCGTAAACCTTGGGACCGGGGTAGAATTAAGAAGTACGAAACCAGAAAAACAGGAATGGGCCTGGCTCTCCACAGCCCTTACGACTGAAGTGCGGTCAACTCTTTAGGAAAGGAAATGGAAAACAATTAAAAACAATAACCTCTGAAAAAAAGTGCACTACGGATCATCCACTGGAATGTGGCAGGTGTCTACTCCCTAACGACAGATGAAAAAGCATTGGACATCTTAAACACAGGAGACATCTTATGCATGCAAGAAACATGGTGAACTTCCCCTATACCTATCCCAGGGTTTCAAATAAGCCATACACCTGCACACCAGAAACATTTGTTCGGAAGACCAATGGGCGGTCTTGCAATCTATGGTAAATTAGAACTTCAAGTGGAAATCAAAGAATGGTCAAACATCAACTGGAACCTACAGGCAATTAACATAAGCGGCGTAGCGCTAGACGAA
Organism: Triturus cristatus; assembly: GCF_964204655.1. NCBI lineage: Eukaryota > Metazoa > Chordata > Amphibia > Caudata > Salamandridae > Triturus > Triturus cristatus. The sequence continues at coordinate 624,809,621 of NC_140588.1, read as the reverse complement.
ACACCCAAGTCAATATCTTTGATAAACGTATACATAAATCCACAAAGAGTCACAAAATTGCCCACAGTGAAGAACATAACTAAGCTTATAAACAGTTAGATATATGAACATCCAGGAGATCAGTGCATAATGGCCGACGATTTAGAGAAAGTCGATATATCACCACGAGGCCTTGAAAGAGCTATCCTCCAAGAATGCATCTGCAAATTTTATTTTGAGTCGGCAGCACTAGCAGCTCCAATAGGGGGCACTATGATCCACACTTACAGAGATACATCGACCTTGGACTATATCTTTTTAAGTAGCAAGCTACAAAAGAGGTGCACAGCCCATGAGTTACATCGGAGGAACAAAAGTGACCATAGACATTAGTCTGAGCACAAAGGTTCACAAAATCTGCAATCCAGGCGGCCACAAGTATGAAACAAATGCGGGCCCAGTAATAAAAAGGATTAAATGGGGGCCAGTCGCAATGATCAATTACGAAGATTGGAAACATTCAATTGCAACTAGCCAATGGCCCCTTGAGGCAACAAAGACAGGACAATGGTCCCAGCTGCTAGATATGCTCCAATTGTCATTGACTCCACAAAATATAAAGGAACGCCAAATTGAGCCGAAAGAAGCTTGGTGGCTCCAAACTGTCGGAACAAATAAGATTATAGAGAGCAGAAAAACTTACAGAAAAGCTGCTAAACAACACAAAACAGTAAGAACTATAACTACAGAAATCAAGCTGAAAGAGGCCAGAAAACAACACAAAAATATTGTGTGGAGCCGAAAACATCAAGAAACTCAGGAACAGTGGAAGCCAAAGAATTTTGGACATATGTTAACAATCTAGCGACTTCATATAGCAAAGAAAAGGTTGTACCGGCAACCAAATGGGAGCAGCACATGGAGAATCTATATGTAGACTTGGACAAATCAAAGACTTTTCATACTGAGTATCTGTTGAACCTTTTAGAAGACATGGAGGACAGCACTATTACAGCAACTAGGGTAGTGGTCCTAAGTAACAGCCGGAGTGACGGGGCCCCAGGACCGAACGTTCTGGGCCCCAGTGATGCACAACCTGTTCAACCAATGCCCTGCCACATCTGCTATACCGGAAGCATGGAAGGGCTCTAACGTCTATCCAATACACAAAAAGAGATATCGAAAACTGCCGGAAAACTACAGGTTACTTGCCCTCCTTCACATAGATGGCAAATTCTAGAGCAATGGATTACTGACAATAAAATCATACCACCCTATCAGACAGGATTCAGGCCCAATGCATCAACTCTTGACAACATGATCACTCTCGCCTACCTGGGCTCAAAGGTGTGTGAAAAAAGCACTCCATTATATGCCTGCTTTGTCGACTAGAGTGCAGCCTTTGACGGCATTGAACGTAACATCCTGTGGAAAAAACTGGCAGGATGGGGCATCCCAAAACAACTGCTTGCAGCAATCGCGGCAGTATACATGGACATATGGGTGAGGATCAAGCTAGCGCAATCGCACGCCACTAGACGGATTTCCCTTAACAGAGGCTTAAAGCAGGGGTGCGTACTTGCCCCAACCCTATTCAACCTATACACAGCAGATCTAGGGGAAGAGCTACTACACGTTAGAACCTTTCCACCATCGTTAGGATGGAAAAAATTCCCAATAATTCAGTATGCAGATGACTTGGTCTAGATGGATGAGACACAAATAGGAATGAGGAGGGCCCTGGACATACTACACGAGTATAACAATCACAATGCTCTCCATGCAAATGCGGGAAAAACAAAAGGCCTGATTTTCGGCCGATGCCCTTTAAAATGCAAACTCAAGTGGAAACTCGGACCATTAAATGTCAACACTGACCCCAAGTATAATTACCTTGGAGTTTGTCTAATGGACTCAGGGAAACGCATGCTGCAGATAAAGGCAATAGGAGCCAAAGCTGCAATGACCATGTATGCTCTCTCATCTCAACCATAAGCTAAACAGCCACTCAGTAGAGGCAATACGAAGAGTAATCAGGGCCAAACTCGTACCAACACTAAGTTACGGCCACCTTGCCTAACCCTGGAAAGCTGACAGAGGTGATAGAGCGAAACCACACAACATCATACAAAAAGGTTTTCGGCATGCCACATCACACACAGCGCACTTTAATACACCTGGAATTCAATCTCGCAAGCATGGATGTAACATGCATAAAATAATACATAATTTACTATTACTCCCAGGTGAGCCGGGCAGATCCTGACTCCTTGCGAGGTGCCCTTAGGGCATTGTTCTTGGACAAGTCAAGTGCCTGGGTGAAGTGCACGGATCAGCCGCTTCAACATTAAATCTTGATCTGACATCACTGACGGATCTCCAAATTAGCAAAGCACAGCTAAAAAGCAAAGTAACGATACAAGCTAAGAAGACCTTGAGGGATTTGGATCTCATCAAGGCAAGAAGCATTAGCGGTGCTGAGGAGCTTGTAACATCCCATGAAACCCTTCTTTGCCAACCACATTTGAAAGCAGCAATTGGAAAGCAATTGGAAAGCAGGCATTTAAGAACATTTTATCATTTAGGCTACTGACTGCATCCATTAGAGCATAGAGGGCACACTGGAACAATTGTGCAGTGACACAGGAACAATGTATACTGGGCAATTACCACTCTGAATCAGCTGCCCACATCGTATGCTGCTGCGCAAGCTTATCATAACAGAGACGTAGGTATCTGAGGCCTATCCTTATGCAACATGGGATAAGATCATGCAAGGAAGCACTACTATTTATATATACATCCGACAGAAAGACCTAGCACAGTTCAGTAAATTCTTCGCGGAAGCGGGCAGAATACCACAAGAGCATAGACCAACATCAGGGGGAACCGATAATTTGCACGAAGTCCTCCATGGAGCGACCCCTGTCCAGCACGGCAGTATCCAGTAGAACTACAGCACTTGGAGTTGACACTTTTTGTTTTTTGAACGAGCTTGAACACGCCGACTGCCAGCTATTAAAAGATTTCGGTTCCATCCCGCTCCAAACACTGAGGAACTTGTATAGACATGGCACAGATTTTAAACGCATCGTACTTCCTTATGGTTGATCCTATTATTTTATGTCTTCACGAGGCATTCGGAGGGACGGAACAACCAGGCTGGCAAATCAAATATCCATACCACCCTTCTCGCCACAAGGTCTTGATAAAAAGACACAAAAAAAGAAAAAGGAAGGTACTAATCCAAGATGACACTCTTAATTTCCTGTTCAAAGCCTTACTTATTGTGGATAATGTAGGTGGTTGCTTTAACCACTATCAGCTTCATGGTTGTAATACTGCTAATCTTCTTCTGACAATTAACTCTTTTTATTGTGTTTTATGTTTTATTGCGATAAACGATTGTTATGGTTTTAATCAACTAAAACAATAAAAAAAAAGTTGTAATTCTCTTTGTTGATGAACAAAAGTCCCTACAACCATCGGCGGGGTTATTTAATGACTATTCCTGAAGGTTAAGATATAGAAAACCCCACTCCCTCTTATGTGTCCAGTGGGGGCCCACTCTATCATGTTTCTCTGCAACTTCATTTATGCGCTACACTACCTTTCAATTTGATCTTTTTGCACACAAGGATGCACGGTAACTCTTTACTGCAACAGCAACACACAACACATTGTCCTCAATTTTAGTGTACCATGGTATTCCTCTTCCCATGGCTATACATTTATGGAGAATTCGATATACCATTTGAGAGCTCATATGCCTGTCATGGTCCCTCCCTGGTTCTCACATGATTTTTAGCATATTGAGCTACCCTTTGCCCCGACTGACTTTGCCAAAGGTTACAGGGACCATCTCTCAAAATATGGGGACCAAACCTGCCCAGATGGTGATCATTCTTGTAATGTAATAGATTTCCTTGGCATTTTGGTGCTCACCCCTGAAATAATATGTGACCTGACATAATGGTGATCCTTCTTGGTTGTTGTAAGCATCCATGACATGGTGTTGCCGTTCCCTGATAAATATCTTTGGCATGTTGTGGGAATCCGTGGTATGCTTTTGACCTTCCCATGAATAAGGCTTAGCAGGTCATTTAGGTCATTTCTAACATAACATATATATTTGTAAAGCACAATTTCACCCGTAGACATCTGACACTGAATAACAGATGTCTATTGTTACCCAACTCAATGGTACTCATTTTATCGACCTCAGATGAATGAAAGGCTGAGTGGACCAGCCAGGAGAACCACTGAGCCAACAGACCTGGCTTTTTAAGTTACAGTCTATAAAAGACTGAAACGAACATTTGCCAAGAGAAGTTATGATGGTGGCTTTGTGTTTGTGGCTATTTTCACACTTTTCTAGACATCTGGCTTCACTATTTCATACACTTTTGTCTTAGGGTCGGTAATATTATCCACCAGATGCAGACATTCAGAAATAACAGACACAGACATATGTTAACTTGTTCATTCTCAAAAGTACTGAGCATAGAAAGAGCTCTTTGCAGCCAATTAAAAACTGAAAACAACAGCACGTTCTTCAGCCATACTTCTAGCTCTGCTCTCCCCTTACATTAAAACGGCTCCGGCCGTATGGTGGTCGTTTCAATAAATTATAGGGTATAAAATACCAGATCTATTGCATGTGGGAATTCTTGTATTTCTCTTGCTTCATGTTATTTTATTTTCCTTGATGGATTATACAATCGAAACAAATAAAACATAGACTTTTTGTATCATTAAAATTAATAATACGCCTGCCAACTCACGTTATGTCAGTGGGCTTTTCTCCAACGATGTCTTTACAGAGTGTCAAATGGTTGGCTCTACTGTGTTTTTGGTGCTTCTGCTGATGTGTCTAAATCGTGAGGTTGTACCTTCCAGAAACAGAATGATGAAGATCAGACACCTGGATAGGTGGACCCTGGTACAAGCAAGTCAAAAGGTCCACCTTCTTCCGGGCGGCTAATAAAATAATTTCAAACAACAAGAGAGAGAGGGTCAAGACACACTCTTAGTCCCCCTAAGTCTATCAGAAGAAAACAACAAAAGAGTGTGATGATAACAGAACTAGTGAGTCTGAATAACAAAAACTATCGTGACACTGCAAGTCAATCTGAAATGATTAGTGAACCCTCACTCATCAACATAGTTGATGACATGCTTCATCATGGGGTTCTGCTGGAGGTACCTTGTGTACCACCAGTGTGCTACGACGCTATGTTAGGGCGGAGCAACAAAGAAAGACTAAAAAGTTCATGAAAATCAGTGAAAGTGAGGAAAAAATTCGTTAAAATATCAAGACTCATCCGCCAATCAATTTAATTAGGATGAGGCTTAGACGTTTAAAAACAGTGACGGATGTCTAGTCTTGACTATTAGTGAGTCAGAAGCATCCGATGGTGGTCATCATGGTCGACATCTTTCAGCTTTGAATGTACGATTTACCAAGCTTTCATCAGGACCTAACCAGAAAAAGAAGAAATGCACCAGGGCGGTATAGGCTTACTAAAGCCCACCCTAACCTCAGGTGTTTTGGAAACCGATACACTCACGGTTCTCGTTATGTCCCTTCCGTACTCTCGAAAGGATACCTGTATGGAGATAATCACATAAAGTGCAACACTTCAATCAATGACTTTTAATTATGTGATACTATATATAATCAAAAGATTGAAGCAGTGTTAAACGTGGGATATTCATTAAAGTGTGTTGTTCCCACAGAATGTACTTTCAAATTAAGTATGAATGAAAAAAATGCTAAGTGCATCTATACCCTGTTTAGGGAGACTACTCAAATCGATGCATTAATCAACGAGTATTTTAAAATAAACCAGACCAGAAAAATTGCAATTAAAGGCACTAGTAACCAAAAGAAAAATACGGCACTCACATATAAAAAGAGAAGGCTGAGGAAGAGGACGCAATCAGGTCCATTGGGAACAAGAGGAAAATATGGGGAACAACACACGCAGCAAGGGCGCAGCCACCAACATACAAGTTTAGTTACCAACTTATCCTCTGTAGTCCTTACTCAAAGTGAGAGTGATGTCCTTGAAAAGGGATTAGGATTTGTCCCCACTGCACGTTTTGACCGATTCAAGTTACATTGTGAACTATCTGAGTTCTTTAGAAAATTGAAACTCAAATTCTTTTTTGAAAGAAATCAATCTGAAGTCCTTGCAGATCATTCCAGTGATACTGGGTTACGTTTGAAATCAACCTTTGTTCCTCCACCACATACAATACCAGCGGAGATAACTGCGTTCGAACAGGCAGTTTTTAATGATGTGGAAACCTTCCAAAACCAAGGGACTTTTAAAAACATGAGTTCAACTGATTTCCAGGCTCTACAATCCCTCCGATCCAATACCCTTATAGTGATCAAACCCGCAGATAAGGGTGGTGGGATCGTGATTCAGAACAGCACTGATTATGATCTGGAATGTAAACGTCTACTTGGTAATACTAAGAACTACACTCCACTGACTACTGATCCTTCTCCTATTCTGAAAGCCACTATTTGTAATCTGGTGGAACATGCTGAACACAATGGTTATATCAGCAAACAGGAAGCAGATTTTTTGTCAAAGGGTAAGGGGGTAGTGCCCTACTTTTATACCCTCCCAAAGACACATAAGAACATATCACCTCCACCAGGCCGCCCGATAGTATCGGGTATTGGCTCTCTTTTAGAGCCTCTTTCAATTTACTGTGATTATTTTTTAAAACCGATAATCCAGAACACGGTGACCTATCTGAGGGATACAAAAAGTTTTTTGGCGTCCCTTCAAGACTTATCATTTGACAATGACAACACATCCTTGTATCATTGGACATTGAGAGTCTTTACACCAGTATTCCCCAAGACGATACCATCAAGGTCATTGGGGAAGCTTTAGACTCTATTGATTGGACTTTTCAAACATCAAAAAGCTTTGTGATTGATTGTGCAACATTGGCCCTGAAACAAAATTTTTTTGAGTACCAAGGTACATTGTATCTCCAATGTACGGGAACTTCGATGGGCAGCACATTTGCGCCTAGTGTGGCGGGACTTTATGTTTACGATTTTGAACGCAAACATATCCTGGACCCTACCAATCCCTTCTCTTTGTATCTCTCCTTTTGGAAGAGATACATAGACGACATTTTTATCGTTTGGCAGGGCCCTGAGGATATCTTACGCGAATTTTTTGCATGGATTAACACACGTGATCCCAACTTGCTATTCACTTATTCCTTTGATAGCCATGAAATGATTTTTTTGGATGTGATTGTGTCCAAGGTCAATGGGATGCTATTGACCAGAACATATCACAAACCCACAGCAAAAAATAACCTCCTTACATTCTCCAGCTTTCATCCACGTCCGTTACGGGAGAATTTACCGTACGGACAGTTCTTACGGATCAGGCGTAACTGTAGTAAGCTGTCTGATTTCCGAACGCAGTCTCGGGAACTTTCTGATAAACTACACCAAAGAGGTTATCCTGAGAAGATTGTGAAAGCTAGCTGTAAGAGGGCCAGAAATCAACCACGTGAGAATCTACTGTGTGATTATCCCAAACCATCTCAAACTGTTCCACTTACCTGTGTGACAACTTATAATGTTGCCTCCAATGCTATTTCTAAGTCCATCAAGAAACATTGGCGCATTCTGGAGAGCAACAATATCAAATGGGATAAACCTTTATTTGCGTACAAAAAAGCAACTAGCTTAAAAGATTCCCTTGTCCACACTAGACCACGGAATTCCGATGTTCCTACTGACAGGTCTGTCCTGAATGCTTGGGGCCTACCACCTGTTTCTGGGCATTTTCCCTGCGGGTCATGTAGCATTTGCTATCTTACGTCTACAACCAAAACCCTGACCCTGGAAGCAGGGAAAATTTGGACGCAAAGGAGCCATACCAATTGTAATACTGCTGATGTAGTATACCTTATTACCTGCCCGTGCGACCTCAGATATGTGGGAATGACGACACGGAAAGTGAAGTTACGAATTGGCGAGCACCGAAGCAATATTCGATGCAAGAAAAGTACCACTAAACTCACCGAACATTTTTTACGTTTTAAACATACAGTGGATGATCTGCATTGGACTGTGATTGAGCAGGCTAACCCAACGATCTTGTTCGAGAAAGAGCAACGTTGGATTTACCGTCTTTCTACACATGTATCTGGTCTTAATGATAATATTCCATGGGGCTCCGTTTTAAGACGCAAATGAGTAGCCCTAGCAGTGAAATTGAGGCTATTCCTACTCCTTACCTGATTGATGACCCCAGTTTATACAGTACCCTTGACTGCTGAGGTGCCGATTGGATTATCCAACAGACAGACACCATATAACATCAGTTCAATCGGGGTTTAATATATAAACGATACACTACACATCACTTGGTATTTTGGTAATTAGATGCCTGGTTGTCATGTGCTGAATCGATTACTTACCAAAATCATACTCCGAATTAACGTCCCTAGTCTGTGTTTGGGATGTATTTGTTCTTTTTTCTATCGACGCATAAAGTTTTAACTTTTTCAAACTTCGAAAACACTCAGCGCTCTAGTTTTTCTATGAGTCCGTTGTTTGTTTCTTTCATTCTTACACCAACCGGATTTCCGGTTTATTTCGAGATCTCGCCTATTTCTATCGCGAAGATCATACTGATGCTGACTCCAGGCGAGGTGGTTTCATTTAGGTTTACGAGCCAGGCAGGTGACTTGGAAGATGTGAGTATCAAGGATGGGCTTTTTTCTTGTTCCTTCTGGCTCGCCGCGGAAACTGACATGACGGACAGATTTGGGTTTCGGGTTACTTATACTTTTCCCGTTCATCCCTAACAGTTGTCCTGTAGTCCCGCCACCCACCGTCTGCCTAAGGAGCACAGCCTTCTCTTTTTATATGTGAGTGCCGTATTTTTCTTTTGGTTACTAGTGCCTTTAATTGCAATTTTTCTGGTCTGGTTTATTTTAAAATACTCGTTGATTAATGCATCGATTTGAGTAGTCTCCCTAAACAGGGTATAGATGCACTTAGCATTTTTTTCATTCATACTTAATTTGAAAGTACATTCTGTGGGAACAACACACTTTAATGAATATCCCACGTTTAACACTGCTTCAATCTTTTGATTATATATAGTATCACATAATTAAAAGTCATTGATTGATGTGTTGCACTTTATGTGATTATCTCCATACAGGTATCCTTTCGAGAGTACGGAAGGGACATAACGAGAACCGTGAGTGTATCGGTTTCCAAAACACCTGAGGTTAGGGTGGGCTTTAGTAAGCCTATACCGCCCTGGTGCATTTCTTCTTTTTCTGGTTAGGTCCTGATGAAAGCTTGGTAAATCGTACATTCAAAGCTGAAACGTGTCGACCATGATGACCACCATTGGATGCTTCTGACTCACTAATAGTCAAGACTAGACATCCGTCACTGTTTTTAAACGTCTAAGCCTCATCCTAATTAAATTGATTGGCGGATGAGTCTTGATATTTTAACGAATTTTTTTCCTCACTTTCACTGAGTTTCATGAACTTTTTAGTCTTTCTTTGTTGCTCCGCCCTAACATAGCGTCGTAGCACACTGGTGGTACACAAGGTACCTCCAGCAGAACCCCATGATGAAGCATGTCATCAACTATGTTGATGAGTGAGGGTTCACTAATCATTTCAGATTGACTTGCAGTGTCACGATAGTTTTTGTTATTCAGACTCACTAGTTCTGTTATCATCACACTCTTTTGTTGTTTTCTTCTGATAGACTTAGGGGGACTAAGAGTGTGTCTTGACCCTCTCTCTCTTGTTGTTTGAAATTATTCTAGGCAGCGCACAGCTGTGAGAGCATAACCGAACCAAGTTTTGCTTCCTTTTTGGCACAACCATGGAAAATACAGGCCTCACATATACTGACGCAGAGGTGGACGCATTACTTGCGGACCCCTCTCTTTTTGCTGATTCGTCGATAGCACAGACCATTTCACAGACTAATGAGTGGGACAAATTGACGGAATTAAAACGTAATCGTATTCGCACAATCCTTCATGGAACCATACTCACTGAGTATTTACGCAATAATGTGGCCCCAAAAGGACTACTGGTAACCAACGCCCCTCGGATCTTTTTAGAAGATCCAGTTTTTAGGAGAGATTGGGCACAGATCGCGTGGCACTGCACGCGCGACTGGCTCGTCCTTATTATTAAAACAGCGTTACGCCTTTCTGAGGCTTTAATGGTGGAAATTCAACTATCAGAAACACACTTTCGCACTACTTTGACTGGCTACAAAAAGAAATTGGATGAACTTAATAAAGAGATTAATGAATATAAAGATACACTAACACAATCCAAAGCTTCGAAGTTTCAGAAGGATCTGAAACGGTTCTCTTATATTAAGATCTATCCGTATGCCAATCCAGACTATACAGTGCCGGTGTCTACCAATGACCAAACCGAGATTTCTGATGATAATGACTCATTTTCTAGTGGATCTAGTACTGATAGCAATAAGTCCAGACAGCGAGGCAGAGGTAGAAATAGACCCTACTCATACCAACCTGTATGGCAAAACCCCCCTCCAAATCAGGGCAACTTGGGTTACCATAACCATTTTCAACAAGCACCATTCCCAATGATGGGCTGGAACCCAGGCTTTGTACAGCTCCCTCCTTACCCTCAACACTCGTTTCGCCCTCCTTTTTTGGACAGAGGCAGACGCGGACGAGGGAGAAGAAGAGGACGCAATCAGGTCCATTGGGAACAAGAGGAAAATATGGGGAACAACACACGCAGCAAGGGCGCAGCCACCAACATACAAGTTTAGTTACCAACTTATCCTCTGTAGTCCTTACTCAAAGTGAGAGTGATGTCCTTGAAAAGGGATTAGGATTTGTCCCCACTGCACGTTTTGACCGATTCAAGTTACATTGTGAACTATCTGAGTTCTTTAGAAAATTGAAACTCAAATTCTTTTTTGAAAGAAATCAATCTGAAGTCCTTGCAGGTCATTCCAGTGATACTGGGTTACGTTTGAAATCAACCTTTGTTCCTCCACCACATACAATACCAGCGGAGATAACTGCGTTCGAACAGGCAGTTTTTAATGATGTGGAAACCTTCCAAAACCAAGGGACTTTTAAAAACATGAGTTCAACTGATTTCCAGGCTCTACAATCCCTCCGATCCAATACCCTTATAGTGATCAAACCCGCAGATAAGGGTGGTGGGATCGTGATTCAGAACAGCACTGATTATGATCTGGAATGTAAACGTCTACTTGGTAATACTAAGAACTACACTCCACTGACTACTGATCCTTCTCCTATTCTGAAAGCCACTATTTGTAATCTGGTGGAACATGCTGAACACAATGGTTATATCAGCAAACAGGAAGCAGATTTTTTGTCAAAGGGTAAGGGGGTAGTGCCCTACTTTTATACCCTCCCAAAGACACATAAGAACATATCACCTCCACCAGGCCGCCCGATAGTATCGGGTATTGGCTCTCTTTTAGAGCCTCTTTCAATTTACTGTGATTATTTTTTAAAACCGATAATCCAGAACACGGTGACCTATCTGAGGGATACAAAAAGTTTTTTGGCGTCCCTTCAAGACTTATCATTTGACAATGACAACACCATCCTTGTATCATTGGACATTGAGAGTCTTTACACCAGTATTCCCCAAGACGATACCATCAAGGTCATTGGGGAAGCTTTAGACTCTATTGATTGGACTTTTCAAACATCAAAAAGCTTTGTGATTGATTGTGCAACATTGGCCCTGAAACAAAATTTTTTTGAGTACCAAGGTACATTGTATCTCCAATGTACGGGAACTTCGATGGGCAGCACATTTGCGCCTAGTGTGGCGGGACTTTATGTTTACGATTTTGAACGCAAACATATCCTGGACCCTACCAATCCCTTCTCTTTGTATCTCTCCTTTTGGAAGAGATACATAGACGACATTTTTATCGTTTGGCAGGGCCCTGAGGATATCTTACGCGAATTTTTTGCATGGATTAACACACGTGATCCCAACTTGCTATTCACTTATTCCTTTGATAGCCATGAAATGATTTTTTTGGATGTGATTGTGTCCAAGGTCAATGGGATGCTATTGACCAGAACATATCACAAACCCACAGCAAAAAATAACCTCCTTACATTCTCCAGCTTTCATCCACGTCCGTTACGGGAGAATTTACCGTACGGACAGTTCTTACGGATCAGGCGTAACTGTAGTAAGCTGTCTGATTTCCGAACGCAGTCTCGGGAACTTTCTGATAAACTACACCAAAGAGGTTATCCTGAGAAGATTGTGAAAGCTAGCTGTAAGAGGGCCAGAAATCAACCACGTGAGAATCTACTGTGTGATTATCCCAAACCATCTCAAACTGTTCCACTTACCTGTGTGACAACTTATAATGTTGCCTCCAATGCTATTTCTAAGTCCATCAAGAAACATTGGCGCATTCTGGAGAGCAACAATATCAAATGGGATAAACCTTTATTTGCGTACAAAAAAGCAACTAGCTTAAAAGATTCCCTTGTCCACACTAGACCACGGAATTCCGATGTTCCTACTGACAGGTCTGTCCTGAATGCTTGGGGCCTACCACCTGTTTCTGGGCATTTTCCCTGCGGGTCATGTAGCATTTGCTATCTTACGTCTACAACCAAAACCCTGACCCTGGAAGCAGGGAAAATTTGGACGCAAAGGAGCCATACCAATTGTAATACTGCTGATGTAGTATACCTTATTACCTGCCCGTGCGACCTCAGATATGTGGGAATGACGACACGGAAAGTGAAGTTACGAATTGGCGAGCACCGAAGCAATATTCGATGCAAGAAAAGTACCACTAAACTCACCGAACATTTTTTACGTTTTAAACATACAGTGGATGATCTGCATTGGACTGTGATTGAGCAGGCTAACCCAACGATCTTGTTCGAGAAATAGCAACGTTGGATTTACCGTCTTTCTACACATGTATCTGGTCTTAATGATAATATTCCATGGGGCTCCGTTTTAAGACGCAAATGAGTAGCCCTAGCAGTGAAATTGAGGCTATTCCTACTCCTTACCTGATTGATGACCCCAGTTTATACAGTACCCTTGACTGCTGAGGTGCCGATCGGATTATCCAACAGACAGACACCATATAACATCAGTTCAATCGGGGTTTAATATATAAACGATACACTACACATCACTTGGTATTTTGGTAATTAGATGCCTGGTTGTCATGTGCTGAATCGATTACTTACCAAAATCATACTCCGAATTAACGTCCCTAGTCTGTGTTTGGGATGTATTTGTTCTTTTTTCTATCGACGCATAAAGTTTTAACTTTTTCAAACTTCGAAAACACTCAGCGCTCTAGTTTTTCTATGAGTCCGTTGTTTGTTTCTTTCATTCTTACACCAACCGGATTTCCGGTTTATTTCGAGATCTCGCCTATTTCTATCGCGAAGATCATACTGATGCTGACTCCAGGCGAGGTGGTTTCATTTAGGTTTACGAGCCAGGCAGGTGACTTGGAAGATGTGAGTATCAAGGATGGGCTTTTTTCTTGTTCCTTCTGGCTCGCCGCGGAAACTGACATGACGGACAGATTTGGGTTTCGGGTTACTTATACTTTTCCCGTTCATCCCTAACAGTTGTCCTGTAGTCCCGCCACCCACCGTCTGCCTAAGGAGCACAGCCTTCTCTTTTTATATGTGAGTGCCGTATTTTTCTTTTGGTTACTAGTGCCTTTAATTGCAATTTTTCTGGTCTGGTTTATTTTAAAATACTCGTTGATTAATGCATCGATTTGAGTAGTCTCCCTAAACAGGGTATAGATGCACTTAGCATTTTTTTCATTCATACTTAATTTGAAAGTACATTCTGTGGGAACAACGCACTTTAATGAATATCCCACGTTTAACACTGCTTCAATCTTTTGATTATATATAGTATCACATAATTAAAAGTCATTGATTGATGTGTTGCACTTTATGTGATTATCTCCATACAGGTATCCTTTCGAGAGTACGGAAGGGACATAACGAGAACCGTGAGTGTATCGGTTTCCAAAACACCTGAGGTTAGGGTGGGCTTTAGTAAGCCTATACCGCCCTGGTGCATTTCTTCTTTTTCTGGTTAGGTCCTGATGAAAGCTTGGTAAATCGTACATTCAAAGCTGAAACATGTCGACCATGATGACCACCATCGGATGCTTCTGACTCACTAATAGTCAAGACTAGACATCCGTCACTGTTTTTAAACGTCTAAGCCTCATCCTAATTAAATTGATTGGCGGATGAGTCTTGATATTTTAACGAATTTTTTCCTCACTTTCACTGATTTTCATGAACTTTTTAGTCTTTCTTTGTTGCTCCGCCCTAACATAGCGTCGTAGCACACTGGTGGTACACAAGGTACCTCCAGCAGAACCCCATGATGAAGCATGTCATCAACTATGTTGATGAGTGAGGGTTCACTAATCATTTCAGATTGACTTGCAGTGTCACGATAGTTTTTGTTATTCAGACTCACTAGTTCTGTTATCATCACACTCTTTTGTTGTTTTCTTCGGCTAATAAAATACACTAAACAGGGTTCTGTGGGCCCTTAAGGGATCTGGGGCCGGGTGCCACTGCGCCTGCTGCACCATTATTAGCTACGCCCCAAGCAGCTGATTAAGTTAATGCTCAGAAAGGCCAACGCGTTCCAGCAATTTATCCTCGCGAATACAAGCTCGGGCAATTAGAAATAGATAAAAACAACATGTTCATCACCAGTTCGAAATGTTGCGTTGGGGCAGATACAGCTGAAAAGGGAGCTTTGTGAAGTTTCACTTTCATAGTTAACGGTGAAAAAGAATTGGAACCCCTTTCAAGATTGGCACTAAAAGCTGCGTGGAGGCAGTTGTCGTGATCTTATTAAACAAATCTATATGTAAAACAACAACAGCTGTGTAAGGATGACCGCCGAATGAGGCATGTCTAACCACAGGATGCATGTAGGAGTGCAGGTGCTATTCATAGAATCTTCACATCCTTTGGCTGACTCTTCAGAACATGCGGCTGGAGAATGAAATCAATAAAACTTAGTTATGAAGCATGATTTTATTGAGTGATTGCTTGGTGGGAGAAATCAATGTTGCTGTGTCAAACAGAGTCTTTAAGAATTGCACATAAAAGTGCATTTGTAAAAATAAGCCCCCAGCGTTTGTTAACATCACATCACTTTACATCTGACTTTAACTCGTCTGAACTCCACCACCTCTATACTCATCGGCCACTGGACAGAGAGAATCTTTTTTTGTACTTCACTTGTCACTTTTCGCTAATAAAGCTGGAATTGGTGAGACAAAACATTCTATCAATCAATAAACAGCAGACTAAAAAAGCACTACGTTTTAAAGATTGTAATAAGCAGTACACCAAGTTTCTGTTCTTCACATTATGGGCCTCATGTAGGTAGCTAAATACCGGTCGGTAACGGCCGAAATTCGGTAAATATGCCGTTACCGACCGGTATTTAGACAAGTGAGATGTAGGAGGCCAAAAACCAGTTTTCGGTAAATATGAAGCGGTAAATACCGATTCATAATTACCGAATTCTAAAATACCGATTCATATTTACCGAATACATATTTACCGAATCGGTAAATATGAAGTGGTAAATATGCATCGGTAAATATGAAGTGGTAAATATGAAGTGGTAAAACTGAACAAGACATGTAGGAAAATTCGGTAATTAAGAAATCCATGAAATTCGGTAATTAAGAGTCGGTAATTAACACTGAGTGAAAGCAGGTGGTAACCATCAACAGAGCATATAAGCAATCCCAAAATGCAACAGCGTGGACAACATGGCCGCTCTGTATGTCATTGCAAGGCGCCTACGTCTACAGGCAGCAGGTCTGAGGACATGGAGACGGGAGGAACGCATCTACAGACAGCGCATCACTCTCTTCCAACTGACTGACGCAGAGATACATGAAAGGTACAGGCTACACCCCCAAACCATCATGGACCTGATAAGGGACCTGCACCCACTCCTGGACCAGCCAACAAGAAGGGCACATGCCATACCACCACATGTGCAGGTGCTCTGCAGCCTACATCTACTGGCATCTGGCAGTTACCAGGGGGTGATAGCTGCGGTGGGCGGTGTATCCCAGAGTTGCCTGTCCCGTTTCTTCAGGAAGTTCCTGGATGCCATGATGCAGAGAATGCACCACTACATCAGCTTCCCAAACACACAGGCTGAACTGCAGAAAACTAAAACTGACTTTTATCACATGGCACAGTTTCCCCATGTCATTGGCTGTATTGATGGCACACACATCCCAATCTGCCCACCAGCTGACACTGAGCACATCTACAGGAACAGAAAGTCCACCCACTCCATCAATGTGCAGGTAATCTGTGATGCAGGGAACATCATCACTGATATTGTAGCGAAGTTTCCTGGGAGCACCCACGACTCTTACATCTTCCAGAACAGTGGGATCTACACACGACTGATAGCCGGAGAATTTGGAGAGGGATACCTGCTAGGTAAGTAACAGTGACGCCCCATGAAACCTGCAAATCATAGTGTATAGAGGCATGTGACTGATGGTTCCCTTTTACTCACCTAGGCGACAGTGCATATGCCTGCCGGTCATTCATCCTCACTCCCTACCTACACCCATCAACCCAGAGTGAGTGACGATATAACGTGGCACATAAATCTACACGCAATGTGGTGGAGCGCACGTTTGGACTACTGAAAAGCAGGTTCCGCTGCCTCCACAAGAGCGGAGGCGCACGCCAGTACACACCCATCAACTGCTGCAAGATCATTGCCACTTGTGCAATGCTGCACAACCTTGCCACGTAGAGAGGTACAGAGGTGGAACTAACAGATTTTGAGGACAACGAGGATGAGTCAGGCCAGCCAGAGGGCAACGCAGCTGGAGTGCCAACTGCAATAGATGGGAGAGAGAGACGGGCAGAGATCACATGCAACTATTTCTGAGTAAGTAAGGGGACACAGCCAGTTGTGGTATGTCATGACGTAGTTTTAATGCGGCACTACGCCATTACAACAAGATCAAGCCAATCTGGCAACATAGCATATTTACAAGGGGTAAGTCCAGGGTTACGTCACCCATTGGGAATTGGCTACGCAGGGCTGCATCAATGTTTGCGCACACGCGCTGCAGTGTGGGGTGGCACGAATTGAGCATCCTCACTACTGCCAACCCCAAGCCGCCTGCTGCTCCTGCGTGCTTCTGGGACGGGGGGTGTGATGCTGCTCCTGCTGCTGGAGTCGATGCTCTCCGCAGCATCCCCTGCAGCAGTTGTAGCCGCCTGACTTGTTAATAGCACCTCAAGTGCACTTGTGACCTGCACCATCCCCCGAGACACGTCGCTGCAGCAGTGTGTCAGGCCCTCCTGCATCGACACAGAGCGCCGGCAGAGTAGAGAAGTGGCAGTTGCCAGACGGTTGAGTGCCCTGGTGTTAGTGTCCCTCCTCTGCCGTTCCTGGCGCTGTGCATCTATGTCAGCATCTAATTTGCTGCACAACTGCTGGATTGACTGGGACATGTCCCGAATGCCCGCTGCCATTTCACCCATCCCCACTGCCATTGTGCTGATGTTCTTGTCCATGTTGACAAATGTTGATTTCATGCACCGTATATGCCTCTGGACTGACATGACTGCCTTTGTTTGCAGGCGCTGTGGTTTTAACATTTTGCCCTCGAGCCCCGAGAAGACACCATGGCTGTCAATGTTTGCTGGTGGACTCTGGACACGCGACCTGCGGCGCCCTCTTGCACCCGTCTGTTCTGCCTGTGAGGTGTAGGGCACAGGGGCATGGCTCCCATCCTGGGGCATAGTAATTTGCTCAGGGCCCCTGCTGTCGTCAGACGAGGTGTCTAAGGCTCGCAGCCTGGCGGCAGCACGCCTCCTCATTCTCACACATGCAGGCGGTGATGTGGCCGGTGACTCAAACATGAGTGGCGATGCTGGCTCTGGGTGAGGTGATGCTGGCTCTGGTTGAGGTGAGGCTGGCTCTGGTTGAGGTGAGGCTGGCTCTGGTTGAGGCGAGGCTGCCTGTGTTAGTGGTGCGGCTGCCTGTGGCACTGCTCCCTGGGCTGAACTTGTGCTGGCCAGAGCTGATCTGTGTGGCCGGTGTGCTCTCTCTCCTGCAGCATGTCCTGTCCTGCGCGATGTCACATCTGTGGACAGAAATGCAACATCGGCTCAGTGTACCTGAAGGACTGCATTGCAAGCATCACAATAAAATCATGTTACACTCTCACATTGTCCTCTGCCTGCTTGTGGCTAATGTGTGTAACATGCCTTGTTGTCCTGTGCTATTTACTTCATGGTTGGGGTTTCCCTGACTACATCTCCCAGAATGCATTGCCTGTCTGCACTAACACATGGACTGGAGTGGGATACTCATTTCACAATGGGGGATGTGGGATAGGGGTAGGGGGGGCTACATTGCTGTGCATTCGTCTTACCTTGTTGGGTGGCGGCTCTGGCTGAGCTGTCAGCATCCCCAAGGCCCACGACGCTCTCTTGCTCGATTGTGGCCTCCACCAGCTCCTCCAGTTCGGTGAGGGCAGGTGCCCTGTTGGTTCCACCTCCAGTCTGGCTGGCCTCCTTCTGGATTTCCCCCATCTTCCTCTTGGTTACAATCCTCAGGTCATACCAGCGCTTTTTGAGGACCTCTATTTCCCTGTGGGTCACTCCCACAGCATTGACCTGCGCCTGGATGGCCAGCCAAATATTGCGCTTTTCTGCCTCAGGCACTTGCAGGGACTGCCTCCCAAACAGCTTCTGGTGCTGCTTCACCACCTCCTCCACCAGCACCTGGAGTTCCTTGGGGCTGAATTTCATCTTCCTCCTCCTGTCCCCTCCATCTCTCACTGTCCTCTGCGTCGACATGATGTTTTTGTGCTGCACAAACAGGCACTGGCTCCCTGCCTCTCCTCTGCACTCCAAGCCTCTGCAGAGTCTGTTAATTGTGTGCACCTGCCTGGGTGTGGCCACTTCCTGGTTGGGTGGGGTGTGGTTGCACAGGATTGGCTGTTTCATCCAGTCATGTGATTTTTTTTCCCGATTCGGTAAATAGCGATTCGGTATTTACCGATTCGGTAAATTACACTTCGGTATTTACCGATTCGGTAAATACCACCTCGGTATTTACCGATTCGGTAAATTCCGATTCTTGTTTACCGAATGTTACCGATTCGGTAAATATTACCGAATTATTACCTACATATAACTTACCGATTCTTAAATACCGATTCGGTACGGTTCGGTATTTAAGAATCGGTAATTTTTATTTACCTACATGAGGCCCTATATGTGGTAACATACATTGTCAAATGCAATAGGTCCGGCATTGGCTGCCAGTCTTTTGACTTTGGCAATTCTCGTGTTTTTTCTATCATGCTTTTACAAAACTGTATTGTTGTGGAAGCTGCCTGGCCCTCATCATAAATGTTTGAGTGTAAATGTACTACTTGTGAAAAGGAATCATGTGGTAACTCACAGGGATGACAGCCAATGAATGAAATGTGCTGCCTCATTTCTGGAACTGGTGGAAAAATGTGAATGACACAGCAACAGATTAATAAATGAATTACTTATCTGAAAATCCCTATTAGTAACTGTTGTTGGACCTGGCCCTTTTTGCAGGGTTATCCCCAGACTTTTTGCCTTCTTCCTCCAATTTTTCTGACCTGTTTTTATTGGCTTTAGAGTTTCGGGCACTTTACCACTGCTAATCAATGCTAAGGTGCAAGTGCTCTCTAAATTGTATTGGTGTTTGGTTAATCTGCGATTGGCATATTTGATTTACTAGTCAGTCCCTAGTGAAGTGCGCCAGGTGTACCCAGGACCTGTAAGTCAAATCCTACTACTGGGCCTGCAGCATTGATTGTGCCACCCACGAGTAGCCCTACAAACATTTCTCAGATCTGCTACTGCAGTGTCTGTGAGTGCAATTTTAAACTGCCATTTCGACCTGGAAAGTGCACTCACCTGCCAGGCCCAAACCTTCCCTTTTAGTATATGTGAGGCGCCCCAAGGTAAACCCAAGGTAGCCCCATGGACAGGGTGAAGTACAGCCGCCGTCCGTGCAAGTAACAGCGATGGGGCGGTGGGGCCGTGTAAGGGGAGATTTCGAGGGATGATGCAGATGGAAAATTAAATAAATAATACATTCTCCCTTGGCATCAACCCTCAAAATCCCCCCTTACGCGGCCCACTGCCCCACCGCTGTTACCTGCACAGACCACGGCTGGAGCAGTATATTTAAAAGGTAGAGTATGAACTTTTGTGTTTTACTTGTCCTAATAGTGAAATACTGCTAATTCATTTTTCACTATTGCAAGGCCTATCTCTCACATAGAGTAACATGGGGATTGCCTTGGAATATATTTTATGTGTAATTTCCCATTGGGAGCAGATAGAGATTTGGAGTTTGGGGGTCTCTGAACTCACAATTTAAAAAATACATCTTTTGGTGAAGTTTCTTTTTAAAAAAATTTCAAGTCTGAAAATGCCACTTTTAGAAAGTGAGCATTTTCTTGATTACCCATTCTGTGCCTCTGCCTGTCTGTGTAAACACATCTGGCTTGGCTGACAGTTGGGCTCTTGGGCATTCACTCTAGACAATCACACAAAGGGATCTGAAGTGTGCCCTGTAAATCATAATGGGCCATCACCAGGCTGATGGACCTTCCTGAGCTAAAGTGGTGTCACTGACACTTGAAAAGGGCTGTGCCTGTCCTCACACAAAGCAGTATCCACCCCCTTGTAGTGTGTCTGGAGCCAAGTCAGGGACAGGCAGGGTCTTGTGAGCTGAAAAGACTTTCCTTTGGTGTTTGCCTACTTCAAACGCAGAAAGGGGTATAAGTATTGGACCTCTGACACCACTGTTGCAGCACGGAAACCTGGGTAGCGGGAATCAAGACAAAACCCCGTACCTAATATCCTCCCTTCGTCACAGGCCAAATATCACATTAACACATTCATTCCTACAATCAGTGGGGGGGCCCATAATACCAACTTTCACAATTCACTTCTCACTGGCCTGCACTTACAGGAGAGATGAATGTTCCAAGCGCTGACATGAAAGGAATACCTTATAACCTATACAGAGAAATGTATTTGCACATTTATACACTAATATCTTTATCCCTACAGTTCTCAGTCCTAAACATCAAGATACTCCTCCCACGTGATCAATGGATCATTTAGTTGGATTAGTAAGGTGATTTAGACCAGCTAAAAACACTTTTGATACCTTGATCTTTACCTCCCTTAACCCCTTCGCCGCGGCACAAATTTTGCCGCGGCGCTGGGGGGGTTTGGGGGCAGCGCGGCGCCCCCATGCTCGTGACGGAACCACTCCGTCATGAGCCATGGGCGCGCTGTGCTCATGACGGAGTGGTTCCATCACAACTCCGCCCACTGCGCTAATCGCCCGCACAGGCGGGGAATTAGCGCCGCGTGGGCGGAGCGGGCGCCAACGGCCGCAGCATGACGGAACCACTCCGTCATGAGCACACGGCGCCCGTGGCTCATGATGGAGTGGTTCCGTCATGAGCAGGGAAGGGGTTAATAAATTACAAAACACATTTTCTTGTTAATCAGTATTTTGTTTATCTAATTAATGCAATAATTTTGTTCCATCTAGTGATTTTATTAGTCATTACGCAAATCACAGAACACCATATTTACATCATCTGGCTATTGGTCGTCTTCTAAGTCATCAAATTTGGTCGTCAATCAGTCAGAATTCGAAAGTTCTTCATGCAGCACACTACAGTCCCATAAATGGACAAGGACCAGAGCCGTGCAAGCATCAATCAGCGCCCATAGATTTTAGGAAGTCCTTGGTTCATCATAGAAATGGGCAGCAATTCAGTCTGTCAAAGATTCCGGAATACAGCGTCACCGTCGTCTGCGTCAGCAAAAGAAAATATAAGGAAGCAGCAATCCTCTCTATTCTACTGTCATTTTATAATGAAAGTAAGGTCAAGAAGATACATTTTACAGAATTTGGGCTTCACCCATTGGTTGGTTGGGTTCGTTCGGTGAGGTTTCGCACAGTTCAGGAGATTAGGTCATTATACTTGTTGGTTCCAGTTTTCGTAGAAATCCTTTGTCAAGGTGCTTGGCAGGCTTCCCATCGTGCCCTTGTCTGGGTACAATGAGAGCGGGTTATGTCGAGGCCACTGATACATGTGGTAACACATGCGCACTTCGACCGAAACCTCGTAGAATGGTGGCCATCGCGTCGAGTGAGTTCGGCGGCCATCTTGGTTTTAGGCCCAAAGGACAACTTAAGCGAAACAAACACAAAAGAGTGCAACATTACAAAAACGTCACAAAAGCAACATATACCATGCAATATTCTATTTTCTACTGTTAGTATGCGTACATATGTTAATAATAACAATTATTTAGCCATGCAAAATGCAAATCCCACGTGTATTTCATACATTAGTAATTGTTGATTAGACTTCAAGCAAACACATTCATAGTATTATAATGAATAGATTATTCTAATTAGTACAGGCATGCAGAATGGGGAGGGTATACAAATTGTTGTATTTCCCGCTCCATCAATCCCCCTTTTGTTGATTTTATCACCACACCATTAACATTTTGTATCCCTTTTCATGGAGTCGAAATGATTTCTTGCTTTTATTCACATCTCAGTTTCCCCAATATCTTCTCTTTTGGCTGTCTTATACATACTTAACTTTACCTGTTCTAATTCTATTTCTTCAAATTCTCTCTCTTGTTTCTTATCTTTTCTTCTTAAATTTTCCCGTTTTAACTTTTTCTGACTTTTCTTTCTTTTATGACAAAGGCATCCTAATCTTAATATTAATACTAAGAAAATCGCACACGTTAATGGAAATAAAATTTTACCTAAGAAGGTACTACCTAAGTTTACTAAGAAAGTTTTAATAGAAGATATTTTCTTACCAATCTTTTCCCAAACACCTTCAACCTCCAGTGGTGCAATTTCATCATGCAGTTCAGTTATATTTTTAATATAAATTTTCAAATCTTTACTTTCGTCTGGAATGTAAGTACAACAATGTTGAACTTTCAGCATTCCACAGACTCCACCCTCTTTTGCCAATAATATATCAGGGGCAAGTCGATTTTGCATTACCATGGCATGCATTGCAACCATTTCAGTATTAATCAATAAAAATCCTCCAGCGGTGCTTGTTGACAAGCGATCCACTACTGTTAATAGCTTTCTAATTTTGTTCGCATTCAGAGATATTCCCACTGCTGGTATCAGTTCTCCAAAGATGTCATCTACAATTTCTGACCAAGATTCTCTCTTTCTACGTGCTAAATAACTACCTAACTTATGTACACCATCTTCTCCTCTTCCCATATGAAAAATCTTTGGGAAAACCAGGCCCACATAACATGTGCCATACCAATGGTCTGGCAAATGATAATACGCCCTGCTCCCGCAGATAAAGTATAATCCATTAAAAACTGGATCATTTCCTCCTTTAAATCCCCATCTACCCATGATTCGGTATGTATCATGGCAGTCACTGTTACCTACAAAGTAATTATCATATGCAGTCTGATTCCTTCTAGTACACAATTTTCCCTTCTGAGGCCAATCTAAAGCCATAGTTGGACTAGCTTCTCCATGCAGGTGTTTTTCCATTTCTACATCCCAAACTGTCTTTTCCACTTTTCCCTCAGATGCCTTCCTTCGCATTTTCAATCTCCTTTCTTCCACCATATCTAAACACGTCTTTTCTTCTTTCTTTAAACTGCAAGTCAAATTATTTCTAAATATATATTCGAATGTTATTTCTTTAGTCTCTAAGAAAAATTCACCAAATACCTTTGCAGGTTTTACCTTATTTAACGTGTTAATTGATGGCACTTGTGAAAATATGTTATCTACATCTGAGAAATAATATTCTAACTTCCCTGTTTGGTAAAATAAACTAGCTATTACACTACATGTTATTCCATAAGTTACTGGAAGGTGGTGATAAGTCACTCCCTCCGAAACAGATGCAGGTAACTACATACAGACATAGCAGTCCCTTACGTCCATTGTCTTTAAATATTCATACAGTAATTTCGAAAATACATTGTTAGAAAAATCAGTTATAGATCTGTCTTTATGCAAATAATTTCTATCTATTTTAGTCAGAACTACCTTTTGAATCTTCTCTACATTAGTTTTGTTTTCACTATGTCCTTCTATTGTGTCTATGGTAACCTTAAATGAGATCATCAGAGCTAGTATATTCCACAGAAGCATTAGTAATCCTGTACAACAACAACACATTTAACACCATCTCTTCAAAAATATACATCTACCTTTTCTACTATCTGTGTTTGCCATTTTTGTAAAAATGAACAGTGTCTTTTGTTATGTTATGTTATGGGGGATTTGTAGAGTGCACGGCTACTCAAAAAGAGTGTCCCGGTGCTGAGATAATACCTCATGAAGAGAGAGAACAGACAAGCTATCTTTCCTACACGTCAAAGATTATTGATGGAACAACCAGGTCTTCAGTTGACGTCTGAAACTGAGAAGTTCAGGATCACTTCTGAGGGAGTGAGGGAGCGATTTCCATAATCTGCTTAGTATCACCTGGAAGGAACATCCTCCCTTCCTTGCTAGAAGAAATTTTGGCACCACTAACAGGTGTTGGGTCGAAGATCTTAGCGTCCTGCATGGACAATAGGGAGTGATTCTCTTTCTGAGATACAAGGCCCCGCTGTCGTGTAAGGCCTTGAAAGCTAGAACCAACGCCTTGAAGTTAATTCTATTCTTTACTTGGAGCCAGTGTAGCATTTTTAGGTGACTTGCTAAATGGGTCCTAGCCTCTTGACTTAGCCTCTTCTAGTTCACAACTAGTTTGTCTAACCCAAGGCTCTAAGCACCTACTTGGTTCTACCAGTTTTTGTCTTTTCCTGTATTTTATTGTTTTTCCATTAGCAGCTTCCTTGTCTCATTCAGTTTGGCATTTCATCATCTTTCACCCTTCCTTCGTGATCTGAATACAGAATGTCCTGAACATCCGTCTCTTCTCCAATATCGGATAAGATAACTCTCATGATTTCCGATTCCTCTTCTTCCTCAACCACTTCTGGTACAGTCACCTCTGGGTTACCTTGGCTATCCGCCTCTTCTTTTATTTCAGGCAGGGCCACCTACGTCCATTCCGGTGACTTATACTTCTGATTAGGTTTTCTCGTTCTTTTGCTTTCCTTTATTACAATTATTTCTTCGTCTTTTGATTTCTCTTGACTTGTCACTTCATTCACCTGTTCAGCTCTTGGTGAATTTACTCGTGTCAGTCGATATCTCAGCCTTTTTATTTTGTTGCGCCAGACTTCATCTTTTGCTGATCTTTTCAGTTTACTTCCTTTATCATTATTTTCAGTTCTCCCGGCTCTCTTTCTTAAGACTCTACCTTCTGGTGCTTCATATTCGCTTTCCTCTGACTCTGTTTCAACTTTCTTTTTACTTTCAATAACTTTTCTTTCCACCACTTCTTTCGTTTTCCCTACTTCTGTCCCTCCTCGAATCTCCGGCACGCAATCTTCCTGCTGACAACTTATCCCTTCCTCTAACTGGATGTTGGAGTTCCCTACACCTCCTCGGGGGTCTTCCGCAGAAATCTTTCCCTCTCTCTCTGTGTCTGGCATCTGTCCATCTAGATTTGTTATTTCAGGTGGAATCTCTCTCAATCTTTCATCTGGAACTTCTCTCTCAGCAATTTCTCTTATTGTCTTTTCACTGTCCTTTTCTTTCCTTGAACCTAGAATTCCTTGTTCAGTGTCTGCAGTCTGAGCTGGTATCAGAAATCTGTAACCTTCTCCTCAGGGAAATACTTCTTGGGACAAAAGTTAGATCTGATTCTGATTCCCCCCTTTCAGGGTTTTCTTTGGTTCTTGTCTCTTTCTCATCTGATTCAGTACTAGATTCTGTTTCATCAAAATATTCTCTTTCTGTGCCATCCACTGGATTTGGAATCCTTAATATGTGACTTGCACGAATCCAGTTCTTAATTCCAGCACACTTCACAGCTGTCGTCGTAGTCAAAATCACTTGTCGTGGTTTTCCCCACCTTGGAACCAAACAGTTTCTTCTTCTGTGTACTTTGATTCTTATCCAGTCCCCTGGGCTCAGATCATGAGCTTGCTTCTTTTCAAGGGTGGTGGCATCTGCTCCAACCTGATGAAACACAGAATGAACAGCGTCAGCCAGGC
Source organism: Triturus cristatus (assembly GCF_964204655.1). Classification (NCBI taxonomy): domain Eukaryota; kingdom Metazoa; phylum Chordata; class Amphibia; order Caudata; family Salamandridae; genus Triturus; species Triturus cristatus. The sequence continues at coordinate 624,783,318 of NC_140588.1, read as the reverse complement.
TTTTACAGTAATCCAAAACCATGTCATCAGTTATAGGCAACAGCTTATTGACTGGTATGAACACCTGACGCATCGCTCTACCCATGATAATTTCATGGGGGCTCAACCCTGTGGTTCTGTCTGGAATTGATCTAATAGTCATGAGTACTAGAGGCAAGACATCAGGCCATTTCATACCCGTGGCTAAACACATTTTCCCTATCCTGTTCTTGATAGTACCATTCATTTGTTGCACCACACCAGAAGCCTGTGGGCGATAGGCACAATGTCGTTTTTGCTTTACATTCAGTGCTTCACAAATCAATTTTATGATCTCATTATGGAAATGTCTTCCTCCGTCTGATTCAGTTGTTACTGGGAACCCGGACCTAGGAATAAATTCTCTCAATAGCAATTTTGCCACGGTGATTCCATCATTTCTTCTCGTGGGGAATGCTTCCACCCATCTAGAAAACAAACAGACCATAACTAGAACATACCTCAACCTGTTACAAGGAGGCATTTCAATGAAATCTACTTGCTTTCTGGTAAAAGGTCCTCCTTCTCGACCTATTGTTCCTAGACTCACCACTGTCTTTCTTCCAGGGTTGTATTGCTGACATATAAGGCATCTCTGACAAAGACTTTCTGCTACAAGCCTAAATTTTGCTTTGTACCAGGTCTGCTTAAATGACCTGATCATGGCATCTCTCCCTATGTGTCCCTGACCATGATACATCCGTGCCATGGAAGACATCATGCTATCAGGCATAACTAGTCTTCCATCCCAATAGACCCACACATGGTCTTTTTCTCGTGGTGCACATCCTACTTTTACCGACTGCTTCATTTCCTCATCTCCTGCTTCTTCCTTCAACTGCCTTACTTCCTCCCAGGTACCCATAATGTTAGTAAACATTAAGGTGCAAGAAGTCACTTCTTTCTCCTTTGCCATATTAATTGAATTCTGATTACGTGCACAGTATTGGGCCATATCATTGGAGTATTTGTTGCCGATGGCGATTTAATCGCCAGACTGTTTATGTGCAGCACACTTCACAACAGCCAACTGCTTAGGCAGCTGTATCGCCTCAAGCAATTTTCCAACCACTTCAGCATTTTCAATGGGAGTTCCACTTGATGTCAAAAATCCTCTCTGTAGCCATATTTGGCCAAAATCATGCACCACACCAAATCCGTACTGACTGTCGGTGATCACAGCCACTCTCACACTCTTTCCAATCTTGCATGCTCTAGTCAAAGCAACAAGTTCAGCTACTTGGGCTGATTTTACTCCTTTCAGGTAGGATGCTTCCATTACTGCTGCAACCGTGCATACTGCATATGCTGCACTCAACATCCCATCATCTGTTCTTAGGCAGGAACCATCTACAAACATCACAAAATCACTTTCTGGCAATGGTACATCTTTTATGTCAGGACGTGGTTTGGTACAGAAATCGAGTACATCCAGACAATCATGATCTGCTTCATCTCTGACTTCCACATTTCCAGCATCAGGCAGCAACGTTGAAGGATTCACATTCAAACATCTCTCAAGGCTTACATTTGATGCACCTAATATGACTTTCTCGTACTTAGTCAGCCAACTATGTGTCATGTACTGAGTGCGACTCCTTGTTAAAAGGATTGCCACATCATGAGGTACAAACACTTTCACAAGATATCCCATTACAATTCCTTCACTCTGTTCCAAACTTCAACAGGTAGCAGCCACTGCATTCAAGCACCCAGGTAAGGCTGCAGCTACTAGGTCTAGCATTGATGAAAAGTATGCAATTTGTCTCCTCAGCTTTCCATGCTTTTGTATTAATACAGAAAGTGCACATCCATTCCTCTCACTGCAATACAACTCGAACTCCTTCTCATAATCAGGCATTCCTAATGCTGGTGCTTCACACAAACCATCTCTCAATCGTTTAAATGCTGCCAATTCTTCTTTATTCAAATCAATGGGATCTCTCACATCACTTCTTGTCAGGCGTACCAAGGGTTTTGCAATTAGGGAGAAGATGCTTATCCATTGGCGACAATATCCAACCATTCCAAGAAACATTCTCACCTCTCTTTGCGCCATAGGCGGTCTCATTCCTTTTATGATCCTGATTCTGTCTATCGTTATTTTCCTCAGTCCTTTTTCGATTTTATGACCTAAATAATGTACTTCTTTCTTGCAAAATTGCAATTTTGATGGTGACACTTTAAGTCCTCCATCTGCTAGATGATTCAGCAAGGCTATAGTGTCCATTACACAGGCTTCGTGGGTTTTCGACGCCACAAGAAGGTCGTCGATATACTGTACTAACACTGAATTCTTGGTCATCTCTAGACTTTCTAAGGATTTCTTCAGTATCTGATTAAAGATCGAGGGGCTTTCTGTACACCCCTGTGGAATTCAGAACCAAGCCAAAATACGCCCTCCAAAACGAAACACAAAAATGTGCTGGCTGTCATGGTGCAATGGAATGGAAAAGAAAGCATGGCATAAGTCAATTACAGTATACCATTCTGCATCATGGGGAATCTGATACAAAATCACAGATGGATTTTGTACAATGGGACAACACGAAACAACGATTTTGTTTATCTTTCTCAAATATTGCACTATTCTGAACTTTCCATTTGGCTTTTTCAGTCCCATGATCGGGGAATTACATGGACTACTCATTATTTCTCTCAAAATGCCTTGTTTTATAATTTTCTCTAATTATTAGAGTAACTCCTTCAACTATTTCAGCTGTCAGTTTATATTGAGGGACATTTGGATAGCTTACTCCTCCTTCACCGTTATTTTTACTGGGTCCACATTTCTCATTAGTGCCACATCTTCTCCCGTGAAATCCCAGACTTCTGACTTTACAGTCTGTTTCAATTCTTTGGGTAATTCATCAGGGTTAAATACAGCATAGGCTTCAGTAAACTCAGTTTCCCAGTTTGCCATAGTCATCTTATACAGCACATCTTCTTCAGGGGTCTCAAATGCTATACCATCAGGGGTACAGAATATAGCGCAATTCATTTTGCACAGCAGATCCCTACCTAACAAATTTACAGGACTTGTGTCGCACACGACAAATCGGTGCATTTCAGAGAATTTCCCTATTCTAACTTTCACTGGCTCTGTAAGATAAGTTTTAATCTGTCTATTGGATACACCAACTACTTGGATTGTTTCATCCAAGAGAGGAAGATTCTTAACATCAGCTGACCTAACAGTTGATCGAGTAGCACCAGTATCGACTAGGAAAGTAATATTTTCATCATTTATTTTCCCATCCACAAATGGGCCTGCCTGGTCTTTTTCTAGAGTTGTGCCAAGTACGCACTCTTCTTCCTCCCTTCGGCACCGTCAATAACCTTCTTCTGAATCGCTCGCATCGCGTTGTAGCCAATACTGTGAAACAGCACAAGCGCGCGGCAGCTTAGTTACCTGTTCTTCATTGTAGAATCCTGTCTCATTACTGTATTTCTGTGAATTTTTGCTTTGTGGAAAAGGCGGTTTTGGCACCTGATTCTGTTGGGTAACAACCTGCTGCTGCCGCTGCGGTTGACCACTCACCTCATTCTGCACCTGTGGATTCAATTATGCATTTTCATTATTAGTACTTGGGGGAAATTTACACTCGGATTTCCAATGCCCTACCCTACTGCAATTATGACATGGGAATTTCTTTTTTGGCTTCTTCTATGTTAAAATTTCCCTTACCTTTCCCAGGAGTGAATTTTCTGGGGCCGGTATTATTCGCTTGTTCCGCTAACTGGGCTTCCTGTCTTTCTGCCACTTTTACTTGTGCCCACATAGCCTTCTCTTTTAATTTACGCTGTTTGGCTTCAATCTCATCACTGAAATATTTTGCATTTCTCAATACTTCATCTATTTTCTTATTTTGCCAATCTACAGTATGTTGCTTAATCATTTCACTAATTTCTGGACATAAACCATATACAAATCTGTATACAAAATGACTCAAATCTTTTTCCCTCAAATTTTTATCACCGCTAAACTGTTTAAAGGCCAAAATTAATCTTTCATAATAGGCAAGTACCAACTCCTTTCTTTCCTGATGAGTTCTGTCAATTTTTACCCAATCAGTTTCTTTAAGAGGTACTATATTTTTCAAAAAGGCAATAACCTGTTCGTATTTCTTCATTACCTCGGGGTCTGGGGCTCCTGTCTTTGGATCCCTAGGGTATTCTTGTGTGGGCCAATTTATCATTAGTTTGCATTCTGTCCATAAATCTGCTGGCACTATTATGTCAAACAGACTATTTAGATCAATCCATAATACTTTAGATAATTTCACAAATCTGTCCACTTGCCTATACCACTCGACAGGCTTTTCACGTAGTCGAGGGAAATCATTTGTAAATGACAAAATATCTTGTCTAGTCCATGGAACATGTATATATCCTCCTCCTGGAATTTCTCTCATGGGGCATTCTGTTACTGCTTTTTCCTTTTCTCTAACAGGGAAAGCTGCAAAAGTCTTATCTGAGGCGTCATCTCATTTTCAATACCATCTGCTTCTCCATTTACCCATATCTACCCATTTTCTCGGCAAGATAATGATTTCCTTTATCTGACTTATTCGTCCTGTGGTATTCAAATTTTCAATATCTTTTTCAGTAAAATCTATTCGATATGGTTTCTGTAGGGCCTTTACCTTTTCAATATCTATACCCATTTCATTTGCTACTTCTTCTAATCTTTCATGCAGATTTTTAGCTCTCCAAGTTATGCTTTTACACAAAAACAGTAACTCCTCATCCTGGTAAGTTTTTAACTTTTCTGTGGGGATAGTTCCTACTATTAATTCTTCCAGTACCATTTGTAGTTTGGCCACATCTATTGATTGGGATTCTTTGTCTTTTCTCTGCAAGCTTCTCAACCATTCGCTCAATTCTTCTGAAGATGGTCCTACTGGTTTTTCTACATTATTTCGTTCTAAGTCCCTTTGAGTCTCTAATACTGTCTCCATTGTCATTGTATGTCTTTCTGCTATATTTGAACCTAAAAATGGGTTATTCAAAGAATTTGGCTCAATTGTACTTATTGTCTGTCTCCGTGGATTTTCATTTAGGCTCTGCTTTGGCTTCTCAATCTGTTTATTACTGTTATAAGGAACTGTTAAACAATGTTCACTATCTTTCTGTTTATCAAAAATAGGCATCAGAGGGTCTATAGTCACTGGAACAGTTACAGCTTCTAAATTTTTGGTCAATTCTCTTATCTTTTCAGTTAATTCTAAAGTTGTTTTTGCTAATTCTGCCGAATTTTAACCACTCGTTTTATCATCTGATTTTCTTTCTATCTCTCTCATGGAATTATTTTTTCCTAATTCTTGAGGTACTGGTTCTGTCTTAATGATTCGCAAAGTTTCTCTCATTGGGGCACTTGGAGTTAACATTTCAGATTCTGGTTGATACAGAGGTGGATTTTTATAAAACATGTCATCAAGAACATCGTCCTCCGATTCATTCACTCCGTACCCCCTTGGTTCTACATTATGTCTCTTTTCCGTACATTTTTTACCTCCAATTTCTTCAACGTTTCTTACAGGAAACAACCCATCAATCGTACTTGCATTCCGCCACTTTCTCATTCTTTCATCATGAGTGTCATGTCCGTATCTACCAAACATGTATCTATACCTTCCGCCACTTCTCTGTCTTTCTCTGTCATGCATCTCATCTTCTCATTCTGTCAATGCTTCAAACTGTGTTGGTCTGGGTCTTGGTTCTAGATTCATCATTTTTTCTCTCTCAAATTTCTCAAAACCACTAGACTAAACGAACCATGCTCTGGAAATGCCAAAACTCCATCATTCTTGGTATACTTCACCCAGTTATCCAACCAAATACAAGTATGATATCCGTATTTCGCAACCATGAAGGATGCGGGGGTTTTTGGTGGGGGAAGCAACTGTCCTTCCCTAGTCACAATCGGTTTGTCCTTTTTAAACCATTTCTTGATTTTCCCAAACCAGGACTTTTTCTCCTTTTCAGGTGGATCGTAACACATCATTTTGTCTTTCGTGTATCGCTAGTCTTTTCCTTAGGACTGTTCTGTTATTTTAACCAATCGTAGCGCAACTCACACTAACGCACCAATCCAGAGCGTCAATGTTACTTCTTCAATTCTCCAATCCCAGCGCGTCTCACACCGACACACCAATCAGCAGTGTCTACGTCACCCTTCCATTCTCCAATCCTAGCGTGGCATGCACTAATACATCAGTCAGGGGCGCCTACGCTTCTTACTGACCTGCCAATCCCAGCGCGGCATTTCTGACGTCAGATTTCTCCCTGTCGCAGCTCCTGCTCCTGCTGACCCCTCCTTTACAAATTTATCGGTAACTTTTCTTACGTTCTTTTTATTTACAAATCTGTTAGTAACAACATAAAAACGCCACTATTGTCCGCTTCGCTAAACAAAGAATAGTTAATGACCTTTCTCACAAGAATTCCGTCTTTCCTTAGAGCAGCGCTTACCTCTGCCCTACTACGGAATCGTTACTTCCGTTTATAAAGTAGCACATCCCTCTACCTTACCCTTCTAGCAAGCATTAGCTAACTGTTTCTCCAGAATTAAGACACCTAGTTGGAGACCCAATGCTCCTGAGAAATAAAACCAGAGTTTCGCAATTAGCCCGAATGCCTTTTCATTCATGCACTTTCACACGGAAAATGTAGTACATTCACACAGAATTCTGTCTTTCCCGAGAATAGAGAACAGTCTGTCCTACTACAGAATTATGACATAAGTTAATAAAGTAGCACTTCCCTCCACTTTATCCTTCTAGCAAGCTTAGGGAACACCTATTACCTTTCCAGTGATAAGCGTTATCAGAGCTCCTTCTGGACTCCTGGTACCTAAGACCAAAATTTCACAGGTGACCTTCGCTACCATACACTTCTTTCATACAGGAGATATTTCTAATGGCAACACACGACGATGTCACCGAACCGAACCCAGACAATGCGTTGTGCAACTTCACTCATTACACGTTTTCCCCGTGTACCTACAGGGCAACAACAATTCCGTCTTTCCCGAGAGCAGCGCTTACCTCTGCTCTACTACGGAACCGTTACAAACTTCCGACTTCCTACATCCCAGAAGCCGTGCAAACAACATAGAACTCAACGCGACTCAACGTAGAGTGTTAATACATAAACCAATACTTTCTGATAATCAATAATCAATAAGCTATTTACAAGCAATAATCACCAAACCAAAACAATAAAAACCATAACTCTGATTCCAGAAAAATGTTTGCAGCGCGGAAACCTGGGTAGCGGGAATCAAGACAAAACCCCGTACCTAATATCCTCCCTTCGTCACAGGCCAAATATCACATTAACACATTCATTCCTACAATCAGTGGTGGGGCCCATAACACCAACATTCACACTTCACTTCTCACTGGCCTGCACTTACAGGAGAGATGAATGTTCCAAGCGCTGACATGAAAAGAATACCTTATAACCTATAGAGAGAAATTTATTTACAGATTAATACACTAATATCCTTATCCCTACAGTTCTCAGTCCTAAACATCAAGATACTCCTCCCACGTGATCAATTGATCATTTAATTGGATTAGTAAGGTGATTTAGACCAGCTAAAAACACTTTTGATACCTTGATCTTTACCTCCCTTAATAAATGACAAAAGACATTTTCTTGTTAATCAATATTTTGTTTATCTAATTAATGCAAGAATTTTGTATCATCTAGTGAATTTATTAGTCATTATGCAACTCACAGAACACCATATTTACCTAATCTGGCTATTGGTCATCCTCTAAATCATCAAATTTGGTCGTCAATCAGTCAGAATTCGAAAGTTCTTCCTGCAGCATGCTACAGTCCCATAAATGGACAAGGACCAGAGCCCTGCAAGCATCAATCAGTGCCCATAGATTTTAGGAAGTCCTTAGTTCATCAAAGAAATGTGCAGCAATTCAGTCTGTCAAAGATTCAGGAATACAGCGTCACCGTCGTCTCCGTCAGCAAAAAAGAAAATATAAGGAAGCAGCAATCCTCTCTATTCTGCCATCATTTTATAATGAAAGTAAGGTCAAGAAGATACATTTTACAGAATTTGGGCTTCACCCATTGGTTGGTTGGGTTCGTTCGGTGAGGTTTCACACAGTTCAGGAGGTTAGGTCATTATACTTGATGGTTCCAGTTTTTGTAGAAATCCTTTGTCAAGTTACTTGGCAGGCTTCCCATCGTGACCTTGTCTGGGTACAACGAGAGCGAGGTTATGTCGAGGCCACTGATAAATGTGGTAACACATCTGTCGAAACCGCGTGGAATGGTGGCCATCGCGTCGAGTGAGTTCGGCGGTCATCTTGGTTTTAGGCCCAAAGGATAACTTAAGCGAAACAAACACTAAAGAGTAATTAATACATAGAAATAATTAATAAAATGTAAAACCCTCACTAATTTCCCTATGTGCTTGTAATTATCTAGCGTATTGCGACATTTAAAGCGTTCATATTCACCAATCAATGTCATCTGGTGCAACATTACAAAAACGTCACAAAAGTAACATATACCATGCAATATTCTATTTTCTACTGTTAGTATGCGTACATATGTTAATAATAACAATTATCTAGCCATGCAAAATGCAAATCCCATGTGTATTTCATACATTAGTAATTGTTGATTAGACTTCAAGCAAACACATTAATAGTATTATAATTAACAGATTATTCTAATTAGTACAGGCATGCAGAATGGTGGGGGGGTATACAAAATTTTATATTTCCCGCTCCATCACCCCAAAATCTGAACACTTCTGGACAGAGAACAATCTCCCAGGAAGTAGAGCTGGATGCGGTAGGAGGGACTGCCACTCTGCATGTTTCTTCATTTTGCTGGTCTGCTGCTTTTGTCCTGGTAGTGAAAGGATTAGACTTTGCTTTCTACATCCTGCTTCCAATGCTTTCCAAGGGCTTGTGTGTGCTTGCCTCTTTTTAAGAAATGTTAGGGTCATCAAAGACCTCACCTTCCAGTGCCCGGGCTCTTCTGCTGAGAGTCCTGACTTGCCAAGTGGTTGCAAATCCAATTCCTGGGCCCTTGAAATTGTAACCTGGTGATCTTCAGGAGTAAATCCAAGCATCAACTCCCAGCGCCTGTTTTCTTAATGCACCACTGCAAAAGATCGATAGTAATAAAACGAAGTTTGTTGCGTGCACTGCATCGCATTTGGGGATGCAGTGCACACAACAAAATTTGTTTTATTAATTTATATGTTAATTTACCTGTAAACCTCCATAATCCATAGTTTACTACCCCCCACCCTGCCCCTCCCCCTCCCCACGTCACCGCCCTGCAGTTACTCCTACTACCGACCTCGGCTGACTGCCAGTAAGGAACCGATGCATCACTGCCCATGCCGGTACGGAACTGACAAATCACCTCCCCTGCCTAGGAGTAAGGAACTCATGCATCATCTCCCCTGTGTAGTAAGGAACCGACTCATCACTTTCCTTTTCCAGCACCTCACCTCCCCTGAACCTTGCACCATCTTTGATTTTTTACACCTCTAAGGTACATTGGGCCTCATGTAGGTAAATAAATGTTACCGGTTCTTAAATGCCGAGCCGTACCGAATCGTTAAATTAGAATCGTTAAGTTATATGTAGGTAAAAATTCGGTAACAGTTACCGATTCGGTAACATTCGGTAATCACGAATCTGAATTCACCGAATCGGTAAATACCGAGGTGGTATTTACCGAATCGGTAAATACCGAGGTGGTATTTAGCGATTCGGAAAATACCGAGGTGGTATTTAGCGATTCGGAAAATACCGAGGATACTACCACCTTCCCTTAACTAAGTAGCTAATATCATAATTATGCTATAATAGAAGGTCTCTTAGGCTTGAATAGGGGACCCCATACCTCAAAAATCAGCTTAGTGAAATCACATCACAGGAGCATCAGGAGCCTTCTCGCAGGAAGGCTCGTCTTCGGTCTGAATAAGAAACATGATGTCTGTGATATGAAAAGCACCAACTTTCAGGTATTTGCAGCTGCGCGTGTGTCATGGCTAAATAGTGGGTCGATCAACCTAGAGTGGAAAACATGCATTGTGTAAAATTCCAGACTGTGTGTCACAGCATGTACAGACCAAGGTCGCTGCGCAGAGCTTGGGATGGTAACAACAGATTGCACTCGTCTGAAGGAAGTCTCGAGTCAGCAGTTTATTCAAGAAAGAACATGTAAACGCAGTGTCGTGTGCAAAGACAAAAAGATGGCTACATAACATTCAACGTGGTTATGCTAACTGAACAATGTATGTACGTATTCAGGGAGAACTCACTACACGCCCCCTTGAGCGAAGCAATATTTAATAGGCAAGAAAAGAGAGAACGCAGAGTTCAGTGTCGTCAGAGCAGAACAAGGCGTAACCAATGCAGCGCCAAAGTCCTAAAGTCCAATTAATTGCAGCATAAAATTCCAAAAAACACAATGCAAGTATAGCAAAAAACTCAAGCCGACCATCAGGAAGAGAAAAAAGAGAAATAAAAGAAATAAATGTTGCGCCAGGGTGCTGTCCAGTAGCACAGGCGCAATGGACGACAATCCAGTTAATCCATGAATGTATAGGCAGCATATGTGGCCACGGCTTCCAACAAAAAATCGTTTGCAGGGCCACTGAAAGTCTCAGCCATCCAATTAAGTAAAGAAAAGGAACATACGTGTTCTCCAACCAACGGAGCCTCTAGCACAATCAGAGGGCACCCGGAATGTTCCTCCAAATAGCTCATAGACAAGAAGTCGTAGGCTGCCGCTGAGATGTCCCAATTACCCAGGATACCATGCGCCGCACCACACGCCATGATCCGGACACCAGAACAGGCAAACTCGTGAGACACTAAGGGCCTCATCAGTCGATCGAAATCCGGCACCGGAGACACCATGTTGGTCAAGCACAAATCCAGAGGCCATTCAAAGGGACAATCCAGGCAGTGAAATACAGGTTGTACGCAGGTGAAGTAGGAATACCTGAAGGATAATCCATAAGCCAGGCTCAAAGTCGCCAATGGCAAAGTACCATAGAAGTCAAGCATCCTATCACGAAGAAGATGCAGACGGGACAGGTGCTCGTGTGGCACAGAAGGAGCAGCCATTCCGGAGTATGAAAAGGAAAAGCAGCACACCTGCCACTAGCGCCAGGAGCAGCGGGACACCTCCAAAGATGCTCGAGAAAAGTGAATGAACAAATGCCGGAATTACACCAAAAAATAGTTTGGAAAGAGGTCACGAGACCCGAGGCCACATGTTTAAAAAAATGAGCCAGGCCGGTCGTGGACGAGGCATTGAAAATAGTTTGGATCAAAGAGCCGAAATGCAGGGGGAGGTCAGTATTCAGAGGCGCCTGTACCTCAGTGCGCGCATTAGCAACGTGAAGGACAAATGTTTCACAAGAGGAAGTCAAAGGCACCTCTTTGTGGGACAATAGCGCTCTATTCTGCTCAACTTGTTGAACTCTGCTTTCAAGGTTGGAATCGAAGGCCAGATGGAAACATCCAGCCGCACATGCGGGGGTGGAAAAAGAACAGTATTGCAGCAGACAACTTTATGCGAGACAGTTATGTACGGGATTCCCACTCACATCCCGCAGCAAGCTTCATTATTCAAAATTAAATAAATACCGTTTGCAAGCAGAGTGAAAGAAGGTGTAATCACAGGCACTGGGATACCTCGTAGGACGCACACAAAATTCGGGGCTTGTACATTGCATGCGCCGTGTACTTGCATGTGCCTATTGTCTCATGTATGAATCCTAGAAGAGAGAGTGCTAAAGCTATTATCTATAACGGCTAAGGCCTTCTCCATGTTTGCTTGGTCAATAGCTCTCAATCTGGAAGCCGCCTCACTGTGCGACAACTTGCAGACTTCGTTGTAAATAGCATACGCCCACCTTTTGGTTCTGCCACCCACAGGACCATTCACAAAATCATTCAATTCGGTATGCACATTGATGGAGTGGGTGGACTTCCTGATCCTGTAGATGTGCTCTGTGTCAGCTGGTGGACAGAGTGGGATGTGTGTACCATCAATGCAGCCAATGAAATGGGGGAACTGTGCCATGTGAGAAATGTCTGATTTTGTTTTCTGCAGTGCAGCCTGTGTGTTGTGGAAGCTGATGTAGTGGTGCATTCTCTGCATCATGGCATCCAGGAAATTCCTGAAGGAACGGGACAGGCAACTCTGGGATACACCACCCACCGCAGCTGTCACCACCTGATAACTGCCGGATGCCAACAGATGTGGGCTGCAGAGCACCTGCACATGTGGGGGTATGGCGTGCGCCCTTCTTATTGGCTGGTCCAGGAGTGGGTGCAGGTCCCTGATTAAGTCCATGATGGTTTCGGGGTGTAGCCTGTACCTCTCATGTATCTCTGCATCAGTCAGCTGGAATAGTGTGATGCGCTGTCTGTGGATGCGTTCCTCCCGTCGCCAAACCCTCAGTCCTGCTGCCTGTAGACGTAGGCGCCTTGCAATGACGTACATAGCGGCCATGTTGTCCACGCTGTTGCATTTTGGGATTGCTTATCTGCACTGTTGATGGTTACCACCTGCTTTCAATCCGTGTTAATTACCGACTCTTATTTACCGATTTTCTTGGATTTCTTCATTACCGAGTGCTCCTACATGTCATTTTAATTTTTACCACTTCATATTTACCACTTCATATTTACCGATTCGTTAATTATGTATTCGGTAAATCTGAATCGGTATTTTGGAATTCGGTAAATATGAATCGGTATTTACCGCCTCATATTTACCGAAAAGTGGTTTTTGGACTCCTACATCTCACTTGTCTGAATACCGGTCGGTAACGGCATGTTTACCGAATATCGGCCGTTACCGACCGGTATTTGGCTACCTACATGAGGCCCATTGTGCTTAAACTAATGCTTCCAGTGATTTCTATGGACTAATCTTGCTTAATCTTTTAAATGAGATATCTTAACTCGTGTATGCTGGATTTTTGTCATTTTGGGTCTTGTTTTATTCAGATAGATATTGGCAATTTTTGTAAACCGGTGTGGACTCATTTTGTAGTGTTTTCATTGTGTTTCTGTGTGTGTGTGTGATTGTGTGTGCGTACAAATAATTTACACATTGCCTCCGAGATAAGCCTGACTGCTTGCGCTAAGCTACCAAGGCGGTGGGCAGTGTTAATTTTAGCTGTGCGACTCCCCTAACCTGACTACAGTGACGGTCCCTACCTGGACAGAGCGCACACTGCTGCCAACTAGAGACCCCATTTCTAACAGTAACTATGTTATACAAACAACCTTTGTAAAACTAAAACGGTCTTTGCCAACACCAGACCTAAAAAAAAACAATCGGTCTGGCGTCAAAGCCTCTTTCATTTGCTAAAGCTTTTTTGTAATTTTGATTAAATCTCTTACCCCTAGTCAGAGACTGACAGACAGAAAGATAGATAGATAGATAGATAGATAGATAGATAGATAGATAGATAGATAGATAGATAGATAGATAGATAGATAGATAGATAGATAGATAGATAGATAGATAGATAGATAGATAGATAGATAGATAGATAGATAGATAGATAGATAGATAGATAGATAGATAGATAGATAGATGATGGATAGATAGATAAGGATATTGGAAAAAACAGCACAGCTTCGATTAGTATCAGAATAGTTAAGTATCTATATGACCAAATCATTCAAGAACACTGAAAGTGAACTAGAAATCCATACAATCGGAACACATAGACTAAATTGGTTTACAAGTATTACTGTAATCCTCAATAAAAATATCTACCAGCATGACTTAGAGGAATACAGTAATACATTTATGTCACTGCATGCATACTAAAGGAGGATACCTTTATAAAGAACAGTTTCAAATGGACATAATCTGGTATGCTGTAAAATAGCAACAGTCAGATAAACAAAGGCCACTCCAAAAGAAATTTACAAAAGCATTAGTGGCATACAGGAACTGATACAGCTGGTATGTGCCTTGTGCTCATGTCAATAACGACACAAAGAACTGATAGAAAGTGTTCTGTTGTTGCATAAGGCTGTAAACACAAAGGTAAAACTAAAGTAATAATAAAGTAAAAACAAAAATGCTGTCATTGAAGGGAACTACCTTGTGTGTGGATGTGCTCCTCATGAAAAAGCAAAATGCAGTCACCCATAGGGAATCTAGCCAGTGGCTGAAGTAGGTTGGCCCATTGCCCCATGCTCTAGTATGCAGAAGGAAAATGTGAATGACACAGGATAAGATTAATGGATAAAGAGCGCTGACTGGAAGCCTCTTTAAGTGAGTATATTATAGATATAAGTTTAGAAAAATGTAAATGCCTTTGATAATACTAACACCTCAAAATAGGCTCTGTTTTTAGAAAGAAGCCAAGGAATGGAAAATGGCAATAACTGCACCCAATCTGCATTCTTTGCATTCATTAATAGTACAAAAACGTGTGTCTTGTAAAGAAGGTAACTTGCATCACTACTGATCACTGTGAAACATCTGAATTTCATAGTGAAATCTATAAACATTATTTCCATCGCTTTTCTTTAAATGTGCAATGACAGCAGAAATATGACTTGGCTAATCTACAGAGACAAAACAATTTAGGCATACTTTAATAGGTGGAATTACACATTACCCATATTGTGTCAAGCACCACTGATGTGTTTTCTGTGCCTTCAGGAATATATTTAAACACACATCAAGGGCCTTATTTAATCTGGGATGGTTGTGTGAGATCTGTCAAAAAGTGGTTTATGTGCCATTCACTGTATTTAAAGTGCCGTAGTCAGGACATTCTCCCTTTTTTGGCAGATGCCCCACTTCCGCTCTACTCTAAATAGTGGCCATTAGTGACTTTGTTCTATATTTTATATTCATTAACCCTTAAATACATTTTGCCTTTTTGACATTGCATTTTCCCTGGTTATTTATTTGTGTGCTCCAAATAGATATTTTTTGTCACCATAGTATTTTTATTTGAGCATAGCAAGGTCCCTAAAATACAAATGCTTTTCATGAAGGATTTTACCTTTCAGACATATGAACTGCTACTAGTTTCCGAAATCATTCTCAAATGACCTTAAAAGGTACACATTACTCCAAATTAATATGAAATACAGTAAGTCAATTACAGTCTACTACATTATGTTCCATCACCAGTTGAAATCTTTCATTATAAAACTACAATATGCACATTTCACAGTGTCAATTGTGCTGCCTAAATTGGTATAGGTAATACGTATGAGAATATGAGATTGATGAAGAGAGGTTACATTTGAAAGGCTAATCTATCTCTTAATACTCCCTCATGTCTTAATTTACTACATTATCTAATGCCACAACCAGCATTTATTTCCAAACTCTCGCATGCCTTTCCGAGTCATATAATAATCCTATTTTGTTCAGTTCCACACAACTTGCACGACGGTCCACAAGCATGAAACATTAATTTCTAATGACTAGCAGCATAGTTTAATATAATTTGAACACTTCGTAATCAAAAGATATAGGGAGCAAGAGTCATCTTCTAGCTTTAAGATGATTACTGAGAATTGTGGCATCTCATCTGTCAACATGCACTTAGGGCCTTAATTTGAGTTTGGTGGTCTTGTGGATGTCATATCGGTGGTGGCGGACTGAACACAGTGAGCTTGGTAGTCCAAATACCGTATTATGAGTCGAGTGAATCGGCTTTGCGAAGACTGCTGCTGGATCGCCGAGACTGTCAGCATACCGCCGACCACCGGGTTCACGGTCAGGGAAATGCAGCCGCCATAGGGAGGTACATTGGAGCTGCACCTCCATCCACATTATAAGTTGCCTATTTCATGAGTGGACCATGGCGATCCGACCACCTGCTTAAAATTGTCAATAACAAAGAATTTGGGGTGCCCACTCACCCATTTCTTCTTCCAGTCAGATTCTGACATGGATACTGTTCTCCAGCCCCCCCTTCACAGCAGGATCTTCACGCCAAGGATTACAACCCTGTTTGCAGTGATCTACAGGTGAGTCCTTTTTGTACCATATACCCCTTGCCAGGACTGCCCACATATGGGTTAAACCCTGGTAATGGATATATGGTATTTTTCCACATATATCATACATATTTGTGCATCCAACACATCTGCAGCCAGAATGGGCACACAGGCATCGATATAATTGTGAACAGTACCCGTGGTCAACTCGCAATATGAAGGTCTTTGGACCGCCCTGTGGGCTGCTGCCGGGGCGGACAGGGTCCTACAGCAGTCAGACCCCCAAACTTGTAATAAGGCCCTTAATCTGATTGAATTGTATTTGCTGCTTTTAGAAGGGCACTCCCCTTCTCCTCCAGGCGAGTGGTCAACTCAGAGTCACCTTGGCGTGGGGAACCACTTTAGCCAGCTGAAACCCTAACAGTCTTGGCCCTGTCTCCTTCACTGCCCTCTGTAGATGTTGTAATTGGAGTAGAAATAGGATTTAAACAAATGCATTAGACCAACGTGCAAGCATATCATCATACCACAAATTTCACATTACCACGGACAACTACTAGTACAATGGTCAGCACATCATCTGTAGCATTGGCATTAGAACATGCATTGAGGCGGCATGACCTGAGCACAGGCAATCATCAGGGTTTCGGAAAAACTGCCATCTCCAATTGCTTTGTTAGACTGTCCAAATTTACTCCTCATGTGTTTAGCAA
This sequence comes from Triturus cristatus, assembly GCF_964204655.1. Lineage (NCBI taxonomy): Eukaryota > Metazoa > Chordata > Amphibia > Caudata > Salamandridae > Triturus > Triturus cristatus. The sequence goes on along the minus strand of NC_140588.1, from coordinate 624,766,580 downwards.
GAGTTAACATCACCATCTCATACTAGGCCTTTGCACCATGAGATTGTTCACTTAAGTCATCTCCTGGAATGTCTACATGAATATATCACAACCTATCCACGCAGGACCTGCAACAAGCAAAAGAGCATGTGTCCCAAACATGCTACACGAAGTACTGTAGGGCAACTACTAGGGTTGAGTAACAACAAAATCAGGAGTAACAATTGACATGGAAGTTCCCATTCCACACAGCTAACATCTCAAAGTGACTGTTTCACTTCTATCCACTTCCAGATGATGCTGTTGACAGAGACACATGAGTAGTCTACCTACTTGTCACGTGAAGTACAGAACAGTAGTATGGAGACAGCACAAATTACCATTGTACCTGATTCTCCTAGGTGTATCCCCATTAAAGATCAGTTCTTGTAAGTAGACCCTTTCGATATTCAAAATGTCAATGGCAGGAGGAAACTGAAAGTATGAGGCATTGTTATGAGGCCATCCGTGAAGATGTCAGATCGGCCTCCACAAGGGGAGAGGCCTCTCAGTACATTCTAGGTATTTGTGACACATGTATCCATGAAGCACTGATTACTGACACACATGTCACACCAACATGTTAGCATATCACTCCCAGATGCATGTAACCATCCACAGACTGATGGTTCACTGATGCACATGCCCTTCCCAGCATACTACAAGGATCCATTTCTTTGACAGGTGTAAAGCAATGGCTGAGACAACTGGAATATCCCAAACGTGTGTCCTTTCATCAACATATTTACCTGCAAGTTGTCATCCATCAATGTCAGTGGGTATGTGTGACTCATCTATCCATATCCCAACATACCACAAGTTCGGCTTCCCCAAACTCCAAAATACACATCACTCATTCATATAGTCATGTACACATTGGCAAACACAAATGTCTGATGCATACACCCGTGACCCATCTATACCCTCAATTCTTGTATGCCACAGGGGTACTCCTGACAGTGCAACACATAAAGGTACACATGGCTGCATGTAGACATCCAATAAGATGGCATGAGTGATGTTATCCAAGTTTTACTACTGCACACTCCCAACTACCAATGGAATGTTGTACACAGTCACTGCACCTAGAGTAATGTGAATGCCATGCCACAAGTATGTGGTACACCATCACATGAGACACAGTTGTGAGGCATCTATACTGCAGACACAAGGATGACAAGTTGCCTGTGTAGGGCCACTTACACACATTACATCATGTGGCAATGTAGGATAAGTAGAGACATCATGCTGCCATGTGGATATGCCACAGTGGTAAGACATGTATAAGTGACCCCTGCTTAGTTCTTGCCAACATGACCTATAGTCAGTTGTGAACACCATACTCCAACTACCATACAGACACATGCAACAAAGCTCCTGTTTCTTGGGAGATGAGTCAGCTACAAGCTTGTGAAGAAAAAAATGCCTGTGACAATAGTTTGTTATCCATGCACAATGTCACCTCTGGCCATTCTCACCCCCAAATTGCTGCTGTTGGGCTAACCTGCCCATGAAGGTCTCGGTGGACCACTGTCAGTATGCAGGCTATTAGGGGGGTCAAGCTCTGGTGCACGCCTCTGCTACTCTTGAGGACCAACCCTAATTTGATCTCCACAATCCTGCATGCCCAGCACCGGAGGTCATCCCATCTCTTGCTGCAGTGGGCACAGTGCCTCTTGGAGACCCCCATTGTCTGCACCTACCAGGCAATAGCTTTCCAGATTACCTTCTTCTGATAGGCACTTGTCTGCATAGATACAAGAATTGTAGAATCAGTTTGTAACTACAAATTGGTGGACCTCTGCATAGTAGTTAGAACATAGCTTGACATCTAGAACACACATTACTCTATGTACGACACTTCACATATATGTCCATCTCACATACTCACCACAAGTAATGAATGGAAAGGCCCTCTTCTACTTATGTAATGTTAAACTACAGTGCTGTTTGGGACAGTCATTGACTGAGCCAGACCACTTACATCATGTGGACCAAGGCAATACTAGATGCAATGCTGATATGAGGGACCATGATAGACAGTACACCATTTAGAAAATTTTAAAGGGTCTACAACTTGTGCATGACTGTCCAGACACCTTTACTGCAAGGCCCAGTGCAGTGATGCACATGGTACATACAGGAGAGTTATGTAGTTCACACAGCATACCAGGATTAGGGTCAAAAGGAAAGGGCTAGTATGTGTGACACTCAGAACCACATCTCAATGGGGTGTTTTGAAATGGGGACCTCTCAATTTAGATCCCTAGTGAGTGGGATAAAGTCTGTTGTGCATGTGCTGCCATCCGAGGAGACCCCTTTAGGTACATGCAGCACAGTCACAAGGATGGCACCAACTTTACATTTGTTTTGTAAAATGTGATTTGGGCTACTTTTGCCAGACATGTGATTGGGATGTATAGTGTAAGATGTACAAAAAATATCCCTTTCAACAGACCTCTGTGAGTCGAGGGACAGTCATTAGTGGCAGACACACATTTACAAAGTGGGCCAATGTACAGGAGTATTAAATGAGGGCATTTACCTCAACCCCCATACTCCCATCTCAGCTAATTACCAGATATTAAGGTAAGCAGAGTCAGTAAATATTGTTTCTGGGAACATCAGAGGAGCAGCTGGGGTAAACTCACACGAGTATTCTGACACTAGTCCTACCACAGTCAGGCCTTGCTCCCTGTCGGCTGCAGAAGATTAGCCCAAATGTAGCTTCCATTTCCAACACTCCTAACCGATTCTTAAACCTCTGCCCATTCCATATCCGAACATATGGCTTAGTTGATCTCAGTAGTTGTCTGTGAGTCGTTGTACCCTCCCAGTCAACTGTTGTGCAAAGTCTGATGTGGGCTTAGTGGACATTGGTACAGTCCAATTGGCTAATATCATCCTATATTGTACATGACAGCATAAAGACTTGACTCATGCTGAGAACTTCTTACACACCATAAAGTGTATCCAAGTCAATGTAGGTACCATGAACTAGAGTGATGCATCAAGATATGCCTGTGACATACTTATAGATAACCTGCTTCACCCATTCCAATGGTGTCCTCCTCTCCACAGGACACTATTGGACTGTCAGTGGAGGAGCTCTTGACAAATGCGCACATTGGTGATGTTGATTTATGTAGTCTCATTTTCTTCATGTACCATGTACTGCTGATGTAGACTGTCATTGTTGTCATATATATGATTAGCTTAACTGATATCTGACTTTTGGCCTGTTGTAGGTTGCTTTGCCCTTTCATCATCGTGTGTGCATTTCACGGCACTGACTTTGGCAGGTGTGTGATGCTCTTCTCCAGTGCAAATTGGACATGGTATGTACCAGGGAATGTGTGGCACAGGGATCACTGACGAAATATCGAGAAGAAGACTATCGACTTGCCAAAATATCAAAGGAAAATATAGAATGCCAAAATATCGAAGCCCTATCTCCAAACAGGTAAGTACATAAATATAGAATCCTAAATATCGTTGTAAAAAATATAGTTAGTCACAATATCGAATTTTTTTAAATGTCTTAAAAGTAATGTAAAATTAAGGAAATAAAACATATAATTAACTGAAACATACTTAAAAATACTTAAATTACTTTAAAATTAATAAATAATTAATGTAAGTAAAAAAATAATAATAATACATATATATTAACGTAATATTTATTTAAAAAATGCAATATTTTTTGCGTAGGATAGCGGTCGGGTAAAATTTACTATTACCACTCCAGTAAGTACAATAGTAGGGAAAACGTTGGATAGCGGGAGGGTAAAAATTACTATTCCCACTCCAGAGAGTGCAACAGTAGGGAAAGCGTTGGATAGCGGGAGGGGTAAAAATTAATATTCACACTCCAGAGAGTGCAACAGTAGGGAAAGCATTGGATAGTGGGAGGGTAAAATTTACTATTCCCACTCCAGTGAGTTCAACAGTAGGGAAAGCATTGGATGGCGTAGGGGTAAAAATTACTATTCCCACTCCAAAGAGTGCAACAGTAGGGAAAGCGTTGGATAGCGTAGGGGTAAAAATTGCTATTCCCACTCCAGAGAGTGCAACAGTAGGGAAAGCGTTGGATAGCGGGAGGGTAAAAATTACTATTGTCTGCTCCGAACAACTGAGCATAGTACTAGAGAAATTATTCTCTCAAATCATTAAAACCAACATCTTTCCCGATGTCTGGAAAATGATATCGATCAGGCCACTTTTAAAAAAACCCAACCTGGACTGCGAAAACCCGAATAACTATAGGCCAATAGCTAGGATCCCATTCGCCGCCAAAATCCTAGAGAAACTCTTAAATAAACAATTATCCCGGTACCTACTGGACGGCAACTGGCTGGACCATTCGCAGTTCGGTTTCCGCGAGGGACATGGAACCGAAACTGCACTTATTACAGCGATGGAGGAACTTAGACAAGTACTGGACAACGGATCGAAGGCCGCCTTGATATTACTAGATCTATCGGCGGCCTTCGATACGATTAGCCATGAGACCCTCATAACACGTCTGAAAACAGCACAATTGCATGAATCAGCATGTGCACTCATCACCTCATATCTAGAGAACAGAACGTTCTCTATAGAATCAGGAGAAGCAAAATCTAATCAATTCAACCTACCATGTGGAGTCCCACAGGGTTCATCGATTAGCCCCACTCTTTTTAACTTATACGTCACCCCCCTCGCACAACTAATAAGGGACTGTGGATTCACCCCAATATCCTACGCCGACGACACCCAAATAGTGGTGTCAATAAATGAAGACGTAGAGAACACAGCAGAAAAATTTCAAATCTGCATGCAAAAAATAAGCCAATGGATGAGAACAAATTGTCTAAAATTGAATGGAGACAAAAGTGAGGTCATGATCCTAGGAGGGGACAAAAAAATCTGGTCCCATTCATGGTGGCCAAAAGAACTAGGAGGATGTCCTGAACCAACGGAGAAGGTAAAAAACCTAGGAATTACTCTAGACACTAATCTCTCCTTTGACGCCCAAGCGAATAAATTGGCATCATCCCTGTGGTACATTTTAAAAATGATTAAAAAAATACTACCCTACATACCACTTGACTCACGAAAGACAGTGGTGACAGCATTGGCCATGTCCAGATTGGACTACGGGAACGGCCTATACGCTGGAGCCAGAAAAAAAATTCTAACCAAACTTCAACGTTTGCAGAATGCAGCAGCCAGGCTGATATTAGGTACACCTAAATTTGAAAGAATCAGCCACAAACTTAGAGACCTACATTGGCTGCCAATCGAAAAACGAATACAATTTAAAATACTGTGCCTAGCATATAAAGCTACCAATGGAACCGGATCCCAATTTTTAAAAACTCATCTAAAAATATATGAGCCAAATAGAACCCTCAGATCTGGCCAAAAGAAAATAATTGCGGTACCAAGATTCAAGAGAGCAAACTGGAGAGGAAGAAGCTTCCTGGTACATACAGCGAGGATCTGGAACAAACTACCGCTAGATATAAAAACTAGTCCATCACTGATATCTTTCAGAAAGCAAGTAAAAACGTGGCTGTTCTCGGCATATCCCTAAACTAAACACCTCAAGAGTCAGAGTCAAATCACAGCGCCAAGACGCCTATGGGCAATCGCGCGCTTTACAAATGCAAAAATCAAATCAAATCAAATCAAATCAAATCGATAGCGTAGGGGTAAAAATTACTATTCCCACTCCAAAGAGTGCAACAGTAGGGAAAGCGTTGGATAGCGTAGGGGTAAAAATTACTATTCCCACTCCAGAGAGTGCAACAGTAGGGAAAGCGTTGGATAGCGTAGGGGTAAAAATTACTATTCCCACTCCAGTGAGTGCAACTGTAGGGTAAGCGTTGGATAGCGTAGGGGTAAAAATTACTATTCCCACTCCAGAGAGTGCAACAGTAGGGAAAGCGTTGGATAGCGGGAGGGTAAAAATGACTATTCCCACTCCAAAGTGTGCAACAGTAGGGAAAGCATTGGATAGCGTAGGGGTAAAAATTACTATTCCCACTCCAAAGAGTGCAACAGTAGGGAAAGCGTTGGATAGCGTAGGGGTAACAATTACTATTCCCACTCCAGAGAGTGCAACAGTAGGGAAAGCGTTGGATAGCAGGAGGGTAAAATTTACTATTCCCACTCCAGTGAGTGCAACTCTAGGGTAAGCGTTGGATACCGTAGGGGTAAAAATTATTATTCCCACTCCAGTGAGTGCAATAGTAGGGAAAGCGTTGGATAGCGTAGGGGTAAAAATTACTATTCCCACTCCAGTGAGTGTAATAGTAGGGAAAATAATAATTTAATATTTTATTAAAAATAAATAAATTATTAATACCAAATAAAAATATTAAAAATAATTACCAATCACACAATATTTAATAATTAATTTATTATAAATACCAATGTTTTTTATTAATAACCTATTAATAATTAATTAACAACCAATTAATGTTCAATACCAAAAATTAATAAATAAAATTAATACCAATTAATAATTAATTAGGAAAAAATTAATTAGCAATATACAAAAATTATTTCAATAATTAATTATTTACAATTAAATTAATTCCCACCATATTCCCCTATAAACCCACAACCCGCTACAAATAATAAATTAATACAATTAACATAATTATCAATTAAACAATTAATACTAATTAATTACCAATTAATATTTAATATTTACCAATTAATAATTAATCAACAACCAATTAATTTTTAATACCAATTAATAATTACCTAATAACAATTAAATTACTTCCCACCCTATTCCCCTATAAACCCACAACCCACTACAGAAGTAAAACGCAAAATTAAATTAAAAATAATGAATAATTCCTAAATATTATTATTTAATGTACTATAATTAAATTACTTCCCACCCTAATCCCCTATAAACCCACAACCCGCTACGGAATTAAATTACACAAAAATTAAATAACATACAATTCATTACTTTAAAAATATTCAAACATACATTCCAAAATTTATACATACTTTTAACAGATATACTAACACTTAAAACACTATAAAAAAATCGATATTTTTAACAACTATATTATGACTGTCGATATTACTTACTTCTATATTATTTAAATCGATATTTTATTTCTTACCTGATTTTCGATATTCTTCACCACTATATTTTGGCAATTCGATATTCTCTCCATTCTATATTAAAAAATCGATATTCTGTCCCATCGATATTTTGAATTCGATATTATGTCTGTTTACCATGGCACAGACCTTTGGTGTACGACACCGGTAGCAAGGCAGCTTGCACAGCAATACAATAGTAAGTTTCCATTACCACATGGGGTTTCTGATCTGTTGTGTGGGGGTCCTTTGGCAATATGTGTGGCATTATGTTCAACTACACAGTGTGGTCATTAGGCCAAAACACGATTGTCTCGCTTCACATTCGCTTGGTACTCTGTGTATGAGCTGGATGTAGGTGTTTATGTGTGTCATCAGCATATGCCACTGAGCTTGCTATACACCACTGGCAAATGTTTGTGACATTCCATCAGATGCTGCTACACTTGATTGGACTGTGCCTGTGTTGATCCCCTGTTGTGGTACCTAGTGATATATGATGTGGGATTCCTATTGTGGGTAAGTCGATGTGGCTCCAGCTATTTCCCTGACAAATTTGTAACCTTACTACTGATTTTGGCGTTGTCTGATGTATCATCTTCAAACATGTTTTTGGAGGTCTGAATATGACATTTGTGGTCAGTGACACTGATCATTTCGCAGATGAGTCATTTTACTCTGTGGACAACTTTATGACCTCCTAAGGTTCGAACACTTTAAGAAATTGTGTTTAAACTTCACACTTCTAAGCCTGTGTTGGATGACATGTTTGGTGTACATATGAGGATAAAGCATGAATTTGAAAAGTCCATGCATTGACAATTTAGCACAACATACAATTGGTGATACACAAGATGTTGAGATCATTTTTTACTACATGTGAATAATACAATATGGGCAGCTGAATGTGATAAAGTGTATTTATTGTAATGTATTTTGTGACTTATGTACAGAACATTTACAATGCAATGGTGGACACAAAGTGGTAAAGTTGTCAGTGGTGGTGGATGAAATCATTGTAGTAGCAGCCACTCTTTCTGAAGTCCTCAGTCCAAAAAACTCCTGCCATCCAAAATGACATGCGGACAGGAAAAGACAACAAAGTCCATGTGTTGCACACAAAGGAGACATCAAGGGCGACTCTTTTTCCTGGTTTGGGTCGGTGCTTTGCCACCCGAATTTCCTGCATCCTTTTTGGGACGTCCCTGCTTACATTTGCGGGGGATCCAGGCTCTGAAGTGTCTGAGGACTCATTCCCTGCCAGGGCCTCCATTCATGTGCCAACCACTAATGTTGATGGCCCAGATGTAGGGTGGCCACAGGAATGGGTAGATTGTAGGGGGAAAGGCCAGAAGAGGGTGGTGTTGATGTCCCTCAGCACCCCAATAAGCTGGCCTATATTGTCATAGTGGGTCTGAAGATACTGATCTATGGACCACTGCAGCTGTGTCCTTGTACTGCTCGATTTTTCCGGCCTTATTGTGTTGAAGGGTGATTTAGGTGACTTCAGTCTCTTTCCATTCAAGTCTAAGGGTTAGAGTAGTGTATAGAGCCTATTTATTAGGCACTTCGACATGATCCTGTGTTCTTCCCCATAGATCAGGGTTTGCATACATATCCTAGGGGATAGATTCGTTAGCATTAGAGGTAATCTGTTCTGTAGTGAGGGTATTTCATGGAGCCGTGCTGAATTCAGGCCTGGTAGGCCTTAAACGGGAGAGACTCCATCTTTCCTCCTGCTCTGGCAGCTTGGGATGTTTCTAGGTCATAGGCAGTGTTTTAGTTAGGAAGTGTTATTCGCTTGGAGAGAACCGGTTCAGGCCGGCCCTTATCGAAGGATTGTATTTTTCTTCATGCCGAAGACACTACATCAGGCCGGCCGGCTGGGAACGTGTCCTTGGCACGGGGAGGTACAAGAATTTGGTGGGCGGCAGGTTACGGGCTGGAATTTTCCAGGAGGAAATGCACATCTATATTAGTGAAAGTTTGAGGCAGATACTGGCACTTGCTTTTAGACCATAGGCGGCACCTGGCCGTTAGCAGTAAAACTACTACGTATTCCAGGGAAGACAGATGACAAACTTGAAGGTGGAGAAAAACCGAGAAATAGATATTCCAAAGAGAAGGGAGTAGCCGATAAGGAAGAGGTCCCAGTGACTCGGAGAGGGAGACGGGAGTAAACCCGTGATTGTGTGACTTCCAGGCGAAGCCGAGGCGCAGACGAGAAGGGAACCTAGATGACCATTGAGTGCAGGCTACATACGACCAAGGTGATGTCAACCCCTTACTATTAGAGTATACAACTTAATCTTTCACTTTTCTTTGCAGGTCATGTGATATGTATTATGTTCCGTGAGTGTGCATGTAATAACTGAATAAAGTATTAAAGCAATATGTGCTACGTGTTCTTGTGTAAGAGGGTAACCTATTCTTCTAGTCAGCTGTGACCTGACATGAACAGATGTTAATCCTGATCAGGTAGGTGGTAACTGAATAAGGGAGAAAGGAGCACCTCGAACTGGGGAACAAGTTGTGCTCAACTAGCTGTCGGTGTGTGATCTGATATATATATATAGTCCCGTGTTATATGTCGTGGTAATTATAGGATGAACTCGTGCTAAGGCTGCCGTCTGGGCAGGAAGTCCTGGGTCCGTTTGGGACCGCGAGGCTGTGGCTGCCGTCTGGGCAGGAAGTCCTGGGTCCGTTTGGGACCGCGAGGCTGTGGCTGCCGTCTGGGCAGGAAGTCCTGGGTCCGTTTGGGACCGCGAGGCTGTGGCTGCCGTCTGGGCAGGAAGTCCTGGGTCCGTTTGGGACCGCGAGGCTGTGGCTGCCGTCTGGGCAGGAAGTCCTGGGTCCGTTTGGGACCGCGAGGCTGTGGCTGCTGTCTGGGCAGGAAGTCCTGGGTCCGTTTGGGACCGCGAGGCTGTGACTCGTAGGTCTTGATATATATATATATAGTAGGAATTCCCTGTCCTTAGGTGGTACATATATGTGGTTATTTAGGTGTGAATAGGCCCTAGGGAGGGGGTAACGTTCTGGTTTGGGTTAGAGAGGCTCTGTTGAGCAGGTTCTATCTGATCCGAAAACCCAAGCAGAACATTTGGCGTCACGAACCGTTTACGAAACCTGTGTGCGTTGTGTTGTACTGTGTTTGCTTTCGGCGCGTGCGTGGTTTTGTTTGCGTTTTTATTTTTGTATAATTGTGTGTGTAGTTTTTTCTTTCTTCTCTTTCTCTTTCTTTCTTCTTCTTCTTTTTCTTCTTTTTCCTTTTTCACGATGTTTTCTAGAAGGTCTAAATCTACTTTTAGGTTGCCCGTTGATATTCCCGGATGGGATTCAACGCCTTATGAAGCCTTGGCCCGTGAGTGGGCTGATTCTACTGGTTTGAGTGAGAATTGGAATTCTTCTTTGGAGCTGGCAGAGCCGGCTAATGTGATTGCTTGTTTGCAGAAGGCACCCGTATCGAAGGGTGAGGAGATTCCCATTTTGGGGCGCAGAGGTTGGATTCTTTTGTCTGCATACAGGATTCTGCATGAGAGATTGTTGAAGTTACAGATATCTCTTAAAGATGTGGAAGCGCACTTTGTTGAGATTCAGAATTCTCATACTTTGTTGCGGTGTCAAAATAAGTTGCTTGCTGATAAACTTGAGACTTACCAAACTATTGCCGAACGGGCGGCTGTGCGAATTGCTCGTTATAAATACAAGAACAGGCGCGGTCGGGTTTCGACGCGAAAGGTGCGTCTGGTCGTGGCGACAGCCGGGCTGGATTGGAATCCTGATGAATGGGATGGTAATATCTGGAACTCGACTGATTCTTGTTCCTCGGGTGAGGAGTCTGCCAAGCGCGAGTCTTCTCGCTCCCGCCATGATTGTAGGTCTGTTTCTCGCACCTTTGATGGTGCACCCCGTGATTACGCTCGTTCTTCGAGTGGGATCAATGCCTCTTACACTGATTGTCCCTCTACGAGTACTGATCGGGCTGCTTGTGATGCTCGTCCCGTGGTTTCTGCGCATCCAGTTTTCCGTCGGAAGTTGCAGCAGTCTCCCAATGCTCCGCAGGGTATTTCTTTGGACTGTTTAGAAGACTTTACTCAGCAGGAAATTAGTGATATTTTGCAGCGATTTCGGCAGCGAGCTAGTGAGTCCTTGCTCACATGGATGGTGCGCCTTTATGAACTGGGCGCTGCTGGTATTATGTTGGATACTGGCGATTGTTTAAAGTTCTGTTCCTTGAGTTTGGATTCTACTGTGCAGGATCATTTTCGTAACTATAATGGTGGTGGTCAGATTTCTTTACTCCAATTGGCGACTGAGGGTTGTAATCATAAATATCCTACTGAGTCTGATTGGCCTGTGAATGACAAGCCGTGGTATACTTTGCGTGATGCTGCTCAACGTCTCAAAGAGGAGGTGATGAAAACGGCAATTTTTCTGGGTACTGCTGACAGATTGCTTGATGGTTTGTTGACATCTTCTGTGTGGAACCGTATCATTCGATCTTCCCCTGTTGCCTATAAGCAGGTCATGATGACTTTATTGATTAATCAGACTGGTAACATGTTATCTACGGTTTTGGAATCGGTGCGCCAACTCGGTGAGTTGGGTGAGTGGTTTAAACCTGAACGTCAGTCCCGGCCTGACACTCGTACTCCTGGTGAAAATAAACTTACTAGACGTGATATTTTTTCTGGTCTTCTGGCTGATGGTGTGCGGAGGGAGGACATTGATGGTGAGACTACCGCTCGTTTGTGGGAGTTGTTTCGCAAACGTGGCTTGGATCGAAAGGAGGGTGCCCGGCGTGTTCGGACCACTGAGTGTGATCGTGGTGGTTCTGACGGTAGCGGTGATGACGACCGCCGTGGGCGCTCTGTTCGTCGCGATGATCGACGTTCTGTACGTGATGTGTCCACCCGTCGAGAGAGAGACAGGGAGAGAGAGAGGGAAAGAGAAAGGGGGAGAACTGACTATGTTTACAGCAGACGTAGAGATGATAGGGATCAATCCCCTGAGTTGAGGAGGAGAGAGGATCGTCACAGTTTGGTCGATCGTAACCCGCAGTACAATGCAGAAGATACGAATCCGTTCCGTACTGGGAATGGATATGAACAGGAGGTACCGATACCTAAGAAGCGTGAGAGTCTTTATCCTGATTTATCCTGGTACACAGAATGCAGTAAGAATGATTAGGAAATAGGTCAAGCTCCGGTACACAGATGGGCTCCCAGAGATAATAGACCCTATGTAGATATTGACATTTATTGGAGACATCGTAATATCCAAAGGGCCCGAGCATTGGTAGATACAGGAGCGGAGGCCACTCTTATTCATGGAAAATCGAAGAAGTTTACAGGTCAGCCTTTTACTATTACCCGATTAGGTGGAAAAGAAACCCCTGCAGTTCAAACTTTGCTTGAAATGAGAATAGGTAGAATTCCTAGAAAAGAGTATTCTGTACTAGTAGTGCCACTCCTAGAATTCATAATTGGGATTGATATTTTGAAAGGAATGACTTTGCACCTAGATGACGGATGTTACCAATTTGGAACAACGCATTATATATCGTCCAGACCTATACGGGTTGGTCGTTTAAGAATGCCCCCCATACAAGTTCCCCAGGCGACAAAAGTGGTTTGTCAGAAGCAGTATCGTATTCCAGGTGGTCATGAGGAGATTAGTACCACTATTCAGGAGTTGGTGGATGCAGGAGTCATAACTCCAGTTACTTCTGCTTGGAACAATCCTGTTTGGCCGGTGCGTAAGAGTGATAACTCTTGGCGCATGACCGTGGATTATCGAGAATTGAACAGACACACACCCTCTTTGACTGTTGCAGTACCGGATGTTATTACACTAATTGAGAGAATCCAAAAGCATCCAGGTACATGGTATGCGTCTATTGATATTGCTAATGCTTTCTTTTCGATTCCGATTGCCCCAGAGTGTCAGGAACAATTCAGTTTTACGTGGAACGGGCGTCAGATGACGTTTAGAAGTCTTCCCCAGGGATATGTGCATAGTCCTACGATATGTCACCGGCTGGTGGCAGAGCATTTGGCTGAGGTACCGGTTCATCCCCAGATTCAGATATGTCATTATATTGATGATGTTTTGATCCAAGGCGAAACACAAGAGGAAGTTCAGACCCAATTAGACAGAGTCATTGAGTGCCTGCGTGAGTAAGGTTGGGAAATCAACCCAGATAAATTGCAAGGTCCGTCCCAGGCTGTAAAATTTTTGGGTATTAATTGGCATGAAGGGCACCGTGAAGTGATCCCTCAGGTTAAACAGAAGATTCTTGATTTTGCAGTTCCTAGAAATAGGAAAGAAGCCCAGAGCTTCATTGGTCTGTTTGGCTTTTGGCGCCAGCATATTCCTCATTTGAGTCAAATATTGGCCCCCTTGTACCGGGTCACGCGTAAAAAGAATGCATTTGAATGGGATAAACCACAGCAAGATGCGTTTAGTCTGGCAAAAGAGGCAATTCAACATGCTCTGGATTTATGGCCTGTACGTGATGGTGACGTGGATTTGAATGTGTCTGTACAGGGCCTTTATGCAAATTGGAGTTTGTGGCAGAAACAAGGCAGGAGTAAAGTACCGTTAGGTTTTTGGACCAAAAAGTTACCTGATGCTGGTGAGCGTTACACACCCTTTGAGAAACAGTTACTTGCTTGTTATTGGGCTCTGGTGGATACCGAGCAATTGACTTTGGAACATGATATAGTTCTGCGTCCGGAAATTCCTATCATGCAGTGGGTTCTGAGTTCGCCGAAAACTCACCGAATTGGACACGCTCAAGAGGCGAGTGTGATTAAATGGAAATGGTACATACAAGACAGGGCACGTGTGGGCCCAAAAGGAGTTGCTTCTTTACATGAGCAGGTGGCGCGAGCGCCGTCGACTGAGACTGAGAGTGAATGTTCCGTACCTTTAGCACAAGAGTCTCCTGTCAAGTGGGGTAAGCCTTTTGATGATTTGTCCGCAGCGGAAAGAAACCATGTTTGGTTCACTGATGGTTCAGCGAGGTTTATAGGGATGACACGGCACTGGAAGGCGGTGTCCTATAATCCGATTACACACAAATTGTTGAGCACAACTGGTGAGGGTAAAAGCAGCCAATTTGCCGAGCTTTACGCTGTTTACCAAGTTTTGAAACAAGAGTTACCTGGTACATGTCATATTTTCACCGATTCTTGGTCTACTGCCAATGGACTGGCTGTTTGGTTGCCAACTTGGCATTCCCATAATTGGAAGTTACACTCCAAAGAATTATGGGGAAAAGAGTTATGGCAAGAGATTTGGGAGATGCTCCCACAGAGTACTGTTACAATCTTCCATGTGGATGCTCACACCCCGATAGATTCTCTTGACAAATTTTTTCATAACATTGCAGATGAGAAGTCTAAAATTGCTGAGGCAGTGGTGGACAGGCAAGATTCTGATATTGCGGGATTGGCGAAATGGGCACACCAGAAGGCAGGACATTTCGGAGAGAAGGCCACTAGCAGGTGGGCTGCTGATCGAGGAATTTATATTCCCCTAGATCTAATTAAAAATGTTATTTTACACTGCCCCGTTTGTCAGCATATCAGACAGCGTAAGGTGCCCCAAATTGTTAAAGGTCATTTACATCGCGGGAAACTGCCCGCTCAAATTTGGCAGATTGACTACATTGGTCCACTTCCCCTGAGTAGGAATTGTCAATATGTTTGCACTATTGTTGATACATACAGTGGCCTGCTGGTAGCCCTTCCCTGTAAGCAAGCTACCCAATTGAATACCATTAAAACATTAGAATTGATTATGATGTACTATGGTGTGCCATTCCAAATTCAATCTGATAATGCGTCCCATTTTCGTGGAAGATTGGTACAGGAATTATGTGCGGAAAATAATATTCAATGGATATTCCATATACCCTACTACCCACAGGCCTCGGGCCTGGTGGAGAGATTGAATGGCCTGCTAAAGGACCAGCTGCGTAAGTTAACAGATGACAAGTATAAAAATTGGCGAGACTTTTTGCCCCAAGCACTATTGATTTTGAATAATCGTCCTTTTTTAAATGCTGAATCTCCACTTATGCGTTTGTTTCCCCCGAATGTTGAGGCTATGCCTAATGAAATCAGAGAAACTGTGATGTATTGGGAGATTACTCCCGGAGCTTTGGCTCCATGTAGAGCGACCCCAGGGTCGGCAGGTTTAGACTTGCATGCTATGGATGACATTGTTATAAAAAGTAGAGATCGAGTCATCATAGAGACAGGTGTTGGTGTTCAGATACCACCTGGAAATTTCGGATTGATCGCCCCTAGATCGGGGCTGGCTGTAAAAGGCATTCAGGTGCTTGGAGGAATTATCGACAGTGATTATCAGGGAGAGATTAAGGTGCTCCTGCTGAATAGCAGTGAGGTTGACTTACTGATACATCGCACTGACCGAGTGGCTCAATTACTCATAATGCCTGTTTTCAGTGGTGTATTAATGAAAGGCACTGCTCCAACGTTGCTAACTGTACGTGGCCAGAAAGGTTTTGGCTCCACGGATAATCCTGGGGCCAGAGTTTGGGTGCAGTCGCCTAAGAATCCCCCTGAACAAGCAGAGGTCATTGCCACCGGTCAGGACAATACCATTTTGGTTATGAGACCAGGGAAAGATAGCTGGGAAGCGGTCCCGGCTGATAAATGTTATCTACGAGAATGATTAATGCCTGTATTTGGTTCTTTTTCAGATCATTCTTTGGATTGTTGCTGCAGGATGTGTCGGAACCGGACTGTTTTCGGACTGGCACGACGAGAAAGGAGGGATCCTATCAACCCGGGATGAACTGGGAACCCGAATGTTGCGTTCCTTCACTGCATGGGATTCATCATCGAACTTCTGGATCGCACTAGCTAAGAGGGTGACTGACGCCCCTCACTTCTGTTTGACACCGATGAGATCTGTACATGACATTCTGGCGACCCGTCTGGTTGCTGTCCCCGCCTCATTGGAAACTTTAATTCATATTTTTAATGTCTCGAAGGCCCGTCCCAATATTCTCCTGGGTGATTTTGCTACCCATGTATATTGCCCCCTATGTATTGAATTGCCGAACGAGCAAACCCCCATCCAGTCCCAAATACTTACTTATAATATCACACAAGGTGATTTGTGCTTCTTTCTTACGTGTAATCCTAGTGCGATCTCTGAATGTCTGCGCCTAAAACTAAAAGGCGCCGCTTCGTTTACAGCTCACGAACGGACTTTGTGCTTTCAAAGGACACCGACCACATGTGTTTCAGTTCAGAACAATATGACTTGTAATAGTTTGGTAGTTACCCCCAGTCACTATCGCACGATGTTACTACCTGCCGGATGGCTTTTCTCCTGTGGTAATACTTCCTGGCCATTTGTCCCTGCAAACATTTCCGGAGGCCCTTGTGCCATTACGAGACTCAGTTTGTTGATGTTCGCATCACATCCGAATGCCAACTCTCGTGTGCTTCGAGATACTGTAATGTTACAGGAGGATTGTGACCCATCTTTGCATTTATATTCCAAGTCTGAATACCTTAGCTTAGCTGTTTCAATTATTGGTGTTCCTGCTTTGGCGGTTTATAATGCCAAATCTATTGGGAAAATGGCCTGCTGGATGGTGAAATCTATTAATCATACTTCTACAATTTTGTCTGACATGCTATTAGACGCCCAGGGTGAACGTAGGGCCATTTTGCAAAATAGAGCAGCCATTGATTATCTTTTGCTTAAACATGGACATGATTGCTCGGACTTCGAAGGTCTCTGTTGTTTTAACTTGTCTGACCATACACAATCCATTCGTGCTCACATCGACAAGTTGCGTGACTTAACAGAAGAAGTTAGAAAACACATTGATCAGGGCTGGTTTGACTGGCTCTTTAATTGGTTACCCGATATACACATGCTACGCCAAACATTAGGTGGTATTTTGATTGCTGTTGCTGTTTTGATTTCTATCTGTTGCTTTATTCAGTGTATTCCTTCACTACTTCAATTCTGCACACTTGGTACTAGACATAGATCAGTTAGCTTTGTTTCATATTATTCTTCCACAGATGTTAGCTCCATTTAATGAATGTATAATAGACTGAAGTCAAGGGTGAAATGTACTGCTCGATTTTTCCGGCCTTATTGTGTTGAAGGGTGATTTAGGTGACTTCAGTCTCTTTCCATTCAAGTCTAAGGGTTAGAGTAGTGTATAGAGCCTATTTATTAGGCACTTCGACATGATCCTGTGTTCTTCCCCATAGATCAGGGTTTGCATACATATCCTAGGGGATAGATTCGTTAGCATTAGAGGTAATCTGATCTGTAGTGAGGGTATTTCATGGAGCCGTGCTGAATTCAGGCCTGGTAGGCCTTAAACGGGAGAGACTCCATCTTTCCTCCTGCTCTGGCAGCTTGGGATGTTTCTAGGTCATAGGCAGTGTTTTAGTTAGGAAGTGTTATTCGCTTGGAGAGAACCGGTTCAGGCCGGCCCTTATCGAAGGATTGTATTTTTCTTCATGCCGAAGACACTACATCAGGCCGGCCGGCTGGGAACGTGTACTTGGCACGGGGAGGTACAAGAATTTGGTGGGCGGCAGGTTACGGGCTGGAATTTTCCAGGAGGAAATGCACATCTATATTAGTGAAAGTTTGAGGCAGATACTGGCACTTGCTTTTAGACCATAGGCGGCACCTGGCCGTTAGCAGTAAAACTACTACGTATTCCAGGGAAGACAGATGACAAACTTGAAGGTGGAGAAAAACCGAGAAATAGATATTCCAAAGAGAAGGGAGTAGCCGATAAGGAAGAGGTCCCAGTGACTCGGAGAGGGAGACGGGAGTAAACCCGTGATTGTGTGACTTCCAGGCGAAGCCGAGGCGCAGACGAGAAGGGAACCTAGATGACCATTGAGTGCAGGCTACATACGACCAAGGTGATGTCAACCCCTTACTATTAGAGTATACAACTTAATCTTTCACTTTTCTTTGCAGGTCATGTGATATGTATTATGTTCCGTGAGTGTGCATGTAATAACTGAATAAAGTATTAAAGCAATATGTGCTACGTGTTCTTGTGTAAGAGGGTAACCTATTCTTCTAGTCAGCTGTGACCTGACATGAACAGATGTTAATCCTGATCAGGTAGGTGGTAACTGAATAAGGGAGAAAGGAGCACCTCGAACTGGGGAACAAGTTGTGCTCAACTAGCTGTCGGTGTGTGATCTGATATATATATATAGTCCCGTGTTATATGTCGTGGTAATTATAGGATGAACTCATGCTAAGGCTGCCGTCTGGGCAGGAAGTCCTGGGTCCGTTTGGGACCGCGAGGCTGTGGCTGCCGTCTGGGCAGGAAGTCCTGGGTCCGTTTGGGACCGCGAGGCTGTGGCTGCCGTCTGGGCAGGAAGTCCTGGGTCCGTTTGGGACCGCGAGGCTGTGGCTGCCGTCTGGGCAGGAAGTCCTGGGTCCGTTTGGGACCGCGAGGCTGTGGCTGCCGTCTGGGCAGGAAGTCCTGGGTCCGTTTGGGACCGCGAGGCTGTGGCTGCCGTCTGGGCAGGAAGTCCTGGGTCCGTTTGGGACCGCGAGGCTGTGGCTGCTGTCTGGGCAGGAAGTCCTGGGTCCGTTTGGGACCGCGAGGCTGTGACTCGTAGGTCTTGATATATATATATATAGTAGGAATTCCCTGTCCTTAGGTGGTACATATATGTGGTTATTTAGGTGTGAATAGGCCCTAGGGAGGGGGTAACGTTCTGGTTTGGGTTAGAGAGGCTCTGTTGAGCAGGTTCTATCTGATCCGAAAACCCAAGCAGAACAGTCCTTTCCCTGAGTTCTTCGAGTACCTGGCCCATCTGGCTTTGGTTGTCTTTTTATGCCCTGGTGACTCAGGTAATGGTAGCCTGGGCTGCAGAGGGACCAGTGGCCTCACTTTGCTGCCCCACAGTGACCCTCCCACCACCCATGCCCCCACAGCACTGTGCTCTTGGCTCAGGCTGCACCCTCCTGCTGGTCCCTCCATCCTCAGTAAGAGTGGTGTCAGTACTCACCTACGGAGCTGGGGCTGGGACTAACGCAGGTGATGTTGGTGCTGGTGCTCTGTCAACAGGTTGTTGTGGCATTGGTCAGCTGTGGTGTTGCAGCTGAGGTGGGAGGTGTGGTCATGGGCCCAGTGAGACTCACTGGGTCTGTCCGCTTAGGCTGTCTTGAAGTGCCATAGGTCCTTCACATCTGTCTGTGCAGGAGATTCAGCATCACTGGAAGGCTGTTTCTGGGGTTGAGCTGGAGTCTGGTCATCATCTTGCATCTCAGCAGATGCTGTGCGTGATCAACCTGTTAAAATAGAGTCGATTGTCATAGTTGTAAGTATGGTATGTACATTCCCCATCCTTTGTTACACATTAAATAGAGACATGGAAGGGACGAAAGGGGTTGAGTTAGACATTATGGACTATAGCCATTGTGTTTGACAATTGAGCAGGATTTTGTGCAATTTCCATTACATGACGGATGTTTGACATGATCATTAGGTGAACTGCTCCAATTCATGTTAATAATTTGGATGGGCATTTCATCTCCCTATGACTTAATGCAAGACCATTGCACATGTCACATGGGTATTGGTAAGATCAAACTTGTTGTTGTGTCCCGGACAGACATATTGATATGTGTGTTGTACATTTTGCGCTGGTTATCATTTGTGCTGTGCATCGCCAATGGCTCACCAGCCATGTAGGATGTGTTACCTTCATGCATTGATGACATGTCAGCAGCACACTTACTTGGATTTTTTCTTTTTCTATTAATTCATTCAGACCTGGTGGGTGTCAGGCTGAGGAGGACAAGTGAGTGAGCAGAGCTTTGTGTGTAATGTGTGCTGCCCATTAGGTATGTGGATACGTGGTGACATGACTGCCAAGTGGCTGTGGGGAATCAACACTAGTACCTCTTGTTAAATGCTCAGTCAACAGGGTCTGATGGTAGTTGCAGTCCTGACTCTCTCTCCCAGCCCACACTTGTACAGTGGCTACCTACCTGCAAGGTGTAGCTGAGTGGATGAGATGGTTGCCAAGTGGCTGTGGAGAAAGGAAAGGAAAACATGTTTTTAGACGCGCAGACAACAGGGCCTGGGGGTAGTTGTAGTCCTGACTCTCTTTCCCAGCCCACACATGAGCAATGGCTACCTACCTGTGAAGTGAAGCTGAGTGATGAGATGGCTGCCAAGTATCTGTGGGGAAAGGAGAGGAGTGCATGTTGTTAGGTGCTCAGACAACATGTTCTGTTGGGTGTTGCTGTCCTGACTCCCTCTCCCAGCCCACACTTGTCAAATGGCTACCTACCTGTGAGGTGAAGCTGAGTGGATGAGATGGCTGCCACCTGGCTGTGGGTAAAGGAGAGGAGTACATGTTGTTAGACGCTCAGACAACAGGGCCTGGTGGCAGTTGTGGTTCTGACTCCCTTTCCCAGCCCACACTTGAGCAATGGCTACCTACCTTTGATGTGAAGCTGAGTGATAAGATGGCTGCCAAGTGGCTGTGGGGAAAGGAGAGGAGTGTGTGTTATTAGGTGCTCAGACAACAGGGCCTGGTGGTAGTTGCAGTCCTGACTCTCTCTCCCAGCCCACACTTGTAAAATGACTACCCATCTGTGAGGTGAAGCTGAGAGGATGAGATGGCTGCCAGGTGGCTATGGGAACCGACACTAGAACCTCTTGTTAAGTGCTCAGTCAACAGGGCATGATGTAGTTGTAGTCTTGTCAGTTTCAATTTGGCAACAGTAGCAAACATGCATTGTGTTACATACTGGTTGGCAATATGCTATTGTGTTGGCACAAACTGTTGTACATTTTCACAATATATGTGTCCCATGATGAGGATTTGATGAACGAACACTTGAATTCAACATCCCAACTGGAGTGATGTGATGGGTGCGGATACATTGATGATTTTGTGCAGGACTACTGACTGTGACTGACAATAACACATCACTGATACCGTATGTATTACATATAGGGCAGTTGGATGTGATGGACGATAGCAAAGGTGGGTTTTGCGCAAACAGTACAATGCTATGTTGTGCCAGATGGAGGGGTTTTACTTACCAGTCTCCAGTCCCCCAGGTATTCCAGTCAAGCTCTCAGTGTGCAGAATGGCAAGCAACTCCTACTCCCAGGCTGCGAGTTCCAATGGTGGCACATGAGGCCCATCAGCAGTCTGTTGAGTCACCAGGTGGTACCTGTTGACCAGGTTCTTCAAGTCATCCCACCTCTTCCTGATGTCCCCCTTTGTGCACAGGATGGTAGTGACAGCATCGACCTTGATGACGACCCTGTCCCACATTTGGTTCTTGATAGCAACAGAGGTTTGTTGGACTTGGACTCCAAACAATTGTGGCTCAACTCTAAGTATCTCATCCACCATCACTGACAACTCGTTGTCAGAAAAACGTCTTTTTTTTATGCCATGTATGTACATAAGGGGTGAAATGTGGGTATGCTGGTGCGGGTGATACAAAATATGTACTAACTCGAAGTGACAAGAAACGGTGTGTGAACAAATGTGTGTAAGGTGTGTGTGTGTTGTGATGAGGTGATGGCTGCCTTCTTTCTCTCTCACCAACTACGTAGTGTGTGGGGTTGCACTGCAGAGTAGTGGCGAAGGATAATGGTCTGGAATGGGGTGTGTTTTATACTTTCAAATATAGGCCTGTCCATCTGAATGATGACCATCAGACATGCCCTATTTGTTAAACTTCCGTTGGACACAGTTGTGGCGTTTGGCAGTAATAGAGGTGCGGCGGTCGATTGCTGTGGTGTGACCACAGATTCCGTCCACTAGCGCATTGGTCTCATCGTAATCTGCTCATCTCATGTGGAGAGCTTATACTTCGTAGCCTTGGGAGTCTGAATTTTTCCGCGGACATGTTAAGCAGATGCATTGTCCAATCTGCATCGTAATAAGGCTCATATTTTTTATTGAATTTAATGTATTTAAATAATTACATATTTATTGCAATATTTGAGTTAATAGTAATATAGCATTTTAGATTTTTGTTCTGCATAAATATAAATAAAGAAAGCTAATCTACATTAAAAAATTTCATAAAACATTTGCAGCTTTTAAAAAAAAAGTTTAATACACTTCTTTACTTTTCCCTAGACTTTAACTTGGGTAGATGTGCACCCTGATGGCAGAGACATTTGCCTGTGTATGAAAAGTAAATACACTCATAAATTAGGCTTGAGACATTTAAGCCTACACTTTGTAGTAAATGTACACTCATAAATGGTGAATAGCGAAAAGTAGTAACGTTACTACAAACTGTAATAGTAAATTTACATATATAGATTCACTCATTTGTAAATTTACCTTTATGGTTTATTTTTATCATTCACACTACAAATTGAATTGAATCTTGGCAAACAGGTTTTATTACCAAACTTAGGGGTCTATTAGCATGGCGGTCTGAAGCACCACCGCTGTGCTGCGGTGGCGGAAATTGCTTTTTTCCGCACGCCAGAAGTGGTCCTCACGGCTGCCATATTAGTATGGCCAAACACCATCAAAGTGCGCCCGCCACCGCGGCGGTGGGAGCCGCTGTACAAATCAGGATGCCCCAAACATCCAGTTGCACCGCAGCGGAGAAACCGGCCAAACAGAGACGGAGGAAGCTCGACAGCGGAGCACGAAACCAGGGTCCCCGTCCTTTCCACCCGGTGCTGACTGCAATGGAACCAGCTCTACAAGTCTTCCCGATGTTGTATCTGAGACATTACCAGCAACTCATGGACCGCCGCGGAAGACGCCGCAGGTACGCAAACACACAACTCCGCACCCAACCACATCACACAACTCATGGGCTGATATAGGGTTCCTGTCTGCACCAGACACCCTGGTGGGGACAGGAACACATCCACAAGTGTACCTACACATGTCCTACCTGTCACCAAATCACCCCTCCGCATCCAGGACACCTATCGACCGCGATATTGATGTAATATCCCGGTCACATCACAGCAGCGGTGAAGACGTGGGAAAACATGCGCACAATGCAGAGGGCAGGGCAGAAGGCAAGGCCTGCAAAAGGCATGGGCAGTGAACAAAGGTCATGGGGCCACACCTCCACACACTAGGTCCCCCTCAAACATGAAGGAACATGCCATGTGACCCTACTGTGCCCCTCCTGTGCACCAACATGCCCAAAAACAAGCCAGGTGAACCTATACCCTGCACCACACACCAAACAACTAGGGAGACAACCTCAGCAGGTGTGGCTGCAGAGGAACACAAAGCACAGAAGCACAGGGCCAGGGCAACCCATACACCACAACAATACCACACACAAGGCTAGAAAACTGAGTCCAAGCACAAAATAAACACACACACAGATAATGAACAACAGACCACATGTCAGCAGCAATGGAGTACAACATATAGAAAAGCTAAAGTGAGGTGCACAGAAATTGAAGGACAAGGAGCTAACTACCAAGCATGTGTACATCACATGCAAAACAAGAAACAGATAAGAACACCCTCAGTGCATCAAATCACACATGGCTGG
Organism: Triturus cristatus; assembly: GCF_964204655.1. Classification (NCBI taxonomy): domain Eukaryota; kingdom Metazoa; phylum Chordata; class Amphibia; order Caudata; family Salamandridae; genus Triturus; species Triturus cristatus. The sequence continues at coordinate 624,742,883 of NC_140588.1, read as the reverse complement.
CACAGTGAGCTAAGTCAAACCACAGTCACCTCAGTGCTGAAAGGAAGGGTATGATGTCAAACAGTGAACAGCAACATCTCTGCATCCAACTACTTGACAGGAGTATGTCAGCAGCACAACACACAGGGCCCATAGCAACACTCCATGACTTTCAAACACACAACAGATGCACACAGCCACATCAAACACACACCAGATGCACATGCCAATAAATCACATTGCAAACACAGCAGGACATCAGGCAATGCACACCAGGCAAGGACAAGGCAACATACACCCACAGCACTGCATGCACACCAAGCAGTATGTGCACACCAAACATACCAGTCACACACAGATATGAGTGACATACCATGAACACCCACAACAACAACCAAAACAGCACACAGACAACACCACACTTAGGAAGTGAAGCAGTACCTCAGCAAACATACAGACACCTAACCCAACACCCACAGATGCACAAGTTTGGGACACCAAAGTGGAAACAACCTGGCCAGAGGACTGTGCAGCACAAACAGTTGAACTGCATATGAATAACCATGACTGCTACACAGTACAAGAGAATCACATATAACCATGTGGCAAAATGTCCTAAGTGACACATTGCTCCTGCGCAAAGATCTGCACCACAAAGCACAGTGTCAAAAATGAAGTGATGGGGAGGCACACACACACAGGCAACCCAAGAGGACAGCTGACATGAAATTGAAGTGGTGTGTACGTCAGTAGTGGACATGGCACGAGTGTACCATACACAAATAGATGGAGTGTAGACTCACAATGGCTAGGCATCTGAAGCACAGATAGGCGATGGTATGACACCACATCCCACATGCCATACTGGAGGCAATAAAGCCCCATGTGACAGAAATGCATGAGAAAACACACCCACAATGTCAGTGCGGCTGAGCAGGTATGCACAGTAACCACAAACAACATCAAGACACATGGATGATCTACAAAACACCACACTGACTTGCCAGTCACATACTCTGCATAATCACAATTGCCAATAGCAACAAGTATGAGTCAGTCAGAACTCCAAGGACACAACAACACACTGCACAGTGCACAACATAAAACACACACATGTGCACACAATCACAAGCACAGGGCTGAACAATCACACAAAAAGGCACTCTACTCCTGGGTGACACGTGTGTAGTTGACATTGCAGGGAACACACAAATCAACACTCCGGACAAATCCACCCCCTTCACACTGCACACTTCTAGACCACCCAAGTGCACACATTGAAAGTAACCCATGTGACTAGGTTGACTGACCATCACAAGATGACTATACACCTATACTGCTGAGGAACAGGTAAAGTAAGAGCACGCATACATGATGACCCTGGACAGCCTGCCTGCAATCCTGTGGATAGAATCCCACTCTCTACTGGCAGTGCCTCCAAACCAGACATGTGGACAATATAGCTAACATGACCAAAGTTTGATAATGACAAAAGTATTTCAAATAAAATCAGAGTCAGGAAGAACTGAAGTCCCTGTCACCCCTGTAAAAACTAGAAAAAGTGAGACAACCCATTGGCAATGTTTAAGTGGCATGCAGAGCATGTGGCACAGTAAACCATACACACACAGAAAAAACTTTAATCAGTAAGGACACTGACAAAACAGACAACAGGAGCAACTGTCTTTATTCACGTATTGCACAGATAGGCACCAATATTAGACAACAGCAAGGCCAGTGGCCAGCACAGAGCGCAGAGTAGTTACATGAGAAGCTGCACAGGTAAGGGGCAAACAGGAGTGAACAACAAGTCCAGTGGCCAGTCCAATGTGCAGAGTGAGTCCATGAGAAGCTGCACAGGCAAGGGGCAAACAGGAATGAACAACAAGGCCAGTGGCCAGTCCATTGTGCAGAGTGAGTCCATGGGAAGCTGCAAAGCCAAGGGGCAAATAGGAGAGAAAAACAAGGCCAGTGGCCAGTCCAATGGGCAGAGTAGTTACATGAGAAGCTGCACAGGCAAGGGGTAACCAGCAGTGAACAACAAGGCCAGTGGCCAACACAAAATGCAGAGTGGGCCCATGAGAAGCTGCACAGGGAATGTGTGCGACTGTACCCTGCCATGGTCAGCAACACAGTCAGGGGTAAGAATGGGCAGTACAGGCACCGCTGTAGGAGAGACAGGTGTGTGAGGGTGACTACCACTAAGACTTGGCTGTCAGTTGGACTGGGAACAGGCTGTGTGTCGGGGACAGTTGGAGGCCTGGTCCAGGGAGAGAGAGGCCCAGCTGAGGTAGAGGCATCAGTGGCTTGGGAAGCTGGAGGGCTGCTTGGACCAGGTGGTGTAGTGGCACGTGGAGGTGGAGTCATGCTGCCGGGGGACACAGTGATAGTGGGAGATTGTGGAGGGGTGCCTTTCCACTTCTTGGGGACTCAAAATGGCTTCCCTCTCTTGGGATTAATGGGAAGTGGTAGCACATTCACCACCAAAGCTGCATCAGGCGCCGACGGTGGCCCACCCTGTCGGGCCATGCTGGATCCTGCGGTGTGCTTGGCCTGCCCTTGCCTTAGCACCTCCATCCCCTGTTTACCAGGTGATCCCCCTACAGTGCCCTCCTTCCCCTGCTTCACTGGGCTTTGGATGGGAGTTGAGGTTGTGGGTGAATCTGCCTTGGAGCTCTTCTTATGTGTGCTCTAAGCAGGCACCACCTTCTCAGTGGGCACGGAAACTGTCTGCTTGTCTCTACGAGACGCTTTTGGGACAGGAGAGTCCTTGGCTGGGATGCCTCTGAGGCATGTGACCCTGAGGTCTGCTTTTTGGCTTTGGGGCCCTTGGTGTTGCCGGACAGGCTTTTGTCTTTGCCTTCTGGGGTGGCTTTAGTTTTCTGTGGGGATGGTGTCTGCACCCTGGACCACTTGGGCTGCTGCTGCTGTGTGCTGCGTGTGCTGTATCTTGACCTTGATGTCTGTTGTGCGTGGTCACTAATGTCAGATGTGGCCACTGGCAGGGGGGTGGACAACAGGACTGGACCTGGACTCTGAGATTGTGCCAGTTGAAGGGCTGCCGTCACTGCAGAGGACAAAGACTGGACAGTCCGGTGTAGCCCACCAATGTCTGAATGTATGCCCTCCATAAAAGCAACCACCTGTGCCAACTTTTTGTCGTGGTCTATGAAGGCATAGAAGAGAGCTGGCTGGCCCACACACAGCTGGCGCAAAAGGTCCACAGACTCAGCACCTATCGCAGCAGGGGGCACAGGGGCAGGGGCAGCGGTGCCTGGGATGAAGGACAGTCTTCCCTTCTTACTGGTGCGAACACAGGCAGCACTAGTGGAAGTAGCTGGGAGGGTGGGCACTGTACACTGTGTGGTGGATGAGGAGGCAGAGTCCCTGTTCCCTGTGCACGCCAACAAAGATGTGTCACCACCGTCGTCAGATGACGTAGAGCTTTGCGTCTCTGGCTGTAATTCCTTCAGCAGACTCCTGTTCCCCTCCGAGGTGCTGTTCACATCTGTGTCACTGTGCTCTAGGGCAGCTGATGTGCTTGGTGCCTCACCACTGGTGTCCATCCCCTGTCCTTCCGTGCCCACAGGAGATGCTGCATGAGAGAGAGATGCAGGGTCAGTTCATTGGCATCAACAGATAAACATATGTAAACAAACCATCACTGAAAGATGATGAAATCTACATGTTGCACACCACCCTGTGCAATAACATTGTGCAACCTCAATTTTTTTCTCGAACAGTGCATGTCAACAAGCAAACCAGGCATAAGTGAGCCATGTGATGAAAACACAGCACAGTGGCTGCAGGTGACTACCGCGATTGCGGTTCCCATTGGCTGTAAGGGCATGGTCCATGGCGGTGACACGCCGCAGGGGCCAGGCGGGCGCTACCGCGGTGGTTCATCTTTCAATTGCATCCAATGACCGGCCCCGCAGTGGCGCAGCACGCCTACCGTGACTTTCAAAATTGCATTAGGCTACCGCAATTGCGGTTCCCATTGGCTGTAAGGGCATGGTCCATGGCGGTGACACACCGCTGGTGCCAAGCGGTAGCTACCACGATTTGGGTGCCATACACTGCAATGAGTGACCGTGATTTGGATGGCGGAGCATGCCAACCGCCATATTGCAAGACTCATATGCCTATCAGTACCACGAGTGCGGCTTTGGCATTGGCGGTGACACACCGCTGGTGCCAGGCGGTAGCTACCGCGGTTTGGGTGCCATACACTGCAATGAGTGACTGTGATTTGGATGGCGGAGCATGCCAACCGCCATATTGCAAGACTCATATGCCTATCAGTACCACGAGTGTAGCTTTGGCATTGGCGGTGACACACCTCTGGTGCCAGGCGGTAACTACCGCGATTTGGGTGCCATACACTGCAATGAGTGACCGTGATTTGAATGGCGTAGCACTTTGGTTAATGGCACCTATGGACACATCATGCTGTGTCAATGGCCAATGGTCAGTTATCAACAGTGCAAAGTGGCCACATGATTAATGGCACAACATTGTGCACGCAATGCTATATTGACATTTAGACCACTGCTGACTACACATGCCATGTTTGTATATGTGATTTAGTACATTGGCATGTACTCACTCACATGTTACTTGTGATTTTGATGGGCATGTTCACAGAACAGAGTTGTGATGGACTTTCCTTCCAATGGGTACACATGTCAATGTGTGAAAGGGCAGATAAAATCCCAGTGATGTATGGGTCAAAGAACAATGTGCATATTGGACTGTCTACTTTTCTTGGCTCAGGCACACACTTGTAGTTTACGCACAGACTGTGCTCATTGTGTTGTCGTTGTGTGCCCTGGGCAACTTACCGCTGAAGATGTGGCAGGTACACCAGCTAGGTATGAGACAGTGGTATTGCAGTTTCACACATATGCTGTTTGAAATACTCTCAGGGATGATCATGCTAGATGTGTCCATATCCATTTGTGCATTCTCATTGTCAGATATTGTTTTGTAGGTACTTGCTGTGTGAAAGGGGACAAGTGTACGAGTAGTATAGCTGAAGGTGTCACTACATGCAAGGTGGTCTGCAACTTGATTGTGATGACGGTCCTTGTTGGCGTTCTGTCAGTCAAAATGTAAGATGTGGCACACATCTCATGGTGTATTGCATTGACATGTGTCCCCTTTTATCTCAACTAGGCGGAGACCAAATCTGCATCGTCCCTACACAGTGCTGGCAGAAATGCAGAATGAGGAGATCATCCAGAAATTCCGTCTGGTTAGAGCCACCCTACAAACCCTATGTGCTATGTTGGAGCCCCACCTGCAGTCTCGCAGGACATATCCGGGTGCTTTCACAACAACAACAAAGGTGATGGCGGCCCTGCATTTATTTGCCACTGGATCATTCCAGAACACGGTGGCCAGCACAGGTGGGATGTCGCAACCGATGTTCAGCATGGTGCTACGGGATGTCCTGTCCACCATGATGATATACAAGGACAGATATGTACATTTCCCCAGGAGGCATGAGTTGGCGGATGTTAAGGGTGACCTTTAAGCCCTTGGGCACATCCCCCATGTTGTTGGTGCCATTGATTGCACACATGTTGGGCTGGTTCCACCACAGGCACGTGAGCACGTCTACAGGTATCGGAAACATTTCCATTCCATCAACATGCAAGTGGTGTGCCAGGCGGATATGATCATCTTGTACGTGTGTGCCAAATTTCCAGGCTCGGCCCACGACTCATACATCATGCAGAACAGCATCGTGCCCCAGCAGATTGCTAATCTGCTTCCTGAGCGGGCATGGATTGTGGGTGAGAATGCAGAGTCAATTAGCATGCTGTGTGTGTGACATGCTGTCCTCTGCCACAGTTTTATTACAAAGTAGGTCTGTTTATCTCACACCTAGGTAACTCTGCATATCCCAACCGTCCTTGGTTGCTGAGCCCACTGCTCAATGCCCAGACACCGGCTGAAGTCTGCTACAACGATGCCCATGGGAGGACCCGTCGTGTGGTGGAGCGGACTTTTGGTCTCAAGTCACGGTTTCGCTGCCTGGACAAGACCGGAGGTGCCCTCATGTACAAACCACAAAAGATTTGCCAGATCGTTGTAGCATGCTGCATGCTCCACAATCTTGCCTTGCGCAAGGAGATCCTCCTGCTCCTGGATGGTGATGAGCAGCCGAGGCCCCCGCCTGCTAACCAACCCATGTCCAGTGACGAGGATAGTGGAGAGGAGGAAGGTGTTGACCTGCGTCGACAGCTCATCATCCGCTACTTCACTTGAAGGTGAGTGACAATGTACAATGGACCCATTGTGTGATGATGTTGCTGTTGTTGGCAAGGTGTGTGTCAGCTTTGTGACTGCAGCCGGTTGTTGACTCAATGGTGGCTGACAATGTTTCTGGGACAGAGTCATTCGGCACATCTACATTGTGTTTATGTCAGGACTGTCGCTCATTGTAATGTGTGCAGAATTGAGTACCTTGATGACAAGTGTTGAGTGATGGCTGTGATGCCAACACCTGACTAGTGAATATTGTTCTGTTCTGTTTTCCTAGGTCCCTTCAGGCTCTCCTTGCCAACACACATTCCATACTCCAAGTACATTGTAATCATGGTGAAGACTGCACTACCTGGAATAAACACGGAGCTGATACAATGACATGTGTGTGTGAGTAGTGTTTATTTACAATGGGTACATGTGAGGGTGGGTGAATATTTACAATAAGATGATTATTGATGCAGTGAGTTGTCAGTTATTTTGCATGAGACAATCAAGTAGTCACCACATCGATGTGGTGACCCAGTCCAACAGACAGATGCCATTCACAAGGCAGTGTGGGTAAGGACAGTCCAAAACGTGAATGCAGTATTGAAGAGTGAGGCCATCACGGCTGGCTCCATGACTGACGTTTGGAAGGTGCTTTGCCACTGGTTACTCCCATGGATTTCTTTCGACGACCCCTTGCTCGTTTTGTGGAGGGCCCTCTGCTACGGGGCCAGTGGGGTCTAAGAACTCAGCCGTCTCTGTGGCCGGAGGGGAAGATGGTGAACTGTCATCCTGCAGCCCACCAGAGTGAGGTGGAGGTGTTGGTTGTGGCGCAGGCCTGTCCCTCAGTACCCCCACTAGTTGGCCCAAGAGGTCCACAATTTGTACCATGCGGGTGTCCATGGACCTCATCAGCAGGAGGAGCTCGCGTAAATCCTCCGCAGTCCGGCCTCTTCGTCCCTGGGCCTGTTCATTGGCCCCAAGTACTCTGTTGATGCTGTCCAGGGCTTCGGTCCCAGTGTCTGGTTGTCTATGTTTGACCCTTGTCCTCCCACCTGTCCTACTGCCATGGACCTGTTGCCACACCACTGTAGACACACGCATACTCTCCTTGCACTCCTCAGTTGGTGGTGTGGGGTGGTCATCCTCTGGTGCTGGAAGGGTGTTGCAGGCAGCACTGGTGGTGGTGGTGGTGCTTGTTGAGGATGCACAGGCTGTAACAGCAGGGGGCTGCAGAGATGTTGTTGTTGCAGCAGATGTGGTGGGGGGACAATGGGGTCCTGGGACCTGTTGCGCCCTGGCACACCAGATGGGCTGGCTTCGAACTCCTCATCCAAAGAATCCAGGGAGTCAACATCCGAGAGTCCATGTTGCAGGGGGGAGATTGGCTCAGCAGGTTGCTGTTGTCGTCCTCTGCAGTCAGTTCTTGGTCACGTGTGGGACAGACGGGAGATGTTCATTGAGGTGCACCCCTCAAGTATGGTGTCAGATGTACCTTATTCACTGTTCATTCACAACACGTTTAATAGTTGTCACAATGTTTGTCTGCACACTACTGTGCATCCTGACTTGCTGTGGCAGGACATGCGTTGCTTGTCCATGGTGTGACATGTCAATACATGCAATGTGCAACATGCATATTTTGTGATTACAAGGACATGTTGTCATCTGACGACTTGCGCTGCAACAATTTAATGTGAAGCTTCTTTGTTGATCACTCTGCCTGGCAGAGGTTACAGCTGAGCATGGACTGGCCATTGTTATCTCATGCATTCCTTTGTCATGCCATGTGCAAACCTCAATTTGTATTGCCGCCCATGGTTTCTTTGTTCTCATATGGTAATCAATGCTCTGGCCCCATGGCACCCACACATGGCATTCAGTGCTGTGCATTGTTGTGCAGCAACTTTAATCAACATGTGAATTGGTGAGTCACACTTTGGTTGCTGTGACAGTTACATTCGCTTGGCTGGAGGCACACTGTAAGTGACACTAGGATCTGTGTGCATTTTGGTGTGTTGAGAGTGCTGGTGATGTCATGTGGCAACATGCTTTTTGGGAGGAATGGCTAGGTGCATGCACTGTCTACTTACCTGTTCGGTTCTGACAATTGGGTGGAATTTGTGACACATCTCTCTGTGTGTGTGGTGGAGGGCTACATCCTGCTCAGGGGTGGAACAAGAGAGCATAAGATGGTTACCTACCTGTAGGAGAGTTGGATCTGCTTCACATGGGTACCCCCACTTTTTGCTGGTGTTTCACTGTTTTTCGACCTTAGTCTGGCTGTGGCCCTGCTAATCAGGACCCCAGCCTAGCTGCTTCCTCTCTAAAATGGTTTCCCTGTACATTAGTTAAATCTCTAATTGGATTCTGGAGTGCCTTATAAGCCCCTAGTATATGGTATACTATGTACCTAGGGCATAGGTACCTCAGAGGCCTACCAGTGGGTGATGCATGTATTATGCCACTCCTGGGAAGCACTCCAAAATGACACCACAGGTCTGCTACTGCAGCCTGGGTAAGGTGGTGCATGCACCCCTTACTGTGGTATAGGCTACCTATATCACTACCATTGCACACACATATAAAACCTATAAGTCACTCCTATGGCAGGCCTTAACAAGCCTGAAGACAGAGTGCTTGGTTTTTATGAGAGAGGGTGCCCCTGCATAAGCAGAGCCCCTCTGCAGCATTCGGAGTACCTCCTCTGATGCTGTTTGTGGTGCAGCCTGACCATATACTCTTAAGTGCATTATAACCTCGCGGTAAATGCTAACTTTGGACTGGCTGCACAGAAACATGTCGTGTTTGGTGTCAAACACTTTGGAATACTATCCCCCCCGCCAGTTCTGGCGGCGGGGGTAGCATTCCACCCTTCTAGAGGGAGAGACATGTTCACACTGGTCTACCAGGTAAAGACTTTCTAAAGCCCTGGCATCACAAAATGGATGCCACTGCCACATACACGGGTCTGGCCTCCTGCTGCTGACCGAAAATCCGGCAGGGGAGGCCTGGACAATAGGTTTCCTGTCCCAGGGAGGTGTAACCACCTCCCCACACAGGCAGATGTGTATTGGGGCTGGGCGGGAGCACTCACTGGGGGCACACTTGGTGTCCCTGTGCATAGTCCAGTTATAACCGGTTGCAGGGGCTACCTGCTCTGGCGTGAAACTGGACAAAGGAAATGGGTGTAACCACCCCTCTTTCCAAACCCACCCATAGGTGGGTCCCCAGAGTATGTCCAACCCCCAACATTAGTATAAGTATGGGAACCCAGTCCTTGCGAATTTAGATTACCCTGGACGAAACTCTGCAACATATATCCTGGACCTTCGACGTTCTATTTCAACTAGAAGACTGAAGAAATTTCCCTTGGGGTCAAGGAGTGACTCCCCTGCTTGGCAGGCACCAAAGAAGCAACTGTCCGGTCTGCAACTCTGAAGCTCCTGCCGGATCCCAAAGTCTTTGGAAGTCTGGAAATCTACCAGAGGTAGATTTCCAGACTTCCCCGAGGCTACCCTGAGTCCACAGCAAAACTGAGGCCTGTGGCTATCGTGGGTGACATGGAACCGTGACCCCTGGACACCGTGATCTTTTGCCGGTTCATCATCTTCCTGGTCTTCCTCGAAGTTGTGCTTTGAGCTCCGAGTAGCCCCAGCCTTGGGCATCTACAGCTCTGAAAATCTCTGGCCTCCACTCCATGAGTGACCCATGGGCCAGTTTCCAGTGCAACTGCTTGAGGCTCCTTTGCAATCACTAGCCCATTGGCTAGTGGGTCCCCACAAAGGCAACTTCTCTTCTGATTGGGCTTTCCTTGTTGCTCCAGACATGCCCCGACTTACCTTCACTGGGTGAGTCCCCCAGACCTAGCTGGTCTGCACCAACATCTTTCTTCTGTTTCCCCTTGACTTACCGTTGCCAAGGCTTGTTGCGTCCATCCTGGTCGCTGACACCGCAGCACTCGGCAGACTTCATGGGACAGCTTAAATACAGCTCCTAGTTGTCGTTGACACCTCCTGGACCTCATATCTGAAGTGTCAAGATACCCATCAACTTACCTGAAGCACCCGACATCTGTGTGCATTGGACTATTGTGCCCCTGGTCACTGGCAAGTGACCCAGACTCTGTCCCCTCTGCTTTCAGGTTCCTTCCATCCTCAATCCAGACTTGGATCTCTCCGGACACTTCTCCTCCTCACGGCAGCAGCACTTCTTTGCCAGCTTCCATTGATAACGATGCCGCGACACCATGTGACACCTATGCACCCGGCTTCCCTGGGTGAGGTAACTCGAGTACTCCGGTGCTCCCATGGGTGTTGGCCCTAGACACCTCTAAGTCCAAAAGGGTTTGCTTGTAGTCGTCCTCTAAGTGTCCTTAAACTCTTAATGTCCAACTGTGACTTTCCCCATAGAAGTTAATGGCGATTCGCGGCTGTGTTCTCACACTGCACGTGTCCCCCTTGGGTCCCATGTGTCACTACCTTGGGTGGTTCCTTGTCGTCCAAGTACTTCTACAGGCTCTAGGCCTTGTGTCTAGCTCAGTCGTGGTTCTTATACCACTTTATTGGTATGTGGTTTGGTACGCCCCTAGGGCCCAAACGTATATTTGTGCTTTTACTGTTGAATACTGACTTGTAACTTAAGTACTTCGAACTCCAGCCTCATAAAGAGACTAGAGGGGTGTGTTTTATCTTAAATACATATATTTTAAATATATAACTGGTGTGGATGTCCTTTCATTTGGTCATTCAAGAGAATATAGACTGGTAAAACAAGCTGCTTTACATTCCTTCAAGACTTAGCCTGAAGGCTGCTCTCCATAGCTACCACTAGGATAGCATTCAATAAAGGTTGTCTTTAACCTATCACCATAAGGGGTTGTTTGGACTGATACAGGGTGCCCACTATAACTAGTGGACAGCATATATCAAGCCAACATCTCACACTACCTGTTACGTGAAGGTATACATGCAATGGCTGACACACTGGTGGGGGTGAGTGCTACATCTTGCTGAGCTTGGGAACAAGGAGGCATGGTGGGAGTGGTGGTGCAGGCCTCCCACCCCCAGACAGGACAACCTTGGTAAATGGCTACCTACCCGTGATTTTGGTTGGTGAGATACAATGGCTGCCACATGCATCTGGGTAGGAGGGAGTGCTCCATCCTGTTCAGGGGTGGGACAGGGGTGCCTGGTGGGAGTTGTAGTGCTGGCTTCCCATCTACAAACACCCCTCCCTGTAAAGTTGGCTACCTACCTGTAAGTTTGAGGAGAGCAATGCAATGGAGGACACATGGTTGTGGGTGTGGTGGGAGTGCTCCATCCTGCTGACCTTTGGTACAAGTGGGCCTGGTGTGAGTTGTAGTGCAGGCGTTCCAACCACTGACACCCCTCCCAGTGAAGATGCTTTCCTACCTGTTAGGTGAAGGTGGAAAATGCAATGGCTGCCACATGCATCTGGTGGGAGGGAGTGCTCCATCCTCACAGGGGTGGGACAGGGGTGCATGGTGGGAGTGGTGGTGCAGGCCTCCCACCCCCAGACAGAACAACCTTGGTAAATGGCTACCTACCTGTGTGTTTTGTTGGTGAGATACAATGGCTGCCACATGCATCTGGGTGTGAGGGAGTGCTCCATCCTGCTAAGGGGTGGTACAGGGGTGCCTGGTGGGAGTTGTGGTATAGGCCTCCAACCCCCAAACAGCCCACCCTGTGAAGATGGCTACCTACCTGTTAGGTGAGAGGGAACTATACAATGGCTGCCACAGGCATCTGGGTGTGAGGGAGTGCTCTATCCTGGTCAGGGGTGGGACAGGGGTGCATGGTGGGAGTTGTGGTGCTGGTTGCCTTGACACATGTCACCCTGTAAATGTTGTGTAGCTTTGGGGTGATTCAGATGGAGTGAATGTTACATCTGTGAGATCTGTGTTGGGTATTGTGGTGCAGACTAATGGACTTGGGCCTAGGAGGTGTAGCTTTGTACTTGTGCAAGATAGTACACAGCAGTGTGATGGTATACATTTGTTTGTACTTACCAGCCTGCACTCCCATGGCTATTCCTGTGAGACTCTCTGGATGCAGTATGGCAAGCACCTTCTCCTCCCATGAAGTGAATGTTTTTAGTGGAACAGGAGGGCCACCGCCAGTCATCTGTGCCAGCTCACGGTTCTTGCGCCTCTTCTTCTTCACAACAGTCTTCAGGTAATGCCACCGCTTCTGGATTTCCTGTTTGTTGCACGGGGTGGTATGTACTGCATTGACCTTATTAACTATCCTTCCCCCCATTTGTGCTCTTGTTGCTAAAGGTGTCTGTTGGACCAGGTTACCAAACAATTGTGGTTCAACTCTGATTATCTCATCTACTATAACCTTCAACTCTGTGAATTTTGGCATTTTCTGTGGTACCATGGTGTGTGATGTGCCAAGGGGTTAGAGGTGCAGGTGTGGGAGTGGTGGTTGTGGTGGTGATGTGTATGGTGTGTTATATGCAAAGCGGTTAGAGTTGCAGGATTGGAAGTGGTGTTGGTAGTGGTGATGTCTGTGTGATGTGCTGTGCTGATTTGCCTCTCCTTTCAGCTGTGGTGTTAGGCCCTTCAGTTGTGGAGTATTGCAAAGGATTGTGGTCAGGGAAATGGCTTGTTCTATACTCAGCTATGTGGGTATGTCAAAGTGGGTTATTGCTGTCAGGTGTGTTGTGTGGGTTGTCCTGGGATTTGTAGTTTTCAGATCTGTCATGGGTGTGTGTCTTTGGGATGTGTTAGGTGTTTTTAGGAGCAGGACTAGTTTGCTGTGTGCACTTGGCGGCCATGTTGTGTGTTTTCATATTGTCCGCCATTTTATTCATGGAGCATCTGCAGCGGTGTCTATGCTACAGCCCTTCTGCCGTATCTCCCATTCATCACTGTTTGTGACCGTGGCGGTCAGAAACAGCGAGCGCACCGCGGGCACATCGGGGATATCCAAATTTTCCGGGCTGTGTCTCCGCTATTGTGGCGGCGGGTTGGTGTGTTTCTGCCGAGAATCTGTACACCGCGGACGGCTTTTGACCCTCTCCGCCCGCTACGGGCATTTTTTCTTTGGCTCTTTCTGCCGCGGTTGTCTTTTTTTGGCGGTTGGTCCTAATCGGACCGCCGGTTTTGCCGCGGTACCGGCGGGCGGTTGTTTTCCGCTACCATGGCGGTCGGGGTGGTTTTCCAACCGCCCTCTTAATGGGCCCCTTACTGTGGCCCACAGATGATTGAAGAGGCACTGTGAGCTACATTAATGTGCAATGCATTTTCTTTTCAGAGTACCCTTATACACAGAGAGAGAAGAGATAAAGTGAGTAAGAGAGAAGAAGAAGTATCAGGAAACAATTAGGGTTACATCTATGGAGAAAGCACACAAACAACATATACATATAGAAATTGATGTTAAGGTTGGATCTTGGGTCAGCATGAAGAAACCAGTTATTGTTGGTGAATACACTGCATGATCTTCAAATCCTCGAAGAGTTGCTGAGGAATATCATAATGCTATTGCAGTGGAAAGATTCAAGTATTGGAATTTAAGAAGGGTCTCTTTGAGTCCGAATGTGAAGGGTTTTGGAGTTGTGTTGATGGGCGGTTTGAAGGCAACATGTTTTGGGCTAGGGTTGATGAGGTGTGTGCAAGGTCACACATGTGCTCAAGGTCTGAGATGGAAGAGAGAAGAGTTATGGGGAATGATAATGGTATGGTATGAATGGTTGACTAGGCAGGGCAAGGAGCTGCCTCCTAGACGTAAGCATTTTATGTGCAAAAGCTAGGTAGTTTAGAACAGTTATCCTGAGAAGTTTAGAGGAATTGCCCTGAAAGCTTTAAGTGTACTTTCCATTGTGTGTGTGTGTGTGCATGTGCTTGTGTGTGCGTGAGTGTATCTGAGTGGATTGGTTAATCGTTGAAAGGTATTTTGTCTTTAAGTGAGTAGATATGTAGGAATGTGTCTTTGCTGTTTATAGTGTGCATATGAAATATTAAAGTATTTGAATGGGTTTGTGTAATGTATGTTGCGGTACTAGTGTTTAAAGTGTAAGAGCTAAGTACTGGGAAGCCTTTGCTTTGTACTTGAATCTTGAAAACCACACCATACTATTTAATGAACAAGTGTCTTTAGTCATTTGTGAATGCTTGCAGTATTGTTGAGATTCCTACTGTCAATATAATTAACTTTAGGGAGAAAATAAGAGATCTACAACACAAATATCACCATTGTCTGAGATTTAGGGGTAGTCATTCAGCACGATAAACTTCTACACTAATCAATTGCAAAAGAATCCTTAATGATAAAACCCAGACCGTCTGCCTTTTCTAACCTTTAAATAGACAAAATGACACCTTTATCATAACCTTATTGTATCTGTATACAATGCAAACTAATAAAGCATGTCAAAGAGCCCTTACCTCGTGTGTCAGGTGACATAAACATATAATAATGTAAATATTGAAGGATGGCAGATGTTGCTTTTGGATTTTTTCCTCACCATCATCCCTCACCCGTGATGTTGCTGCTGTTCTTCACTGTTTGGAATGCTAAGACTTCACAATGCATTGATTGTGCATAGTGTCTTGTAGGTTTCACTGAATACATCAGTTGATGTGTGATCTAATTTACCTTCTCAAGTTGAACATCTGATATTTATGATTTTGATTATTACAATGGATTTTAACATTAACCACTCAGGGATAGATAAGTGGTCCAGCCTTGCTGTTTCTTATCAGACCACAGAGATAAATGGCTTATGCTCCTTTATATGATAAGGACAGGAAATTCTGCTTGGGACTCTCCTTTGTCTTTAACTGTACTTTTACTGTTTGATGAAAAATGTGTTTAAATTAGTTATGGCTTTCTCTCTGCTCAGTAATGAACTGAATAATTTACACATTCATTGTATTTTTTTCATTATGGATTTATTTTCATGCTTTTGTTAATATTTGATGCAGAGATACCCCTTGACCCACAGTTTTTAATTCCTAATTGCCTCTGATTGTTACTGTATGTGGACCTACCAGTGAAATTTAATCACATGAATTTTGATCATGTCAATAAAGAAAGTGGCAACAGACAGCAAGTTGATACAATGGAGATCAAATGATTTTGAGCAGACAGATTTAAAAAGCAGCTACAAGGAGAAAAGATTAATTTCGGTATGATCATTAATTCCCGACCTCCCCCCTTTGTTTGTTTGAGGTTGTGTTGTCATGGAGCAATGTGTACATTTTTTATTATATATCTACCTAGCTTTAAAATAGGAAATTATATGTGATATTTCCTAACTCGAAAAACTCAAATTCATTGGACATCATTTGTGTTCCTACCCTTTCTTTGCAATGTGTAATGTGTGGAGCTATGCCATAACTTATAATAAAGCTAGCTCATAGAATCTGGGTTTTCATCCCACCGAATCGAAATGATTAACTCTCGTATTTGTTTCAATTAACCATGATTTATCTGAGTTTTCCATGAATGATTCAGTCCTAATCTGGGTCTTTTAAGTTTCACGCTCAAAATCACTTAAATTAAATTAATAATGCCAACTGCTTCATTAATTGTATAAACAGTTTTTTAGATATTTTCCAGGCAAACTCTTGTATAAGTCTTACATAGATTGTCTTGCATTATTAAGGCTCATTTTGCAACCTTCCTGTCATTTAAGGAATTAAAGGAAATGCTTTGTATTATATTGAACATCTATTAAGTTCTCAATGATGTTTAACCTTGTGGTGTCTCCTGCATGTGGTTCTAAGATTAGAACCAAATGTGGATTGATAGAGTTAAGAGTGTAGAATTAGGAATGTCCATTCAAGGTGTTCCATTATGTGTGTTCTCTTGTGGACATTTGCATAATTATGGCAAGGTATTATTTTGGCAGACGGAAGCAAGGGAAGGATGAATCGGTTGAGGAATTATTAACATGCCTAAGGAAGTTGCCAGCTGCGTGCAAGTTTGGTGCAACGATAGAGGAGAGAATTTGGGACCAGTTTGTATTAAGATGTGGGAGTGATAAGATCAGGGAAGAATTGTGGTTGAAAGATGAGCCACCCTTAGAGGAAGGGGTAATGATGGCCAAAAGAGTGGGGCACATGTTAAAGTGCATTTCGAAGTTAAGTGCCAATAAAAAGAAAAGTGTGTTGGGTTCAGCAAAAGTGGAAGAACTGGTGTGTGAGGTAAAAAAGAAAAAAGTAGTCAAAGAGAAAGAGAAAGAGGTGCATGTAAAATTCATGGGAGAATGTTTCAGGTGTAGCTATAGTGGCTACTAAGCGAATGTGAGTTGCTGATCTGAGTTGAGTGTTCATTGTAATGGATGCGGGAAAAAGGGACACTTCTATAAGTGTTGTTGGAACAAGGGCTGAAAGAATAACAAAAGGGATGTTAAGGAGATTTTGCAAGAAATTGTGTTTCAAGTAACCAAGGTCATGGGGAAGGATGAACATCCCAGTGAGAGAGTGGTGATATATGGAGTGGGAGTATTAATGAGGTGTGATTCCTGTTCGCATTTGATCATCATTTCTAAGGAGTGTTATGCAAGGGAGTTTAAAGGGAAAAATAAATTACATTCTATAGATGTGAAACCAGAAGGATAAGGTTGTCAGCTGATCAAAATGCTTGGTTATTTTGAAGGCTGTTTGGAGCTAGGCGGTAGGTATCCAGTAGGCAAGGTTTACATGTCCAACAAAGGAGACAATCTATTGAGATTGCCACACCAAAGGTTATTAGGTGTGGTGCACAATCCCAGTGCAGAGCCACAGGCACAGTTGCAAGAGATACACAATAGTGGTTTGGATTTTGTAGTGACGTTTTCCAATGTATTTACAGAGTCTTTGGGGTGTCTGTGAAATTGCAAACATTCTATCAGGTTGGAAAATGGAACAGTACCAGTCACTTAGAGGGTCAGAAGAATTCCTTTGGCTTTGCAAGACAAGGTTAGTGCAGAATTTAGGAGATTGGAGGTTGGAGGAGTGACAGTTAAGGTAGAGGTGACTGAGTGGTTGGCCCCTGTTGTGGTGGCAAAGAAAGGCAATGGGGACATTAGGTTATGTGTAGACCTCGGAGCCCTGAACAAGGAGACTGTGAAGGACAAGTTCCCTCTTCCCAACATTGAGAAAATAATTACGACGGTGGGGGGAGCGAAGTTCTTCACCACATTGGACTGGGCATCAGCATACCATCAGGTGGAATTGGATGGTGAGTCACATGACAGAATGGCATTTTCAACACCCTTTGGTACTTTTAAGTTCAGGAGAAAGCAGTTTGGTCTTGTGTCAGTGGCGTCAGTTTTTCAACTGATAATGTGCAGGGTGTTGAAGGATTTGGTTGGGGTCAAGTGCTATGAAGACAATGTTTTAATATTTGGAAGCACTATGAAGGAGCACAATATCTGTGTTTGGACGGTTCTATAGAGACTGAAGGAGGCTGGACTTACTCTCAAAAGAAACAAATGTCAGTTTGGCATGGTCGGATAAGTTATTTAGGCCATCTGATCTCAGGACTAGGTGTGAATCCCAAACCAGAGTTGGTTGAAACTACTTCATACATTGGTAACGCCAAAGCCTAAGGAGGAATTAAGCTCATTTTTTGGAATGGTGAATACTATGGAAGAGATATAAAGAACTTACAGCCTCATGCATCAACCCAAAATCCAGTCGGTAAAATACCGATTCGCTAATAGCTCCCGGTATTAAGTTAAAAATACCCAATCCCAATGCATCAACCCAAAAGCAGAAATCGCTATTTAAGGAATCCTTAAATAGCGATTCTTTAAATAGGGATTCCTTAAATACCGATTCCTTAAATAGGGATTCCTTAAATACCGATTCCTTAAATAGCGATTGCATTTAAGGAATCCCAAAGTGAGATTCCTTAAATGCAATGCATCAAAGTTAAAAAATTAGCGATTTCGCTAATAGGGGGAGCAAATTACCATGAAGATGAACTGCATGGTAATTTGCAAAAACTTTGAAAAATGCACTTTTGTGCATTTTTCAAAGTTTCATGTTGCGCACACACATGCCCTTAGAGCATGTGTGTGTGCAACATATGTGCACATATCATTTTCAGGGGTGCTATAGGGTGTCATTTTGACACCCTTGCACCCTTGAAATTGCATGAGCAATTAGCGAGAACCTACTGGTACTCGCTATTTGCTCATGCAATCTCCGATTCATTCCTATGGGCCTGGAGGCCCATAGGAATGATTGGGACGGCATTCCTTAATTGCTACTCGCTATTTGCTAGTAGCAATTAAGGAAAGTTAAGGAATCGCTATTTGAATAGCGATTCCTACATGCATAGCCTTTTGCTATTCCTTATTAGCGAATCCTTATTTTTCGCTAATAAGGAATCGCAAATGCTAATGTTGATGCATATGCCCCTTAGCTGGGAGATCTGGGAATTTGAGAAGTCTGCTAAAGAAAGGCAAGGAGTTCTTATGGAATGATCAATGTAGGATTGAATTCAAGGAATTCGAGGAGGAGTTGAAAGAGGCACCGTGTTTGCAGGCATTTATCCCAGGAGAGGAAACTTACATTCTTACAGATGCTAGTTCCAAAGGTGTGAGAGCAGTGTTGACCCAGAAGATGAAAAGGCAGGAGAAACTAATAACATGTGCCTCAAAGACACTGAATGGTACAGAGAAAAACTATTCCGTAATCGGAAGAGAAACACTGGCAATATATTGGGCACTTAAGAAATTTAAGAATTTCATTGGGGGGCGTGGTCTGGCCACGTAGGAAGATGGCCTGCCTAACTGTGAGGCTCTGCTCTGGGTCGGCACTCAAATGGATTGAACATCTATTTGCAGGTGTCTAAGGATGTTATTTTGGCATTTCTGAGTAATCGGAACATTGAAGCTGTCAGCTGTGAAAATTCCGTCCTTCTAGACCATCTCTAACTGGCTTTTCTGAGGTGTGGATACATTGTTGCTTTCCGGGTCTAGCAGAATCCTAGGATCCCCGGTGCTTGCGTAACCTCACTGCTAATTAGGCTGTGACTCCAAAGACACCGGCTGGAGGAATCATTCCCGGTGAAAAACATTTTTTCTTTATAAGGTAAACCGGCCCTTTTTATAATCATCTATAACTGAAGTGTTGTATTCTGAGGAAAAAACCACGTCACAATTCCCTTTTATTATACAAGACTGCTAATACAAAATTTTTAAGCAATACTGCTCCTCTCATTTTATTAAGTTACCTTTTTAAGCATTTTTCCACAGTTCCTTTTCAAGCAAGAAACATTGTTTCAATACACTTCTGCCAGGCCCAGCAGTAATTTATGTTCTCTGGGTTACGGTTAAGCTTTCTTCAACTGCTTCAGTGAAATAAGAAACATTGCTTCACGGCTGCTGGGCCCAGTAATAATTTATGTTCCCTGGAACATGTGTGACTTGTATTCCTGCTAAATGGACTAAGAATGGAACAATGTGAACCTGGATATAAGAAACAATCTTTATTTATGAAAAAAGGCAGCTTTACGTTTTGTTAAAAGAAATCGGTGTACAGACATGTGTTAAAAAACGAAGTGAGTTGATAGCACATTATATTCACTGCTTACCTGCTAATTGGGCTACAAGTGTTGCAGGCGTCAGTCCGGATGTAATATTCCCGGTCTCATATTTTATATATGATGAATGACGACTCCACTTGAGGCTTAACATAATCAAAGTGCAGAACTGCGCAATCTGCATTTTTTCTCTCACATGAGGATTGTTACTGAAAGAAAGTGAGGGAAATCATTGTTGCAGTGATTTTTCCAGCATTCCCTGAAAGGTTTAATGCTGTCTGCATGTACATCAATATGCATCATGCTATTCATTTAGCGCAAACTCCTCATTTATTTTTCTCCTCACAACCTAAGTCTTTACAATATTCCATTTAGATATATGTCTATCAGCTTAAGAGCTCTTTTTTGTTGGTCATGCTTTTCATGCTCTACCACAATATTCAAATGATATCATCAATATTTATACGCAACCTATTTCTCTCATGATAATTTTCATTAAAATAAGGAGATTTTTCAGCTGCAGGTTTACTGGTTGCTTACTCTACTAATCTACATAAAACTGCTGCGATATTTTCCTCAATGCTTTTTGACTCCAATAGCACTTGATTATATCTTGCTTTGTGGAATCTGGCTCATGTGTCATTTAAGTGCTAATTCATTTAATATTCTGATAATTATTTATTTGTTCACAATTGAAGATTACTCATCTTGGTGCCTTACATTCGCTCTACTTGAAGGGTTGTTTGTCTGCAGTTTTAAATATTCCCCGACATTTGAAGTTAGAAGTGAATGTCTGATAACAAGAGTGGAAACAAACCTTCTCATTCACTTTTATTTGCTGATGTATTAAAACAACCACGCAATATGTCTGGGAAAAATTCCACTGCATCAACTTCTAGTAAGGCACATAATACTTCCTCGGCGGTATCCAATGCTGCCATGGATCGTCTTTTCCAAGAAATTTCAACAATCAGCTGTCGGCTAACAGACATGGATATTAACATTTCATCTCTTACCTCAGAAACTAAATCAATACGAGCTGTCATTGCACTATTCCATGCTAAAACGGAGGGTCTTGATCAACGTTTGACAATTGTTGAAAATAAAATCGCTTCAACGCAGTCTAGAGATGAAGAACTTCTTTTTCTGCGTAGTAAATTAGTGGATTTAGAAGACGGCAGCAGAAGAGACAATATTCGTTTTTTTGGATTTCCAGAAAAAATTGAAGGCCGGAATATCAGAGCCTTTTTGTGTGATGTACTCCCTAAATTAGTGGGCATTCAGTTTGATCCACCGCTTGAGATCCAGAGAGCACATCGATTAGGTTCTCCACGGCACGGTAAAGACACATGTCCAACACCCCTTATTGCTTGTTTCCTAAGGCATAAGCAAGTTTGACAACTACTGATAGCAGCACGTACTCAGGGTTCCTACTCTTATGACGGTTATGAAATACGATTGGCAGCTGATTTTTCCCGTGAAACCAATAAAAGAAGGAAAGCGTTTCTCTCCATGAGACCTCAGTTGAGGAAATTGGACATTAAGTATGGTTTGTTTGATCCAGCACGCTTTCGAGTCTCTAAGAATGGGGACACCAGAGACTTCTACAATCCAGATGACTTGCAACGTTTTTTGGTTGACATGACATCTCAAGACATGGACACGCAGTCTGCTCCTACCCCTGCTCCTTCTCGGAATCCTCAAGCTATTCCCACATCTGTGGATGACATGCGTCATAATCTACATGAATCCCGTCAAAGAGGCAGAGAATTTGAACGGTCTATTCGCAGTCAAGATGATACATCTTCCGCCTTAAATACTGTCTCCACCTTAACTCAGGAACAACGTCGGGATAAGTCCCATTCTCCTCTAAAGTTTGCCTCTTGATGTCATGGCTCCTATATAACTTATTAAGCCATAGGCTGCAGCTACTTTTGCTTATGTCTCTCTAATTGACAGATATAGATGAACTCTGTGCTGTTTTACTGGTTAAATTCTCTTGTCCTTTTGGAATGTTCTATTTATTTTCCTGTATTCATGAATAGATAGTCACAACTCTGTAGCATTTTATATATATTAGTCATCAAAATGTCTCACTATTAACTTTTCATGCATATCTTTTATTAAGGCTATTATTTAGGTTATGGATTTTGATTATTCACTATTAACATATTTCTTGATTATGTCCTTTATAGGTTATTAATGCATGATTTATCTATCACATGCAATATAGTTACTTTGTCTATGATGTTGACTATTTGATCTATTCTTAGAAATTTATATATTTCAAATCCTATATCTTTATCAATATTTAGTTTACTATGACTTAAATCTTTTAATATATCTCCAAAATGTTATATTATAAATGTTATGCTCTCTTAATATGCTATCCTTTAAAGGGCAGATTTTATATCCCTTCATATTCCTTACCAGCTTAGTTGATATTTTCTATTTTTACTTTAATTTATTCTTTCAGGGGTTTTCTTTTCTAGCTTCTCATATCAATGTTATTGGCCACTTTAAATTGCTTTTTTTTCTTCTTTTTTCTCTCTTTAAATGTTCTAGCCCTGGATTTTCCTTATTAATGGAGTCCCGGCCCAGAGCGGTACTCTAGTGCGCCCAGACCCGCGGGTAAAAGTCTATTGTTATTCTATTATACTCTTTCTATTATTCTTTTGTAGTCTATAAATCTTTCTTTATTTGCTTTCCATACTTTATCTTTATTTATCTTTCTTATTGGTGGGTTTTTTCCTTTCCTCTTCTATACCCATTTCCATCACATCTTTTTTGCAAGTCTCTCTTTTTTTTCTTTTTTTTTTTTTAAATTTAATTTATTTATTTGTATTTCTAACATGGTCCTTGCTCATGATTTATGTGCTATATCCTGGAATGTCAATGGACTAACACACTATCTCAAACGGAAGAAGGTTCTTTCCTATTTACAATCTAAAAAGGTGGATGTGGCTCTTCTTCAAGAGACTCATCTTAATAGACTCGAGTCTGAAAAACTTCGTAGAGATTGGGTGGGTAAAGTTATCCACAGTAGTATCAGCAATGGGACTTCTTCAGAACAGGTCCTACTCGAAAATGTGGGGTAGCAATCCTTATCAGAAAAACATTACCAGTTTGTGTACTTAAAACATGGGAAGACTCACAAGGCAGATATGTTTTTGCAAAAATGTGCATTGGTAATATTCATATATGTGTGGGTTCAGTTTATGCTCCTACTGGTGCGAAAAAAGATTTCTTTCTACGTTTGAATCGTTTGCTGTCGGAGATTGATGCCTCACAATACATCATTGGAGGCGATTGGAACCTGGTGAGAGATCCAGTTTTGGACAAAACTGGACCTCTTGATAAGAATAATGCAGCAGACAGAGCCCTTATGAATGATATCATTGCAGACAACTGCCTTATAGATCATTGGCACTTATCACACCCAACTGATGTTGAATATACATTCACATCTCCCTCCCATGGCACCTTATTGAGATTGGAGTACTTTTTAATTTCTCAGTGAACGGTCCAATCGATTTAAGATTCTTGTATTTTGGAGGCATCCATCTCTGATCATTCTCCGGTCCTCTTGTGTCTACAAACTGGGACACCCAAACCAGGTCGTAAACCCTGGAGAATGAACATCCAACATCATAAAACACCCCTTGGTAAAAAACAATTGCAAGAACATCTTCATGATTATCTCACATTTAATCAAAATTCAGTGGATTCTCACAGGGTCATATGGGCTGCTGCTAAAGCTGATATTCGTGGTAGACTTATGCGAGATGCAGCCCAGTTCAACAAACAAAATATTGCTCAACAAAATCAAATGGAACAGGACATTACCAATTTCACACATTGATATACTAAAAGCCCTACTTTACAAAATCGAAAATTACTGGAACAATCACGCATGGCATAAAATTCTCTTTTCACCTCTAAGGCGGAATATGCCTTACAAAAAATGAAAGGGAGGCATTATGAACAGGGAGAAAAAGCAGGTAGACTTCTAGCAGCACAATTGAAGCAAAGAGAGGTTGCTATGGCTATCCCTGCTTTACAATCCTCTAAGGGTTCCATGTTAACATGTCCTCAAGATATTGCTAATGAATTTGCCACATACTATAAATCTTTATACACTCCAGACGCCCATATAGATCAGGGTAAAATGTTGTCTTTTTTAAATGGATTAGAATTACCATCTCTTTCTGATGAAGATAGATCCATACTGGATGAAGACATTAGTAAAGAAGAGATTTCTCACGCTATCCTTAAACTTCCTTATCATTATTATGGTTTTCCAGCAGAATTTAATCGCTGGTCCGGAGATAAAATTATAGACTGTTTGCATGCAGCATTTCAAGAAGCTGAACATACTTCCACCTTAGGTTATATATCTAATAAAGCAGTAATAGCATTTTTACCAAAACCAGGAAAAGATCCACTTCTTTGTAGCAGTTATCGTCCCATTTCACTTCTTAACTGTGACATTAAAATTTTATCTAGTATTCTTGCTTCTCGTCTGCGCAGAGTTATTCCCTCTCTCATTCATAATACTCAGGTGGGCTTTGTACCTGGTCGATCTTCCAGAAATCATTTACGCTCCCTAGCTCACACTCTGCATACTGCTAAATCTTTACACGATGATGCTTTGGCATTATCATTAGACGCCGAAAAGGCATTTGATAGAGTGGAGTGGGATTATTTATTCCTAATCTTAGAAAAATTTGGTTTGAGAGAACAATTTATAAGAAAGATTAAATTATTATATGAACAACCCACTGCACTGGTCAATTGTGGAGGATTTACTTCGGATACTTTTACTATACAGCGAGGCACCCGTCAGGGATGCCCCCTCTCCCCACTTTTATTTTTATTAGCCATTGAACCTTTAGCGGCCGCTATTCAGCAATCTTCCATTGTGGTTGGTATTTCCTTACTGGTGGGTGAATCTAAACTTTATCTATATGCGGATGATATACTGCTCACTGTTACTGATTTAAGCAGATCTTTACCATCATTACTTCAAATTACAGAGGAATTTTCTTCTTTTTCTGGGTATAAAATAAATTGGGATAAGAGTGAAGCACTTACCATTTCAGATGGCACCTCAAGGGATGTGATACAGGGATATCCATTTCATTGGCAACCTTCTCGGTTAAAATATTTAGGTATCTTGGTAAATAAGGGATTGGACGCCATGGTATCAGATAATTTAGGGCCTTTAATCATTCAGATGCAACGATATTTTGATAAATGGAAAGCGCTGGGTCTGTCTTTATGGGGTAGAGTTTAAACTGTGAAGATGGTTACATTACCGCGCTTTCTTTATATTCTTGGTATGCTTCCTCTTCATGTTCCCTTATCCACAATGCGCCTTATAGATTCCAAAATTAAATCTTTCATATGGGGTTTCTATTAAACCTCGTCTGGCTATACATAAATTAAATGCTCACCATTCCTATGGTGGTCTCAGTCTTCCCTCCATTGAACATTATACCATTGCCTTGCATTTATCTCAGGTCTCATACATGCTCCAAGATAATTTAAATACACCACATTGGGTCCATGTTGAGCGTCATCTTCTTTCTGCAACAAATGGTCTTGCAGTTTTATATGGATCTGGTTCAAGCCGAATAGATCCACGTAACCCCCTATTGTCTGCAATGCGTAAGAGCGCATCGTATCTTGGGCATTAATTCTCGATTACATGTAAAGGCTCCTATATGGAACAACTCCAGAATACGCATTAAAGGTAGAAGCTTTCTATGGCTTCAATGGAAATCGGCAGGCATTCTCACACTAGACCAAATTCTCCATGACGGGGATCTTAAACCTCTATCACAGTTAATGGATGAATTCAACTTACCCCCGCTGCAGCATGCCAAAATACGATCAACTTAGAAAATCTCTTCTCAAAGCTCTTGGTTCCACACCTTGGTCATTATCTATATCACCAATAGTGTTTTATTTCCAAATTTGGGGCAAACAGAAAGGTGTCATTTCAGGTCTCTACAACACAATTACATCTCAATTAATTTCACACCCATTATCCTGCGATCTCCGACATAAATGGCAAACACGTTTACAGACTTCTTTTTCAGATATGGAATGGATGAATATGCCAGATGGTTTGGATAAGGGAGCTCGAGAAGCTCGTTTAAAGTATTGCTTATTTAAAATTCTACATGACTGGCATTGGTCTCCGGTTAGATTATATAAGGCAGGCTTGTTACCGCATTCCAATTGTTGGAGATGTAATGCTTCTGGATGTGATATTGTTCATATTCTTTGCACGTATCCATTGGTTAAACATTATTGGTCTTACATAGGTCAGACCTTACATAAGTCTATCTCACTGCATTTACCCCTTTCCACAGCCAATATTATATTACATGATTTCAGAAATGTTCCCACTCTTTCTAAACCACAATCTCGTTTCCTACATACCGCGCTTGCAACTGCTAAAATCTGTATATTAAGACAATGGAAATCTTCCACTCCACCACCTCAAGACTCCTGGTTATCTGCTATGATTCAAAATGCTTCGCATGAAAGGATTATATATAATATTCAAGTTCAACTAGAGTTATTTTCACAGATATGGAATCCTTTTTTACTTTCTTAACATGTTTGTATTTGTTATCATTTAGTTTTTAAAACTTGATTGTTTATGCTTTTTCACTCTTTCCTTTATATATTGTTATATATATTTATTGTCCTAGATAGCATAATATTAAATATTGTTCTATATATGGATTTACTTTTTAATTTCTATCATATGATCCTCACCCTTATTACTTGTATTTGAGTTTTCTTGTTTTTGTTTAATGATTCTGAAATGCTAATAAAAAATTTCAACACAAAAAAAAAAGAACTCCATTTGGGGCATGATGTTTGTTGTGCTATCTGATCATAAGCCATTGGTGGAAGTGTACAAGAGAAAGGGGTTGAACTGAATCTCTGCAAGGATTTGTAGATGATAATAGCTTTGCAAGAATTCAATCTTGATGTGGAATATTTCCCTGGAATACAGCACGTAAGGGCAGACTGTCTCTCAAGACTAGTGCGTGAAGAGCAAACTGATGATGTACATGATGTGGTCCATGATTTGGAAGAAAACGTGTGTGAGGTGATGCAAGATGTGAGTGAGGTTAATTGTGGAGCAGTAACTGAAGAGGAGTGGAAGCTAGAAGTACAAAATGATGAGACATTGAAAGAGGGGATTAATGTTGTGATTCATGGTAGGTTCAGCAGTCTAGAGAGAGTGTGGAATTCGATTAAGGATGAGTTGGCTGTAGATCGAGGACTGTTATTGAGGGGGAAAAGACTGGTTCCACCATCAAAATTGAGCGTGAAACTAATAAAACAGGGTCATGTTGGTCATCTGGGCATTGTAAAAACTAAAGGCAGATTGTGAGCTCATTTTTGGTGGCCTGTAATGGATGTGGAATTTGAGTGGGATGTAAGAGAATATGTGGAATTCTCATGCAGTGAGAAAGCATTGAAAACACATCAAGTTCCTATGGTTTACAGGGATTTATCGAACCAACCATGGGATGATGTGTCCATGGATATTGTGTGTCCACTGCATGGTGAGAAAGCCACTCCTTATCTGATTGTGATGATGAATCTCTATTCAAGATGAGTGGAGCTGGCTGATGTCAAGGATATTTCCTCTGCAAGCATCATCAGGTTTATGGAATGTGTTTTAGCAAGGAGAGTTTCCCAAATAGCATATTGTCTGGCAATGGTCCACAATTTTGCTCAAGGGAGTTTGAGAATTTCCTAAAGTCAAGTGGCATTGAACATAAGAAATGTGCTACTTATCATCAGGAAACAAATGGTGGTATTGAGCGGTTCAACCAATTCATTAAAAAAGGTATACAGTTGGCATGGGTGAACTGTATAGACTGGAAACAAGAGTTATAGAGGAGGATAGCTGCTTACCACATGTCACTGCACATGACTGGAACATCTAAATTTGAGCTTGTTAGAAATGGGGGTCTCTAGTTGGCAATGGTTTGCACCATTGTCCAAGTAGGGACCCTCTTCCTAGTCAGGGTACGGGGAATACACTTCTAAAATACCCCCTGCTCACCCTCTTGGTAGCTTGGCACAAGAAGACAGCCTTATCTCAGAGGCAGAGTGTAAAGAATTTGTGCACATATACAGTAATACAGTGAACACTAAAAAAGTACACCACACCAGATTAGAAAAATAAGTAATCTTTATCTAAATAAACAAGTCCAAAACAACAAAAATCCACAATACAGTAATACAAATTTGACTTTTAAAAGGTAGAAACAGGTCCATTCAAGGTAAATTGCAGAGGCAGCACTTCCAACACAAAGTACCTTGGATGCGTCAAAATCAAAAGCAAGAACAGCTGCAGGGAAGGTGATGCATCAGTTCCTTATGTGCAGGGAAGGTGATGCATCAGTTCCTTACTCTAGGGGAGGTGATGCGTCAGTTCCTCACTGCCATGCAGGGGAGGTGATGTGTCGGTTCCTTACTGAAGTGGAGGTGATTCATCGGTTTCTTACTGTGTGGGGAGGTGACGCATTGGTTTCTTACTGCGGCCCCAGTGTCCTTGTAGACTTAGCGTCCTGGTGCTATGCATGAGGATCAGGGATGTGCAGTTCTCAATACTGCAATGGCAACTATGTTTGCATTGATATCTTCAGGCGCGGTCCCATGATGCATTGCTTTTTGCAGTTGCACATCAGGGCCTGTGTCGGAAACGGTGCGGTGATCTCAGCCTTCGTAGATCGGTGCACTTGATTCAGTTTTCAGCGATTTCTTAAGCCGTGACCAAGTGCTGCGTCAGTTTTTACGGCAATGCGCACGGATGCATCACACTTCTCCTCGTTGTATTACTTTTCCAGCTACGAACAGAAGGAACATCCTCCAGAGGCCAGAACAACAGCAGGCACCTTTTGGCAGGTCAGAACTGTCAGCAAGGGAGTTCAGGGGAGCGGGGATGAAATCTTTGTATCGCTGAGACTTCAAAACAGGAGGCAAGATCTACTTCAAGCCCTTGGAGATCTTCCTCAAGTAGAGGACGCAGCACACAGCAAAGTCCTTGTCCTTACCTTGGTTGAAACAGCCACTGCAGGCCAAGCCCAGACAGTACACAGCAAAGGGGCAGTACTTATCCTCAGTTTCTCCAGCTCTTCGCCTTGGCAAAGGTTCCTCTTGAATTCTAGAAATGATCTTTGAATTCCTTTCTATCTCTGAGACTTCCAATAGCAGGCAAACTCTACTTCAAGCCCTTGGAGAAAACTCTAACAGCAGGATGATGAAAGCACATTCTAGTCCTTTCCCTGCCCGAGAAAGAAGCACCCACTACAGGCCAACCCCAACAGCACACAGCACAGGCACAGTACTCCACCTCCATCTTTCCCGATTCTTCTTCCTGGCAAGTTCCTTAGTTCAGCAGTAATGTAAAGTTCAGTGGTCTGGGCCCCACTTTTTATAGCACCAATTCATTTGTTCTCTGGTGGCAAAGAAGCTATTTGCCCATCAAAACCAGTTCTGTCCTCCCTGGTGCAGCTTCCCGGCAGGAGGTGGAGACAGCATTGTGTAAGGCAGACAGGGCCTATTCAGGTGCAAGTGAGAACTCCTCCCCCTACTCCTAGTGCAGCCCAGGTCTATTCAGCCCAGCCTTGACTCATTCAGCAAAGGCAGGGCACTCATCGACCACCCCCCGATCGCTGTCTGAGAGAATGTACCGCCCAGCCCCTGTCACTCCAAAGCCAGACAGTCCATACACAAACCAGCAGAGGCACACAGGATGGCTAAGCAAAAAATACCCACTTTCTAAAAGTGGTATTTTCAAACACACAATATAAAAATCATCTTTACTAAAATATGCCTTTTTATATTCTGAGTTCAAACATACTAAACTCCATCTTTCTATCTTATCCCAATGCAAAGTTAAATTTATAAGATGTTATAAATAAACTCCCGACATGGCAGTATCATCCTGCACACAGGCTCTGCAATGGCAGGTCTGAGTTACATTTACAGGCTGCTTATGTGGGTGGCACAATCAGTGCTGCAGGCCCATTAGCAGCATTTGATTTACAGGCCCTGGGCACACACAGTGCATGGTACTCGGGACTGTCTAGTAAATCAAATATGCCAATCATGGAATCACCAATCTATCATAACAATTTACTGGGAAACCTTCAGCACTTTAGCACTGATCAGCAGTGGTAAAGTGCCCAGAGTCAGAAAACCACCAACAACAGGTCAGGAAAAATACAGGAGGAAGGCAAAATGTCCTGGTATGACCCTGCAAAAAGGGCCAAGTCCAACAGAGCTGTTTAAAGGAGAGCACCCAACACCTGTTTATGTCCAGGTTGGATGGATTGGGACAAAGGAATAAAGTTCAATGGCCCCTCAAGTTGAAGAATTTGTGAACGAAGACATGGTAAAAAGGAAAGAGGATTTTGACAGAAGGAAAAATGTCTGTGATGTTAAGGTAAAAGTAAGTGATGTTTTAAAACTTAAAGCACCTGTTGGTTGTGCGGCATGGTCAATCAATCAATCAATCAATCCATCAATCAATCAATCAATCAATCAGGGGGTTTTAAGTGCACTACTTACCCATGAGGGTCTCAAGGTGCTTGAGCGGAGGCAGCAGTTCAGTTCAGTCAAAGAGCCAGGTCTTCCTGCAGGTGTCCAGGGAGGGGGTGCGTCTGATGTCGATAGGGAGCTCGTTCCAGGTTTTGGCCACAATGTAGCAGAAGGCTCTTCCTCCTGTTTTGGCTCTGCAGTTGCACTTGGTTTCGGTGAGGGCAAGGTTAGTGGAGCCGAGGTTTCTTTTGGGTACGTGGAAGGTGATTCTCTTGTTGAGGTATTGGGGTACTGTGTTGTGCAGGCATTTGTAGGCATGGGTGAGTATTTTAAAAAGTGACTCTCTTTTTGACGGGGATCCAGTGCAGGTTCCGTAGTTGTTGGTTGATTTTCTTGTGTCGAGGGATGCCGAGAACGAGTCTGGCTGCGGTGTTCTGTATTGTCTGGAGCTGGTGGAGTAGAGACTTGTTGATACCAGCGTAGAGGGCGTTTCCGTAGTCCAAACTGCTGGTTATGAGTGCGTGGATAACTGTCTTCCTTGACTCGGAGGGGATCCATTTGAAAGTGTTTTGGAGGATGCAGATGGTGTTGAAGCAGCTCTATGCGATGGTGTTAACTTGCTTGTTCAGAGAGGGAGGAGTCGAGTACAATGCCTAGGTTCCTGCTGTGGTCCGTGGGGGTTGGAGGGCTCCAGAGTGCTCTGGACCACCAGGTGTTGTTCCATGCTGACGGGGTGGTTCCTAGTACGAGGACCTCTGTCTTCTCCAAGTTGAGCTTCAGGCATCTGGTGCTCATCCAGGCCGTGACATTCTGCATTCCTTCCTGGAAGTTGAGTCTGGTGGTGGTGGGGTCCTTGGTGAGGGAAAAGATGAGCTGGTTGTCGTCGGCGTAAGATACTATGCTGAGGCCGTGCAGTCTGACAATGGTGGTGAGGGTGACAATGTAGATGTTGAAGAGGGTTCAGCTGAGTGATGATCCCTGGGGTACTCCGCAATTGATTTCCGTGGGTTCAGAGAGGAAGGGTGGCAGTCAGTGGATCCAGTCGAGGGCGTTTCCTTGTATGCCGGCGTCGTGTAGTCTGTGGTGGGAGACAGTGTTGAATGTTGCTGACAGGTCGAGTAGTATCAGGGCTGTGGTGTCTCCTTGGACTAGGAGGGTGTGAATGTCTACTGTGGCGGTGAGTAGGGCTCTCTCGGTGCTGGAGTTGCTGCAGAATCCGGACTGGGAGGGGTCGAGGATGGAGTTCTCTTTGATAAACTTTGTCAGCTGTGTGTAGACGGTCTTCTTAGTGTCTTTTGCCATGAAGGGTAGGAGAGAGATGGGCCGGAAGTTCTTGAGGTCAGCGGGATCTGCTGAGGGTTTCTTGAGCAGGGGTCTGACTTCTGCGCCTTTCCAGTCATCAGGAAAGGAGCAGGTCATGAAGGTGGCGTTGATGGTATGTTGTAGTTCTGGTGTGATGGCGTGGCGGGCTCTGCGGTAGATGTGAAGTGGGGAGGAGTCCATGGGGCCTCCGAGTAGATGCTTTTCATGGTCGAGTCGGTCTCTTCGGTCAAGACTGGTATCCAGGAGGCGATGGTGGCTGGCTGGTGTTGTTGGAGGGTGCAGTGGTTGCAGGGTCAGGTGTTTGGTTGTTGAATTTGTCATAAAGGTTCATGATTTTCAGGTGGAAATATGTTACGAATTTGTCACAGAGGTCCTGGATGGGGGTGATCTCTATGGTTTCACTGGCGGGTTTGGTGAATTCCTGGATAACGCTGAAGAGCTCCTTGAAGTTGCTGGTGTTGGCGAGGATTTTGTTGTTGATGAAGGTTCTTTTGACGGTTCTGATTTGTTGGTGGTATTCCATCATGGTGTTTTTGTAGGTGGTGTGGTTTTCGGGCCTCTTGTTGTTTCACTAGTTCTTCTCAAGGTGTCTGCAGGTGGGCCTGGCTTTTTGGAGGTCGGTGGTGAAACAGTTGGCATTCCTGTGGCGCTGTCTGTCGGAGTTGCGTAGCGGGCGAGCTTGTCTTTGCAGCTGGAGATCCAAGTGTGAAGTCCCCCTGCAAGGTTGGCATCGGTTGTGGCAGTGGGGGGGTCGCAGTTGAGGGTGGAGTTGAGCTGCTCCTCTGTGACTCTGCTCCAGTTTCTTCACGGAGGGTGAGGAGTAGGTCTGGGCGGGTTGGGGTTGTTGACGAAGAAGTGTATGTAGTGGTGGTATGTCCATGGGGTTGCGTGGGTTCTGTTTCCCCCTGCAAAGATGGGGTTGAGGGTCTGTCCTGCCTTGTGGGTGGGCATGGTGACGTGTTGTTTCAGTCCAATATTGCCAAGGTTGTCAAGGAGGGTGGTGGAGTTGTGATCGCTTGGGTCATCGAGGTGGAAGTTCAGGTCTCCGATAAGTATGTAGTCCATGGAGGCGATGGCGTGAGGTGCGATGAGGTCGGTGATGGTGGAGGCAAGAGGGGAGCGGGGGCACAGGGGTTTCTAAGATGTGATGCCACGGAGTGTGGCATTGGGGCTGGTTTGGACCTGGAAGTGCAGGTGTTTGGTGGCAGAGAAGGCGTCGCTCGAGGTGGAGAGGCAGAGGGAGTTTTTGTGCATGATGGCAAGTCCTCCTCCCCGGTAGTTGGAGCGGTCCTTCCTCTGGATCTGGTATCCGTCAGTCCCAGCAGACGGGGCACACCAGCGGAGGTGGGGGGGTGAGAGCAGGCCACTGACCAAGAGGTCAGACACCTTGCCCCGCTACCTTCACAGCGGCTGCAATCAAATAGGGGGAGGGGGAGGGAAAGCAAAGCTGGGAGGCTGGAGCAGGAAGAAGCAAGGGGGAGAGGCCATTGGGGCAGCAGCGGTGGGAAACGGGTGGCGGAGTGGGCAAGGAAGACACAAATATAGGGGCACAGGAGAAACAGGCAAAAAAGAAAAAATACACAGCACAGGGGCACAAGAATAAAACGGGCACAGGCACAGGCACAAATATGGCACAATGCAGGGCTCACAGAACGATACCTGTGAGGATCGGAGGAGAGCAGACTCAAACCCTGCTGATCAAGGCAGAGTCAGTCCCAGAAGAAGCGTCACATCAGCGGAACCGTGGGGTGTGAGAACAGGCCACTGACCAGGAGGTCGAAGTTCACAAAGGCACAAAAGGTTATTAAACTGTTTTGCAGTGCAGTGAAAACTGTTGATGGAAGAATTCGGAACAAGAACAGGGTTGTGCCTGTACAAAGGGAAAAGAGGGAAAATGTGAGCATGGGTAGTGTGAAAATGGTCAGGGAGCTAAAAGAAGTTCTAGTGTTTTGAGGAGAAATGATGGAGGAGAGAGAGTTACTGCAAGAACAGGTGGGAGATTTTGGACTGATTGGATTGATCATAAGGAGAGTGAGCAGCAGGAAGAAAGTTCCACCACTTTATCTCAAAGATTTTGTCATGGCGTAAATGGATTTGTGGTGGATCTTCTTTTCTATTCTGTACGTTCTTGAAAATTAATAGAATGCTGTTACCTTGAGTTTTAAAATTTGTATAAAATAGAGAAGGGAGATGTGTGGTGTCTCCTGCATGTGGTTCTAGGATTAGAACAATATGTAGATTAGTAGATAAGAGTGCAGAATTCAGAATGTCCATTCAAGGTGTTCCATTACTGTTATGTGTGTTCTCTTGAAGACATTTGCTTTCAACTGGCTATGGATGAGGTGTACTGAAATAAATCTCCTTGAACCAACTTATGTGTTCATGTATAGATTTACTAAACATTGCACACCTTATTTCAGACGTTATGCTATTGGGTCCTATTGGTCACTTATTATGTAATGCACCTTCTTACACTCACAGAGCCCTTCAATTTCTATTTGATTTTCCTGTGAGATGATACGGTTCCCTATACATTGCTTTGAGCGGTACTCATAAAGACTCTCTGACAATCCCTCTCCTGTAATATCTTTCTTGTTGGCAGCGCTCTCACAAGGGACAGCTCAATTTTCTAACTCCTACGGTCTTCCTGACTACTTTCTAGCAGTTCACAATCACCTGAGCCCTCATGCTTAACCCTCCCTTAATGTTCCTTGTTAGTTTTGAGCTATTGTTGGGTTCATTTGATGTGGTTGTGTGTCCTTTGTTCTGTCTCCAGCGTGGGTACTTCATTTGTTTGATTAACCCACACTGTCTTTTATCAATACCACTCTTTTTTCTCTGTTTTTTCCAGTAAATTTTTTTGTCACCTTTGTGTTAATTAAATCATCAGAATCTGGTTCTTTCCCACTGTAAGAGGACATGTGGCCAGATAGTTTTTTATTGAACATAATGGTTGATGTTGAGTATCTAGATATCAGAGAGCCCTGTGTTGGCAATTCACTGAGGTTTCTCCTACATAGCTAAATTTAGTTAAGCTCTCCCAAATGTCTTGGTTTTGAGACCAGTATAGAGCTTTCAAAGGAGTTTACTTGCGAGAGGTTAAGTTTTGCTTTCTGTTTCCACAGCATTTTGAGCCTGAACCAAGATGTTCCTCACTCATTCTGGTACTTTGTTATTATTGACTGAGCTGCTTGGTGCTTGATTTAGAGGAACATTTAAAAGCTGTTCAATTTGAGGGACCTGACACTGAAGCAGTAAGGAGCAAAACGTGAGGGTGCCACCTGCAAAGTACATGGAGGCCCCCCTCTGCTATCAGTCAGGAGCTCGGGCCCCCCGCACCACGGGGGCTGTAGGGGCCTATGCTATATCACTGCACTGAAGTCATTTCAGCACTGCACAGGTCTAGTTGAAGCTATTTGTAATTTGCTATAGCCTTCATCGAAATGATGTCTGGAAAATAATCTTAGACAGCTCAAAAAATATTGATGTTTCTAATCATGAGAGAGAACTAGAAGGTCTTTTCTGACCAGAAACCAGACCTCTTGCGTCTGCTTTCTGAAAATGTTATCATAAGGGTGCACCAGCTATTTTCTGGTGGGGTAATGGCTGCCTTTATTATGGGGAAGGACTAAGTTGTGAAAGGGTTTTACTAAGCTTATTTGCAGTTGAGGGAGGACCTGCCCTAGCAGTTCATGCAGACTGTGCCCACTGGAGTTGGGTCAAGACTGATTTGCATACGGCTGGGTCTAAACTGAGGTGGCATGGTGTGCAAAATAACAATGGACAAGGATGTGGCATAAGTGATTACCATGGCAGAAAATAACTGAAGCATTCCATTGATCAAGTTTTTCTATGCTTCAGTGTGATATCCTAAGTGGGAAAGACATGCACAGACTGTGCCACTAGAACTAAGCTATACCCAACTGATGAGCCCTAAGGAGGCTAAAACCAGCTTTGGGTTGCTTGTGTTCTGGCTCAGGAAGGACAAAGCCTGGCAGTTTGGGCTGAACTATCCCCAATGGAGCAGTGTCAAGGAAGATATGCATATGGTGGATCCAAACTGTGGTGGCACGGTGTGCTACAAAATGATGGATTGGGATGCAGCTCCAATATTTCCAAAGTATGAGATTTATTTAAGCATTCCATCCATCACATTTTTGTATGCTTTAGTGAGACACTTTAAGTGGGACAGGTTTGCCCAAATATGATTGATGTGCACTGTGCCAATAGAACCAAGCTGTACCTGGCTCACTTGCTGCTTATGAAAGTGCTAGAAGCTCAAACTGCAGTGTTTTTTAACCATTGTAAGGAAAAGTCACCGTCTGAAAACATTCCTTGAATGTTGAGCTCAATCATTAGCCTATAGGTTTGAATTGAAGAGGTTAGTTTTGTGGCTGAAAAATGGTTTACTGCCTTCGGCTGCCTCCCTTTCACTGCTGCATCTCACACATTGTGTCTCCAAGATAAAAGTTAAAAGAGGAACTGGAAGGTAAGAGGTGGGCACCATAACTAGCACCAGTGGCCCCACATGAATCTCTGTAGTTCATGGCCAGGTAAAGCCACTCACACCAAGTAGCACTGCCCGTCACAAGGGAGAAGAAAACTCAGTAGAGAGAGCTGGCACTGCCACACAGTAGACTAAAATGAATAGTAGTAGTGGTAATAAGGTTTATTTTAGGTATGCCCCATAAACATTTCAAGAGAAAAGGCAGTAGATAATTATATAATACATTATACACAATTTAAAAGTAACCAGATTAAAGCAACATTCTTATTTTCAACTGGATTTGCTAAATTAAATTAAAACATAGCAACAAGTGCGAATAACAATCCTTGGATTTGATACATTGCTTCTGTATATATATACCATGACCATGAGAGAAATCTTTAAAGACAGTTAGACAAGAGCTTCTCCTTAGTGGTGGTACCTCTAGACGGTCACCCACTAAAGTCCCAATAAACAAAACCACACTTATTTTTTAGACTAAACACAACAGTTTATTGCCTACTTGCACTTACAATCTATCATCATA
Organism: Triturus cristatus; assembly: GCF_964204655.1. NCBI lineage: Eukaryota > Metazoa > Chordata > Amphibia > Caudata > Salamandridae > Triturus > Triturus cristatus. The sequence goes on along the minus strand of NC_140588.1, from coordinate 624,706,192 downwards.
GGTTCACTTTGTGTTCTACATTTAAATTTATAGCATTATATTGTCTCCCCCTCACCTTGTTGAAGGACGTTTCACTCTTTACCAGCTGACCCATTACACTGGTACTTTCAAAAGATCTATCCAGTCTGGCATCCCAGGTGACTAAGGTGATTATACATGAACAATCGAAACCAAAAACATGGTCATAATCTTAACACAGCCATGTTTGATATACCTTAAGGTAATTAAGCATGTCGGGTAACCATCCATTTCTGATAGGTGTTCCTCATGTAGGCATGAATGCTAGGTGTCAAACACAGCAGGTGACCCTTCAGTTCTAGTGGCTGGGCTGCAATTGTCACAGTCTTGCAGGTACCCTGTTTTATTTACCTTCAGGCAATCAAGCATGCCAGGCTGCCATCCAGTTCTGTTAAATTTGCCTTATCTATGTGCTCTGGTTAGACCACAACTTCCAGTGGCTGTGCTTTACTCACCTTCACCTAAATCATGACTTCCACACTGCAATAGCTTCTCCTCTGCTTCTCTTTTACATCCCTTTCTTCTACGTTCTGTTACTTCTCTGAGAATGGAAAAGAGATAGGGTGGGAAAAAAGTGGGCCAGCACAGAAGGACATGTTTTGAATTCATAGTTAACTAAGTATAGCCCTGATGTAATATCTATTCTTGCCCTCTTACACATTCTCTTTCAACCGCTTGGTGGTTATATTGTATTTTCTGAGGATATAGTTGGAAGCCCTTCTTGCTGACATAGTCATGTGGTGAAATTCATCACACAAACCACAGGTTTGAAACTTTTAACTGTGTGAGCATGAAGGAGGCGTACATTTATTTCCTTTTTTGAGCTCTAAAAACAGTTTAATAATACCAGGTCATTCATTAGTTCATTCATCCATAGTTACTGACTGTAGCTTCCTCCCCAGGCTGGGCACCTCAAAATATCTACACAACACATGGAGCTTGGTATTATACGTCTTTATTTGTCTGGTTGTAACCGCAAACTCAATATTCTAAACCTACATTCACTTCTGCTCTGAGACTTTTATCACAGTTCTACGGAGTCCATCAGGAGCAAAAGGGTTCTGTTGTTGCTATCACACACAACACTAAATCTCCTCCTTTGTTAAACAAAAAATTACAACTTTTCACAAATGTACATATATGTATATATTATCTACTGGCGGTTGCCAGTATGTAGGTATAGTTGAGACCTAGTTTCCATAGGAAAAGCGTTTTTTAATTTGCCAAATTCTTTGACGCCATTTGAGGAATCTTCGTGGAATTTTCAAAACTTATGGCCCGCTCCGGTCAGCTCCTAGCTTGAAAGTTTTGGGGTGATTCGTCAAGTGGGGGCTGAGAAAAAAGAGGGGTACAGAGTGGAAGCACCCTAACCCCCTAGGCCTGCTCAGGAGGTCCCACAGGCTGGGTGCGCGAATCCGACAGAAAATAAAGAAAAAACAAAGCGCGGTCTTCCGCACTTCATTTCTTTAAGCCCCCGGGTGGGCCAGGTCCTGGGGGAAATGGCACATTAGCATGCGGGGGCCCAAGCAGGCCCCAGCTGCCACAGGGACTGCCACCTCCCCGGGCGATAGTCATGAAATGCGGGGGGCATGCAGCCCGGGGAACCATATCATGAGTGATGTAATATGTGACATCATCAGCATTGCATTGCCGGGGCACGAGTTATAGTTAGATCAACTAACCAGAACAGCCGAATTTCTCTGGTTTTGTACGAGTGAAATGTCGAACTAACTATAATGTCCCTGAAACCTGTGTTTTTTTCAGTGAATTTCTAAGTTTTTTTAAACGCTAATTCCTAACTATAACGTCCCTGAAACCTGTGTTTTTTTCAGTGAATATATATATAAAAAGAAGGGAGAGAAGGAAAGCAAAACAACGACGGTCAGCAACAGAAACAGCCACAAAAGAAACAACCCAGGCGCAATTGGAGACGATAAATGAAATACAGTCATCAACCAATCAAACTGTCATCAACCTGTCCCAAGTTACTCTCAACGAAGCGGAGAAACAACTCCTAGCGCTGGGTCTTTCATACTGCCCTGAAAGCACATTTAATTACGCTACCACAAGAATGGATATCTTTAAAAGCATCCACAAATTAAAACTCAAGAAACACTTTCTTCTCCTGGAGCAAAACAACAGCAAAAAACAGAGCCCTGATATACAACCTTCCGGTTCTCCACCACCAGGTTTAACACCTAGTGATATACCAACATTACAGGTATTAGAAACCCTTGCCAATGAGAACAATACTTCATCACTAGTCAACACCCAAGCATCATCTATGAAAATCTGCACCCCTTTCAAACCACGATCTACATTCAATCCGATCACTTTGAGGGACTCTATTGATATTTTCAATGAGCAGATCACAAGCGGTATTAAAAAATGTAACTGTACTGTGAATAACAAAACAAGTACAAAGGGTGATACTAGAAAATTGCAATATCATCAACTCATGAGCAAACTCAGCAAAAATAAGGAGGTAATTATCCGAAATTCAGATAAGGGCGGCAACATTGTATTATGGAATAGAAAACACTACATTGAAGAGGCCATGTCGCAATTAAGGGACCGAGAGTGTTACACGCGATGTGATCATCAAATACTAAAAAACATGTATAATACCTTCGGAATTAAGCTTATAGCCTGGAAAAACACGGGGCTATTAACCCAAGACGAGTATAAATACATGCGAAATGACAATCCAGTGACCCCGGTTATGTACTATTACCAAAAGTGCACAAAATTCCCTTGAAACCTCCAGGCAGACCAATTATATCAGCCCGCAACAGTCTACTGGAAAAAACCTCAAGATATGTGGACTTTTTTCTCCAACATCATGTGCAAAACCTGCCCACATATATTCGGGATCCCAGTGATTTCCTTTCAAAAATACAAGGCATTGTTTGGCACAAAGAATACCTACTAATGACATTAGATGTAACATCCCTATATACCTCGATTAACCACCAAGACGGACTGCGGGCTTTAAAACATTTTCAGGCACATAGGGGTGCAGCATTTGAACAGCACAACAGCATGTTAGTCAACATGGTTGAATTTTGCCTTACCAATAATGTGTTTCTCTTTGAAAATTCCTTGTACCAACAGCAACGCGGTGTCGCAAAGGGGGCCAGTTTCTCTCCCAGCTATGCATGCATGCATATGGGCTGGTGGGAGGAACTGGTCCTCACAAGACAATACACTATACAACTAAGGAATAATGTTGTCAAGTGGGTCAGATATATTGACGATCTGTTCATAATTTGGCGAGGTGACATCAGCGATGCAAATCTGTTTGTACAAAGCTTGAATCAAAATCACTTAAATCTCCATTTTACAGCTGACATTAGATCAGTATCAGTCAATTTCTTAGACGTGCAGATCTACATAAAGGAAGATCAGATCCACACTACACTACATAGAAAGCCAACAGCTGGCAATTCGATACTACATGCCAGCAGCGCACACCCACAGCACCTCATACACAGCATACCTTTAGGAGAGATGCTGCGCCTGAAACGCATATGCAGTAACCCTACAGATCTTAAACAAGCGCAGACAGCCAGCAAAAAAAGATTTCTAGCCAGAGGATACTCTCCAAAAAGTATTGAAACTGCTATTAAAAAAGCAATGATTTAGACAGAGTAACCCTTCTCCCAAACCAAAGACAAACCAAAACAGATGGAAGATACATTTAGATTTATCTTCGGATTCAGCAAACAGGGAAAATTTCTGAAAAATCTTATCAATAGAAACTGGCCAATTATATTGGGAGATCCGATTATTGGTCATTTACTCCCCAAGAGGGCTGCTATTCAATGATGAAATCCCGATCACCAAGTACCTTACTTGCAAAACGGATCATGCTATTTATGTGCTGGAGTGCCCCTGTGGACTCAGATATGTAGGAAGCACCATCCTTCAGGGACACAAGAGGGTACTTCAGCACATGAGAGCAATCAAGAATCTTCATCCAACATATCCAGTTGCAAGACACTTTGAGGACCAACACAAATCAGATCCCACTCTTTTGAAATACTTTCTAATAGACAGTATTCCACACAAGAAAAGAGGAGGTGACCGTGTCAGAGCCCTCAGACAACTTGAGACCAGATATATCTTGAATTTAGATACCAAATATCCTAATAGTCTCAACCAGACAGAGGACCTATACACCTGTCTATAATTTTCTGCCATACTGTTCCTGCGTCACTTGATGTCTAAACAATAACTTTTAACAAATCATTAATAAAAGTATTGTTATAGGGCAATCTAAAGTCTTTTTCCAATTCTAGGGAATAAAGAGAAGAGAACAGTACACGATAGAATATTATGTTCTTATACTGCATTTCCCTATGCCGCACTTTACATATTTTATCTATTAATGTACACATCGGGTTTTAGGTACACACATTTTAAATTTTGGGTAAATCAAAAGTTTAAGCACTTAGCACTTTAATCATGTTTGCACTTGTAATACTGCACATGCAATTAGCGGAGTGATTGTTGGCAATCACGGTCTGAAAATTTTGCAACAGATTTGCTGAAAAGTCTATATCATGTTCTTCCATTTAGACATAAACTAGACTTAGGTATTTATACCTGGACGTTGTCTTTGTAGTTTTTCAATTTTATGTTAGCAAATCATCAATATTTATTGTTTTTTAATATTATTTATTATAATGAGGTTATTTTAAACATAAATGATTTGCAAGAAAACACATTTTTTAATGGATGTATACAATCCGATTTGTTTTTATACATATTCCATTGATCATTGTGAAACAATTTTGTCATTTGCGTAATTAACCCTTTATAAGTCGCAACAAAGGTCAACTTCAGTATTTCCTTTATGTCTGTGACCCAACACACTTCGCTTGCATGTCACTTTAAGAAAAAAACAAAAAAATGTAATTTAAAGGTACCTCATGATGTGTGAGCGCGTCATGTGATCAAGGTCCTTGAGGGATCGAAACGCGCCATGCTGGTCGTGAAGCTGTGGCTGGATAAACCTTAGCAGTGACACGGAATCTGTGGTCTGCGCTCTTTTCTTAGCAGGAAGAATGTCAGCTGCTTATGGAGACAAAGTAGCATATATATATAACTATATAGAACTTGGAAATGAATCGGAGTTGGGCTCTTATTTTTCTTGGATAACTCCACATACAGGCTTCTCCATTCCTGCGCAAAGAGCCCGCCCTGCAGGGTCGGGGGCCCCCGGAAAATGGAGCTTTTCTGAAAATTTTTAATGAAGGGGGCATGACCCGCTTGGATTACTGCACCAGCCAAATGGATTTCCACGGGTATATGGTGAGCAGTAATGAGAAAGGGAGGTGAGGAAGACAAATTCTCTCTCACACAACCCCGCATTTTAAGGAAATAATATAGCGCTGCAGCATATGAAAGGCACTTTGCATTGTAAATAACAATTTTTAACAGTGTGCACAACTATGAATGACATTTACTTTTGTGACTATGGCAAGAAAAAAACGCTATTAAGCAAAATGGAATCATGCAGTAAATCACGTTATGAGGAATATGTATGAGGTGCACCCTGGGGCCTGTAGTTCATTTTACGGGCCACATGACCACTGGGAGGATACATAACCGCTCACCTGTGATCAAGGCGGCAAAATGCTGAAACGCGTAAGGAGTGAGAGTGGTTAAAATGCTGCTGCACTGATGAAATAAATGTCTGAACTTGGAAATGAGTCGGAGTTGGGCTCTTATTTGTCTTGGATAACTCCACATACAGGCTTCTCCATTCCTGCGCAAAGAGCCCGCCCTGCAGGGTCGGGCCCCCCAGAAAATGGAGCTTTTCTGAAAATATATATATATATATATGTATATTATCTACTGGCGGTCGCCAGTAGATAGTTATAGTTAGGACCCTGTTTCCATAGGAAATCCGCAACATTCTATTTGGAATAACTTTGGCGCCGGTCGACGAATCCTCGCGAAATTTTCAAAATAGGTGGGGCACTACGCTCCGCTCCTACCCTGAAAGTCTCGGGGGGATTCGTCAAGCGGGGGCTGAGATAAAAGGGGGGTCCCAAAACGAATTTTTCCCATGCATTTTTCCATAGGACCTTTAGACACAGCTACAGCCCGAACGGCTGAACAGAGTTACTAGAAATTTGGCAGAGAGGTAGTCCTCAGGTCAAGGAAGTGCCTTTTGTAGGTCTGGTGTAAATCTGTTCAGTAGTTCCTGAGAAAATAGCATTTAAATCAATAGATATATCTGAGCCAGCTTACGGTGCGCTTACGGTAAGCTTACCGTACGCGTACAGTGCCGTGCGCGAGCGCGATTCAGATTGGCTGTTAGATCTTAGTAAACATTCGAATCGTTCGAAACCAGGAAGCGACGGCCGCCATTTTCTCTCTCGCACTCTGAGGGGGGGAGGAAAAACAAAGGCAAAAAACATGTAAAGGGACTGTTTACACAGCTCCTAACCACCTTGCCTTGATGAATGTGTCCCCAAAGAACCCCCAAGGCCAAAAAATCATTTTTATTTTTTTACAAAAAATCGCCGATTACGCTTACCATACGCGTACGGTAAAAAAAAAAAAAAAAAAATTATCCACATTCTCCCCACCCCGTGTGCAAATGGTTCCCTGCAGGGCACCATTTGTCCATGGCATATATATATTTTTGGAAAGTTAAATGCTTACCTTTCACAACGAAGCGCATAATGTCTCCTCCATGTGCGCACGGTGCGCAGGCAACTATAACTCACGCGACCGCAATCCTCTGCTGATGACATATGTGTCTTTATGAAAAAAAAAATATTTGTAATATATGTATAGCTAAAATTTAATGGAAGAAGACATGGGCAAATAATTATCTAAATACAGTATTAGCATCAGCAGAGGATTGCGGTCGCGTGAGTTATAGTTGCCTGCACTAACTATAACGGGGGAATTTCATTGGTTTTTTATCAGTAAAATGTCCAGCTAACTATAACATGTGTGAAACCTATGGTTTTTTCACTGAATTTGCAAGGTTTTTTAAATGCTAATTCCTAACTATAACGTGTGTGAAACCTATGGTTTTTTCAGTGAATATATATATAGTTATAGTTAGGACCGAGTTCCCATAGGAAATCTGAAAATTCTATTTTGAATAACTTTGGCTCCGGTTGACTTATCTTCGTGAAATTTTCAAAAGTAATGGGGCGCTCCGCTCAGCTCCTACCCTGAAAGTCTCGGGGTGATTCGTCAAGCGGGGGCTGAGAAAAAAGGGGGGTCCCAAAACGCATTTTCCCCATGCATTTTCCCATAGGACCTTTAGTCGAAGGTACAGCCCGAACGGCTGAACAGAATTACTTGAAATTTGGCAAAGAGGTAGTCCTCAGGTCAGGCATGTGCATTTTGCATATATGGTGTCAATCTGTTCAGTAGTTCCTGAGAAAATCAAAAGTAAATTCACATATATATCTGGGCGGAGCCTAACCACACATCTCACCGTGAGATCTGATTGGCTGTCAGCACTTCATCCAAGAAGTGTTGGCAGCCATCTTGGGACCAATATACATGATAGCACCACATTAAAAAGCATTGCAGTTAATAGAAGGTTTTAAGACTTTAGTTACATTATACATCATTTGTTGATGGTACCATACTCATTTTAGGAATTGTGGTGTGTTCTATGGTGATTTTACCATGTGAAAAAGCCTTCTGCTGTGATATCATGAATCATGTTTGAGAGAAAACTATTTTCTCATGCTTTTCCCACAGAGGTTTGGAAGGTGATCTATAAGCTAAACTGAGAGCATATTTTCTGTAAATTCACATTATCTTTCTCAGTCATGTGAGAATGAAGTCTGACATTCTCAGTAAAACATGTACATCCAACAAGGGCAGAGACTGTCAGTTGATTCCTTTGTGTTCTACTGCAGCTTCCCAGAGTGTTCTAAAGAACAACTAGAGCGCTAACAGTCCTACTTATGACAAACGTATGGCACACCTGAAGCCATCTTGGTTGGAATAAAGTGGTAACTCACAAAACATTTAATTTAAAAAGGAACAAAACGAGGGGGTTCATTTTGCCATAGAAAGTATGATTAGTGCTGCAGAAAGAAAAATTAGGGCACATTTTGAGTGACTTCTCAAATCCTCTTCTATTTTATTAAAACTTCTGACATGCAGACTGAAACATGCACTTTCAATACCAGCAGCAGACTTCCCTGGTGAGCAGTAGCTTTACTACAGTGATCTAATAAGCAACTAGAGTGCTAACATTCTGAATTTATGGCAAATGTGTGACACATCTGAATGCCTTCTTGATGGAATCAAAGTAAAAAACTGAAAGTATTTCCTACTGAGGAGACTGTAGTAAATGAGGAAATTAGGAAACATCATAACAAATAAGTCTCCCAAAATGGCCACCAGAGTCAAAAGAGCCCAAATTTAGCCCAAATATCACCCAGATGTAGCCCAAGTATAGCCCAATGACAGAATGTCCCAGAGTGTTCTTACGAACAACTAGAGCGCTAACAGTCTTACTTCTGACAAAAGTATGGCACACCTGAAGCCATCTTGATTGGAATAAAGTGGTAACAATTAAAACATTTAATTTACAAAGGAACACAATGAGGGGCTTCATTTTGCCATAGAAATTATGATTGGTGCTGCAGAAAGAAAAATTAGGGCACATTTTGACTTCTCAAACCCTCTTCTATTTCATAAAAAAACTTCTCACATGCAGACTGAAACATGCACTTTGAATACCAGCAGCAGACTTCCCTGGTGAGCAGTAGCTTTACTACAGTGATCTAATGAGCAACTAGAGTGCTAACATTCAGAATTTATGGCAAATGTGTGACACATCTGAATGCCTTCTTGATGAAACCAAAGTAAAAAACTGAAAGTATTTCCTACTCAGGAGACTGCAGGAAATTAGGAAACTTCATAACAAATAAATCTCCCAAGATGGCCACCAGAGACAAAAGAGCCCAAATGTAGCCCAAATATCACCCAGATGTAGCCCAAGTATATCCCAATGACAGAATGTCCCAGAGTGTTCTAGCGAACAACTAGAGCGCTAACAGTCTTACTTCTGACAAAAGAATGGCACACCTGAAGCCATCTTGATTGGAATAAAGTGGTAACACTTAATACATTTAATTTACAAAGGAACAAAATGAGGGGGTTCATTTTGCCATAGAAATTATGATTAGTTCTGCAGAAAGAAAAATTAGGGCACATTTTGACTTCTCAAATCCTCTTCTATTTCATAAAAAAATTCTGACATGCAGACTGAAACATGCACTTTGAATACCAGCAGCAGACTTCCCTGGTGAGCAGTAGTTTTACTACAGTGATCTAATGAGCAACTAGAGTGCTAACATTCAGAATGTATGGCAAATGTGTGACACATCTGAATGCCTTCTTGATGGAATCAAAGTAAAAAACTGAAAGTATTTCCTACTGAGGAGACTGTAATAAATGAGGAAATTAGGAAACATCATAACAAATAAGTCTCCCAAAATGGCCACCAGAGTCAAAAGAGCCCAAATTTAGCCCAAATATCACCCAGATGTAGCCCAAGTATAGCCCAATGACAGAATGTCCCAGAGTGTTCTTACGAACAACTAGAGCGCTAACAGTCTTACTTCTGACAAAAGTATGGCACACCTGAAGCCATCTTGATTGGAATAAAGTGGTAACAATTAAAACATTTAATTTACAAAGGAACACAATGAGGGGCTTCATTTTGCCATAGAAATTATGATTGGTGCTGCAGAAAGAAAAATTAGGGCACATTTTGACTTCTCAAACCCTCTTCTATTTCATAAAAAAACTTCTCACATGCAGACTGAAACATGCACTTTGAATACCAGCAGCAGACTTCCCTGGTGAGCAGTAGCTTTACTACAGTGATCTAATGAGCAACTAGAGTGCTAACATTCAGAATTTATGGCAAATGTGTGACACATCTGAATGCCTTCTTGATGAAACCAAAGTAAAAAACTGAAAGTATTTCCTACTCAGGAGACTGCAGGAAATTAGGAAACTTCATAACAAATAAATCTCCCAAGATGGCCACCAGAGACAAAAGAGCCCAAATGTAGCCCAAATATCACCCAGATGTAGCCCAAGTATATCCCAATGACAGAATGTCCCAGAGTGTTCTAGCGAACAACTAGAGCGCTAACAGTCTTACTTCTGACAAAAGAATGGCACACCTGAAGCCATCTTGATTGGAATAAAGTGGTAACACTTAATACATTTAATTTACAAAGGAACAAAATGAGGGGGTTCATTTTGCCATAGAAATTATGATTAGTTCTGCAGAAAGAAAAATTAGGGCACATTTTGACTTCTCAAATCCTCTTCTATTTCATAAAAAAATTCTGACATGCAGACTGAAACATGCACTTTGAATACCAGCAGCAGACTTCCCTGGTGAGCAGTAGTTTTACTACAGTGATCTAATGAGCAACTAGAGTGCTAACATTCAGAATGTATGGCAAATGTGTGACACATCTGAATGCCTTCTTGATGGAATCAAAGTAAAAAACTGAAAGTATTTCCTACTGAGGAGACTGTAGTAAATGAGGAAATTAGGAAACATCATAACAAATAAGTCTCCCAAAATGGCCACCAGAGTCAAAAGAGCCCAAATTTAGCCCAAATATCACCCAGATGTAGCCCAAGTATAGCCCAATGACAGAATGTCCCAGAGTGTTCTTACGAACAACTAGAGCGCTAACAGTCTTACTTCTGACAAAAGTATGGCACACCTGAAGCCATCTTGATTGGAATAAAGTGGTAACAATTAAAACATTTAATTTACAAAGGAACACAATGAGGGGCTTCATTTTGCCATAGAAATTATGATTGGTGCTGCAGAAAGAAAAATTAGGGCACATTTTGACTTCTCAAACCCTCTTCTATTTCATAAAAAAACTTCTCACATGCAGACTGAAACATGCACTTTGAATACCAGCAGCAGACTTCCCTGGTGAGCAGTAGCTTTACTACAGTGATCTAATGAGCAACTAGAGTGCTAACATTCAGAATTTATGGCAAATGTGTGACACATCTGAATGCCTTCTTGATGAAACCAAAGTAAAAAACTGAAAGTATTTCCTACTCAGGAGACTGCAGGAAATTAGGAAACTTCATAACAAATACATCTCCCAAGATGGCCACCAGAGACAAAAGAGCCCAAATGTAGCCCAAATATCACCCAGATGTAGCCCAAGTATATCCCAATGACAGAATGTCCCAGAGTGTTCTAGCGAACAACTAGAGCGCTAACAGTCTTACTTCTGACAAAAGAATGGCACACCTGAAGCCATCTTGATTGGAATAAAGTGGTAACACTTAATACATTTAATTTACAAAGGAACAAAATGAGGGGGTTCATTTTGCCATAGAAATTATGATTAGTTCTGCAGAAAGAAAAATTAGGGCACATTTTGACTTCTCAAATCCTCTTCTATTTCATAAAAAAATTCTGACATGCAGACTGAAACATGCACTTTGAATACCAGCAGCAGACTTCCCTGGTGAGCAGTAGTTTTACTACAGTGATCTAACATTTAATCAAGTGGTCAACTGGATAAAAAAACATAGAGATTACAAATAATTTAAAAGTTCTTTGTCGCTATTTGAAAACTCAGAAAATATGTCCTCATTTTAGTTTTTTAGAGCACTAACCATAATTTTGATGCAAATAAGACCCTCTCATATATGTAATTTCTAAAGGAAATACTCTAGGTATTACAGTTTTGATTACATCAAGGTGACGTCAGGCGTTCCACACTTTTGTAATAAATATAGAATGTTAGCAATCTAGTTGTTCATTGGGATACTGTTGAGAGGCAGAGACCAGGGGAACGGACTCTGAAAATTGAAGGCAGGTAGGAGAGTGCAGATGCAACAATTTGACCACACTGGCCAGGCAGGAAGGGCAGTGGCAGCACAACAGACTATGGAGGGCAGTGGAAAGGGGGGCAGGGGCAACAAACCAACAATACAGGACTGGCAAGAGAGGCTGTGACAATATGATAGACCATTGTGGGCAGAAGGAAGAGGCAGTGGTAGTACAACCATACATGCCAACAGACCCGTTTCAGCCAGGAAACGTCCAATGTTTTTAAGCTCAAATGGTCTTTATTTGATCTGTCTCCTGTCTACAATCTCGTCTTTTTCAATGTAACTCAAAGGGGAAAATCAATACCCCATTTTATTTTCAAAATCTCCCTCTTACCAAGTTCAAAATGTTCGTAAGTATGGTACATTGGATGATGGTAGGCAGGAGGAATTGGGATAGGGACATGGACTCGGATAACAGAGGACAGGAGGGACATGGAGAGGTGCACCAAACTGACCCTACAGGGCAGGCATCAGGGTTTGCAGCAGCACAATACACCACACAGCGCATGCGGGACGGGAGTGCAGCACAACAATCCATAGAAAGCAATAGGGAGGGGACAGGACCATGCACATGGACAACAGAGAACAGAGGGGAAAGAGGCAATGGTAGCTAGCTGACCATAATGGACAGACAGGAGAGAAAGCGGCAGCATAACAGACCATAAAGGGCAGGAGGGACGGATCAGGGGCATTACAATGGAACAGACAAGCCAGGAGGGAGGGAAAAGGGGTCTTCACATGGAAACAGAGGGCTGGGGACAAGGGGGCAGGGCAGGAGCAGCAAGATGACCATGGAGGTCAGGCAGGTTGGGCACTAGAAACAAGACACACCATGGAGAGCAACAATGAGACTATGATGGCATACACACAGACCATGGAGGGAAGGTGGGAGGGGGTCAGGGGCAGCTAGCTGACCACACAGGGAAGGTGGGAGGGGCCATGGCAGCACAGAAGACCATGCATGGCAAGCAGGAGGGTTAGTGGCAGCACAATTGCTATGATGGGCAAGAAGGAGGGTGCAGGGGCATGCATAAAGGACCATGGAGGATAGAAGGGAGGGTCAGGACCTGGGCACAGACAAGAGAGTTCAGGGGAAGGGGCCTCACAACAGACCGCACGGGGCAGGCAGGAGAAGCAGTTGCAGCACAACAGACCAGGGAGGGCAGAAGGGTGTGGCAGTAAAATGAACCATGGAGGACAGGAGGAAGGGGATAGGGGCATGGCATGTGGACAGGCAGGGTGGAGGTGGCAGGGACAGGATACAGTCAACTGACAATGCTAGGCAGGTGGGAGGGGAGTGCAGCTCAACAGAACACTCAGAGTAGATAGGAGTGGCAGGTCCATGGAACATGGTGGACAAAAAGGATGGAGTAGGGGCATGCACAAAGAGGGCAGGGGGAAGGAGAATAGGGGCAGCAAGCTAAGCACAGAGGCTAAGCAGGAGGTCAATGATGGGCCATAGAATTGGGCAATGGAGGGCAGGAGGAGTGGACTGGTAAATCATGCTAAATGGAGGGCAGTGGCAGCACATCAGACCATGCATGGCAGGAGGGAGGAGGCTAGTCCGTGGATTCAGACAACAGAGGATAGGGAGGAGGTGGATGAGACAGCAAGCTAACTGTTCAGAGAAGGTGGGTATAAGGAACTTTATTGTTTTTAAAATGTGTGTCTGTGCGAACTACTTAAAATATGAACAAGTATGCATCATAATCTCACTTTTATTCAGGAAGAAGAGGACGTTTGTGACTGTGACTCCGGGCTCACTTGGCAGAAACACCCCCTGACCCTCCACCACCATCGCAAAATGTAATGCCCGTGAAAAGGGTAGGTGGACGCAGTGTTATATAGAACATAGTCCTGGGAGCACGATTGAAAATGAAAACTAGATATAGTATATGGTATTAACTATGCACTAAAAGTGTGGTATAAGATGAACCGGGGCGTGAAATATAATATGCAATACATTGTGCGCAATGACAGATTCATTGGAGAGCACGAGATAGCACAGGCACTAGCGTGTGCTATGCGATATGCGCCTTGGCGTGTAATATGCACAGGGCAGTGTTGTGTAACCTAACTAGTCTCTAAAGTTGTAATATAAAGTATGTGCTGGGGAGTGTAACGTTGCATATGCACTGTGACAAAGATATGGTTCCCAGATTTTAATATGTATGGCATAGCACTGGGCGTTATAACATAGGCATCGAGGAAGGCATGTTAGATGGGGCAATATAATCCGTGTGAAGGCAAGTGTGGCGTGACATATTCACGGGGTGGTGTTACAGTGCACATGGACTAGAGAGTGTCATAGCATAAGCACCAGCTGGTGAAATACAACACAGAGGTGTGAATCACTCGGCGGGCACTGGTGGGTGTAACACAGCATTGGGCTCAGCCAGGAGCACGCTCTGACTCTCAAGTGAGGTTCGTCTCCTTTCCAGAGAGTAAAATAAAAAGTATTACACATCCGGCGGTGGATGTGTGTTTTATTAACCGTGAGGGGGGTTTCTTGCATAGTTTGGTCAAATTGTTGTCGAATCCCCTTTGAATGGCTTGGTGTGCGTGTATATTAAATGTGCCCATCAATAGCTACCCATATTTGTATAAATAAACGCCAAGGGTGTCTACTTGGAGAGTACCCACAGGTGGGGGCACCGGGATTAGGCACGGTAGGGCGCCAGACACGTCAGAGCTTCACTAGTGTTGTAAATACATTCCATGTGGATTCATTCTATGCATAGTCGCCTTTAAATGAATATCACGCAAATCGTCATGGTGATAGGTACATACGGTTTGTCCAGCATGTCCTAGGTGTTTCTATAAATATATATTTTTTTGAAATAATAAAAAACAAAGGCCGGCCCCGGGGGATGGGGTCCCCGGGGCCATAAGTGGCCTGAGGAGGGGGGCAACGCAGCCCCCTCCGAAATAATTTTTTTTTAAAAGGCCATGGCCCGGGGGTTGGGGTCCCCGGGGCCGATTAAGGCCTTGGGAGGGCCAAATTTATTTTTTTCAACAAAAAAAGTTAGGGTGCAGGCCCTGGGGGATGGGGTCTCCAGGGCCAGTAAATTAGAAAAAGAAGGGGGGCCACACAGCCCTCCTTCTTAAAAAAATAAAAGACCGGCATCGCGCCGGAGGCCACGCCCCCTCCTTGCAGCACTCTGCAAACGCGCCCCCTTGCCAGTTGTGAGTTGGGGAATTAATTCCCCTTCAATACTGAGGGTCCCTGAGGGCCAACTAGCCCAACAGGTATCTCCAGTATGCGCCAGGGAGCAGACAGGTGTTCTGAGGCCACGCCCCTTTTTTCACCTCTATGCAACGCAGCTCTGTGGCGCTTACTGGAGGTACCTAGTGGGCTAGTTTGACCCTAGGGACCCTTAGGATTCAAGGGGACTTAATCTTTCAACATAGAACGGCCACAGGGCGCGTTTACACAGTGGTGAAGGGAGGGGACGGGGCCTGAGATGACGTGTGCAAACACGCCCTGTGGTGCATTTTAAGTTGGGGAAATAATTCCCTTTCAATCCTGAGGGACCCTGGGGGCCAACTAGCCCACCAGGTGCTTCCAGTAAGCGCCACTGCAATGCGTTGCAGAGAGGTGGTGCAGGCTGTGCCCCTTTTTACACCTCTCTGCAATGGCGCTTACTGGACGTACCTAGTGGACAATTTTGCCCTTAGGGATCCTCAGGATTCAAGGGGACTTAATCTCCCAACTTAAAAAACGGCCACAGGGCGTGTTTACACAGTGGGGAAGGGAGGGGACGGGGCCTGAGGTGACGTGTGCAAACACACCCTATGGCGCGTTTTAAGTTGGGGAAATAATTCCCCTTCAATCCTGAGGGCCCCTGGGGGCTAGCTAGCCCACCAGGTGCTTCCAGTAAGCGCCACTGAGCTGCGTTGCAGAGAGGTGGTCCAGGCCGTGCCTCTTTTTACACCTCTCTGCAATGCAGCTCTGTGGCGCTTACTGCAGGTACCTAGTGGGCTAGTTGGACCATAGGGACCCTCAGGATTCAAATGAACTTAATCTCCCAACAGAAAATGGCCACAGGGCGTGTTTAAACAGTGGTGAAGGGAGGGGACGGGGCCTGAGTTAACGTGTGCAAATAAGCCCTGTGGTGCGTTTTAAGTTGGGGAAATAATTCCCCTTCAATCCTGAGGGACATTGGGGGCCAACTAGCCCACCAGGTGCTTCCAGTAAGCGCCACTGCGCTGCGTTGCAGAGAGGTGGTCTAGGCCTTTTTACATCTCTCTGCAACGCAGCTCTGTGGCGCTTACTGGAGGTACCTAGTGGTCTAGTTGGACCCTAGGGACCCTCAGGATTCAAGGGGACTTAATCACCCAACTTAAAACGGCCACAGGGCGTGTTTACACAGTGGGGCCTGAGGTGACATGTGCAAACACGACCTGTGGCGCGTTTTAAGAGGTAGTTTTAATCCCCTGCCCTATTATATACTAGGGGCTTACAGAGGAGGTCATGCTGATCACAGGGGGACCCCAACGCATAGTGTTCCCTAGTGTATGTAGGTGTTTTCACTGTATTCTGAGTGTCTTTTAACATAGCACTGGCTCTAGGACTGGTTAGTCAGACTCAGTTACCACCAGTGTCCGTCTGAAAAAGTTGAGGGTACAGGATGGTTTTGCAACAAGGCTTCTTTCTGCTCATCTGTTTGTTCTTTCTGCACGTTATCCTTCTTCCTGCACTTTTCTTCGTCTTTGAGGAGAGATTGAAAGAGTTCCTGTATGAATAAGTATGTGTTTCTATAAGTGATTGTTTAAAAGACTAAGTATGTGTAAGTTTCTGTAGAAGTAAGTGTGGTGGTGTGTGTATAACTGTATATGCAAGTAAATGGATGTTTGATTCCTTATTAGCATGAGTGACTATGTGTGTGAGTAACTCTATGGATAAGTGGCGTTGTGTAACAGGATGTATAGGTGTATGAGTACATATGATGAGTGAGTACATGTATGAGTGACTGTATAGGACTGTTGGTGAATGAGTGTATGTGTATGTGGATCTTAGAATTACTGAATAGGTTGTTGTAACTGATATTGGTATGTCCATTGTTTTGAAAATTTTAGTTTCTATTTTTGAATGTGTGTATCAAAGGTTATATTAGGGGGAGAGGAGGTCTGCCACTCTATCAGCAAGGATGATGTCATCAGTGATGTCATTTGAGATGTCATGAGTGATGTCATGAGTGATGTCACTGACCATGTCATGAGTGATGTAATATGTGACGTCATCAGCAGTGCATTGTGGGCGCGCAAGTTATAGTTAGCTGAACTAACTATAACGGGGGAATTTCAATGGTTTTGTACGAGTGAAAAGTCCAGCTAACTATAACGTCCCTGAAACCTATGGTTTTTTCAGTGATTTTCTAAGGTTTTTTAAATGCTAATTCCTATCTATAACGTGCCTGAAACCTATGGTTTTTTTAGTGAATATATGTATAGACACGTACTCCGTCAAAATATGTGCAAGAATAATTTATTTTGCTTGCATAAACTCGTCATTACGCATTTCGGTCACCAAACGTGACCTTGATCATATATATGTATATTCATAGCTCTTCGAAGAGCCTTTGTGGCGCTCTGATCACATGTCCCAATCATGCCTTCGGAAACTGGAGACAGGCAGCAAAAGTGTCCGCCATCTGCGTTGGTGATGTACGAACAACACCTGGCCATTCAGAAGGCCCAGTCTCTACAGTGACATCAGTTCCTGACGAGCGATGGGCCACATGTCGGAAATGTGAGGAATCTCACGTAAAGGACTTCCAGAATTTTGGTATTCACCATGTGTCCTTTGCTGGTCACAACATAAAAGGGTTCAGCATCGAATCAAGCATCACATTTTTGTTTTTTAGACTGAGAAACAAGCACTCGTTCTCCTCCAGTGAAAGTTCCATATTTTATATGTCGATGCTTGTCTGCATAGGCCTACATTTTCCTTTTACAATTTAAGGGCCAGATGTATCAAGCGTTTTCCTGTTCACTGCGAATCGACCTGTTTGCGAACAGGAAAAAACCTTTTGGGATATATCCTCCCAAAAGGCAATTTCAAAATAGGGAATCGCAAGTTTTGCAATTACCTATTTTGAGAATGCATTTAGGGAGTCGCAATTTACGATTCTCTAAATGCAATGCACCCTGCAATGACCCTGCTTTAAGGAATCGCAATTCACCACCACCTTCAAGTTGGTAGTAAATTGCAAATCCTTCGAAAAATGCACAATTTTGGAATTTTCTAGGTGCCGTGTGGCGCACATACATGCCCTTAGAGCATGTATGTGTACCACATGTGCACACATACATATTTCAGAGGTGCAACAGGGTGTCCTTTTGGTACCCTTGCAACCTTTTGGGTACTTGCAACTTGCGCATGCAATATCCATTCATTCCTATGGGCCTGTAGGCCCATAGGAATGAATGTGAAGGCATTCCTTAATAGCGAATAGCAATTTGAGACTCGCTATTAAGGAATATGTAGGAATGGCAAAATATTTGCAGAAACCTACATACATTGCATTCTGTGAGTCTATAATAGCGAATAGGTAAAATTCGCTTTTATCGCCTCGTAAAATATAATCTTGATACATCTTGCCCTAAGTCTTTTATACTGGTTTCTTCCTCAGAACTTGATCTTCTGTTGATCCATTGAAATAACTTGGTCGTCATGGCTCACCCAAACATCAAGGTTGCAGGGCTTTCACCTGTGGTCGAATGAGGGGCCAAATGGTAAGCTTAAAGAGTAGAATTCAAAACAGTTTTACAGTCATGCTTTTCCAATGGAGCATGCTGAACAGCTTTCTTAAGTGTACTCATGAAACGCTCGACAAGACCATTGTCCTGTGGCAAAAGAGGTGTGCTGTTCTGGTGCTTCACATTAAGATGACTGTGAAAATCTCTGGATTCTCGACTATGGAAAGGTGGGATATCGTCACATTTTAAGATCGCTGAGAAGATGCCATCTAATCTCTCAATGACTCTTTCTTGAGTGATAGATGGGACATTGTCTGTCAATGGAAAACAGGAGTATTCATCAACAATTTCCAGCAGAAGATGTCCAGTGTCAAAAGGACCAAAGATGTTAATGACAATTCTTTCCCATGCTTGATTTGGCAACTCTGACATGTTTAAGGTGTGTTGACTGGTTTCCAATGAAAGGCAGTTGCATACATGGCTGGTCTTCAATTCTCTTTCAACTCTCTCAATCAGACTCGGAAACCAGACTCTGTCTCGGAGAGCTCGTTTTGTGGCAACGATTCCATGATTTCAATTATCTGTCATTGCAGACTCTACGGTATAACAATTCTCGAACCTCCCAAGATAATACCTTCTTGAGTAATGGACAGTTCATCTTTGACATTTCTAAACTTCTGGTATTCACTGTCACTGGTAAGAGGTCGAGTGTGTCAAGTTCCAAGACTGATGCGTTATAATGTCTTTTAGTTTTAACATGTCACTATCTTGACTCATGGCAATGACAATTTGTTCGAACAAAATGACAGTGGGTGTGCTTGATTTCACAATGAAATTTGTGTAGGTTTTCAGCATTCCTAGAAGGGGTACCATGGCACTATAGAGCTTGAGAAGTACTCAGAAGGGTTTTGATCTTTCCCTGGGTGGTGCTTGATTGTGTAGTTGTAGTCTTGTAATCGTTGACCCCAATGTTCACTCTGAGGAGGCATCTTGGCCTTTGGATTGCCAAAGAGGGTCAACAATGCTGGATGATTCATTACAAGCAAAAAAGGCTTTCCATATAAGAATACGTGAAAATGTTCACAAGCCCACACCAGTGCTAAACTTTATTTCTCAGGTTCTGAATGAGCAAGTTCAGTTTGCGGCAAATGTCTGCTTACATATGCCACAATATGTCGAGTATTTGGGTGTCTGCTGTGCTGTGCAAAGATTGCGCCTAACCCGACTGGGCTATAATCAACAACAACCTCGGTATCAATCTTTGGCTCAAAGTATGCCATTTCAGTAGCATTCTCAATAGCTTGTTTGATTTTCTTGAAGCTGTGCTCACATTCACGTGACCAATGAAATAAAACATACTTTTTCATCAAGTCTCTCAGCAGGGAACTTACAGTGGCAAAGTCTAGTATGGTTATAGAACAGTAGCTGTCCATACCAAGGAATGAACGTAGCATGGAAACATCTTGTGGAGGACAGGCAGTTGACAACGCTTTCACTTTAGCTGGATGCGGTGTCATACCCCCTTCAGAAAAGATATGGCCAAAGAATTTTAGCTTTCTCTTATGGAAGTCACATTTCACAGCATTCAAAGTTATACCTTCATCAACGAGTAAACAACATACATGTGTGCAAACTTTATTGTGCTTCTTTATTGTAGCTCCTAAAGTCCACGTCATCACTATAATTTAAACCATCCATGACAGGCTGTATGATACGTCACTTGACATCTTGAAAAAGCTTTGCAGCTGAAAACTTAGGGCCTTATTACGAGTGTAGTAGTCTTGCAGCGGGCCGCCATGCCAGCACCCCACTGCAAGACCACCAAACCCGTAGTCAGACCACCTGCAGAATTGATCCTGTGTGGGCAGTTCTGGTGTGGGGGGCCCATGGCGGTGCATATCCAAGGTGTGCCTTAGACATGGACTGCCATGAGACAACATGTGCCCCCCTGCATGCATTCCCAGGCTTATAGGCAACAGGAGTTACCTCACCACCATCCTTTCCATGGCAGGCTCACCAACATGGAAATGATGGCAGTGAGGCAACTCGTATTATGCTTGGCAGTGCCACAGTGTCACCGCCAGCATATTGCTGACTGTGACCACTGCACAACCATCATGGGATCACGGATACCCGTTGGTTGAAGCAGTCCTGTGACAGTCCAATTTCCCAAGTCATAATAGGGTGGATGGACCGCCAGTCTGGTGGTCCACAGACTGCCACCCCGCCAATAGGGCAGTTCAATGGACCACCGTAGTTGTTATAAAGCCCTTAATATTTTATATCGGAACAGGCTGATATGTTTAGAAAAGGTTGTAATCTACCTGCAATTCTCCTTAAATTCCAATATCCTTTATTCAAATCAAGGCGAAAGAAGACCTTTGCACCATTTAATTGTGTTTTTATGTCGGCAATGTGCGGACCTGGATGTCATTCTCTTATTCTCTTTCAATGGCCGTCTTCGCTTGACGCATGTCAACACACATGCATACATCACCTTCACTGTCCTTTTTTGGGTACTACCACTATGGGAGAACTCATGCCGTTGAACTAGTGTAACACGCAATAATATAATGCTGGAGTAAGGATTTAAGCTCTTTTTCAACAGCTTCCTATAAACGAAACACAATTCCTCTGTGTCTTTGAGCAACAGGAAGGACTTTCTCATTTATGCATAATTGTACTTTCAGAGTCATGAATTTTCATAACCGATGAAACAAGGAAGGGAACTGACCTACTATTTCATGATGCACATTCATGTTTCAGTTCACGATATCAGTCCCATATTAGCAGCTCTGCTGAGGCTGAGTAGTCAGGCACATGACGCCATACCTTAAAGTGCTTCTACTTTTCTTTTCTTATGTTTCATTGTTGTCACAAATGAACCTTGACTTTTTAATGGCGTTGATACAGCCCATGTATACACTTTAGTTTTCGATGGAGTAAGTCAGGGCAATGGAGATAGTTCATTGTAGTTCTTCTCAGGCATAATGTTTATCAATGCACCACTGTCAATAATAAAAGGTATTGAGCAACAGTTTACTTTTATTGTATTCTTCAGACAATGTATGACTTGGGTGCTTTTTCATGTTGACTTTTCATTGACCTGAAATCTCCATCACATGCAAATGTTTTTATGAGGTAAACATCGACCACACACAACCATCTTCTTCACTTTCACTTAATATTGATACTGAAAAACGTTTTGATGATGATTTAGATGATGATCAACCTTTTTTTATGTCAATTTGCCTCAGCTAGTGTTGTTGCTTGGCCTTTTGGCCGTGCATTGGATGTCGCTTTTGAACATCCGAGCAGCCATTTTCTCTTGCACACCGTGATGCACTTACTTTTTCCTTCACCTTGCAAACCATTACAAAGTGGTTCTCCTTCCCACAGCCTTTGCAAATCTGTAAATAGCGGGACATTTACCTTCAAGTGAAAATGAAAATCCACACCTGAAGCACAACTTCTTTTTCCATTAAGACATCACTTTGTCCTTCTGCCATGTGCTTTTGCTTACTTTTCATGTTCATGACTGACTCACTCTGGACACCTCTGGCCTCCATGTCAGCAGCTTGTCGATCAGCACACTCTTTAGCTCCCACAGCCAAAAGAACACGCTCCAGACTAGAAGTTTCTCACAGCTTTCGTTGTCTGAATCAATCTGACAATCTGGTGATAGGGAGATACACGGTGGCCAAACACTCTCCCTTATTCCTATCATTCATTTATTTATTTATTTTTTATTTAATGCGTTTTTATATAGCGCTGACTTTACCCGAAGGTGTCAGAGCGCTTCACAATAGGAACAGTAACGATACATAAGGAGAAAAATTACAAGTGAGCATGTTACAAAAGCAAACGTTACGTTACATGAGGCAATAGTGACAATTGTGCAAGTATCAAGAGCAAACAAAATACAAGAGGTAGCAAATTATACGTTACAAAAGGAAAAAGTGACGTGTGCAGGTTACAAGAGAATACAAAGTACACGTGGAGGTAAAAAATTGCAATAAATGGCAGACACTCAAAACACTAAAACAAAAGTTACGTTACATGAGGCAGTGGTGGCCGTTGTGCATGTATCAAAAGCAACAAAATACAAGAGGTAGCAAACGCTACGTTACAAAAGGAAAGGTGACATGTGTGCATGTTACAAAAGAGTACAAAGTACAAGTAGAGGTATAATACTGCACTAAATGGCAGACACTCAAAACACAAAAACACACTGTTCATGGACCTATCATCGGCCTTTGACTGTGTGAACAGGGCCAAGTTATGGCACATCCTTATTACTCGGGCCTAGATGTGGTGTTAGTGAATTTTCTTCACTATTTTCACAAGAGTATGAAGGCAAGGGCATGGGTTCATATCAATCAAAAGGGGGAGGTTTTGGGTGATATAAGTATTCACTGTGGGGTGAGACAGTATTGTGCGTTGGCCCCTCTCCTACTCATCCTATACATCAAAGACCTTCCTCCTTCCCTAGTTCATGCCTCACCTGATATACCCATCATAAAGGGTAAGCCCTTGTCAGCACTATTGTATGCAGATGACGCAGTGCTCATTGCACGTATCCCAAGGGCACTACAACACCTCGTACATGCTTTTGCTGACATCATGGCCTCCTTATATTTACAGACCAACTTTGTAAAGTCCCATGTTTTGTCATGCAGACCTATGTCAACTATGGCAATTAGCACCCATCTCTTGACCATCATCAATCCTTTCCCTTACATAGGCATCTACTTCTCCAACCATGGGTCCGGGTCCCCTAATATTGCATACCGTACCTCAAAACTTTCTATGGCTATCAGGTCCCTCTGCAGTATTCCCTAACCTTTGGGAGGTAGCTCCTTTGCTCCGCTACTACAAATACATACATCCCAATGTTTGTGAATTGCCATGGCTGGTGCTGAGGTGTGGGGAGTCGTGATTGTATGGCTATTGAACAAGAAGAAAAAAGATTTTTTAGAAAGCCTCTATCTGTTCCTTTTTCTGCCTCACATTTTATCTGGCACAAGCATCTTGAGCTACCTTATATAGGTGATCTGATACGGGTGCGGACTGCCTTATTGTGACTTTTGATTTGACAGAATCCTGAGGCTCCCCAAACAAGAGAAATTAACAAGAGAAATCATAGTGGACTGCCTCTCTCTGGACAGAGTTGTACATATCCCAAGGAATGCAAATGTTAAGGATGTTTACTGTAAGATTGTGATGCAATCCATTTTCTCAGACCTATCAGTATGTGTCAGCACTAACAAGAGGAGGGTGACCAATGCTTTTTATAACTTTGAGAAATCACAGGAGTTAAGAGATCTGGCGTGGAAACCCACTATGACCAGATACCCCAATTTGTGGGATTTGAACTGTACTACCGATTATATTTTGTGTGCCCGCATTTGATGGGACCACACTTTACTATTTCGCCCCAGATCTGACACTGTTAAATACTTGATGTGTTTCCCTGTGGATTTTACACATAACCTCGATTCCTTGCCTTCTCCTTCTGAAAACTCCTCTGGGCAATCAATGCTTCATTTTATCTTTTTTGGGAAATTTTATGCGGTGTAAACTAGTTTTTTTTTATCCCCACTTTAAAAAAAATACTGATGCAATATTAACCAATGCAGACATGCTATTAGATTTCTGCTACTTTTAATTAATGATTAGGCTATTTTGCACATTGGGTCCTTTTTTTTAAATCTGCCATAAGAGCACGTAGGACTGTGTTGTTTTGACACATTGCCGCTATTATACTCTATTGTTTCATTGTGTATCTTATGCAGTCTGTATCTGACATGATTTAGTAATTGTTCTATTGTTTGCCTTGTATTACGAAAATGCTTTTATGGATGGTATAATGCTTCCGAATAAAGATTATTATTGATTGATTGAATCTGTCAATAGCCCTGGGGCATCATTAAATTCACTGAACTTAATGTGCTTGATGAGCGTATCCAGTCTCTCAAATAATTTGTTGATTGTTTCACCAAATTTCTGTTATCATTGACTGAAAATGTACCTTTCGTAATCTACATTTGCCATTGGATTGAACTTCAGATTCAAGGCTTCTTTGATCTGACGGTATGTAGTATCGTCAGCTCACCGTATTTTCTTTATGACTTATTTCACACTTTCACCAGCAAGATCTCCATCAACATAACCATGTGGGAATTAAACTGATTGCAGTATAGCATTTTCTATAGATACAAATGATTGCTCTCAGTACCTCTACATAGACGCATGTCTCCCCTTACACCTGGCTTTAACTCTTTAGTTTCTAGTATATAAGTGCAAGCTCTTTGTTCTGAATATTGTGTTTTTCTTTCTCATTCCCACAAGTACATCCCTCTATATTTCTGCCACCCCTGTCACATTCAATATTAACGAGTGGTGTATCTGTCAGCGTTGCATTGAAGCGGTTGTAGTACAGATATTAGTGCCTGTGACAGTGACAGTGTTGTTTCTGATGTATTCCATCTGTAGTGCTTGAAGTCACTTCTAACCAAGCATCATATCACTGCTCTGTGCCCGTGGAGTTCGACCTACTATAAACAGACCATTTCTTTGTCAAAAATATTTAACATCTATATCCAATTCATTACCACTTGTTTCATTGATCTTTATAGGATTTTTTTTTGAAGTTTTATATAGTGTGAACTTGACCCGAAGGTACTGGAGTGCTTTACAAGAGCATCAGTTACATTGCACAGGGACACATTCCTTTTCTTTTTCTGTAGGCACGAGGAGATAAAGAGTCCGATTTAGATTTCGGAGGACAGGTTACACCTTTACAACAGGGAGGGATATCCCATCCGCCAAAATATAAATCTCATAATATTCTATGGGATTTATATTTCGGCAGATGGGATTTCCATCACCGTTGTGATGAAGTAACCTGCCAGAATCTTAATCAGGCCCTAATTGATTTGCCCAGAATCACAGGATGTTGAGCCCATGCTGAGACTCAAACCTGGTTCCCAAGTTCCAAAGTCGGCAGCTCCTCTCTAAGTGTACCCTACCAGCATTCAAACGTGGAATGTGCAGTTTACATATAAAATTTTTCACAGATGTATGCTTTTTCGGTAGCTGCATTGTAAGTATTTGATGAACAGCATACAGGGTCGGTCTGGCGTATGGGGGAATCAGGTAGTGCCCGATGGGCTGGTCTCACAGGTCAGTGTATTGCCCGGTTTTCTGGTTGTTTGTAGGACAATTTTATTGTCTGGTGGGCCACTTTTTATTGTTGATTTCCCTGATATTAAAACAAACATTGCCTAATAGCAAGCTTCAACCCATGCAATGTTCCAAGCCCTACAAACCACTAAACAGCTTGTCATTACAAGTCCAAACCTGCCCCAATTGGCAAACAAATGCCACTTTCTAGGTATATAGTTCATTATTAGGGTCCACTTTTATTTTGGTGTCCGGGTCTATTTTGTGTCCCAGCCTGATGTCATCAACAATACGGTATTTATGTATGTTCTCTTGATACATCATCTGCATTTTAAGTTGAATGAACATTAGCTTTAAGACATTCAGTGCAAAATAAAATAACATTGGTTCAAACATTTGATTATAACGCAAATAGAATTCATGTAAACAACATTTATGCAGTGTATACTCTCTGTTAAAAAAAACCCTTGTTTCTGTGGGCATTTTTATAGAAAAAAATCAAAGATGAAATGTCTAAGCAGTGTTGACAGCAGAACCAAAGGCATGACAACTTGATTTTCTTGATGTATTCAAATTTTTCTCCTGCAGTACAGTACTTTAGAGTTGTCCATCTTAATTTGAGAATCAGTAATAGCATTTGCCTCTAAAGCCCATGACACTTTATATATCAGGCTGTGCTTGCACTAACTGTATTACCATTTGACATCGTTTACTTTCCGTTGTGGTGAGCCCCTCGCCTTTGCTTGGCAGCAGAATATTTCCTACCCTCATTTCTTATGAATATGGAGAGCTGCAGATGCATGTCTATTCGTATTCTAAAGCAATATCAAAGGAATACATGATATACTTCTAAAACAAAAAAACGCGTACACACCTCAAGCAAGCTGTTCTTATAATTTTTTATCACCTCACAGCAAATGTCTTGGCCTGATTATAGGTATGGCATGCAGGCTTCAATGCATCACGGTGGCTGAGGTCTTACTTCTGTCACCCTGGGCAGACTCGATCCAGCCCATCATATGTATAGATCTTTGGGGAATATTTACAAGCCCCTATCGCCATCACAACGTCACTTTTACTGACCTTGTGGAATCAATATGTGCTTCGCCCTTTTTACAAGGCAGCATTAAGCCACTTAACGTGGCTTAGTGCTGCCTTGTAATTAAGGCACCCTTTCACCTATACTTAGAGTGAAAGTAGAGGGTGATGGGTGTTGCGGTGGAAATTCCACCACAACACCCATTGATTTTGATGCTACCCCACATTTACCAGGGTGGCGTAAATATGGGGTTGCGCCAAAATTCAGACCAAAAAAAACCTGGTCTTACCCTTGCGAAAGAAGCAGAAATGTTTTATTTCTCTTCGTTTTTGCTGTTTGTATGTGTTCTGCATTGTGCAGCACACATAGATACAGCAACACACCATTGCTTGTTTATGGGCAGGAAGGTGTCTCTTCCTGCACATAAACAATCTTTTTTTTTTAAATGACACGTTGTAAATTCTATGTGTGCTGCATTCTGCAGCCCACCTACAAGTTTCAAAACGCCATTTGTGATTGTTTATGTGCAGAAAGGTGTCCCATCCTCCTCATAAACAATCACCAATGGTGTTTTGCACACAAACAATCTTTCCCTGCAATGCAGGCACCCTTTCTCAATTGTGCAGGAGTGGCTGCGTTTTCATTAGGCAGCTCCATTTAGCCCTATCGCAGTGTGAAACACAGGGCTGGACCGTATTCTTGTGAATACAGTGCAGCCCTACGTTTCTGAAGTGGCAGAGTGCGGTGTTAAGCCAACAAGGCCAACGCTGTGCTCCGTCACTTCATTGTGAATATGCCCCTCTGTGCATCCACAGAGCCACTGCCGTGGCTTCTGTTTTACCTGGCAGTGGCAGACAGAATAAAGGGCATCTAGCTGTCCACTCTAAATAGGGCCTAGAGGTCTGATGCCCTTACCAATCATGCCATTGGCAAATGTTTTCCGATAGTGGTGACTGTATGGGCACTGCCCTCAGGAAACTTACGGACATTCTGACTCATAATTGAACAGGCGCACCCAGGGTTTTTCAGACAGGGCACTTTATGTTTGTGACATAGTACCCTCTCCACCATACTCTAATTCAGACCCTAGGACTTAGATGGTCAAATAATATTATAGATAAATGGTGCTCAACTCCAGCTCCGAAAAAATAAATTGAATAAGAGGCCCATTCACAAAAAGAATCTTAACCAGGTTGTACACACTCTGGTAATCTTCAGACTCAAATATGGAACCTCGATCCTCACTGGCCTCCCTACTGTACAGTTAGCCCCATTGAAATCAACTCTTCATGAAAATTTGCAACCGATTACAGATATAATGTATTTTG
The DNA here is from genome assembly GCF_964204655.1 of Triturus cristatus. Taxonomy (NCBI): domain Eukaryota; kingdom Metazoa; phylum Chordata; class Amphibia; order Caudata; family Salamandridae; genus Triturus; species Triturus cristatus. Next base: position 624,678,028 of record NC_140588.1, on the reverse strand, counting down.
ACCATATCACACTTGTACTTAACAAACCTAAATGTATTCCACTTCAAGCTTAATACATTTTCGGATCTACCTGCATCATATTGAAAGCTCTAAATCTCAACTACTATCACCCCAGAGAAAAAGAATGTAATACTTTTAGGCAGATGGAAATACCTTCACTGGTCTAGAAATCTCCACTTCTAAACAGTTTGCTGGCACAAAGCCTCCCCTCTAACACACTCTTTTTCATGATTTCTTCCAAAGATTTGGATTGGTTTTCTAACATACATGAGACAAACAGAACCTTCTCAATCTTCAAAGAAGGTAGCAGCTATTTGGCCGGCTGCTGGGTAAATTATGACTTTTCACCTCTATTTACTTGCCCGCTGGCTAAATGGTAAAAATGATTTACTAATTTGCCGGCAGCCTTTCAAATAGCACATACCTTCAATTTTTACCCAGCAGCTGGCCAAATAATAGAGATTTTCCAGTGTTTGGCCGGTGACTGTGCCAATAGCAAAACAAAATTCACTATTTGCCTGGCTGCTGGCTAAATAGTAGACATTCTGCACTGTTTGACCGCGCGAGTGAAACAGCAAGGAATCTTCATTATTTATCTGGCCACTGGCTAAATGGCAGAGATTATGTACTGTTTGGCGGGCATCCATGAAAATTGCCCATGGAATCATTACTATTTACCTAGGCTATTTGCATATAAAAAATACAATCGTTAGGAATATCGAAGGTGAAACTTGTATTTTCAGTGTTGTTTTTAATTGGGGGCAACAAATATCGATGTTCAAAATATTGTTGTATGTAATGTTGTTTGTAAGTGTTAATTAGTATATAATTTATTGTAGTGTATTTGATTGTATATGTGTATTATATATTATTTGTGTTTTGTATTTATAAAATTATTGAAATGTTTGTTTTTTATTTGTAATAAGGTGTATAATTATTTGTTGAGTATTTTTTTCTGCAGCAGTGTATTGGGTTTTTAGGGATAAGGGTAGGGAGCTTTTACAAATATTTATGTTATAAATTCTAAGTGAGTAACTTTAAAGGTATGCAAATTAATAATTTAGAATTGTTACATTTATTTTGTTATAATATTTTTTATATATTTTAATTTGATGTCAATTACAATAAACATTAATAGTATTAAATAAGTAAAAGAAATATTATAACATTTATAACATATTTTATGAAAGTAGAATATTTGGAAATATTTATGTTAAAACATTTTGTTTTTTTTTAAATATTTAAAATTGTGTAATATTTTTTACTTCTTTTGATTTAAAAACTAAATTGTAGTTACATTTGTCGTAAACAAATATGAAATGTATTTACATTTCTTTTATGTACGATTGTTAATTTTGTTTAATGATTTTAATTTCTGTTTATTCTTTAAAGTTTATGAATAGTAGTAAATATGTTCAACAATATGTTAATTTTTTATAGCCATTGAAATATGTACGTAATGGTTTCTAGTTTAGATTAGGGTGTTTATAGATAGCATTTCAGTAAATTGTACATAAAACAAGTATTTGTGGATTGATTGTGCCCCCACAGTGGGCAGAAAGCCACTAGACACCAGGGAGTTTTAGATGTATATGCTGGGGAGTGGCCCCATGGGCAAGGATTGCTCCCCTTTATTGGCGCATTGTTTTGGCAGTTTTCTGCCATAGACATATTTTTAGACCTATCTGCCCGAGGGGGGCAGAAAGTTACTAGACACCAGGGAATTTTAAACCGATATGTCGGGGTGCAGCCCCTTTGGGAAAGGCCTCATTATGGGGTCAATATTTTTGCCATTTTCCACCATCCTAGAGGCAGATAGGCTATATTTGTATGCAAACTAGACACCAGGGAAGGTTTTAGTGTGTTTGTGAACAGGAGTTTAGCTGAGGGTCCGCTTGTACTGGTGTTTGGCTGACTGTGTGTGTACTCGCATTTGCCTGGTGGTGTGTGTAGACTGGTGCTTGGTTGATGCTGTGTATGAAATGGTGCTTGCTGTGTGTGTAGACTGGTACTTGCTTGGCTGGTGGTGTGCATGGACTGGTGTTTTGCTGGTGGTATGTGGCTGGCAGTGTGCGGAGAAGTGCTTGGATGGCAGTGTGTGTGGAATGGTGCTTTCCTGACAGTGTGTGTGGCCTGTCGCTTGGCAGATGGTATGTGTGGCTGGCTGTGTGTGTAGACTAGCACTGGGCTGGAGGTGTGAGTGCACTGCTGTTTGGCTGGCGATGTGTTTGAACTGCGAATTTTGTGGGTTGTGTGTGTCAACTGACTTCTGGCTGGCAATGTGTGTGGCTGACATTTGAGTGGTGATAGGCTGACATAGGTTTATCATAATGTTAACTGTTTTATTCCTTCCTGGTCATCATTTGCAATTGTAATTGTAATGTTTTATTTCTCCTTTTTCTTCTGGTGCTAAGCTTTTGATTTCCTGTGCTGTGACTCCTGTTTGCCATTTTGGCACTGGTAGATCAGTAGTTGCATGTGTTTGGTAAGAAAACGTTTTTGTACTGTTTACTGTAAATGATTATCATGTCACTGCATGAATGGAATTTTTGTAAATGCTGTAATAATAGCAGCATATTCAGCTTCTGTTTTACTGAGTGTGAAATTTCCCTTGCATTTGTGCACAATGTGAATTGTGTTCTCTTGTGTGCTCCTAGGGTAGCTTTTGAAGAAAACGTGATCTTTAACATCTCGAATCCTTTCCATGGCAATATTACACTCTGGAAACGATTCATTGACGACATACTGATCTTTTGGCATGGTACACACACTGATTGTGTAGACTTCATTAAATGGATCAATGAACAAAATGAATATCTCAGATTTTCCCACACAATATCAGAACGTTCAGTACCATTCCTGGACCTGAACATCACACTATTAGATGGTACTCTTAGCACAACATTATATAAAAAAACAACCGATCGCAATAGTCTACTGCGCTATGATAGCCATCATCCCAAAACATTGAGGGACAATCTACAATTTGGTCAGTTCCTACGCATTAGACGTAATTGCACAAGGGTGGCAGACTACAACACAGAGGCTAGAGTTTTATCATCTAATCTGAAGGCTAGGGGTTATCCCGAAAGACAGGTCCATAACTCCATGAAAAGAGCTAGGAACAACCCACGAGAGGCACTCCTTGAGACACGAATGAAACCCGAAACTGACATACTTACCTGTGTCACTTCCTTTACACCTGATTCTACTAGAATTAAGAAAATTATTCTGAAAAACTGGAGTATTCTAGAGACAGGCAGCCTGAATATACCCAAACCAAGGTTTGCATACAAGAGAACACAAAACATCAAGGACCTACTGGTCCACACAAGACCAAAATTGAATATGACCAAAACACAATGCACTTTGTGGGATTTACCCACAGTAAGAGGTCACTTCCCTTGTGGTTCATGTGTGGCCTGTAACTTGACCACCACCACCAAGAACATCACTTTCAACAATGATTTTCACTGGGTTTTGACCAGACACACTAATTGCAACACAAAGAATTGTATCTACATGATTACATGCCCTTGTGACCTATATTACATAGGTATGACTACTCGCACGATCAAGACTAGGAGTACGGAGCACAGAAGCAACATACGCTGTCAGAGAGTGACGACTAGACTCTACACACACTTCAAGGAAATGCAACACCATGCTGATTCAATGAGCTGGGTAGTCTTAGAGGCTCATCCGCAGATCTCCAAAAATGCATTGTTCAGGCTTGAGCAGAGATGGGTCCTCAGATTATCCACACACCTGACGGGTCTTAACGACGACATCCCATGGGGTGCACTCACTGGATGAGATCCTCCCGGCCTTAGCTTTAATCCTTAACCTCAACCCGAGAATGATCACCCACTTAGACTTGACTGATATTCCATACAGTCTTCCAGACACGTCCCGCGGTCTGTGCCCTTTGCCACACTTTCCGGCACCTCGGATGACCTCCTTAATAGGCCTCCTTGTCCCGCGTAGCCCCCTCTGGCACCCCTTTCTACATTGTGGACTTATCTTTGTCCCTTGGGCTTGATTTTCAATTTTTAATTTTTAATTTTATTTCAATCATTCACTTTCTAGCGGGCCACGCCGCCATGGTCTTTACCAACCCGGTGTGCCTTTCGCTGGATATATAACTCTCTCCCGGTCATAGATGGTCACTGCGGCCGCAGCGGCCACTCCGGGCTTTCTGCTAGGCACTTCTGGTCACATGACGTTCTTTACGTCAGCAGGATGCAACCACCCTAGCTTCCTTCCCATTCCATCATGGCTGCCCCGGCCGTATTATCTCCACCATTGGGGACCCGCGCCAGCGGTCACATGATGCTACACACGTCATCCCCATGCAGCATATCAGGCTCACACCCGTTCTTACCTCAACCATCCCAGGGCCGGCGGTAGGGGTAGGTTCAGGAGTACATGCGTTTAACGACGCGGGTGAGTACTACACGCATCCTCCACCCTGGTCCAGACCCTTACTGAGGTGAGACTTTTATTACGGAGCGGTTTTGGCACCTACTCCATTGTCGTGACTTCATGGGCGCTACCATCCATGCCCTGGCCCACTTACAATGAGGGGTGGCGGCACTTGTCCCTCACACCAGGAGGACAGCACGGGCGTGTTACGACACACCCCCCCCCTATGCACCTGGCTTTTGCGCCGTCTGCCCCTTGTTTTGCTGGGTTACCATGGCTGCACACCATACCGCCCGTGTTAGTTTACTACGAGGTGATGGGCCGCCCTGACTCTCCTTGGTCTCTCTCACCTCCGTGGGCTTCGTGGATTGACCCTCCATACTCCTTTTAGTACCGGTTCCGGTACCACGGGTTTCTACATATATTTTAATCCTTTTTCCTCACCCTTCCGGCATTAATCTTTAGGACCCACATTGGAGTCCATCATACCCGCCGGTCACTGCTGCAAGATTGCCTTGATAGCAGTTTAGGTGAGTTTTCCCTCTACTGCTTTGATTGAATTTTTCCGTTTACTGCATTGATTGTTTTTATCACATTACTGTGAACTACTTTATACCTTCCACCTGGGTAACTGTTATTTACCCGCACCCTTGTTTGTCCCCAATGACACTATGAGCCTCCTAATGACTAGAGTCTGTTTCATCATGTGAGTGCATTTCAATGTGTTGTTTATTGTCACGTTTTTGTTGTTTTTTGTCTTCCCTTGTAGGTTACCTTATTGCACCTGTTAGGTATGTAGATTAGTCACTTACCTTTTGTTGTAGATAGTTCTTATTATTGATCCTGAGGAAGTGCCCTGACCATTTTTTGGCTACCAAGGCACGAAACATGTCGATCTTTTTAAGAGTAGGGTAAGCATAAATAGCTACATAATCACTAGTGCCTATACCCACCTCAACTTTCATTGTTTTTAATTAGGCTGTTTACCACTTTAATAAAATTCACGTGTGGACTAACAGTACCTATTTTATACATTCATTTACATCTACACATTCTAGGGCCCCTTACCCCCACGGCACCCTTCGGCAGGAACAAAAGATCCCCGCCAAAGAGCCCCAATATTGGGAGCCCGTCAGGAATTGCAGCGCCGACCTGACGAGGGGCAGGCTCAAATGATGAAGCATGACACCTAGCTTGCTGGGTGTGTGAGAGCCCTAGTTCCAAAAAGGGTTTCCCCCCTTTTTCTTTCTTGACCTGTACTACTCATGACCAGGCTTTACTCTCTGTGACACGTGACAGTACATCCCTTGTTTCCTTCTTCCCCCCCCCCCCTCTCTTTCTCGATTAGAGGAACTGTGTACATTTTTGTATTAGTGTGTGTGGCCTGTCGCTTGGCGGATGGTATGTGTGGCTGGCTGTGTGTGTAGACTAGCACTGGGCTGGAGGTGTGAGTGCACTGCTGTTTGGCTGGCGGTGTGTTTGAACTGCGAATTTTGTGGGTTGTGTGTGTCAACTGACTTCTGGCTGGCAATGTGTGTGGCTGACATTTGAGTGGTGATAGGCTGACATAGGTTTATCATAATGCTAACTGTTTTATTCCTTTCTGGTCATCATTTGCAATTGTAATTGTAATGTTTTATTTCTCCTTTTTCTTCTGGTGCTAAGCTTTTGATTTCCTGTGCTGTGACTCCTGTTTGCCATTTTGGCACTGGTAGATCAGTAGTTGCATGTGTTTGGTAAGAAAACGTTTTTGTACTGTTTACTGTAAATGATTATCATGTCACTGCATGAATGGAATTTTTGTAAATGCTGTAATAATAGCAGCATATTCAGCTTCTGTTTTACTGAGTGTGAAATTCCCCTTGCATTTGTGCACAATGTGAATTGTGTTCTCTTGTGTGCAATTTTCTATTGTACTTCCTTTCTAGGTGGATATCGTTGGTGCTTGTTATGTCTGTGCCTAGTAAGTGGTTGTGAGTCTAGCTGTCTCTGGCAAGTGAGTGGTATTGTTTTTCAATATATTGGTCTCGGTGTGGTTTGTATTGATTGACTTTTCCTTTCAGATTACCAGTAGTTTTACTTTCCATTTGACAAAGCCATACTTTGTAAATTACTTATTTTACATAGTGTTGGGCACTGTTGACTTATTTGTCAAGCTACGTTTCTTAGTAAGGATTATGTCTAGCTGCAGGATTACTGCTCTGCAGGTTTCTGTTATGCTTTTCAAATCTTCCTCTGACCATGATTATGAGACTGACTCTGCGTCTGAGGCAGAGTAGGAAGTCCAGGATTCTGACAGTTAATTTTCTGTCCAAGAGGAGTCATCTGATGATGAAGCCACTTTCAGTGTAGAGGAAGTGCCTCTTTTAGAGAAGGACACTAATGTGCCAATAGTGCAGCAAGGAGCATCTGGATTGCAGCCTGAGGTTAAAAGGCTTCCCATTGGAAGAGCTGAACTCTGGGCTGCCCCATTAATGGAAAAACAACAGTTGATGGACAGAATGCAGAACAATGTCACTACGCCACTGGAGTCAAGCTATCTTGGCTGAAGAGGGGTGAAACCCCGAAACGGGTCCTAGGATGCTTGATTCCGGTCCAGGGAAGACATGGCTTGGCAGTTCGGGCTGGACTGTTCCCATGAGGCACAGGGTCAAGACTGATTTGCATATGGCCATGTCTGAACTGGGGTGGCGTGGTGAGCAAAATAACGATGGATAAAACCCAGATCTGTGACTGGGGGTGAATGTTATGCCAATGTGCAACATTCCGTCCATCATCTTGTGTGTTTTGCTGTTCGCCCTATGTGGGAAGGGTATGCCCTGACGTGGGTCCCGCGCTCACTACGCCACTGGAGTCAAGCTATCCTGGCTGAAGAGGGGTGAAACCCCGAAACCGGTCCTAGGATGCTTGATTCCGGTCCAGGGAAGACATGACTTGGCAGTTCAGGCTGGACTGTTCCCATGAGGCACAGGGTCAAGACTGATTTGCATATGGCCATGTCTGGACTGGGGTGGCGTGGTGAGCAAAATAACGATGGATTAAACCCAGATCTGTGACTGGGGGTGAATGTTATGCCAGTGTGCAACATTCCAGTCCATCATCTTGTGTGTTTTGCCCCATTAATGGTGCAGCCGGTGTTTCCTGCCTTTATTGGTGTTGCAGGGTGTAGAGTGAGTACTATAACCTTTTTACCTATAACTTTCTATCAGTTGTTTGTGGATGATGTATTTTTGGATGAGATTGGTGACCAGACTAATTTGTATGCTGAACAGTATTTGAGGGACAACAGTGCCAGACTTTAGCACCACTCTAGAGCTACCTGGTGGACGCCAACAAATCTAGATGTGTTGAGGAAGTTCTTGGGTTGAACTTTTTTGATGGGCTTAATAAGGAAGCTGTTGCTGTCTTCATATTGGTCTCTAGTCCCTTGATGGCAATGGCTATATTTCCTACAACCAAGAGTTGTGATTGGTATTTGCTTCTTCTTCAGATGCTGCATTTTGTTGAAAATGCTTCAGCGTTGCCAAAAGATCACCCTGATTGTGACCATATTTTTAAGATTCGGCCTGTTCTTGACCACTTTGTGGATTGATTTTGAGAGAGCGATGTTCCAAGGAAAGAAATAGCTGTGGGTGAGTCTTTGGTCCTGTTCAAAGCCGTTTGATTTTTAAGCAGTATATTAATAGCAAGAGGGCACTTCATATAATTAAGATGTATATGCTGTCTTAGAGTAGTACTGGATACGTCTATAATTTCAGGACGTACACCAGTAGAGATTCCAGTATTGACCTGCTTGGCTGGCTGTGCACTTTCAGAGTTAGTGAGAAAATTGTTGGGGACTTTTTAACAAAGGTCACCATTTATAACTAGATAACTTCTACACTGGTGTGCTACTGTTCAGGGAATTGTTCAAAGTGGACACTGTTGCTTTTGTCACAATCCCCTCTGATCATAAAGGTTACCCAAAAGAGCGTGTTTGAAAATGAATTGAGAAGGGACAGTGCAGTGCCTTGCATAGTGATGAACTTCTAGGTGTGACATTTTCTGACAGGAGAGATGTCTGCATGCTGACTACCATCCATGGTGACAATACTTCCCCTGTGACTGTTTGGGGTCAGGTTGCTTTAATGCACAAAACTGTGTGCATTTAAGACTACAATAAGCACGGGGGAGGTGTAAATAGAGTATATCAGAGGCTGGAGCCTTACACTGCTGTTCATAAGGCTGATGTTTGGTATCAGAATTAACTGCCCAACTCATAATCAGGGTATAAGTGAGTAGATTGCAGTGATAACAACCTGCAGAAGGAGAGGACAATCACTCAATGACCGTCTTCCTCTTCCACTAGGAGAAATATAACAATGACCCCTGACCATGGTGTTGATCACAAAACTGAGATTGGAAACACTACTAGTCTGTATGGCTGCTGGATCAGAGCCACAAGTGCAGGGAAACGGGAGAAACCTCAGAGTGACTGAGGAGGTTGAAGAGGAGAACAGATGAAGGAGCACTTGAGCAACACTGTAAATATAAGTTAGAGTTTTGAATAATGCTCAACGGTACACCAGCAGTGAAGTGATTAAAGTCAATAGAAATAAAATGAGGGTGTCACTGGGTGGTCATATTGTTAAGGATCACAGAAAGCTCTACAACAATATTATACTATGAAAGAGTGAAAAAGTGACAAAATAGGAACCATAAACTATATATAAAATTAGGATACTGGGTGAACCCATGATAATCTATTGTTGAGATATAACATAAGTAATATATATCACTCTGATGACAGACAGAACAGTAATAAAGGCTGCATAGCAAAAGTAGAAATTGATCAAGTTGACAACTGTCAATGTCCAGGGTGAAATAACAAAGATAGGTTTTTTTGGAAGCTGTTGCCAACAGTCGTAAAACTAAACACAATGTCAAAGAAATGGCATACTGAGCACCAATCAGGACTTTGGCAATGAACACATTAATGAAGGAGTTAGAAAATATTAAGTTGTCAGTATGATGAGAAGATACAATGGTAAACCAGACAACTCTGGTAGTGCAATCATTGAGAAATGAATTTACCCCTTTTCAAAATATGCTAGATATCTCAGATTCCAAAATCATGGAAATGAAGAGGAAGCTTGCTAATCTGCCTGCATGGGAACCAGAGCTATGAAAATTGTGTAAGAAAATCATTGAATTAAATGACAGAAGCTGAAGGGACAATATGCAGATAATAGAAATCCCAGAGGATTTAAAGAAGAAAGTTGTATTGTCCTTTCTTAGTAATTTCATGCCAAGCCCACTATCCTTTAACTCAAAGAGCACACAAGAGCAAGAGCATGAAAGAACAGCACTACTGCTACACTAAGACAGACTTTGACATGTTTTCTGTGCCCACGACAAAACATCAATGTTTCCTATACACTTGATAATCATCTGATTTACATCTCAGAAGATACAAATGCCAAAAGGAGATTGCTGGCAATCAGACCACATCTACACAAACATGATATCTGGTATGGACTGAGTGGCAGTGCTGATCACAGTGGACAGACAAAACAAGCATACAATCAGCACGATGATCTAGACAGATTTCGGGACACTCTGGAGTCTGAAGAATTGCTAACATATGAGAATAATGAGAATACGTTGATATCAAATTTAACAACACCAAAATGCTGGGACTAAAGCACAAAAAATGATTAGTAGGGAAGAGTGAGACTGGAAAATGTGATTCAGTCAGGGGCAAAGAATAAAGACCCAGAGATGGAAAACACTGTCACCTATTGGCAGGATAGGACTCACAGATGGTAAAAATCAGGTGCTGGGTACAAGGTTGTTGGAACCTTTTCTCCCTGGGACTCTGGTCAGGAGGCCATCCACCTAGCCCTTGGAGTCACTCTGGGGCCCTAGATTCAATAGATGAAAGTCCAGTCCTTGTCACCAAGGCAAGAGGGCAGCTGGTCAGCAGAGCAGCAGTCCTGCAGAGCAGCAATCCGGGAGAGTGGAAGTCCTTTCAACAGGACAACAGTCCTTCTTCCTGGCAGAGTATCCACAGTTCCACATGGTTCTAGATGTGTCTAGGGTCCAATATTTACATATGGTACTTTCTTTGAAGTGGGAGAAACATTTCCCTTTGAAGGCCATGGGCTTCTTGCCGTCCCTGTCCTGGCTCCAGACTAACTACAGGAGGTGAGAAGCACTTTGTGTGGAGGCAGGATACAGCCTAATTAAGTATAAGCAGGGTTGTGCTCAGCACCACCCTCCCATCCTGCCAGTGATGGGCCATCCAGGCACACCTAAGCTGTCTATTGTTTGCTGCTGGTTAGGAGGTAAGCACAAAGCCCAGCTGTCAGTTACACCCAGTCATCTGACCCAGAGACAGGCTGCAGGTATAAAATGGCTAAGCCAGGAAAATGCCAACTTTCTAAAAGTGTAATTTTCAAAATGTAAATTTAAAATCCAACTACACAATGAGAGAGAATGTGTCATTGTAATTCTGTCAACACCTAAAATGCCCAGGCAATTCTCTTCTGCTTCAGTGCAACCTTGACCTCACTTTGCCCTTCTGACTCATGTTGGTGTCTGTCTCCTGTTGTTTTCTTGTTAGCTGCTTGTTTTGTCCTGACTCGGTAACTAATCTTTCTTTGTTTGTGCCACTGTTTTATCTGCCCTGCCTCAGTTTATGTGTTACTAATTGCATCCTTTGTTCCTCTCAACTGCCCCTTTTTGCATCTCTTGCTCCTGTTACTGCTTGGTTTTGCATCTTGATCTCTTCTGTCAGTTTTTCCACCCATTTCATTTATCTGCCTTGACTATCCCGCCGGACTTTACAGCTCTCCTCAACAGACTTTCCTGCTCTCCCTGATGGACTTTCTTGCTCTGGCTGAGCCCTCCCACCACCCTGTTCCCCTCCCGCTCTCCAAGGTCCTACTTAATGGAGTCTACAGCTGAAGGCACCCCAAAGGCAAGGCCTTCTTTGCCCATTCATGGCTGTATCATGCCCAGTGTCAGGAACCTTAATCCAAACGCCTCCCTCTATAACACCGCTGATTAGCTTCATCTGCTCAACCCTGGATGCCACCACAAACACTGCTGCTGAGGCATATCTCAGCCCACTGTGGGCCCCTTTGTCTGTTCTCACTGCCACTTCACATGCCTCCAAAAACATGCTCCCATCACCCACACACACACTGCACCCCCCACCAAGTCAGAACTCAAGACCCGCACTCACACAGCCCCAAATATCCACATCCACACTGCACAACAACACTCGCTCGCATGCATGCTCAACAAACACTCCCTCGGCAAGGACTCCACCAAGATTTGGGACATTATCAACTCAAACACACCGGACCTCCTCTTCCTCACTGAATCCTGGCTCAACTCCACATTAGTGCTGGACATAGCTGCAGGTGTCCCTACTGGATACAAAATCCTGCACCAGAACTGACCCTATAAGCAGGCCTGGGCATAGTTCGCAGTTCCGCAAGTGGTGAAGTGCAGTGCAAACTGCTGTTCGCACTGGTCTTCCTGCCGCTCGGGTAGAATTTCTACCCGAGCGGTAGCTCATGATCGCAAACTTACAGTTCGCAAGAGTGAGCAGGAATAAAACTCTGCTGCACTACGCAGAGCTGAGTTTTCGGCACTCCGCGAGCTCCACAGAGCACGGAGTGCAGACACCTCTGCAAACTCCATGAACCGAGCTAGTTCACAGTCCAGGCCTACCCATAAACCAGGAGGAGAACTCGCCATCATCCAGAGAGACACCATTAAGTGCACCTCCTACACTGACCCAGTGACTTCACTTCAAGTTTCAGACACACAGTAAAACCACTATCAAAGTTACCTTCGCATACCAGCCCCCAGGACCTTGCACCCAGTTCAGCAACCTCCTCACCCACATCACCACACCCCACGCCTTGGGTACCAAAGACTGCATACTCCGAGGTGATTGCTACTTTCATCTTGATGACCCCATGAACACCAACTCTGTAGACCTGCTTGAAAGACTCCAGTGCATATGCCTCACCAAACTGGTAAAAAGCCCTACCCACATCGGCAGAAACCCCCTGCACCCCATCTTCACCTCCAGTGAAAAAGTTAAAGTCAGCCACATCTCTCTACTCACATGGTTTACTTACTCCATCATCCACTTCCATACAACAGGGCCACCCACCACCCCTACAGAGTCTAGTAACACCCCAAGCTGGAAAAAAGTTACAGAAACACAAGTGCTCAAAGCCCTAGAACTACACTACCCAGACCCCTCCAACGACCTCATCTACACAAACAACTTCAACAACTGGATCTCCACTTATGGAAATACCCTGCCGCCCCCGAGAAACACCAAATCAAAAAGATCCAACTAACAAGCTACCTCACTGACAACTATGTCTTCTACACCACTGAATCTGGATTCAGCCTCAACCACAGCACTGAGAAAACAGGCCGCTCCCAGTCAGTCAACCTTGCCCCCTTCACCTCAGACAAAACCTCATCTGCGGAGCTCAACAAGGAGCCTCACTCAGCCCTACTCACAGCCCCTCTCTACCCATAGTCTACATGATCCCACTGGCCAGAATCATCCATGCCCATGGATTCATATCCTGTAGTGACAATGCTCAGCTCATACTCTCCCTGTCTGCACAAGACGCTAAACACCTGGACCAATGTCTCCACCTACTTGACCATGGCAGCTGGATGGACACAAACTGCTTCATTCTCCACACAAACAAAACAAAGGTAGTAATCTCCAGCAAAGACACCTCACTCTTGGACTCCAACTGGAGGCCTGCCAGACTTGAACCCATACCCCTCCCTGTAACCCAAAACAAAGAACCTTAGAATAGTAATTGACAACCAACTAACTATGACCAGCCAAGTGAACGCACTTTCCTGCTTCCACAAACTCAAAATGCGCAAGAAGCTTTTCAATTTTGCACCAAAAACACTTGCAGAACTGTGACCCAAGCCCTCATCTCTAGCAAGCTGAATATTGACAATGCACTCTGCTGGAATCAACTTTCAACTGATCAGAAGACCCCAGACCATACAAATCTCAACAGCCAGGCTCATTCTTAAACTTCCACCCTCACTCACATCAACCCACACTTCAAAGAGACCTACTGGCTACCAATCCACAAACAAGCACTCTTCACACTCTTCACACACACATAGAAAGTCTTACACCCAACATAACTCAACAACTGCATAAACTTCCACAAATCTACCAGACATCTTCGCTTAGCCAGACTCCTACTTGCACACTCCCACTGCATACAAATAAACCAGATCTGCAGTTGTTCCTTATTCTTTCTTGCTCCTAAAGCCTGGAACAACCTGTCCCTGCACATCAGAGCCTCATCCTCAGTTGTTGAATTTTGTAAGAACTTAAAGATCTGGCTCTTCACTTAGTCCAGACCCTGGCTCGGCCCATATAACTCTTGCTTCAGTGCCAGGCTGCTCTCCCGGGTGAGTTGTGACCTATGGAAATGCACATAACATAACAGCATTCAAGTAACAGTGCATGTGTTAATTTCAATGTTCAAAACTGATTTGTAACAACACACAGGACTGGAGGTGTGCCCTCTGAATATTGAATCAACAATTTCAATGAGACAGAAGATTGAGGACAGAATATTGAAAATAAAATATAGATAGGTATGTCTAGATTTTCTATAACAAATTCCACATATATATACCTACAAGATACATATATCTTTAAGTATTCTATACTTCACTCTATGCACTTACCTTGATATTCTGACCTCAATATTGACGTGACACGATATTGTTGGTGTTGAGATTTAGTAGTGTAATTAGGACTGGAAAAGGTTTTTGCAAGTGTGGTGTAGCCCTTGATTTTTTAAATAAACACTTCGCTGAGGCTGCAGATCTCGGTTTGATGCTAACCAGTGCAGAATCAGAACCAGTGTTCCATGGACATAAACTAGTATCATTCATGAATATTTGTAGTTCTTCCTGTAATGTCGGTGGAGTCCAGAAAACCCTCAATGTGAGTTTCATGATGGTGCCAAGACAGTGCATACAAGGTAGGCTGCATGGCATACTCTGGAAGTTTATTAACATGTGTGCCTACATATCATTACCCAGATTCCCTATATCTCAGGAGAACTGTGTACACATACAGACTCATAGAGGGAAACCGCATTATCACTCTACATATCTCCTGCATGCAAGCCCTTCGAGCTTAGTCACCTGTATGAGGTAACACTACTGACTCCTCTTTCCCCACAGGCAGGGGCAACCAGTCCATTCCTGGTTGTAACTACCCATATGTCCTACACCAGCCCAGGGGTGGAAGCACCCTAAATAATAAATAGAGAGCTGAGAAATTGGGTTATTTCTTCCAAAGCTGACCTAAATACCAAGCTACGGTTAGAATACCCCTCTAGAACGAATGAAGCTACTGGCCATAGCTCTGGGTCGATGCAGGGAACTCAGTGAAGCAGAACCCGCCATATGCCCGAACGTCACCACTTGAGTTGAAAGCCTCACACTGATGTGTCCCCAGCAGGTAACACCACTCACTGCCTACATAGATGTTTGTGGATTTAGTGACTCCTCGCCATCTTATTTGTCTTACACCTATTGAAGATGGGCTTGGACACAAATGTCCTAGACCCTAATTGATGTGGGGAACCTATCTGCCAATAGCATGAACCGGCCACGTGCCTTAACATCCAGCTCATGTGACCACAACAGTGCATTTCAACCAGCAGGATGAGGCCACAAGGCTAAAAGGATCCTCGCAAAAGGGTGATTTTCTTCAAAACTCCGTGTCCAGCCTCAATAGGAAAACCATGCAGCGGTCGAAACCACTCCAGACACCTCCCTCAGGTGGCGATCTTCACTGCTCTTGCCTCCATGTTGGTCTTGGTAGCTCCAAAGCTCAACAAATCTGACCTGCGGGCAGCTCGCCATGGACATCTCTATCCTGTATCCCATGACAGGGGATCAGAATTAACTATTGGAAACAATCAAACCTTTTACATACAGCTACAACAGGCACCCCAGGCACCCCAGGTGAGAGCATTTCAGCCCATGTAGATCTTAGACTCAGCCTCAATCATAACCCCTAACCTCAGCCTTCCTTCCTGGCCAGAGATACACTGTTGTGTCCGGCCCTCCACACCGTGGCTAAACCAAACCGCAAAACAGTGCACCTGATGTTATCCCTTTGACACACTGACAGACAATGATCCAAACCATACGTGGACATGTTCCTGTAATTTGCTACACACGTAAGGGCACACAATATTTACTGTCAACATTTCGCACACAAGTAAGGTCAACCACTTATTGTAGCAATGACCTGCAGATTCGGTTTTGAGGAAATGTCCTTGAATGTTTTCTATATATAATGAAGATTTCTGTGTGCGCCGCAAAAAAGAGCAATAATAAAATCCAGATGCCGCCAATGCATTTTATAAAAGAAAACCACTTACGTTGGAAGGAGAGCCTAAAATAAGAAAATGCCTGAATTACCCATTCAGTATCATCTGGTGCTTCAATCAGAGATAGCAAAGGAACGTTTACACTCAGCCATTCCAGAAAACACCTGTTCTTGTTTCTTACTGTGTGAGGGATAAATTACCCATGGTGATCATTAAGGCATCTTTAAACTTAACTAGGAGAGCGTTTAGCGCTCAGTGAAACACAGGATTGCAAAGGAAGAAAAATGGTATTCAATATGCATAATGGGCGATTGCAATTAATTGAAATGCAGGATTCCAGCGGTTCGTTTCCTGTCGTCTGTATAAGATCACGGCAAACGCTTATTAAAGTTTCTTATGCCATAAAAATGCTCAACATAGAGGCATCAAAGACTTTTTTAGATTCAGCTATCACCGCTTTTCACCACAAGTTTATACTTAGCACTTTTAAAGTGTGCCCAACCGGGATGTTTGTAGTTGTTTGGTACTTCCACTAACTAGTGCTGCTTAAAAATACAAGCATAGAACATGGAGTAAATGATTTGGTATACGTGGACTAACTAACATATAGTCATGATTTGTGAAAAGCAAATTTGAGACTCTACAAACTATGGGGCATATCAGCAACAACCGGCGATAATTATCGCTAAGCGCACTTAGCGCTAGGATAATTATCGCTGGCTAGCGTGGATTTTTATCGCTGAGATAGCGTGCTATTAGCAACGCTTATCTCAAAAGCGATAAAAATCCTAGCGCTAACTGCCTAACGTGAGATTATCGCTGGAAACCCAGAGATAATCTCACGAAATGTGGCGTTAGCTTGTTGATAGGGCCTCACATACTTAGCCATGATATCCACCCTCCATAGGATATCCTGGCTAAGTCAGTCCTGAAGCAGGCGTAAGGAAAGTAGCGATAACAGGGGTTATCGCTACTTTTCTTGCCGCTATACTTCATGGCGTGGGGCTTGATGATAGGAGAAATGTCAGTTAACGACATTTCTCCTGTCATGTCAGGTCAGGGACGCCCACTTTGCATATCATTAGATATGCAAAGCTGGGCGTTAGGAATTTGAACGCTAACGCAAGGTTTCACACGTTAGCCTGAGCTTGCTAATTAGGCGATAAAATTATCGCTGCTTTTCGTCTGAAAACGGCCGCAAAAGCGGCGATAATTTTCTATCGCTGCGTTGTAGATATGCCCCTATATTTAATTTAGTTGAAAAATGAAAAAAGTCCCACATTTTCAAAGCATTTACATCAACCAATATATTCAAGACCAGTGACACTCAAAGTACGGCCCAGGGGCTGCATGCGGCCCTTCTGGCCTTTACAGGGAGCCCCCTCGTCAACAGCAGCACTGGGCTGCTGCTTACTCAACTTGGCACTAGCATCAAAAAGATGTAAAATAACGGGCAAGCGTTTATTTAAAGGTTAATTAAAGTTAAAGGAAGGATATAACTGGGTTGTCCTGCACCATTCAACTTTATAAATGCCTTCATTTTTAAAGGCATCTTGCAGGAAAAGTGTATAAGTGTGACAAAGTTTGTTCACAAGTCAAAAATAGTATTTCATTCACATGCAGAACTGATTCCCTTTAGTACATTAGATTATATCAGTGCATTGCAAAGTTTTGAAAAGAATGATAGTTTTCCAACATGAATTTAGAAACACTCGTTCTTCACCCCATCCTGACAATAAATGCCAGCAGTAAACTAAGAGGCAAGTTAGTGGCATGTGTTGCTATTATACATGAACAGCCTTATAGTTTTTTTTAAATCTAGCAGAGGGGGTGGTTTCGTACAGCACACATCTCAAGTCATGTATTTTGAGGTCCTCATATGTGATAATGAAAAAAAAGGGAAATCAAACAATTGATTATGATCACACAAATTTAGTTAAGTGGCGAAGCCAAGATTATTCCAAAGATTCTGGTTTGTTATTGCGCAATTCAGACACTCGCTTTGCCTAGCACCCAGCTTACTGCCAAACGCCTTTCTCCACTCCCGACCGCCACCCTGCTGGAATCAATGTGGCCCTCGGTCTCATCACAGATCAAACTTTATGGCCCCTAGAAAAATGTTTGTGAGTGCCCATGATCAAGGCCATCACTCGTTTCCACCATAGAGTGTACCCCAGGTATTGAATAAGTAACTGATACACCAAAGGACCGCGTAAAAATTCTACTTAAGAAGCAGATATCCCCATGAGTACAGCTCTTGCTACTCCACATGAGGCCAGATTATAAGTAAATAAAATAGTAGAATAGACCTGATTCATTTGCGTAGCATAGCTGTGTTCATCTTCAAACCCTGCCTAACCAATCAGAAATTAACATAGAGGCTGTCTCAGCCTTTTCTGCCAGTTGCACCATTACTGCCATCTTCACATCTAATAGCTTAACAACAAATCCCCAAGAGCAGAAAATAAGTGAAAAACGGAAGGCGTGAGACCCTTAGGCTGCAAACCAAGGATTACATCCATGTACACTACTAAGAAACTACTAACAGGGGAGGAGCCCTGAATGCCACAGAGTATATGTCCCCATGATATCTCTCCATGAACAGGAAGGGTCACTGTGGATAGGAGTTCTCAAATGAGATATTCAATCGGTTCTGTTTTAAGAGGAAACAGCATCAAAGGCAGGTGCTGGAGAGGTATCCATACATTATTCATATCAGGGGTCAATGAAACACTCTTGATGAGTACAGTAGTAAGGTGCTCTACTACTGACTCTGATCCTACCTTGGATTCACTAAATACTCTGGCTGACCATTGTGCTCAAAGGCTGGAAAAAACAGCAAGGCTCAATACCTTCCCAGAAGGATGTGAGAACGAACTGGCAATATAGTTCAGTTTATGATGTGAATACAAAGTCAATTGAGGATTACATGAGTTAAGCATGGAGCTCTGCTTAGACTCCTGGAATGTCTCTAGTGAGCAACTGAAGATGAAGACCTAGGGCCTGATTCACAGAACTAACTTAAGACACAATCCTAAACTTACTACCATTTTGGTATTCACAGAAGGCACTTACTCATTTTGGTATTCACAGAAGGCACTTACTCATTTCGGTATTCACAGAAGTTAGGAGTCCTAACTTTAGGGCTCCTAAATGCCTTCTGTGAATACCGAAAGTCTTAAAATTAGGATTTTTCGCAGTTTAGTAGTAGTATAGTTAGGACTCCTAACTTTAGGACTCCTAAATGCCTTCTGAGAATTCTGAAAGTCTTAAAATTAGGATTTTTCTCAATTTAGTAGTAGTAAAGTTAGGACTCCTAACTTTAGCACTCCTAAATGCCTTCTGTGAATACCGAAAGCCTTAAAATTACGATTTTTCTCAGTTTAGTAGTAGTATAGTTAGGACTCCTAATTTTAGGACTCCTAAATGCCTTCTGTGAATACCGAAAGTCTTAAAATTAGGATTTTTCTCAATTTAGTAGTAGTAAAGTTAGGACTCCTAACTTTAGGACTCCTAAATGCCTTCTGTGAATACCAAAAGCCTTAAAATTAGGATTTTTCTCAGTTTAGTAGTAGTAAAGTTAGGAGTCCTAACTTTAGGACTCCTAAACTGAGAAAAATCCTAATTTTAAGACTTTCGGTATTCACAGAAGGCAATTAGGAGTCCTAAAGTTAGGACTCCTAACTTCTGTGAATACCGAAGTGAGTAAGTGTCTTCTGTGAATACCAAAATGAGTAAGTGCCTTCTGTGAATACAAAAATGGTAGTAAGTTTAGGATTTTGTCTTGTTAGTTCTGTGAATCGGGCCCCTAGCCTTTCAACCCTCAAACTCATAACTGTAATCTCTGACACATCAGGGATTACAAAAAATGAGAAATGGTATTAGTGTTTTCCCATTCTTTTAACTTCCTTAACAATAGCAAATGTTTTTACATGTCAACAGATATTTTATCTCTTCACACAGATTTGAACATTTTGAATTAGGTTTTATTCTTTATTAGAACATATGGACTGTTGGAAGCTCTACTGAAAACAATGGAATGCTCCAAGCTTCTTATCTCTGGTAGATGCCTGGAGTTTCAACAGTCCAATGATGTGCTTTCAAAGCTTTTTCTGTGACCAAAGGAGTCATGGAACCCGAGGGGATCTCAATCCCCTCAGGCTTGATGAGGCCTTTGTTTTATTTGTTGGAACATTGGGCTCTCTGGCTTGGTTATGGCACCGGCAAAGATGGGGTGTCGTGTCAAGCTACGATGGACATGGGAGCCTTTATTCATCGTGGGATTGGTCCAGCGCTTGCCTGAAGGGGGAGACAGGTATGCATTTTCTGTTATGGGTCCAGTGAGTCATTGGAGCCTTTTTCAGAGTTCTTTGCATTTCTCCTTAATGAGAGGCCGGCCCGGGGGGATTTCACCACACAGTGAGAGGTTGCCCCTGCCATTTTGGAATGCGGTGGGTGAGTTTCCTCATAGAATTCCTCTCCCAGGCAGTTGTTTGTAGAGCTTGTCATGCTCCTGAAAATTGGCTCAGTTTTTATGAACTAATATAAAAAAATTATGCCTTGGCTCCCACAGCTGTTTCTACTTTATGTGAGAAGTTATTTTATTAAGTTTTTTCTGGCCATTGTTTCTTCAGTTTTCCAGTCCCTGTTGTATATTTTGCATATCCTCTTTTAAGGATTTTTATCAAATGTCTCCTCAGTTTGCTAACATTTCTTCTCCATTTATGGGGAAAATATGGAATCTCAAACTTTTGTGTAGCTACTCGAATCACAACGATATGGATGATGCTGCTTCTCAGAAACCTGAAACTCCTCATGTAATAAAATGTCAGTGAGCTCAAATAAAAGACCTTCACCAGTGAAGCCAGCATCAGTATCTGTAGAGGCTATACTTGATGAAATGTGTGTGTTAAGACCATTTATGGAAGTGACTACTGAAACATTACAACAGCTGGATGACAAATGGTCTTCTCTAGAGTAGTGTGTTTTAAGGTAGAGCAAAAGACTGAGGGCCCGATTCACAGAACTAACTTAAGACAAAATCCTAAACTTACTATCATTTAGGTATTCACAGAAGGCACTTTCTCATTTTGGTAGTCACAGAAGGCACTTACTCATTGATGAGTAAGTGCCTTCTGTGAATACCAAAATGAGTAAGGGCACTTACTCATCTTGGTATTCACAGAAGTCACTTACTCATCAATGAGTAAGTGCCTTCTGTGAATACCAAAATGAGTAAGTGCCTTCTGTGAATACCAAAATGAGTAAATGGTAATAAGTTTAGGATTTTGTCTTAAGTTAGTTCTGTGAATTGGGCCCAGAAAGTCTATAGCAAGCAACTTTATGCATTTCACATCTGGAATGGAATCAGAAATATCTCTACTTTTACCCCTTCCATGCATCGGACGCGAGGGAGCCATCCGACGCAAAAGTCCTCAGGTGCGCTGGATGGCTCCTGCACGTTTTGAAGCCATGGCGCAGTAAATCCCTCTGGTGCAGGCAGCAGAGGGATTCCCTTACCCCCTAAACTGCCTTGGGAGCTGGGGAAGAGCTTCCCCAGCTCCCAAGGCTGTTTAGTTGGTTTCCCTGAAAGGACGATCAGTGTGCACTTCGCGCTGACGTCATTTTAGTGAAATAGAAACTGAAATGAGCCGACAGGCTTATTTCAGTTTCTCTTTCTATGTGCTCAGGGGGCTACCTCAGCCCTCCGAGCACGTAGAAAGACACAAGAGGTATCATTGGAAAGGGGAGAATCTCCCATTTCCAACAGCACCCCTAGTGGATCCCTGCTTGAGGATCACCCCAGGAGGGTGATACCCAAGCAGGGATCCACCCACTGGACACCAGGAAGGGGGTGCGACCCCTTGGACAAGGGTCTTTGCTCCCCCCAATTGTTTTTGTGGCAATTCAGTCTTTCTGCTATCCCTGGTGGGCAGATAGGGGCAGTGGTCCCCAACCTACCCCCCGTGAAGAAGAAAGCCCACTAGATGTCAGGTTTTTTTTTAAATTGGATTTAGAGGTAGTGTCTGCCCGAGATGGGCATGACAATGCCCCCCCACAAAATTCCAAAGTCTTTCTGCCCCCCCCCAAGAGGCATATGGGAGCAATAGCCCCCAATCTGCTCCCTGGGGGCAGAAAGCCCACTAGATGCCATGGATTTTTAAAAATTGTATTTAGAGGTGAGGGCTGCCTGAGATGGGCATATTAATGCCCCCATCCCACCACAAAATTCCACAGCCTTTCTGCCCCCCTGGGAGGCAGATGGGGGAAGTAGCCCCCGATCGGCCCACTGGGGGGCTGAAAGCCCACTAGATGCCAGGGATTCATTTTTTATTGTATTTAGGGGGCTGCCCAAGATGGGCGTGTTAATATCTCCAACCCCCAGTGAAATTCTACAGTCTTTCTGCCCCACTGGGGGGCTGAAAGCCCACTAGATGGCAGGGATTTTCTTTTTTTTGGTTTTGGGGGTGGGGTCTGACCGAGATGGGCATGCCAATAACCCCACTCCCCCCCAACAAAATTCCAAAGCCTTTCTGCCCCCCTGGAAAGAAGATGGGGGTGATAGCCCCAATCTGCCCCCTGGTGGGGCAGAAAGTCCACTAGATGCCAGGGATTTTTTTTAAAAGTATTTAGGGGTGAGGGCTGCCCGAGATGGGCATGTCAATGCCCCAACCCCTGCAAAATTCCACAGACGTTCTACCCCCCCGGGAGGCAGATGGAAGCAGTAGCCTCAATCTGCCTCCCCAGGGGGCAGAAAGCCCACTAGATGCCAGGGATTATTTTGTATTGTTCTTAGGGGTGGGGTCTGTCTGAGATGGGAATGCTAATGCCCCCACCCCTGCAAAATTCCACAGACTTTCTACCCCCCTGGGAGGCAGATGGGAGCAGTTGCCCCCGATCTGCCCCCCGGGGGGGCAGAAAGCCCACTAGATGCCAGGGATGCTTTTTTTTGTTCTAGGGCTGGGGGCTGCCCGAGATGAGCATGCGAATGCCCCCACACCACCACAACATTCCACAGTCTTTCTGCCCCCCCCTGGGAAGCAGATGGGGCAGTAGCCCCGATCAGCCCCACCGGGAGGCAGAAAGCCCACTAGATGCCAGGGATTATTTTTTTATTGTATTTAGGGGGCTGCCTGAGATGGGCATGCCAATGTCCCCTTACCCCCCTGCAAAATTCCACAGTTTTTCTGCCACTTGGGATGCAGATGGGAGCAATAGCCCCCTATCTGCCCCCAAAATGCACTCTAGGCACCAGGGATTTATTTCTGTATAGTGTAGGCTGCTGAGAATGGGCATGCCAATGCCCCCACCCCAAAAAAAATCCATTGTCTTTCTGCTAACCCCCAGGAGGCAGATGGGGTACTAGCCTCTGATCTGCCCCCCGGGGGCAGAAAACCCACTAAGCACCAGGGTTTTTTTTTATACATAGGGGTTGGGCTGCCCAGAATGGGAATGCTAATGCCCCCACCCTCCCATAAAAATGTACCACAGTCTTTCTGCCTCCCCTAGGAGGCAGATGAGGGCAGTAGTCCCTAATTTGCCCCCCGGAGGGGTACAAAGCCCACGAGGCACCAGGAATTCTTTCTTATACGTAGGGGTGGGGGCTGTTGAGAATGGGCATGCTAATGACCCCACCCCAAAAAGTCTTTCCGCCCCTCCGGAAGGCAGATTGGGGCAATAGATCCTTATCTGCCCCCCCCCCCCCCAGGGGGAGAAGAAAGCCCACTAGGCACCAGGGATATGGGCATGCCAGTGTGAAGTCCCATAGACAAGGGTTGCTCCCTTTTTTTAGTTAGACATTTTGGCTGTTTCTGTGATACTTTTAGTCTCATCTGCACCCAAGGGGGTCTGAAAACCACTAGAAACCAGGTAGAGTTTGTGCGTGTGTGTAAACTAGAGTTTGACTGACAGTATGCGTGTACTGACCTGGCTGGCATTTTGCTGGTGGTGTGTGTGGACCTGCACTTGGCTAATGGTGTGGGTGGACTAGTGCTTGATGACGGTGTGTGTAGATTTCTGCTTGCCTGGTGATGTGCGTGGTGTGGCGTTTGGCTGGTGGTGTACATGGACTGGTGCTTGGCTGGCTCTATGAATGGATGGTGCTTGACTGCAGGGCCAGACTGGCCATAGCGGGCACCGGGCATTTCCCTGATGGGTCAGAGAGGTAGGGCCCATTTTCTTGCCATGGGGGGCGGTTTTGTCACTGGGGGCCTGTTTTGCAGCTGTGCTACAATATCAGGCCCCAGTAAAAAAAAGCTGGAGCAGTGCTTTTTACTAGCATGCTACCCTCCCAGAGCTGGTCAAGCAGCAATCTGCCAGGACTGGTTGCAGTTCCCACTCTGGCCCGGCTTGGCTGATGATGTGCGGGGATGGCGCTTGGCTGGCGGAGTGCATGGGTGATGTTTGCCTGGTGGTGTGCGTGGATATTGCTTGGCTGAGTTTGTGCATGGATAGCATTTGGCTTGCAGTGTACGTGGATGGCGCTAGGCTGGCAGTGTGCATGAATGCCGCTTGCCTGGTGGTTTGTGGATGGCGCTTGGTTGAAGGTGTGCGTGGATGGCACTTGGCTGGTGGTGTGCGTGGATGGCGCTTGTCTGGTGGTGTGCGTGGATGGTGGTGTGCATGTACTGGCTCTTGGCTGGTGGTGTGGCTTGCATGGATCCCCCAGCGTTTTCTTCCCCAGAATCCCCCACAAACCTCAAATTTGCTTACCAAGTCACATTTTCCTCACTTAAGTTGTAGGATCACAGTGCAGGCACAAATTTCCTACTACCACAGCATTCCACTTGGTCTCCCAAGAAAAATGATACCTCACTTGTGTGGGTCCCCAAAGTAGCGTTAGCCTAAAAACTTATATACAAACTGCCCTTTTGGACCCGCTTTGGGCCCTCCTCAATCTTTACACGTTTTTGGCCCTTCCATGTCTTAGGCACTTGGCCCATCCACACAAGTAATGTATCATTTTTATCAGGAGACTGAGGGTAGCGCTGAGTGGTAGGAAATTTGTGCCTTTCGGTGATCTTACAACTTTCCCACACAGATATTAGAGGAAATTGTGACTTTTGAGCTAAATCTGAGGTTTGCAGCGGATTCTTGGAAGGAAAATGTTGCGGGATCAACGCAAGCCACACATCCCTAGACTCCCACGGGTGTCTATTTTAAAAAAATGTCTGGGTTTTTTAGGTTCCCCTAGATATCCACAAGCCTGGTTCAAAAAACACAGGTGTCCACCTATCTCTCACAAAAATACCTGGTTTTAAAAGAGTCACCTGTATTTTTGGTCCCGGGCTCAGCGGCCATTTAGGGAAACCTACCTAATCCAGACATTTCGGAAAACTAGACACCCAGGGGAGTCCACTGAGATGTGACTTGCGTGGCTCTCCCAACATTTTTCTTTATCGAGAATCCCCTGCAAACCTCAAATTTAGTATTAAAAAACACACTTTATTCTCGTTTCTATGTGGGAAAGATGTGGGATCACCGGGCAGACACAAATGTCCCACCACCCAGAGTTCCCTGAGGTCTTCCGATAAATATGGTAATTCATTTGTGTGGGTGAGCCAAGTAAACCACAACAGAGAAGGGCCCAAAATTTATTGTGTAGACATCAAAATTACCTATCACAAAACAAACTGGTTTTGCAAGGGGGATCACCAGGGTTTTTGGTCCAGACTCAGAGGCCTTCTAGGGAAACCTACCAAACCCACGCATTTCTGAAAACTAGATACCCGGGGAGTCTGGGGGGTATGGCTTGAGTGGATCTCCCAACACTTTTCTACCCAGAATCCCCTGCAAACCTCAAACTTAGCTGAAATAAATCACATTTCTGTGTGGGAAAGTTTTGAGATCACTGGGCCGACACAGATTTCCCACCACCTAGCACTTCCCCAGGTCTCCCGATAAAAATGTTACCTCACTTGTGTAAGTGGGCCTTGTACCCGTGACATGCCAGGGCCCAAAACATATTGTGGAGACAAACGTATTGTGGAGACATCAAAATTGCCTATAATAAAACAACCTGGTTTTGCATGGGGGGTCACCTGGGTTTTTAGACCCGGGCTCAGCGGGCATCTAGGGAAACCTACTAAACCCACACATTTCTGAAAACTAGACACTCAAGGTAGTCCAGGGAGGTATGGCCAGCCTGGATCCCCCAATGCTTTTCTACCCAGAATCCCCTGCAAACCTCAAATTTAGCTGAAAAAAAATCACATTGTCTCAAGTTTCTATGTGAAAAGGTTATGGGATCACTGGGCCGAAAACTATTTCCCATCACCCAGCGTTCCCCCAGGTATCCCAGTCAAAATGGTACCTCACTCGGGTGGGTGGGCCAAGTGCTCGCGAAAGGCAAGGGCCCAAAACGTATTGTGGAGACATCAGAAGTACCAATTACAAAACAACTTGGTTTTGCAAGGGGGGCATCTGTGATTTTGGCCCCGTGCTCGGCGGCCCTCTAGCAAGACTTACCAGACTACAAACCCGGAGGAGTCCAGAGAGGTGTGGCTTGCATGGATCCTCTAACATTTTTCTACCCAGAATCCCCTTCAAACCTCACATTTAGCTGAAAAAATCACATTTTCCTCACATTTGTGTGTGGGATCACCATGCCAGCACAAATGTCCTACCACCCAGCATTCCCCTTGGTCTCCTGAGTAAAATAGTACCTCACTTGTGTGGGTGTCCAATGCAGAATCGGCTAAAAACATTTTTTTGCAAAATGAAGCGCTTAGAATTCGCTGTGCTATACCTTTAATCCCTATGTTTTTGGCCCTTCCCAGTCACAGGCCCTTGCCCCACCCACACAAGTGACGTTTCATTTTACTCAGGAGACTGAGGGCAACGCTGTGTGCTAGGACATTCGTGCCGACACAGTGATCCCACCCAGAAATATGTTGAAAAGGTGTTTTTTTTCAGCTAAATTTAAGGTGGGCACCTCAAGAGATCCCCCACCTTTTAAAAATGTTAAATACACACTCATGCTCCCAGGACCTGGCCCACCAAACGGCTAAAGTGAAAATATACACAGTAGACCGTGCTTGATTTAAAAAAAAAAAATTACTACGAATTTACAAATCCGTTGCCATTTTCACTGTAAACTTTTTTTTTAAATTAGCTTTATGTCCCTAGTGGGGTTCCTGGGGGACCCCAGCACTTGACCTACGGGGTCAGGGTATTTGTACCCTGACCCTTCTATTTTTTTCCGCTTTTTGTTCGGGACTCATCTGAGTCTGAGTGCCAAAATAGCTGCCAACACTTCCTAGTTGAAGTATTGGCAGCCAATCAAATCTCTGCATGAGATCGTGAGAGTTTGTGGAGGGATCGCGTACCTATATATACAAATTTGTTTTTCTTTTAATAACTCCAAAACTACTGAATGAATTTTCACCAAATAACAAAAAGGGCTCTTACTGGACCAAGATTTAGCTTCTCACCACATTTGGTGTTATACCGTCAAGCAGTTTCAGCTGTAGTCATGTTCAAAATCCACATAGGAATTAAAATGGAAATGCACTTAGTTTTTACCCCCTTTTTCTCGGCCCTTGGTTGTCAAATAACCTGGATACTTTCCATGCACAACTAGAATCAGCAAAACACTTTTTTGGAAGATTTCATGAAGATTCATCCAAAGAAGCCAAAGATATTTCCAAGTCAAAGAACGCTCTTCCTATGGAAATTTGGTCCTAACTATAACTACCTGTTGGCAACTGCCAGTAGTTAATATATGTATTTATAAAGATATTTATATATATTCAATGAAATAACCAAAGGTTACAGGAACATTTTAGTTAGGTTCAAATTTTACAGTCACAAAACCATAGAAATTCAACAGGTCTAGTTAGACTTATGTCAAGTAACTTTAGCTCGTGCCGTAAGATAATTATAACTCGCATCCCCGCTATACACAGGGTTCTCATCAATAATTTTACAGCGAATGATGTAGTGAAAAAATAGACGCTGTTATGAGTGATGTCATATCTGGGGTCATTACCAATGCGTGGCGAAGGCATGAGTTATAGTTACTCCAGGGCACAAGTGAAATAAGGATTTGATAGTTTGAAGTGTGCTTAGGTTGGGATGACGCGCGTGCCACGACCTAAGATGGCCGCCTAGCTACAGAGCTCCGTGCTGCACAGGACATCGCAGTTGCATTTTCAGCTGTGTCAGCGCTTATCTCGCGAGAATGTGAGCATCTTCTTGCTTCTGAACGCCTTCCCTACTGGAGGATATCTATGCTGCCCATATTGCTAATGGATAAATAGCAGTTTTTTGCAGGTGACTCTTTTGCTGCTTTGCGTACGCCATTTTGTATTTCATTTTACATCTCTTCTCCTCAAATCTTCAAAATATGGTGCTCTGGAATGCTATTTTTTGATCTTTTCACTACTTTTCTTACCTTCTCTTCGATTAAGTCACTTCTATATTAGGAGGTCTAATTATTCAACTCAATTTTTTGAAGTTTGTGAGATAATTTTACCTCATCTTTTTGTGCGATTATTGGATGAGCCCCCTCTTGGTTTCTGGCTGTGTTGTTTCATATTTACTGCAACACACTAAACGACAGAAGTCCAACGAACCAGCGTCTTGCTCTACCCACTCTTCAGCTCCAAATATAATTAGTCACACCACTCTGAGGTTTTGGCGCAAAAGGCTTGTTATAGCCCCACGCTTTACCGACCATGGCATCTAAAGCACAACTACCTTCTTCTACGGTTAAGAGATTGAAATATGACCCTTCCTCTCCTCCTAAATCTGGTTCTTCGGTTTCTTTAGATATTGTTTTGGAGGAAATTCGTGCCCTAAGACCATTTACTCTCGCCAACAGACTATGGATAACAAATGGTTGTCTATGGAATCCCACCTTACTGTGGTAGCACAACATCTTAGCGATGTACAGGACTCATCTTCCAGAATTTCATCTTTGAAGAAAGAGGTTCTTCAACTAAGAAGATCGACCGAAGATCTTGAAAATAGAAATCGTCACAAAACCTGCCCATTTATTGTCTTCCTGAAGACCTCGAGGGAGATGACCCTGTTGCGTACTCTACTTCTTTTCTTCCACAGCTCTTGGGTCTCCCTACTTTGACCAAACTAAACACTCAATGAGCACATAGACTGGGTCCACATTTGTCTTCCTCATCTGCTCTTTCTAGACCTCATGGAATAATTCTTTTATTTCTACAGTTCACGGACCATTACAAGTTCAAAGTGCAGCTAAATCCAAGAAACAGCTGTCCTGGCATGGCACAAAAGTATTTATTTCTCAGGATGTTTCAACGGCCACAACCAAGCGGCGAAAATAATTTCTGGATCTTCCTCCAGCTCTCCGTTCCCTGGGTGCGTGATATGGATTATTCCACCTGTGCTTATTTAAGGTCACCTTCTTAAACAAAACTTCCACATTTGAGGACCCAGCTGATCTCAGAAAATTCATTCAGTCTCATTCTACTAGTTCGATTGAGATTGCTGGCCCTCCTCCTGACACTTGACTTTAATGTTTCTAATGTAGTGCTTATATCGTTGACACTGCTTTTAATGAATTACATTATTTTTCTTGTTTGCATAACTCTCCGTTTCCTATTACAGGTCTTTTGGAACTCATTGTGTACCTGCCTCATGTTCCCGCTCCTGTCTATGTTTAAATGACATCCTGGTGCGGTGCGTTGCCATTTGTTGGGTGTGCTGTTTTTGTTTGTCCGTTGCCGCCTTTCATTCTTTTCTTTGTTCCCCCGTAAAGGTATGTACCCCAGTCATCATCTTGACATGCACTGTCTCCTCTTCCTCTTATTCTTCCTTCCCTCTTCCTCTTTCCTCTTCAATGTTTTTTTCTCTCTCATTCTCCTGATACTATTGCATTCTTTCTCATTTATGCTTCTCTCTTTAAATGATTTCTTGATATTTGTCATCTCTGTATTTTTCCCTTCTCCTTGACACCACTGCAGTTTTTATTTCTTCCTCCTTTCCTTCTCTCTTGTCTTACTTCATTATTTCACTGTTAAATGCGTTGTTTTTTATATATTGTGGATATTTTATATCCAGAGTTATTTCTTGGAATGTGAAAGGTTTCATCAATCCAATCAAACGACAGAGAATATTATCACATCTTGCCTCTTATAACCCGGATCTGGTCTTTCTACAAGAAACCCAACTTACAGAACCAGAGGCATTAAAATTGAAAAAGGGTTGGGTTGGTTCAGTTTTAATCTCTCCCATCTCCTCTAACAAAGTGGTGTTATAATTTTATCACAAAATATTGAAATGTAACGTTATATCGCAGGAGATGGATACGGAGGGGAGATGGTTGTTGGCTAAATTGCTCATTAATAATACCTCTTTGACTGTATTTAATGTTTATGGCCCTTCTCAACCAGACTATTCTTTTTGGCCTATGATCACACAAAAATGTATTCTAGGAGGTGATTGCAATCAGGTTGTTCTCACCCTGACACTATTGACTTTTCATTTTTCTCTCCACCTCTTAATTCTTTATCTCGTCTAGACTATATCTTTCTTTCACAATCATTATCTCAAAACCTTATCTCTTCCTCTATCGAACCTATTGTTATTTCTGATCACGATCAAATTGTGGCTGACTTTGACTTGCTCCCTCCGCTTTCTAAGTCTTCCTGTTGGTGTTTTAATAATTCCCTTCTGCTTGACCCTCTTTCCTCTTCTTCATTTTCCTCTTTTGCTAAAGAATTTTTTGAACTGAACAATGATCATAGTACTCCTCCTCATATATTATGGGATTCTTTTAAGGCTACGGCTAGGGGTTTTATCATAGATTTTGCTAAAAAAAAAAAAAAAATGTTTCCTTCAACAACACAAAGCTGCACTAGCTGATATTATTCCCTAGAACACCTCACCTCAGACTATATCATACAGTGATCTTGTCTGTGCTAAATTAAACTTTAATAAAACTACCACTGATAACGCATCATTTATACTTCTCCGGGGCAGCGCTCGCTACTATGTCGGACGTAATAAAATTGGTAAACTTCTGGCTAATTACCTTAACCCCTTCAGTGCCCGCCCCTTTCCCCGCCCAGTGCCGGCCGTTGCATTAGCGGGCGGGGTCTATGACGAGCTGGACTCGTCATGGGCACAGCGCCACCGCCGCCCATGACGAGTCCAGCTCGTCATGGGCACTGAAGGGGTTAAATCCTAGAAAGACCGTACTCTAATTGACTCTATTTACTCAACAGATAGAAATCTTATCCATAAAGATCAGAACATTCTCAACAAGTTTATGCTATTTTGTACACCCTAGAATCCCCTCCTTTTAGTCTCCTAATTCAGTCTTATCTCAGCAACATTCCATCCCCCTGTAATGGTCACTTCAACCTTCCTGCACTTGAAGCGGATTTATCCCTCAAAGAAATCTCCAATGCCCTAACAGTTTTAAAGAAAGGTAAAACCCCTATGTCCGGATGGCTTTACAGTCGAATTCTATTTACATTTTTCTAGTATATTGCTCTCTAAACTTTTAGATCTTTTTCATTCATTTTTTCTCTCTGGTGTGACGTACAGTACTTTTCAAGAAGCCACGATTTGATTAATTCATAAAGAGGGTCGATATCGCATGTTTGGTAAAAATTATTGCCCAATATACTTGATCAATTTAGACTATAACATATTAGCTAAACTACTTGTTCTACGTCTAGACCCTCTTATGCCTTACTTGGTTGGTGTGGAGCAGTGTGGTTTTGTCAAGGGTAGATTAACCTCGGCTAACTCTAATCTATTTCCTAATGCTTTAAACAAAATCCCTTCTCTATCCACCTCCTTAGTGGCAATTTCCGTTGATGCTGAAAAAGCCTTTGATAGGGTAGATTGGTCCTATTTATTTGAATCTCTGAAGCGGCATGGCTTTGGTCCAAAGTTGATTACTCTTATTTCCTTATTATATTCTGCCACTAGAGCCTTGGTGTTAGTTAATGGTTGTACATCTTCCTACTTTCATTTACAATGCGGTGTCCGTCAAGGTTGTCCCCTTCCCCCCTTCTATTTATCCTAGCCCTTGAACCCTTTATATCATCGATCCGTAAAAATGACTCTACATCTGGTTTTTCTTATGGTGATCACCATTTACAACTTTCTACATATGCAGATGATATTTTACTTTTTATCTCCAACCCTGAAGTGTCTATCCCTCCTGTGCTGCACAAATTCTCTTCATTCTCCCTAGTCTCTGTTTACAAGATCAATTTGGATAAAACAGAAATTCTCCCTTTCACGAAATTCTGTTCTCAACATTCCTTTTCTTCCACTTTGGTTTTCTTGGAACAGAGCTAAAATTAAATACTTAGGAATATGGTTCTCTAACTCCATTTCTTCCTCTGTCAAATTAAATATGGTAGAGTATTTATCTCACATTGACAAATTATTTTCATCTTGGAATCTCCTCTTTCTCTCATGGTGGGGTCGGTTAGACTCAATTAAAATAATGATCACTCCCATTATCTTTATACTCTCTCTATGCTCCCTATTTCTATTCCATTATGTTATTTTAAGAAGATTGATTCTCGCCTTTCCAAATTTCTTTGGAAAAATAAAAAAGTGAGAGTATCCTTATCACTTCGTCGAAAGACAAAATCCAATGGGGGGGGGTAATTTTCCTGATTTTCGTACTTATCATAAATCCTTTTGCCTCCGTCAAGCCTCTAAATGGCTCTTTTCTGATTCCTCCCCTTTTACGCCTCTATGGTTTACTATTGAACGCTCTTTGCTTCTACCCTTCTCTATTAAGGAAGTTCTGGCCTTTTCTGCCAAAATCCCTCAAACCTCTATTCCCTGTTTAAGCATACGTGTTCTTTGTTGAAACCTTTGACTTAACCAAAGATTTTTTCCAGGGAATCTTTTTTACGTTCACCAATTTGGCATAATTCCCTTATTACCATTAATAACACAACTGTCTTTTGGAAATCCTGGAGACTAAAGGGAATAGCTTGGGTCAATGACCTATTTGATGGTTTGATTCCTTGTTCATTTCCTCAATTCCAAGCCACCTTTAACTGTCCCCGTTCCTTTTTGCAGAAATTCTCTATTTTAATGGCAGTTATTCTTGACACATTCTATTCTCTTCCTTCAATTTCTCTTTCTTCTGGAGAAAATTCTCTTCTTAAGATTCTTGTACCCTTCCTAAGGCCTCCCTAACATATAAACACTCCTTATCTCCTGATCCAGATCAACCTAATAATAAAGTAGAACTTGCATGGGAATTGGATCTGGGATGTGAATGGAGCACCTATATCTGGGATAAATTCTGGTCCCATTCTCTCAAAATCGCTAGATCTGCCTCTGTCACTCAATCTATGTTTTTCCTTTATCATAGGCTTTATTTCACGCCTCTTTCTATAGCTAATTTTTCCCACTCTACTGACGCGAATTGTTGGACTTGCGGATGCCCCATAGCTGACCTCATGCACCTTCTCTGTCTTTGCCCTGCTGTTATTTGTTCTGGAGGAAAATGTGGTCCTATATTTCTCGTATATTTAACATTCACACTCCTGTTTCTAATCTCATCCTTTTCTTTGGGAGTTTACTGGAATCTTTGGATTTACCTACTCATATACATGGTCTATTTGACCTCTTGCTGGCTTTCGCTTTCCAACAAATAGCACGTAACAAAACTCTCCATCCAACACTGGTGGAATAATCTGTGCCGTTTTCATCGACTAGATATTGCTTTTGCCTCCTCTTGTAAGCCAATTGTTAATAGAGATCTATTTTTGTTGCCACTTTCTTCATATTTAGACAAAAATGTAATAACACAAAATTCTCGTTTACATTCTGAAAATGTTAAACCTCCATAATTGTTCAAGTTCTCTGTTCTCCTCTCTCTAATTCCTTAGTGGCACATTATTTTTTCTAATTATAATAAGATTACTTTTTACTTTCATTTGAAGTTTTGCAATATACACATTCCTCAGTATAAGTATATTTTGTATTCCTTTCATTATGCCTTTTCATATTTGCTGGCCTTATGTATCTTCTGCAGGGGCGTAACACAGACCCCCGCAGCCCCCGCATTGCGGGGGGTCCCTGCGCTCCAGGGGCCCCCTCCGCGGCCTTGCAGCCAGCACTTACTAGATACCTCGCTGCGACCTCTTTAATAAATTCAATTGTACGCGGCGCACACGTCTCTGCATCTGCATGGATACTGGTAAACTTTGTCTGCGCATCGCGCAATTAAAAGTGCGCGCCACGTGAGGAGGTGAGGCATCCTCGAGACGACAGAGGGACTGTGTGGCCGCTGGGTATAATTTAATTATTGCTAGCCCCGGAGTGGCCACTTGGATGCACGCTGTCTTGCGCTCCTGGTGAATCACATCTCTGATAAAGGTGATCCCCTCCTGGGGCGCGAGGCTTCTATCGAATGCCTGTCAGCTGTTCAAGGCTCCCGTTGTGCGCACAAAACCACTTTTCCCCTTTGATCCTGATGGAATTTTATTGTGATAGTGCACTTTTCGGCATGCAAAGCAAAAACGCATGATGTGGGGGGAAATTTAATTTTGTCTCACAGACACACATTATTCAATGTTTTTCGGTGTGTGGGAAATGTGTTCTCTAAAGCACAAACACATGTCGTCTATTTGTCGAGAACACTAAATAGAATGTAATTAGCCCCTAAATCTATCAGTCTTTAAGGGATTGTTGCTGGTGGCAAGTGCCCCCGGGACTGTGCCACAGGCAAATATTACTCTGACAGTCTGACAGGCAACCTCTAATGTTATATATTATATCTTATAGTTTACCGTGTGTGGGTGTCCGTTATTCACGAAATAAATGGTAGTAAATATTGAATTCTTTTATGAACCAAAGACAGCATTATAGTGCTACTTAGTAGCTCTCATGGTGCGTCTTGATTACTGCCTAGCCACAGAGACATGTCCAACTGTGATTTCTGCAAACTGAAATTATGTTTGTGTCCAGATATATATGTGAGTAAGTCAGTTCAGCTGTGGAGCGCCATGTGTCTCACTCAGTTGCGCTTCAGAGTTAGTATTTTGTCGCAACTTAGTTTGAGGCCACTTTCAACCAGTGCCTCAGATGGAAAAATAGAAGTATTTATATAGCGCTTACTACCCCTGACGAGGCGTTGAAGTACTTGTACTGCTCACTATCAGGAGTACCCGTTTGCTCCTGAAAAGGGCCAGTACTTTCTGTTAAATGTATTTTAGCAGTGCCCGAGAAGTGCAGGTTCTCTCCATTTCGAATTAAAGAGGTTCCCAACAGTATCTGCCCATTTAAAGCACTGCTTCCAGCCGATTAAAGTGGTTCTTTACTTCTCCCAAAAGGAATGCGAGCATTCCACAGGGTCTGCACTAACCCCACCCCGTTAAAACAGACATTTGCTTCCTTTGGCTGGGGTAAAAAAGGTCTACTATGTGGATGGAGAGTCTAAAATTACACAGATTACATCCATCCAGCAGGTGGTTCAAAAGGAAAGGGGCAGGTTCTGGCGAAGATTGACGTGTTTTTATCAGTGAATTCAAGAAGAAGTCAGTGAGGAGTTGTGATGTAGTAACGGTTCACCGATTGTTGTCACCCGGGGGTTTCGGTCAGCATCACTCCAGTGGGCTTTGCTCTAAGTGGGCCGGTGTCTTCTGCGGCAGAGGCCCGTCAAAGCAAAACACCACTTGGCCCTCTTTTGATGGCCTTCTCAAAGAATGCTGTACCTTTTTGAAGTTGTGTTTAGCAAAATATCCTTTGTGTGGTGGCTTCTGCCTCCCAATCACCTTGTAGACAGATGCTGGCCTCTTAAAGGCACCACAGCAGAGCTCGGTTTCATAGTATGCAGTGCACAGGGGAGTAACACAGGCCCCCGCAGCCCCCATGTTGCGGGGGGGAGCCCCGCGCTCCAGGTGCCCGCTCAGCGGCCATGCAGCCAGCACTTACTAGATACCTTGCTGTGGCCCCTTTAATAAATTCAATGGTGCGCGCACGTCTCCGCGGAGACTGGCAAACGTTGTCATGCGCATCGCGCAATGCGCAATTTAAAGTGCGCGCCACGTGAGGAGGTGAGGCATCCCCGAGACGACAGAGAGACTGTGTGGCCGCTGGGTATAATTTAATTATTGCTATCCCCGGAGTGGCCACTTGGATGTACGCTGTCTCGCGCTCCTGGTGAATCACATCTCTGATAAAGGTAATCCTCTCCTGGGGCGCGAAGCTTCTATCGAATGCCTGTCAGCTGTTCAAGACTCCCGTTGCGCGCGCAAAACAACTTTTCCCCTTTGATCCTGATGTAATGTTATAGTGATAGTGCACTTTTCGGCATGCAAAGCAAAAACGCATGATGTGGGGGGGAAATTTATTTTTGTCTCACAAACACTCACATTATTCGATGTTTTTCGGTGTGTGGGAAATGTGTTCTCTGGTTATAAATAAAAAAGTATGTATTCATTTGTAATGTGACTTTTCTGTCTTTGTTCTCTTCAATTATCAGTCATGGATCATTCAGGCAGCCCTAGAACACAATTAAAAGTGCTTTCTATTTATATTTGCAGTTCGAAGTATACACAGATAAGTCAGTCTGGGACATCAAAATAATGAGCTGGCAACCCTGATCATAAGACTGGAAGTTTGTTGCAGGATCAGCACAATATTTATTTCCTACACTCTCGACCCCTATTAATGCCATAATAGCAATAGTTTAACTTATATCTGAAACCCTATGCCGCTGTCAATAACATGCAGAGTTACTTCAAGTGCATTCAGACAACTCACTCCTCATTCTTGCCCCTCACTTTTACGCTCAACTACACTCACAGCGATCACAATGCACTCACACTGATCACCATGCACTCACACCATTCACTCGCTCACCCTGCACACCCTGCACTCACAGTGATCACTCTGCACTCACAATGCACTTGCGCTGTTCACCCTGTACCTCACCCTGCAGTCACACAAGCACACTACTCACCCTTCACTCACCTGTCCCCCTCACTGCTCAATCTGCAAACTCACTCAAACAAGCCCATCACTAACCACGCACTCTTTCGTCCCACGCTGCACTTACATCCGCACCCAAATTCATATGGTCACCTCACTCACCCTACAGTCACATCTCTTACCTTACTCTCACACTGTTGCATCGCTCACTGTGCACTCACATGGGCACTCCTGCCACCCACAAAGCGCAGAGGGTTCATGTGCCTGCTACAAAGAACGTGCACCACGCAATTCACAGAACTGAGTGTGAGTAGTGCTATAAAAAAAAGGAAATGTTTGTCAGAAAGGTGCTATAGTGAGATGAGGTGCATTGTTGGTGAGTGGTAGTGAGGGAATTCATGGAGGAGAAGGAAATGTGGGAGGGGGCACCAAAAAAGACTTGCACCATGTGCGACCAGTGCTAGGGCCTGCCCTGACTGGGAGTGGTAGCCACTCCTGAAGTTCGGGTCCAGTTGCGCCTCTGGTTTCAATCTCCCAGCCAACTCAGTACTTTGGTTCTCGCTTTCCTGATTTGTTATCTGAGGCTTAGGTCGGTGATGGCCACTGGGAAAGCAAGGGGCAAAGCCAATCCGTTAATGGGCATAAGTGTGCCACCCCGAGTGTCACACCCATTTGATCTCCATAGTATAGATATGTCTATCTCTGGACTTTATAGGGTTCTTCCCGTGTTTTTAACCATGAGTGAAAGCTCACGAAGTTGAATATCGTCTGATTTTTTTAAGCACACTGCTATGCTAATACAGAATTGTCAGCCATGTTGAAAATAACGAGTTCTTCGAAAATTTATATTTTTTGTAGACAACAGTGTTTATAATGTGAGGGCACATAAGTCTCTTACTCCTCCCAGTATTGATGTTAATTGTTCACTAAATGTGCAATATTCATCTCCATTTTTGAAGATCAGGGATTCATCTTCACAATAACCTCTCTGTGGAAAAATAGGCTGTGTCCATCACTCTGCATAACCAACCCCTTAATATAGTATGGTATACTCCCTTCTAAATTTCTATTGCATTCATCGGCAAAAGAGAAAGGAAGGTGATCGGAATCTTACTTTTCCCTTCAACAACTAACTACGTTATCATCTCCAGCTTTACTCTAAACATCCTAAAACACTCTAAAAAGATGTGTGCGCATATTTTAAAAGCAAGCTTACAACTAGCTACTATTTGTTTGAAATCATTTGCCGCTTGAGCAGATTTGGATGCTTCTAACTAAACTGTACATGCCTTTGCTTTTTCGCGAACCCACGCGAGGGGCTGAAAGACATCTTTTCAAATTATTTAGGTGCGTGGGTTTTGGTGCCCCTTTGCCTGCAGGACTGTCTTTGACCACCCTGTTACTTCCATTTACATGCCCACCATTTCGTGATGGGCTGCTATCTTCCCTCACACTTCCTTTCACAAGCAGTAAATTCTCAGCTCCTGTTCCATGCCAAGGCCCAGGCCTGTTTCCAAGTGCTCTGCCACGTACCATGTTTGTTAAGCCATATCCTTGGGATCACCTCTTGCCAGGGCCTCCTTTACTTTCCCCAGGTCACAATTGCTGCCTCTTAAGCTGCCATTCCTGGATGGGAGATTGTTGCAACCACTAAAGGCAGATGCCATCCAGAGACGTTTTAAGGCATGGACAAAATGGACTCTGACATCTTTATGCACAAATAAAAGGGCATTGTTTGACTGGACAGGTTTGATGTTTATGCTGTTAAATTTTATTCCTTTATCAGGTACTTTGAAATATTTATACCTTCATGCACAAACAAAAGGGAAATTAGTTTTACTGAATAGGTTTGACTTAGCTATGCTGCTGCTTGCTGTACTTGTTATTGATTTACCAGTCACTTTCAAATATTTGAGCCTTCATATTTGAGGCTTATTACCCAGTTCATCCGCCACTAAATGCCAGTGCTGGTTTATGGTCTTTTTGATTGCATTACTTTCAGTGTTGAAGGTAGTCATGCATACGATCCTTTCTTCTTAGTATTGGCCATTAGTTAAGGGACCAATAGGAACTCCCTGTGATTATGCCCCGCACGTTTACGTGCTTTCTTAAGACGTCTAATCAGATAGCCACGTTCAATTAATCTGGCTAGAAGGCCTGCTGACTCTTCAAAATAGTCCTCTTTTTTGGAGCAATTCCTCCGTAACCTCAGGAATTGCCAAAGGGCAAATTATCCCTGAGGTTACGTGGATGATGGCTCGTATATTTCAGTAGCGTGTTACGCTCACTGCTCTTCCTGTACAGGTTGGTGTGTAATTTGCCTGACTCTACTTTAATCATAATATCAAGGAAGTTAATTTGCTCTCTGTTAAGGTCAAGTGTAAATTGAATGTCCACGGAACATGCGTTGAGCCAGAGATGAAAGGATCTGAGTTGTTCTCCGCTGCCCTTCCAGATAATCAGAACGTCATCTATGTAGCGACGCCACAGGGTTATACAATCTTTGGATGGATTGCGTTCATTCATGATAAATTGCTGTTCATACTCATTCATGTAAATGATTGCTAGATTAGGGGCGAAGCTCGCCCCCATCGCCACGCCCTTAGTTTGTACAGAGTATTGACCCTGGAAGTTTAAATAATTCCTGGGCATAGCAATAATGAGGAGTTCAATAATAAATTTAGTCGGGACCTTGTGTGGTGCAGGTCTTTTGTTAAGTACTAATTCAATGCATGAGAGTGCAGCAGCCTGGGTGA
The DNA here is from genome assembly GCF_964204655.1 of Triturus cristatus. Lineage (NCBI taxonomy): Eukaryota > Metazoa > Chordata > Amphibia > Caudata > Salamandridae > Triturus > Triturus cristatus. Next base: position 624,638,535 of record NC_140588.1, on the reverse strand, counting down.
TATTGGTGTATAAAGCAGTTATATCCATAGTAGCTAGTACATTAATCCTGGGATCCTGTGGGCGGTCGTCCACCAATTGGATGGTCTGCATGGTGTCCCTAAGGTAGGTAGGGTTGCTCTCCGCAATGTGTCGGAGAAACACATCAATATATTTGCAAAGTGGTTCTAGCATAGAACCACAACCAGAGATTATCGGTCTCCCTGGTGGGTCCTGCAATCGCTTGTGGATTTTTGGCAGGGTGTATATTGTGGGCATCCTGGGGTGTTTGTTATTAAGGTAGTCATGTTCCAACTTTCTAAGGTAACCTACTGTGAGTGCCTCACCAGTCATACATGCTATGATGTTACTAATCTCTTTAGTTGGGTCCAGTCTCAATTTCTCATAGTTCCCTTTAACGGATAACTGTGAGAGAATTTCGTTCTTGTAGTCCTCAACATTCTGTATCACAATTGCTCCGCCTTTGTCGGCGGGTTTGATCACTATATTGGTGTTTGTTCTCAATGTTTCCAAAGCTTGCCACTCCTGTTTGCTCACGTTGTACTTAACATACTGCCGTTTGGCCAGTATGTTGTCAACGTCCCTCATTACCACCTGTTCATAGGCCAATAGTTTATGAGGCATTAGATGAGTAGGGGGTTAAACTTGGAGGGGGGTCTAAGTCCACTCCCTGAGAAAGTTGAATTGGGGGGGATCTTGAGGAAGTAATGTTTCAGCCTGATCTTACGAAACAATTGATGTAGTTCTACTCTAAGGTTGAAGTTTTTGGGCATTGAGGTAGGGACAAAGGACAACCCTTTTCCCAGAATGTCATGTTCATTTGGTTTGAGTGTGTAGTCTGATAGATTGACTACGGGATTGATAGGCATGTAATCTACCATCTGTAGTGTTGACGTCATGTTTGTATATCCCCGTGAGTTTCCTGTTGGAATTGTGTCTGTTTCCTCGTTTTCCCTCTGCCCTGGTTACACATTGGTACTCTGGAGCCCCTGGGTCTCCCCCAGGGACGATCCCGCCCTCGCTCTACCCACCATGGTTCCTCTATGTTAATTGTCTAATTATTTGTTACTCCAATCTGTGTTAATTGTGTAATGTTAGTTAATGTTAATGGTATTTAACGTTTGTTTCAGCAATTGTCCTTAAACTCCATTATATCAGAAATATACTATGTCTGATAGAGAAACACTATCGTATAGTGAAGACTATATAGACAAACTCCTACAAGAACGAGGAGGTGGTACTTTCTTAGGTGGAACTACCACTAACATAGATCTTACACTCAACGAAAAAATATCTAAACTTGAACGTTTAGAGAAAAAATTGATTAGAACACGCCTACATGGGCACACCTTAGCGAAATATTTACAATCCAATGTCATCCCGGTAGGGTTACAGGTTAGAAACAAACCTGCTATTTTCTTGGATAACCCTAAATTTAAGGAGAACTTAAGCTTTGTTTCTAGTAACTGTTCCAGGCACTGGATGGTGCTTGGGATTGAAACTGCAGTTGAGGAAGTACAACGTTTGACAAAAGAGATCTCCGATTTGAAGAAAAAGATCATTGAGGATAAAGCCCTTAACAACGCGAAGGAGGCCTTAGAAAGGCTAGAAAGAACTATTCGCGAATTTGACCTTTACACTCAGGTTACAAAATTGGATAAGGTGGCAAGAGATATTAAATTCTATGACAAAAAAACAACCTACCCATACCTACAAGAGGGTTACTACGTGAGGGAACAACAGGGAACATACTCCAGTAGAGGTAGAGGTGGCTTTAGGAAATATACAACATTCTCTGGATCAGCGCTAGGGAGCGGCTCAGATACTGACACTGAACGCCCAGGCCCCAGCACAACCGCACCCACTTCAGGCAGCACCTACACAGATCAACAACCTTTTTTAGTAGAGGGATCATGGTGGGTACAGCGAGGGCGGGGTCGTCCCTGGGGGAGACCCAGGGGCTCCAGATTACCAATGTGGAACCAGGGCAGAGGGAAAACGAGGAAACAGACACAATTCCAACAGGAAACTCACGGGGATATACAAACATGACGTCAACACTACAGATGGTAGCTTACATGCCTATCAATCCCGTAGTCAATCTATCAGACTACACACTCAAACCAAATAAACATGAAATTCTGGGAAAAGGGTTGTCCTTTGTCCCTACCTCAATGCCCAACAACTTCAACCTTAAAGTAGAACTACATCAATTTTTTCGTAAGATCAGGCTGAAACATTACTTCCTCAAGATCCCCCCCCCCCCAATCCAACTTTCTCAGGGAGTGGACTTAGACCCCCCTCCAAGTTTAACCCCCCTACTCATCTAATGCCTCATAAACTATTGGCCTATGAACAGGTGGTAATGAGGGACGTTGATGACATACTGTCCAAACTGCAGTATGCTAAGTACAACGTGAGCAAACAGGAGCAGCAAGCTTTGGAAACATTGAGAACAAACACCAATATAGTGATCAAACCTGCCGACAAAGGCGGGGCGATTGTGATACAGAATGTTGAGGACTACAACAACAAAATTCTCTCACAGTTATCCGTTAAAGGGAACTATGAGAAATTGAGACTGGACCCAACTAAAGAGATTAGTAACATCATAGCACGTATGACTGGTGAGGCACTCACAGTAGGTTACCTTAGCAAGTTGGAACATGACTACTTTAATAACAAACACTCCAGGATTCCCACAATATACACCCTGCCAAAAATGCACAAGCGATTGCAGGACCCACCAGGGAGACCGATAATCTCTGGTTGTGGTTCTATACTAGAACCACTTTGCAAATATTTTGATGTGTTTCTCCAACCCATTGCGGAGAGCACCCCTACCTACCTCAGGGACTCCATGCACACCATCCAATTGGTGGACGAGCGCCCACATGATCCCAGCATTAATGTACTAGCTACTATGGATATAACTGCTTCATACACCAATATCCCCCAGGCTGCTGCACTCTCGTGCATTGAATTAGTACTTAGCAAAAGACCTGCACCACACAAGGTCCGACTGAATTTATTATTGAACTCCTCAATATTGCTATGACCAGGAATTATTTTAACTTCCAGGGTCAATACTATGTACAAACTAGGGGCGTGGCGATGGGGGCGAGCTTCACCCCTAATCTAACAATCATTCACATGAATGAGTATGAACAGCAATTTTTCATGAATGAACGCAATCCATACAAAGACTGTATAGCTCTGTGGCGTCGCAACATAGATGACGTTCTGGTTATCTGGGAGGGCAGTGAAGAACAACTCAGATCCTTTCATCTCTGGCTCAACGCATGTTCCGTGGACATTCAATTTACACTTGACCTTAACAGAGAGCAAATTAACTTCCTTCATTCTTTTTAGTAATGCACTTGTTCCCGCATTCACTGCTGGCAACAATCTACGGTCGATTTATCACTGAGACCGTCGGCCTTCAAAATCTTGCCCAGCCCCGTGGTATTCAGACACTCTGAAGACTGAGAAGGCTGTATGCAGGACAAAAGAAAGAAGGTGGAGGAAAACTAAAACGGATACTGATAGAATGGCATATAACATCACTCATAGTAGGTACCTAAATAATTGCAATTTGGCAAGAAGAACTTTTCTGGCCACCCGCATAGAGGGGGCAAAGGGCTCCTCTAAAGAATTGTTTAGGATTTTAAAGGAATTTACTGCACCTAGTGCAACCAACTCTTCGTGTCCTTCCTCCCAGGAATTCTGCGACAAGCTAGTGAGTCATTTAAAAAATAAAATAGATACTATTTATGACTCTTTTGAGCCGTTACCAGAAAACTGGGAGGAAAGTCAGAACACTGTGAGCTCTGCGCCTGTGAGATTGGAGGTGTTCGCAGCCATTACCAGGGAACACTATTGAAAGGCTTGAAGTCAGGTTCACCGTCAGATATAGCCCCCCCTTATGTGCTGTCGGATTTAGCCACAGAGCTTGTCAACCCTATGACAGAAGTTTGTAACCTGCCACTGGCGACTTCCTCTTGCCCGGCCAGCTGGAAGAAGGCCTTTATTAAACCTCTGCCTAAGAAACCATCGTTAGACTGTGCTGATCTGCAGAATTATAGACCCATCTCGCTCCTCCCAGGATGCTCCAAAATTATGGAGGCGCTGATAAACCACCAACTGTCGGATCACTTGGTTCAGCACAGCCTGTTAGATCCCTCGCAGTCGGGTTTCCGTGCCGGTTATAGCACGGAGGCCGCGCTGGTAGAGGTAACAGATACCATCAGGCTTTTGCTGGATGGTGGGACCCCGGCTGTGCTGGTCCTACTTGATCTGTCAGCGGCCTTTGACACCATCTCCCACAGAATTCTTTTGAATAGACTGCGGGAGATAGGTGTCACTGGAGGGGCCTGGGAGTGGATACGGAGCTTTTTATCAGACAGATCCCAGTGTGTGCAGATAGACTCTTTTGCCTTTCAGTCCGCAGTAGTGGCGAAGGGGGTACCGCAGGGTTCTATTTTGAGCCCCACATTGTTTAACATCTATGTGGCCTCATTGGCTGCCATTATAGAATCCTGTGGTTTCCAAACCATCTCCTATGCGGATGACACCCAGGTGTTAATCCCCATAGAAAAGGACCACCTGCTGACTAGAGAGAGATTTAAGAGCTGCATGATCAAAATTTCCAGCTGGATGAAAGACAACTATCTCCAACTTAACCCCAACAAGACGGAGATTTTATTGTTTGGGAAAGCAGAGGAACTATGGACAGATTAATGGTGGCCAGAGGCATTAGGCTCTCCACCTCTCCCTAAAAAATGGGTAAAAAATCGGGTGTGATTATGGATAATAATTTATCCATGGAACAACATGTCAAAACTTTAACAGGGAAATGTTTTGGCCTGATGCGCACTCTAAAGAAGATTTTTCCGTGGGTTCCTCTCTCTGCTAGAAGGGTTTTGATCCAGTCACTGCTAGTCAGTAGACTGGACTATGGGAATGCTCTTCTGGTGGGAGTGAGGGAGGATTTATTGTCAAGGCTACAAGTCGTACAAAATACGGCGGCCCGCTTTGCTGTGAATAAACCGCCACTCACGCCGTCTGCCCCGCTTTTGAGAGACTTACATTGGCTACCGATCAGAAAGAGGGCGCTCCTTAAACTTCTTTGCCTAGCTTTCAAGGCACGGGTCGGACAGGGGCCGGCATATCTTACAAATAAGCTGGTTTGGTACTCTCCGGTCCGTTGCCCAAGATCTAGCGGCCAAAAACTTCTCCAAATGCCAAGAATCAGGAAGATGAAAATGGGTGGGCGTGCTTTCTCCTATTTGGCACCCAAGTATTGGAATCAGCTGCCTTGGGATCTGCATTCCTGCACAGACTTAACCATTTTTAAGAAGCATTTAAAGACCTGGCTATTTAACTGAGCTGCCGGGGCCGTCGAAGCCTGCCTTCACAGGCGCCGAGAGATCCCTCGGGGGATGATTCGCGCGCAATATAAATGTAATATTAATAATAATAACTCACAGATGATGTGATAGCTTAACAACTCATCTTTCGGATATTTGCTTTTACCAAGTCATTTCGAGGGAAATGGATTTCCAAGCATGGTTTCTCACTTTCTGAGTTCTGGAGAAAAAGATAAAAGTGAATAGCAGCATGCCTCTTCATTCCCATAAGGCAACAAACCAATGGTCCACTTCCGAAATAGATGCACCTTCAGGAGCCAGCCTCTTCATCTCAAACAATATTTTTATATTTTCTGTAGCACTACTGCATCGTTGCATTTTCACCTTGATTCTGTGACATTTGCATGTTTTGATTGTGTCTATGCATTACAGTTCAATACCTTTTGCCTAACGCTTTCCCCAGGCTTGACTGTTTTGTTCTCCCTACGACATATTTAATAAATTACCAACTCATGTGCATTACTATGGTTTAGGAATAGCCATAAAACAACAGCAACGCTCCTAAAATACACATGCAAATTCACTAATATAATTCCCTTTTCCATCATGATCTAAAATTAGTATAATCTAAAAGAAGTAGAACTGTCTTAACAATGCTCTGGGGATAAGAAACTCAGCAATTAACACGGTATAAGTACGAGTTACTTTGTTTTTCAAATAAATCTTGTAGAAAAATATGTATTGGGGAACGCTTGAAAATAAAGACTTGGAATTTCATTTTTTGGTCAAAAATAAAAACTTTAATATTTTCCCTGTGTCATTCCTATGCAGCAATGAGCAGTGTTGCTCAGCCTTCAAAGTCTGGCCTGGTACTAGCAGTACTGAATTTCCTGGTTGGTTTAAGTCCTGCTATCCTGCACCATGGAGCCTGCGTTGAATACTATTGCACAAGATGAAGTTAAAATCTGGGTGTATGTTCACTTCCACGATTGTTGAGCAATACTGGGAAGGAAGGGGTCTTCATAAGCTGCAGCAACATGCACCATGAGCCAAAAGGCTGATGCGCTCAATGTGGCTAGATGTATGTGTGCCTCTTGTCCACCCCTAGGGATGCACTGGTGGCTCTCATTCATCTCTTTCAAGACCTGTCCCAGCTTGTTCACATGGCCTAAAAGCACCACACAATAGAGAACATCTGCAATCACCTGCCACGTCCCTTCCAGTTAGTGGTAACAGAACAAATAAAAAGCATTCCTGCCCAGATTCCTACACCAGGCATACCTGTATCTCCCTTCCTACTCATACATGTCCCCTGAGCCTTTCATCTCGCTCCATGTTGTTTAGAGCTCTCTGTGTTAATTGCTCAGACTGTGTTGAGCCACAGCTCCGCCTACAACCTTGATAACCACCAGTTCTCGAGCCACAGTCAGCTGCCAAATTCACTGCAGGGAAAATGTAAACATGAAGGGCTGGTCCAAACCTGCTCCTCGATGCTGATAGGGCAGGTCTACTTTATGTGACAGTTATTGTGTCTGTTGTGATGCAGCGAAATTACCTATATGTGTTACTCTAATCCTCCATGTGAAGCACGTGGCACCCCTGCCACTATAACAAAGAGACATTAATGTGCCTTTTGTTTAACACATTGAAGCGTTGTGAAACTGGAAACATTGAAGTTAGGGAACTTACAATAATGACGAAAACAACAAGTGTAGGGAAGTTGAAAAAGGTAAGCAGCATGTACACTTTCATTTTGCTCTTTGCAGATATCAACTACCTTTATCCAACACGGTTTGAGTGTTGCTCACTTATAAGTGGTCTGGGTGCCAGAAGGAGTGTTTTCAAGCCACTCCTTGTGGACCCCGTGTCCTTGCCTTGCTGTGTGGAAGTCCCAGTCGGCCTGCTTTCTAGCCACATCCAGTATATTTGAAGAGGTAATTTTTGGTTCTAGCACGTGCCCATGTTACTGTGGCCAAACCCCTTGATTGCCTCTGAGGATCAGACTGCCATTTGCATATTTTCTGGACTGAGATCTGCCCCACGGGAAGTAAAGTCATTCACCGTGGGATGCTAGAACCTCTAAGCCACGAGATACCCACTGCTCAAGCTACCAGGATACCATATCTCTTGACTGTGAATATTGATACAACTGATCCCAATGTGCTATAATACGTTTGCTCTTATACAGGTTTCACCATTTATATTCAGTGCTAATATATATTTTATAGTGGAAGGGGATGGAGGCACACTGCCTCACATCATTGCACAGTTCGCCTCTTAACATTATGGTAAATGCAGTACAGTGTTTGCGCTTACCTGAATATTAGCTGTAGTTTTTCACCAGAGTTGGTGCTGATAGTGATGTAAATCTCTAGATTTGATTTGATTTTAATTTGTAAAGCGAGAAGTTTGCCCTAAGGCGTCTTGGTGATGCCTGCAACACTAAAAAGGATCAAAGAGAATCTGTAGTGGGAGAGTAGAAAGCCAGGTTTTGAGAAGCTTTCTGAAAGCCAGAAAATTAGAGGAGTTCTTCGAAGAATCTGGCATTTGGTTCCAGAGGCAAGATGTAACATGAGAAAAACTTCTACCACCCTGAGAAACTTTGTGAATACAAGAAACCGACGACGTCTTTGAGGAAGCAGAACGTAGAGACCTGTTAGGGGTATACCATGAACATTGTTTCCTCAAAGAATATCATAGAAACACATAGCCTGCAATTGAAGGTTAGAAACTTGCGCTTGTTATGTTCCTTGTAGGCACTGCCCGTGCCATTTTCAGGAGTTGCCTGGCTCCTCTAGTCAAAGCGCCACATTTTAGAGGGTTTTCATACCCATTTTAATCTTTTCATCAGTTTTCCTTTCATACTGTTATTTTAACTTAAATTTAATGTACCACTAACTTGCCTTCTGCAGGGGAGTCTGAGGAGGTTTTTGGGATTGCTGGACCACAGTTTAGGCTTTGTATTTCCCACCTGTTTTTTCAGTATCCTGCATTCTGCAGCCGGTCTTGACCACGCCCCCCTCACTGGGAGGACTATAATTTCCTCATACCAGGACGCCCGCGCCGCTGGTAGCCCGTCTGCGCCCATCCATGGCTGGACTGCGCCGTGCGCCAGGATCCCTGGTCGTTTTGGTACGAACTCTAGTGATTTCCAAAGACAATGTTAAGACATAGGTTTGCACTCTGATTGTAATCATTTTGTTTTGGAAAACTTGCAAGCATCTTATGCTTGTGCCAATTGTCAGTTCAAGATTAATTTGTTAGAAAGGGACTCTAATTTGAACTCTCCCGCCATTCCACTTTCAATTAAATGCACCCTACTTAATGCTCGGTCAACGATTAAACATAGTAACCAGCTATGTGAGATTTAGAAGCTCATAATCCCGACATTATGTTTCTTACAGAAACCTGGGCCGATGCAACAACCGCCCCAAACATTATTGCGTCTTTACCCACAGAATATTGAATTATTTGGCTTGAGAGGAAGATAAAAAAAAGTAGTAGGGCTTGCTGAACTGTACAAAAATACTTTGGAAATATCATGCCACCCTGTTCTAATAACTGATTGTGAAGACCTCTCTTTCGGTTGTATTGTGAGGAATCAAACCAAACTTCATAGCCTTCTGGTTTATAGGCCCCTGGTCCTAAGACTGTTTTATGAGAAGCCCTTAATGATTACTTGATGATCTTAGTAATAAGGATACCAACACTTTTATTGATAACATGCAGTATTTTGATTTAAAGGAATTGGTTGCTGCTCCCACTCATCAGGCTGGACATATGCTCAATGGCATTTTTACAAGTTCCTGGAGTTTCACCTATTTGACTTATTCCTGGTCACAGGGTCTAACCACAGGGCAGTTCAGTTTGGTTTCTGTTTCAATCAGATGAAGGAAATCCAGAACCCGAAAAACCTGGCCAAACTGATTAGGCCTTGGAACAAAATAAATGAACAGGACCATATTAGGACACTAGAGTCCACTCAACCTGTGTTAACTTGAACTCCTGACATTGCATCCTCGCAGTACGATAACTGGATTCAAAAAGCAGTAAATAAATTAGCCCCATATAAGAAAGTTAGAAGTCAGAGAGCTTGCCCGTCAGCCCCGTATTTTTGAGAAATTAAGACAAAAAAAATCTGTAGTCAGCAGGAACGGAAAAGGAGAAGTAATTATGCCCCAGAGGAAAAACTGATATACATACTACAGATCCTGGAATACAAGAACCTGATTGTCGCTGAAAAAAATAGTTTTTTCACAGATAAAATCAGATCTGCAGTGAACTCGTCCCGGGAGGGGGAGCTGTTCCAGTAGGTATAAAGCCTATCTGCCCTGTCTGTCCCGCCTACAATGACCCCTTCACAGCTGTTTTGTGACAACCTACCGAGTTTTTTAAAAAACAAGGTAGAGGCGGTTTATAATGACCTCATTCTTAATAATGGAATAAACCACCTGTCACAAGTCACCACTCAATGTAATCAATGACATCAGGTTTTTGATGAGTTTCCAGCTATCTCTCCTGACTGTATGACTAAGCTCCCTAAACAAACGAAATCAGGTGCCGTATATAATTTGCAAGTTTTGCACACGCTAAAAGGCACATCATAACATATGCCATCTCTCTCTCTCTTTCTTCAACTGTAGCCAGTGTCTGATTCATGAAGTCTTGAAGCACAATGGGATGGTGGCTGATTCTAGGGTGTTGGCTCTATTTATACACTTGTAATGTTTATCAGGTTGTGTTATTTTCTTCAGGGGATACTTATCAAACAAGTTTTTTTCAATTTGTAGTTATACATAGACTATCCAGAGATTTCTGACAACGCTACATGGAACTTCTGTTGGTGGATTTAAGCCTAAAATATGTCGGTAAAGCGACTAATAGTGGCTTCTCATTTCTATTTTGAGTCGTACATGTAGGAAGTGTACTCCTACTATTACTAAATGTTGCTATTTTATACAGTGGTGCCTGCTATGGAACGAGGGTGGTGATGTGGGGAATAAAAAAAAGTTCACTCCCCTGTATTGTGACACTGCCTCTCTTCCATCCTCAGTCTCTTACCGACTCCGAGTCCCGAAAGCACGCAGGCTCCTAAAATCCCCTAGCCAATCACGATTCTGTGCTCCCCAGCATGACAGCAGTGCTGCGAATGGTCTGAGTGCTGCAGTTCGGCGCTCAGACAGGGACTGGGAGTCTGTGCATATTCGCCACCATGCTTTGCAATACAGCCGGGTGGAGAACATGCAAAGTGCGCATGAAGGTTTGGCCGGCCCATGAAGGCCGACCAAACCGTCATGGGCACTTAGAAAGTGCACCCATCACTCCTCCCCTTGCCCTGGACAGATTTGCCCCGCCCGCACCTAAAATGACATAAACCGAGCCAGTGAAGAAAAATACAATTATAATAAGATGTTGCTATTATCATTTTATTTTTCCCTTTTTGCGCTGCTCAGAAGCAGTGGGGCGACGCTCCTCCACCTTAGCGGAGGAGCCGCTGACAGTTTAATATTAAACCCACTGGTGGATATTTTGTCTTTAAAGTGCAGCAATTATTACAGCTACAATAAACAGTTGCGTCCTTCACGCCACCTTCTGTGATTTAGGCCGTGTCTACAAAACCAAGCGACCCAGAGAGTGTAGGAGTTGTTATGAGTGTATCTTTATGTCAAGACTCATTTTCTGGTTTAGTGGCAGACCACCACAATCTCACCCTTGATGTTCTTGCAACTTGAAGGACTATGGGGAAAGCCAGACATCCATTACTTGTGATAACAAACTCGTTATTGTTCGTCTACGTAAAATGTAACTGGATACTGGCTCTTCCCAGCGTGTAAATTGTCCTAAAGCATTTTAAAATTGGCATTAAGGAAAGTAAAGAACATTACATAAAATGTTACTTGTGTCGGTGCTATAGAAAAAAATGAAATGTTAGAGAAAGTAAAATAAGCTTAAATCCCAATCAAATAAAAGAAAGTGGTATGCAATGCTCTGCCATTTCTAGAGAAATGAAAACCTACCAACGGCAGCTTTAAATTCTGCAGGCTATATTTCTTGATCTCTTAAATATTCATGGTGCTTTAAAAGGTAAAAAAATATATTCAACCTTTGCCTTAACGAAAATTACTTTTATCTTTGGAAAGGTACATGATGTGTTACCAAGACAGAAAAATGGATGAAAAGAATACAGCCAGGATTATTCAAAATAATGAAGAATAAGGAGAAGGCTAATGCACACGGCCTACCCCTGGGCACACATCGTTTTATTCAAGCTCTCCAGTGTAATAAGGCAGGAAATAGAAAAAAGTAAGCGTGAAATTTGCTTCATCACAAAGTTCGAAACTCAAAAGTTAAAGTAGCAAATAACCTTTTAAAATGTCTATAAAGACGGTGTACCTGCTTCATCTGTTTGAGCGTCACTAAATTGGCTCATCCTCAGATAGCAACAAGAGCTGCAATTATGAAAAGCATAGTCAAGCTTATTGACCTAAGGAGGGATATGACATTAAAATACGGAGCGCTAATAAAAGTGGATTGGCAGGCCAAATTGTAACTGCAGACATAGAGGCAGTTTTAGAAATTGGGTTATTAGTTGAGAAGGGTGGAAGCCCTTCTTAAATCATATTCACAGTCCTTGTCAGGGTGAACCACAGAAGTCACTAAATAAACCTGTGCTTAACCTTCTCTAGTTTGGCACCAAAGCAGTAGTGCCTAACTTAGAAGAAACGTGTAAAGTATTTATGCAGTCCCAAACTATTTTTGAAAAATAGAGTTCATTTTAATAAATAAAATGACACCAAAACAAAAAAAATCAGTGGAACCAGAATTATGAATTTTTAAAGTTTCTAGTGAAAATAGTGGCAAAAAGCGCAAAGCGCTAATTGCGGTTATCTGGTCACACCGGACCAGGTGGAAGTCAGGCCAACCGCAATAAAGCATGGGCTGTATATAGGACACAGCTTGGCCCACTGGGAGTTGTACCTTTTGTCCTTGATGAGAGGTCTACAAGGATTTGGTCATGCTGCGTCGGTTCCCGTGGAACTTTCGGCAGATTGGCGGGCATTGCAGGTCTTTGTGTTGCTTGGCATCACATCCAATGAAACCTTCGGATAGGAGTTGTGTGGTTCTGCAGGACTGCAGGTCACGCTTAGTCGGAACCAGTCAGTTCCAGTATAGCCTTCAGTTCCGAGCTGCGCAGGTTTGCACGGTCCTATGTCACTTCATGTCGGATCTGTGGAACATTCAGTTAGACATTGTAAAGTACACTCTGACGCCAGCCAAGGGTCCAGGGTGGCAGTGCTTGGAGAGTCAGGAGTCACTTCCAAAGATGCCAGCAGAGGATGCCACGTCAGGTCCATTGGTTTTGGTCAACTGGAAACACGAATGCCCTATGGAAGCTTGCCGTGCTCCGGTAGCTAAAACAGGAGGCAGCCAACTGACCCTTGGAGTCACTTTTGGGGAGTCTGGGTTCCAGGAAAGCAGGTTCAGTCTTCCTTCTTCAGACGCTCGGACACTCCTTCTTCTGAATCTTCCACAGGTTCAGGAGTGTTCTGATAAAAGGTTCTGAAGGTGCCACTTGTATCCCCAGTGCCAGCCTACAGGTGAGGTGTGCCTCCTTTGTCTAATGTTCCCCTTTTCTTGGATTTGGCTCCAAACTGTCTAGGGTCAAAAAGGGCAGGTAGGTCCAGGTGTGAGCTGGATTTGCCAGTGGTAGGGCAGGCAGCCCTTAGAAGTCCAGGAACGGACTGGGGAAGCCCTGAACCTAGCCTTTGAAGCCCATTAGGGGCTGAGTACAACTCCCCCAGCCCTCCTGCTAAGGATAGCACCACTCTTCCCCACATATAAGGCCTTTTGTTACCATGTCTGGAAGGAATACAAAAAACACCACAGGAGAGTCATCGAAAGTCATGTGTCCCTACATACTGGCAGAAAGGCACATTTGGTGTAGTCAGAAAATAGCCACCTTTCTAAAATGTTCAGATTAGTAACTTAAAAATGGACTTTTATTATAGAGGGATTTAAATTGCAATTCATTTGAGTGGAAGGAACATTTTTCTATCTGTTCCTAAACTAAAGCTATCAGTTATTAAGTATAATAAGTTAACCTAGTGTTAGTTTATGGGAGAGATAGCATACCAATAGTGAAAAAGGCCTTTAGGAGTTTTTCACAATGAGCACATGTTAAACTGAAATACACATGTCCTACTCTTTAAATACCACACACCCGCCCTAAGAGTGGTTAGGGCCTACATTAGGGGTGACGTATAAGTATTTGAAAAAAAATGTGAGGCCTGGTAAAAGGTTTATTTTGCCAGGGTAAAATTGCAGTTTAAAACACACTACAGGCTGCAGTGGCAGTCCTGAGACATGTTTTGACATGCTACTTTAGTGAGTGGCACAGTTAATTGCTGCCCACGGGTAGCATTTAATTTACAGTCTATGGGTACAGGTGGTAACCTTTACGAGGGACATATAACTATATTAAATGTGCCTTTAAGGTGTATGCCTGTTTAAGAGAGAGAGCACAAGCACTTTGGCACTGGTGCACAGAATCCTTATGTGAACAAATATTAGTTCAGAAAAAATAGGGGGTGAAGGTCAAAATGTATGGGAGAATACCACACCAATGATGTCAGGTGTAACAGACAGATACAGAGATACCTTGTGTTTTTTGCGGTGCATATATGAAAAGTGGTTTTCCATGACAAAACAGAAATAGTAAAGTCATATGTAAAAAGTAGAGTAAAAAAGTTGACTGCTGTTATTAATAGCTGTGATAACAGAAAAGTAGTTCATATAAGTAACTTAGTAACTGGTAAATGTTTGTAAAACAACATTATACATAGTGGTCGTGGACCTTAAACATGGGATTCTATGGGCACACACCATTTAAGCATTAAGAGCAGTATCTTTTTCTGTGCCAAGCCTAGGGCAGCCCTTTTAAACCTTGTGTGGAGGATCCTAACTTTGGTACAGGGTCTGTATGCTGCACAACAGAAGTTTAACGAATTTGTGCAATTGGTCCCTCTATCAAGATGAGACCAGCATTCAATGAGAAATATCAAAATTAAGTCCAAACAAAAGAAACTCTTCTACTTCTGAAAATGTGAATTACTATCAATTGAAAAAATGTTCCAGAAAGGGCTGTGTAAGAAATTGGATTACTAGTTGAGAGTAATGAAACCCTTCTCGATCAACAACCACAATTCTTCTTAGGATGAAGTCACAAGCAACCCCAAATTAACCTGTGCTCAAACCCCTGGTAGCTTGTTACAGAGCAGTCAGGCTTTGCTCAAAGGCAATGTGTAAAGTATTTGTGCAGCACTTCAAATAGTAACAGAGTGAACATTCACCACAAAAGGAGTCCATAACAGGGTTAGAAAAATAGAGTAATTATTAAAAAATAAAGCCAGACCAAAACAACAACAAAAAATCAGTAAAACCAGAGATATTTAATTTTAAGGTTTCAGAATGAATAGAGCCAAAAGGCTTAAAGTGCCAACTGTGGTTATCTGGTCACACCGGACTGGGACAAAGTCACAAGTTCAGATCGACCATGACAGAGCCGCAGAACAAACTACCTTCAATCCTGGTTTATGAAGCCTTATGAGGATCCGTGGCGAAGATGTGTTGTACAGCTGAAGAAATGCAGCAGTTCCGAGATGCAGTGATGCAAGGGTTTGTGTGGTTGTCGGGGATACCGTCAACTGGGCTTGTGATGCGAAATCTAGCGTTGAGGAAGTTTTGTATAGTTGAGGCAATGCATCAGTTCTGAAATGTGGTGAGGCATCATCATCAAAGTTGCTGTCAACAAGAGATGTGAGGACCTGTGGCGTGGATGCATCACGCAAAGGCAGTTCCAAAGGCGATGGGGGCTGCGGCAGCGATGTAGTTTTTTGTGAAGGGTCCAATCAACGCAGCCGCTGAGATGCATCAGTTTTGTGCCGCGCAGTAGGGGAGATGCATTGGTTCCACTGAATCCACAGGGGCTAGCAGAGCACCTTAGGCCCACTTCCAAGGGTCCAAGACTAGGGTAGCACCACTTGGTAGGGTAGACTCACAGATGACCAAGTCAAGGTGCAGGTGAAGGGTTGTTGGAAGCCTGTTGTGTCGCTGAGGCTTCAGATCAGGAGGCCAGTCATCTAGTCCTTGGAGTCGCTCTGGGTTCTAGGTTCAAGAGACACAGGTTCAGTCCTTCTCACCCAGGCAAGAGGGTAGCAGATCAGCAGAGCAGGGAAACAGTTCCTTCAGAGCAGCAGTCCGGCACAGTGGCAGTACTTGTAACAACACATCAGTCCTTTTTCCTGGCAGAGTATCCACTGGCCCAGAAATGTACTGAAGAGTTGGTGTCTGAGGTTCAGTATTTATATCCAGTTGTGCCTTTGAAGTGGGGGAAAAGTTTCTAGAGGTTTTCTGTGAAGTCCCCAGGTATCATGCCCTCCCTGTCCTGGGGCCAGACTAACTACAGGGGGTCTGCATCTCTTTGTGCTGAGGCAGAACACAGCCTATTCACTTATAAGTGGGGCTGTGCCCAGCTCCTCCCTCCCATCCTATCAGTGATGGCCCATCCAGGCACATCTCCCCATTGTGTGTGGCTGTCTAGGAAGAATACACAAAGCTCAACTATTTGCTACGTCCAGTCATGTGACTGAGGTACAAGCTACAGGCACCAAGTGGTTAAGGGCCTGATTTAGATCTTGGTAGGACTACCAACGTTCAACCGCAGTGGCAGTCCCAAGTACTCTATCAAGCTGTCGGCGGTCCACTCGCCATATTTAGTTGTTGCGGCTATAGACAGAAGACCGCTGCAATGGTGGTCTTCTCTTCTGTCTAGCAGTATTCTGCAGCAGTCAGGCTGGCAGGATTGTACTGAGACGATTTAGATGTTCCCTTTGTGCTGACAGTGTCCTGGCAGCGGTGTCCTGATGGAGTGAGGTTCATGGCGGTGTGGAGACAGGTAAGTAGAATTCATTTATACATCAATACACAAATGTGTAATGTTTGCATGTACACCCACCATATGTAGGCAATGTGATATGTCCCTTTTAGAGCCACCCAACCAACTTACACCCATTATTGAATGTACACCCATGGGCACTGTTATTATCAAGTCCATTTTGTGGTTGAGACAATGGGTTTAGAAAGTTTTACCGACACGCAATTGGTAAGGGGCATGTTGTGGGCATTTCGTTCAGATTGTGAATCAGTGACATATGTTTCAAAGGTTTGCGGGCATAATTCTACTTGCACATCATTGATAACTTACTGACTCTCAAATTGGTGGTAACTAATTTGCAAAGGGAAGGGCCCCATTTTGCACCACTTCTCTTTTGACAAATGGGGTCACGGCGAGTAGGTACTGATGTGAATGGACCACTGCCTGCTCCCAGTGAAGTTTTACAAATTGAAATCTATTTTTATAAAAGCAGCTTCAATTCTTTTTGTGAAATCAGGCTGTTTAAAAAAAATTTTTACATTTCAAAAAGTAAACAGAGGGCCACCATTGCTGTCATTCTAGTCAGCCACGCTCCGTGCAGGTAACAGCGGTGGGGCAGTGGGACCGTGTGGGGGTTTATGAGGGACGAAGCCGAGGGAAAAATTATTATTTATTTAATTTCCCCTCTGCATCGTCCCTCGAAATCACCCCCCCGCCCTCACCCCACGAAGTCCCACCGCTCCTCCGCTGTTACCTGCATGGACCACGGCTGATTCCAGTCAACCGCAAGGGGCCAAAAATTGAGACCTTCCTATTGATTATTGATTATTCAGATCATTCTGCAACTCATGAAGATTTCCCAGTTTGTGTACTGACCTATTACAAAATTAGATACTGTCACAAAAAGTAGGTTTGCCAATTGTGACTGATTATGCAACCAGTATCTTAGTACGTCTAGCCCTATGTTTAGTAGTACATATACCTGAGTTACTTACGTATACTCGAGAGGCAGAAAAGGTTGTGAAAGCGTCTTTTTTATGTGTGGAATATGTATGTTTTCTCAAATGACCTGACACTTTTGAAAAAATCATATTAGCATAAGTATCACACATACCTGTCACCAAGAGCGGCCCGTGCAGGTAAGAGCGGTGAGGCAGTGGGGCCAGGTTGGGGGGATTGGACAGACGACCAAGAGCAAAATTAAATAAATTATTAATTTTCCTCTTGGTGATCTGTCACAATCCCCCCCATCCGTCCCCACCGCTCTTACGTGCACGGCCGCTCCTGCTTGTCGCTCTTTATTAATAAGGATTCAAACATTAAAACAGCATAAAGGTGTGTGGCTTTCCGACAGAATTTAATGTTTGTTTGGTTCTACTAAAGTAACTCCCCCGAAGTGTTTCGAGTACGTGCAAATGCCCAATCATGTTCAACAATATTCCAAGCGGTAATTTATATCTCCCGCAAACAAAAAGAAGCACAATTTGTTTTAAGGGTTGTGAAGTACCGTTTCATTGTTGAACACTACACTGGCCTTACAATAGATATATTTAGGAAGCTTCAACCTTTAAACTGGTGCAGATCAGCTTCAATAAGCTGCATTCTCCAAGCTAAGTTGGGACAAGGAAGACTTCAGCTGGAAACAAACGGCTGCTGTTTATGAAGCACACTTAAGGAGACCGCACTGCACCAGACATCCAGTCAACTACGTTTACCCCGGGCACCCTCCACGTAGAAGTCAAACTTTCACAGGAGAAGATGCTCCTAATTTTGAAGGTGATCCAGATATAATTTGAAGCATGGTGCTAACATTTCCTCAACCGCTGCAGCATCTCTCAGAGGGATTTGAGGTTAAGGACATGGTATGAGAAAACATTGGTGCAGATTGTTGGAACAGATGCACTATCAGCTGACTATTGTGGTTCGAAAAGGAGAACTTTTCCAATGGAGCAAATATTAAAGTGTGTTACGTTTTTATGAGCTGGAATAAAAACAGCATCAACATCTTTGCATCCCAGCTGCAAAGAGGAGATAACTCAAACACAGAACTAAAGTCAAACACAAAACACTGCTTTGCCATAGAAAGAACCATAGAGCTGTTTCCTCATTGATAAGATTAGGTAATGACATTTTATGGTGAGATGTGTCCTTTGGTCCAGGTACTCACCATCACCTCTCTCTTTCAATCTTGACATCCGTTTTATCAAGAAAACACTTCTACAGGACCTGTAAATATTTCAAGGGAAAGTTGCACCGCTTTATTTGAGTAGATGTAATGGTTTGCTATTTGAGTCTTAACAGGTTTTTTCTTGCATTTACTTTGCCATTTTGAAGCCAAAAGAAATAGAACCTATCTTCTTGTTCCTTCCTAAGCATGTGAAGTTAATGCATAGCTTTTTGGTGTTGAATGTAAAATGAAGATTCTATATTTTATTTTGCTAAATTCATGAGATTGTGCTAACTTTATACATAATTTCCACCCTTCCTAGGGGAGCATTGCACTCAACCACACCTATGAAGTGGACTCATGTTTTATCTGCACATGATTAATTTTTCATTTTTTCACGTCTGTGTGTGGCCCCTAGACATGGGATTAATGGCGATGAATAGAACACCTTACACTGGTAAGTGTTCTTTAACTCTACTGGTCTCTTACATACTACATTTCTGAATGCTTAGAAAATGCTTAGAAAATGTTAAATGCCATTATTATGTTACATGAAATAAATGTAATTAATAGCCACTTTAAAATTTCTCATAATTAATGTCAGATAAGGTAGTTATGTAATTGTGTCATCAAGAACATTTGAAGTTAATCCACAATAAAGTTCATGATACTACAGGGCCAATATTAGTACCACAATAATTGTAGGTGGTACTACCCTACCTAGTACTATCAATCAATATCAGGGACATTGGTAATTCTGGGTTGCTGTATGACCACAAGATTTTAATGTATCCCCTAAAAGGTCCCCTTGGAATTGGGAAAACATGTGGAATTCAGTGTTACTGCACCAATTTCCATGTTTCTTTTGTAATTGTGCGCACTTCTTCCATGGAACATTTTCTTACATATTAGACCTATATGGGTTATGGGTTAATGGTTAAGGATAGAAGCCCAAAGGTTTATGGCTAGGCCTGAGTAACATTTTATTTATGTTGGAGTAATTAGAGTAATTGTGGTAATTTTGTGGTATTGTTTTGATGCAAAATTACTGAAAATCATGCGATTATGTCTGTTCACAGAATCATGGGTAATTTGGCACAGAAATCCTACCACGGGAGCAGAGGAACAACAAACTTAGCAAGCACGAGTGGCTGCTGCTGTTTGTGTTCTGCTGCATTTAGCACTATTTTATTTGGACAAAATGGTGCATTTTACACTAATAAAATAGGACTAAATGCTGTTTTATTCTTCTTGCATAATTTCACATACTCACACTTAATTTGCTATAATTATGCCACAGACAATTACACCAGTTCCACACACCCCTAAAATTACATAAGGTTAAGGGGTTGGGGTAAAACCCAAGGGTTTGGGGAGCGGGGTTAATGCCTGTTGTATAGAGCTTAAGGGGTTAGAGGATAAAAAGTTGGGTATGACATTTTACGTATAGGGTTTAGGAAATAAAGTTAAATAGTTACAGGTTAAATGATTAAGGGTTTGAGTAACAGGTTAAAAGTTTTTCATATAATAAATAGTTAAGTATTTGGCATAGAAAGTTCAAGTTTGGGGCACAAGGTTAACGGTATGTGGAAAACGTTATTGTTGGACTTGCCCTTTTTGGCTAAAGTTCCTTAAACTTTTTGCCTTCCTCCTAGACCTTTCTCTGACATAATGTTGCCAACTTAGATGCTTTTGGCACTTTGCCACTGCTGATCAGTGTCAAAGTGCAAGTGCTCCCTGTATAAAGTGTTAAGGTAATTGGTTGTCCATAATTGGTATGTTTGTCTTACTAGTAAAGTCCCTAGTAAAGTGCACTATGTGTGCCAGGGCTGATAATGTAAATGCTACTAGTGGGCCTGCAGAACTAATTGTGCCACCCACACAAGTAGCCCTAAAAAGAGATCTCAGGCCTGCCACTGCAGTGCCTGCGCGCAGTTTGTTATCTGCCTTGTTGTCCCGACAAGTGCACCCACTTGCAAGGCCTTACCTTACCTTTTTATGCACATCAGACACCTCTATAGTAGGCCCAAGGTACCCCCCTGGGTAGGGTGCAGTGTATGTGAAAGGTAGGACATGTACTGAGGTGTGTACCATGTCCTGACAGCGAAATTCTACCAAATTAGTTTTTCACTGTTGCAAGGCCATCTTGCCCATAGGACAGAATGGGGAATGCTATGTCCCATGTTTCCAGCATATATTCCCATAGGCATAAAATGGAGAGATGGAGTTTAGTGTGCCTGAACTCAGAATTTAATAACACATCTTTTTGTGAAGATGGTTTTTAAATTGTGTGCTTAGAAACCACATTTTTAAAAGTGGCTGGTTTCTTGTCTTAAACCATCCTGTGTGCCTCTGCCTGTTTGTGTATTGACCATCGAGGTTTGGATGTGACAGGGTCTGGGAAGTGTCCTGACCCCAGGGAAGAGAAGGTGAGACAGCAACAGGCTAGCCTGTATTTGATGTGGGGTGAGGAGTAGCCCCCTGGATGTGAAGAGGGCTGTGTTGCTGCCACAAAAGGATAGCTCCACCTCCTGCAGAGTGTCTGGGCCCCAGACCCAAACTATCAAAGGAAGTGGGTGTGCACTGGTAGGAAGACTCCCAGGTTATGGTTTGAAATAGGCTCAGAGCCCCCTGAACACAAAGACTTCAAAAGCATTTAGGGGTATGAATGTGAGAGCTGAAACCCCTGAACTCAAGACTGAAATCCAGACTGAACAAGGATTGAACCTACTTTGTGATCGAGAGGAACCTCTGCCAAAGAAGAACAGCTGAAGAGACTGAAGAGAAGGACTGCCCTTGCTGTGTGTTCAGGGGCTGGCCTGCAGTTTGCTGGTTTGACTAAGGAGAGGACAAGGGACTTTGCTGTGTGCTGTGTCCCCCTTCTTGTGAGGACTTTGCTGTTTGCTGTGTCCTAAAGTAGGGTGTATCCAAGGGCCCGAGGAGAGCTGGTCCCCTGTTGTGGAAACTCAGGAACATAAAAGCTTCCAACCGTGTCTCAACGATGCTTGGTGTGTGGTGCTTTTGCACGCCTGAGACTGCAGTGTGGTCCATGGTACTGTTTACGAGGTGCGCCATGATCACATTGCCCCCGCAGCATGAAACATCGTCCATGATGCTGTATTGCTGTTTGTGGCCCGAGCCGTCATCGTAACTGAGGCAGTGAGTAAGGATCACCGCCATCGGCCCGAGCCGCAATGTGCTAAAGGATTTCTTGAAGCTAAGAAAGCTGCAAGGTGAAAGGGATCGTGATCGTTGTTTACCAAGAGGAATCTGCCCAAGATCGTCAGTGAAGACGAAGGCAGCGCCGTAACCTGTCCGGCTACAGTGTTGCCAAACAACGGAGCTGCAACGTCATCAGGCCGCCCAGCAGGACGTCTGACGAGCGGGGAGAGAGAGAGAGCGAGGCAGCGCACCTCCCCAGGTAAGGCTTGGACTCCGGTCGGGAGCCGTAAGTGTGTGTGGCCTGGGGAGGCGTGCAGGAGGAGTACAGGAGTGCTCCGAGCTCTCTCCAGCTGCACCACGTTAGACGCGCTGAGTCCTCGAGCGGCCCGTACTGGCCCAGCAGTACCGGGGCCGCCCCTTTATGCTTATGGCCCTTGTCTCTGGTGTTAGGGCATAGTGGGGCCCCGAGTTCACCGCGCAGATTGGCGTACTGCATTATTCTTACATTACAAACTGCCTGATTCTTGCATTACGAATCGCATTATTCTTACATTACGAACCGACTGATTCATGCAATACAAATCGCATTATTCTTGTATTACGAATCCCATTATTCCTGCGTTACGAACTGCATTAGTACGTGCATTAAGGACTGTGTTATTACTACATTACGGACTGCATTACGAACTGCATAGCATTGCATTAGGACTGCATTAGATCATTGTGAACTGCTCATTAATACCGCAAGAACCTATAAGTGATTGCTGGCCTAATAACTGGCAAAGTGAAAAATTACGAATACGCATATGTTGGATATCTATCATTTGGTCTCATCGTATTCCTTTTGATAAAGATGCCACCATTTTTATAAAAAGCAGTGTGGTGTCCATTTGTGGTGTTATCACTGTGTTATTGGGCTTGTGGTTGCAAACACTTTACACCGTACCTTGGAGATAAGCCTAGCTGCTCATGCCAAGCTACCGGGGGGGTGAGCATGGGTTATCTTTCCCTGACTAGAAGCAAGGGTCCCTATTTGGACTAATGTACCTACCTCAGCCAATTAGAGACCCCCAGTTCTAACAGTTATGCTAAATGGTAATGTGTTAAGAGTAAATTGTTATGGATAGAACTAAGGGTTTGGGTGTAAGGTTAATGAATTGAGGTACAAGATAGTTTTATAGTAGAAGGGTTAGGAATTAAGAGTATATGGGTTAACCCTAATGAGTACACATGTTAAGTATCACAACGGTCCAATTGTTTAATTTAAGGTGCATAGATGAGTGTACAATCATGATTGGCCTACGTGCCATGACAAATAAATAGAAAGTGTTGTTTTTTTCCAATAACATGTCTCTTAAATTAGATTTTCCTATTAATTAATGAAAAAAAGTCTTAATTGTATTAAGGACATGGAGGTGAGTATTATGCTTCTCTAATCTTGTATTTATTGGATAGCAGCAGACAAGAACTTTGAAACACTACAAATCCCATGAGCCTTAGTAAAGACTACTCAATGGGAAAATGAAACACTGTATGCAGCACAACCAATAGGATCACCTTATTGTGTATAACCCCTCAACCTGACTATGAACTGCCCTCTTTACTTGTGCGCAAAGTTAATGATAATCACAGAACAATGCAAAAGTAAATAAAACAATGGAAACGCTAGAGTAAATGTAAAAAGCGCATGGCAAAAGTCCATGAGTGAGTTCCAACGATGCCACTGGTGAAGAAAGTTGAGGAATGCCAGGAAAATTTGGATTGGAAGAACTTGTCAAAGTGGAGCCAGAAGGCACTGGAACGTCCTTAAGAGGAAGGTGGTAACGCTGGAGCAGATGTCAAGGTGGGAAAAAAACATCAAGTCAACAATGTGTTGAGTTGGGATAGTACTTGCCCTTGTGTCTTTAATAAAATTAAGACTTTTCTTATTAAATTACCAGAAAAATCTACATTTTATTGCAAGACTGGATTATGCTTGTTCAAAGCATGTTAATTAAAAAGAAAGAAGGTATGAACAAGCTAGCAACAAAACATGCAAAAACATTATTTTTAGACCAATCTTCTGATCTCAGAATGTATTTGAGACGGAAACATGCACAGAATACTTTAGGAAGCCATGGCTCCTCTGGAAGAGTGTGCACCAAAAGAAAGTATCAATGCCTAATAAAGACATCACCCACCTAACCCAAGGAGCCATAATAAAAACAGGTCTGTGGGGTTTTCTTAAAGAAATAAGGAGTTGGGAGTGTGAGGATGTTGTGAGATCAGTTGTTTAGTGTTCCTACACTTAAAGGCATTGTCCAACACAAAGCTTGGCTTGAGCAGAAAAATAATGGCAAAACACAGTGGTTAAATTTGTCTTTGTACGTCTGTGAACTAACAAAAGAACACCTGTGGGAGTCAGATAGACGTTTGATTGAGATAAGACATAAGAGCTTAGTAGGTTTTGTAGAAAACATTTTCATTGAAAGATCATTATTATCAGGCCAGGAAATAAACTATTTCAAGACTACTTTCACAGCCCACAATTTGCTGTATTTCGGAATAGGAGGATTACAAAATGATACTCCTTTTAACAGTTGACAGATAAGTGGATGTTCTCTCACCAGTTTTCCATTGATGTATGTATGAGTCATTGAAATAGCTGATCTGTACACATTTACAGTACAAAAAGTCTTGCCTCCACTAGCCTTGGCTGCAAGGAAGTTAACATTGTATACTATATCAGTTGAAAAGGGATTGATAGATTTTCCCAAACAGCTTGCTCATATAGACCAAGATGCCTTGGTGCTAACTGGGTCCCAGGATTTGTAGATTATGTTCTAAGGTCATCCTGTGTGCCCTTTGCACCCCCATTATTTGCTGACTGGTCCTGGTGGTAATTAACTCGAACTATCCCTGGGCTCTGTCTAACCAGGCCAGGGCCAGCGTGGTGTTGAAAACATAGTGAAAACACACACATTCATTAGGGTACACAATGTATAGGATACAACTATAATTGGCATGACCTATCATAAGTCCCTAGTAGATAATAAGGCAGGAGGATTAACACTACCTTTATGTCCCTTGTATATATTAGGACATGGCCATTTAGAGGCTACCAGCCTTTGTTGTGCTTGCATAAGTGCAGTACTGAGAGCCTAAGTTAATTTTTTAAACGCAGCCCTATATTGCAGCACTGCTTTAAAATGTGAGTTGTGCCTAAACTCAACTTTGGTGTTAGGGGCACTCACAAAGTGATAGTCTACAATAGTTTTGTATATTAGGGACCCCCGGGGTCTCCCCTAGGCGTCCCAAGTAATTATAAGGAGGGCCCCTATAAGAGGTTTTATATGCTCTGGGGATAGAGAAATTACACATTTCACCTTCCCCATGGTTGTAAATCGAATTTTGTGCTGGATCTACATTAGTATTGCATATTCAGAACTGCCAAGATCTACCTTATATGTCCCAGGATGGAGGTGTCCTGTAACTATAAACAGGGGCCTTATAATGTATGTTTTATATGCCCTGATAATGGGAAAATTACGCAGTTTCCCCATTGTGGATGCCAGCCCCAAAGGATAACATGGCAATAGTTTATGAATGCTTGAATGTTGCTAGGAATTAAATAAAATACCATTCAAGGATTTAGGAGAATGGTATTAGTAAATCGAAGGATATACCATTGTGAACTCATTCTAAAGTATACACAAAAGAAGTTATGTGACTTTCTTGTCTGTAAACCAAAATTCAGCATTCATGCCCTCTTCCCTGATTGGTCAGAGTTAGTAGGTTTAGCCAGGCTGCTTTGATGAACTGATGAGTTGCTCACCAGGGGAGAGGCTTTCTGTTGGAGAGAGCTCTGCTACACAGGAATGCCTGAGCAGGGGGGAGGGTTCATAAAGCACAAAGCTTCAAATGGGGGATAGGACAGGCAAGGAATGCCAGGTCCATCTATCCCCATCCCCTCTGACCCAGTCAGATAGCAGACTTAAGACAGGAATCTGCATATGTTAAAGGGAGGAGAGCTATGGAAATGAGCCACACTGGAGGTTCGTTTAGCTACTTCTTGCTCCTCTGCTGAGATTGCAGCCATACTGAATTTTGGAGGAATAGTGATTTCTGGGGGAAGATTATGCCACACTTTGGAGGAAGTGGTCATACTCTGGGGTGTTGCCTTGCTCCTCAATGAACAGAAGTGCTCTCCTGCTTGACCCCAGAGAACACTGAATAAATATGTGAGAAGTGCAGAGCCTCTCAGATCTGCTGCTTTAAACGAAGGGAAGAAGAAGGATTGCCAAGCTGGAAACTTGATTTACACCACCAGGCCCTGCATTGACTGACTGCACCTGCTGCGTTATCTAGAACTACAGCCCTGTGGATATGCCTTTCTTCCTAAGGATTAAAGAGTGGACTCCCTGCAAGCTACACGTTAACAGAGCTTACCTGGACCATTGCCGCCAAGAATCCCATGCCTGGAGTGCGTCCAGTGGATTTGGAAGGGTTTTGTCCAGGG
Organism: Triturus cristatus; assembly: GCF_964204655.1. NCBI lineage: Eukaryota > Metazoa > Chordata > Amphibia > Caudata > Salamandridae > Triturus > Triturus cristatus. Next base: position 624,612,408 of record NC_140588.1, on the reverse strand, counting down.
GTGCTTTGGGTATTGTGGTCCCAACCGTTCAAGGACCATCTTGGAGCTTTTAGACCCTTGGATTGTGTTTTGGATACGTGAACCCTCAAGAGGAACTTCAGGAAGAAATTCCAGAACTTTGGAGCAACATTGGAAAAAGGTCCATAAGGGGATTGACTCATCCGCGAGGGCCAAGCCGACCAACCTCAACTGCAACCCAGCCAGGACCCCAGGTTCATCCTGATGCAAAGCTCCGGAGGCCTGACTTCCAGAGTTTGACCAAGAGCTCCCTTAAAAGCAAGCTGGTGAACCCTCACCTTATCTGGCCTGGTGAAGAGCATCAAGGGACCTCGGCAGCAAAAGCTCCAAAGGTAACATTTTGAATGAGGCCTACCACAAGTGGTATCTGAGCAGAGCTCCATTGAGGTCGGCCTGAACTTTGACTTTGTCCCTTTCAAGCCCAACCAGATGTCTCAGAGTGGCACTATAGTGCTTTAAGCACTATAAAATGATAATTCTTTAAAATTTCAGCTCTCTTTTTGGTGTCATTTTAAAGATAAAACCATTTCCTACTTTTATAAATTGGTTTTGGATTTTTATTGTGTGTTGTGTCTTAATTATTCACTTAATTGGTGTTTTTAGATTCTTTACACAGCTGTCTCCTAAGTTAAACCTGCCTGCTTGCAGCCAAGCTGCCAAGGGTTGAGCATGGGAATAATTTAAAGAGACCTATACTGAGCCCTAGACTGTGATAGTGGCCTTATTGCCAGTGGAAGATGCATATTTACCACTACTAATAACCCACTTTCCAGCAGATAGAATTGCCCAAACCCAGCTTGCTCACAAAGACCAAGCTGATTTGAAAGCCTTTGTGGTACCTGGGGCCCAGGATTTGTTGATGCACTCTGAAGCTACTCGCAAAATGAAAAAGCAAAACTGGGAGATCCTGGTATTTTCGAAGCCGAATTTCTGAGGGTGCTGTCTAATATTAGGTTGTGAGGAAGGCCCAACAGATCCAGGAGAAGGTTGTGAAAGGACGGTCGAAGTACTAGGTAGTTGATCCCTAGTTCCAGAAGAGGATGGAACCATACTTGTGACTGCCAGAAGGGAACTACTAGCCCTATGTCTGCCAGTTACCATCTGGCCTTTGCTAAAACCCTGTTTATCATCACAAAAGGGGGAAAGGCAGAGTTGGTCGAGTGGGCCCAGCCTTGTAAGAAAGCGTCTGTAGCTAAAACTAGAGTATATGGACGCCAACTGAAAAAAAGAGGAAGTTGGGAATTGAGTCTCGTAGCAAATAGATCTATGTGGAAAGGGCCCCATTTGTGCAGTAGCAACCTGAATACTGAAGGATGGAGTTTCCAGTTGCTTGAGTCGCGGAGATAAACTGGAGTGCCAATCTGCAATGGCATTGAGGTCTCCTGGTAAGTACTATGTATGTACTGATATCTTGTTGAGAAGGCAGAATTCCAGAAACTCTTTGCTAGCTCTGCTAGAGGTTTGGATCTGGTGCAGCCCAGATGATTGATGTAACTAACTGTGGTGATATTGTCCATACACAGGAGAATTGAGCATTGCACTCTTTTATTTGCTAGGCTTTAGACTGCAAAGGAGCCTGAAAGCATTTCTAAACAGTTTATATGCAATCTAGACTTTTTGTAAGACCATGTACCTTCAGTTGAGATTGTTCCCCATTGGGGGCACCAACCTGTCTGGCATGCATATGATTCTAACACAACATCGGGGGCTGATGCAAAGATAGTTCTGTGATTCCAGGCATGTAAATCGTCTATCCACCATTGAAGCTCTAATTGGGTTGGGTCTATGCTGTTGGAGTCAGAGTAAGCAAGAACTCTGCATAAATGATGGCTCTTTTGACTTTGAAGAGCCCGATAATGGAGCAGACCCAGGAAGATGGCCTGTATGGAGGAAGACAGGAGACCCACAATTCTCGCTAGAGATCTGATGGAAATGAAGGAGCTGGGAGGGTTTGGGGAATATCAGATTTTATTGCTTTGACTTTTGATGAAGGAAGTTCAAGAGTAGCACTGGATGACTTTATTAAAAATCCTAGAAACTCTATATGAGTTGAGGGAATGAGCACAGGTTTCTCTGTGTCGATAAGAAAACCCAACTCTAAAAGAAAGGCACACATTAGTTGCAGTTGGGACTATAAAGTATGAAGGTTTTGGCACATTAAAAGAATGCTGTCTAGCTAAATGATGAGCCTGGTAACTTGAGATCTGAAATGGCTTCATCAGTTTCGGAAAGCACCATGGTGCTGAAGAAAGACCGAAAGTAAGAGAAGAAAACCGACATGTTTGCCCTGCCATTGGAACTGAAGACATTTTCCGTGACTGTGATGAATGGAGATTGTAAGATATGCATCTTGCATGTCTAACCTGACCATCGAGTTGTGTTGGAGCAAAGAATCCATGAGAAGTAGTATTGTTTCCATCTTGAAATGACGTAAACAACAAGCTGGTTGAAGATGGCACTGTAGAAGCCTGAAGGATCTGGGAAAGAAGTTTAGATTGCCTGCTATCGTAAAAGAGATTGTATTTATTGTGAAATTAGGTTGGACATATTGAAGAAAAACTTTGTAGGCGGAGGGAACATGGTTTGGGAAATCTTTGCAGAGAGCTTTATGACATAACCTTGTAATGAATTTAGAACATAATGATCTGCAGTTATAGTTTGCCACTTATTGATAACATATTGAAGACTCTGTCCTACAGGAGGTTGGCCAGAACATGGACTCACCTGGCTCAGAGTTGGCTCTTCAGCTTTTTATACCACAACCTCAATACCCTCCACCTCTCTGGGGGTAGAACTCATATTTTTGATAGCCAGAGTAGTAGTTTGAATTGAAGGAGCCTCTGGAGTCCTGGTTACGGCCGGTAAGGCAGCTCCTGCCTCTACCAGCCCTTGCAAAGACCCAATGTCAAAACACTTTTTTAAGTGATGGCTAAGTCTTGTCAATTGAATTAAAAGTGGTCACATATCTTCTAAGTTCTTTTTTAAAGGAATCTCCAAAATAATGTTCCTCCACCTTGATACCAGGATCCAATGTAGCAAGATTTGCCAACTTAGGGTCCAACTTCAGGAGAAAGCCTTTCCTCTGCACATGGGTAATAACAGAATTTGCATTCCGAAGCAAGCAAAAGACCCTATGAATCCATAAGAACAGATCTTCTGGATCAGTAGAGTTGTTTTCCAATCTCGCTGGTTGTGACCCGTCAGAAATACAGGCCAAGGGACCAATAATGTCAAGCAACTTGTTCTGGCAGGTAGACCAGGCTTTGTCTCCAGTTTTACATGGATCTTTACCAAACTTAGAACAGAAAGTAAGTAAAGTAGGGTCAAAGGTTGGAGTGGAAGTGATATTAGAAGACAACCAAGGTCTAGGGCATTCATATTTCAATTTGGCCCTAGTTTGCTTTTCCAAGGGCAAGCGAAGTCTGTGTGGATTGTAAGTACCCATGTTTTCACCATGAAACCATTCGATTCATTCGGGATGGTGAATGAGACTGGCCATACTTAGGCACCCCATCTCCATCAGGAACGGTTTCGGACACAAAATCGTCATGAGTAGGAGAATGCGCTTTTGACTTTTTAGGAGGAGGGGAAGAAAAGGGATAAGAAGCCACAATGTTATACTTGTCGTCTGCCATGTTGTTATCAGTATCAAGTATGTGAGAAATAACTATTTTTAATGGCTCTTGCTGGGTATTTTTGGACTTTACTTTGCACTTAGAAGGTGTCTTGGAGTTCCTCTCCTTATTCGGGGGTCTAGGAGGAACCATTTTCTCAGCAGTTTGTGTGGAAATCTCACTAACCAGAAGTGCAGTGTCAGAACTGGGGGTGGATAATTGCACCTTCTTTGTCAATATAGGTAAAGTGGTGCCTTTACGTTTACTGCTTTCCCCCACAGAAAGTGCCAAACGTATCTAAGAAATAATGTTCAGCAGAATCTTCAAAAACTTTTGACATCTTTTCCGTGGAGACTGTAACAACCTGTTAAACAGAAGAATTAATAAAATCATTCAGCTTATTTTAAAAAGCTTCTCCATGTTCTTCATTAGCTTGTGATAAGGAAGAGCTGTCTACCTCCATGATAGGAAGGAAGGCACAAAATATTTGATATATAAAGGGTTAAACAAAAGAAGGGACGAGAGAGGAACTGTTCCCTCCCACAGGGCATGTTCACACTGATGCAAGAGTTAAGGAAAATCTGAGGAGGCGGAAACAAAGGATGTACCCCTTGTGAGTGGCTGTATCGACAGACAGCAAAAGGAAAATCTGAGAGGCAGATGCTTGGGGCTTTGAAAATACCAGTGGTTAGGAAGGCAAACCACAATGGGAACACTTGGCAGCACACAGGAAACACCGATGGGCGAAGAAGGAAGTGCCCAGTTAAAAGGCTAACGCAGGTCACGTGTGAGGAGGAGTACTGGTTCGAGTGCACGAGAAAGCATAAAGAGCAGTAACTGTAAAATGCCTTTAATTGTGGTGAAATAATATTAAAATAGCAGAATACTAAATCTAAGAATATTACCACATAATGAAAAACAATGTAGGACTGAGAGGTACTTCACTTGACTACGAGCAGCTAGAAAAGAGGGCAAGTAAAGGGTTATACACATTAAGGTGATCCTCTTGGTTGTGATGCACACATTGATTCATTTTCCCATTTGCTAGTGTTTACTAAGCCTCATGGGACTTGTAATGTTTTTAAATTCTTGACTGCTGCTATCCAATAAATGCAAGATTAGAGAAGCATAAAAGCAAAGTCCGGTCTTGCAATAAAATTTATTTCAATGGAATACCCTTAAAGTTTTAAAATGATGGAAACATAAGTGTTAAAAACGAACTCTGTGTGCTACTCTGCAAACATTTTTAATTATCAAGTTCCAACAGCTGAGACTCCGTCATTGCAAACTCAGTAATGTCCTCTGCTTTAAATGAGGTTGGGAAACAAAGGGAGTAATTCTCAAGGACCGGCGATACCTACCGCAAACGCCAGTTGGCAGCAGTTTTTTTATCGACGCCTAAACCTGAAAACTATCACCATGTTAGTGGTGTATTACCAAGCTGTCGCTACATGGCGATAGTATCAGGGAACGGCGGTGAAAACTGCCGTTAACATCAGCGTGATGGCGATAGGAAATCCGGCGTTAGTGGGCAATAACTACCGATAGGCCCATTAGTGGCAAAAAAACTCATGCTAGTTAGCCCAACGTTTTGTCTCTATGCAAACAATAGCCTATCAGTCAACCTCTTATAAAATAGGCATAAAAACCAATAAAATGCAGAATGGAGCAGCCAGGTCCAAGTGCAGCACACATCGACAACCCCTGCAAGCCATCCAACATCTAGGATGACGAGGATGAGAGCCTTGATGCCGCGCTGAACCTGTGCCTGGAGCCTGGATGCCTCGCTGGACCTACGCCTGGAGCCTGGATGCCTCGCTGGACCTGCGTCTGGAGCCTGCATGCCTCGCCGAACCTGCGCCTGGAGCTTGGATGCCTCGCTGGACCTGCACCTGGAGCCTGTATGCCTTGCTGGACCTGCGTTTGGAGCCTGGAGTGGGATGCAGAGGAGCTGTGGAGTCGATGAACCGTGGCGGTAGACATTGAGGTGCAACGATCGCCTGTACCTGGTGGTGAAGTCTGGCAGGTCGCATTGAGACAAGTTGCTGACCTGTGTGAGAAGACCTGCTTGCGCACCTTGGAGTCGGTAATAGCAGAGGCACTCCTGTGCCCCAATGTAGAGAGGTCTGCATTGCATACTACGATGCACCACTACACCGGGGTGCACGGAGGGGAATACCGACAGTGGGTGCCAACTCTCTGCATCACCAGCCGGATGATGTTGGGGTGGCCGGATGTTGTGGAGGGTGTGGCCCCTGAGCTGCGCCTAACTTGTGTGGCGGGCGCGTTGCAACTTCATGCCTAAGTGGGCCCAGCTTCATCAACTGCATCGGAAGGTTCACCCGCGGTCTTGACGGTGACTGCTATACCCAGGTTTGTGAAATCCCTCCTGGCTGAGGCTCCTGCTGGCTGAGTCACAGATTTGGAGAGAGTGCAGCGGATTGCACCACGGTGTCAGTTTCCAGGTAAGGAGAAGGTGGGACGCGTAGCCCAGGACACCTGAGGGCCGAGTCCCCCAGGCCTAATACACGTAGATGCTGAACCCCCAATGGCGGCTCATCCGCTATGACAGAAGAGCGTCGCCCCACTGCTTTCAAGCAGTGCAGAAGAGGAACAATCATCACATGATGATAACTTAGTGATGTAACCGTGCTATGTTTCCCTTGAGGGTGGGTAGGACTGCTCCAAGCATGGGGCAAGGCATGGGCGGATTGGCATGCCCACTCAGGTGCGCAATGACTGTTTGGTCTGGCCACTCAGGCCGCCAAAAGCAGTAATGCGCACTTCCCTGTTCATAATGCAGGCTGCATTACAGACTGCATCGAGAACATGCCCACCCCTCCTGCCCTGTCTGCATGCCTTGTCCCGTTGCCAAATACCAATCCCACTGTCGCATCGCAACGTCGTGATTGGCTCAGGGGAGGGAGCCTGACTGACTGCTTCTGTTCCTGGAAGCAGACACAGGAGAGCAGGAGCAACAAAGACACGGGACCCGGCTTCGAGGTAAGACTTCCCTTATTGAAACTTTTACTACACCCCCTCACACACACATCCCCACATCCCATCCAGTGTTCTTTCCAGCGTTTACCACCTCACAGCTGTCCAGCCCCCCCAGCACTTCTCAATGGCCGATGTTTTGCACCCATGCACAGCGGGCGTACCACCCGTGTGCCAAAGGCACATACGTGGCTGTGATGCATGCCATAACATCTCATTCTATTCCAATGCATACTAATACTAGGCACATTGCAACAGTAGAGTAGGATGTTGCATAGCGGAGACATTAATATCACTATTCCCACTTCAGTGAGTGCAACCCAAAACTAGCCTTTGCACCCCAAACCCAACTGTGAACCCTGTAATTCCTTTTTGAGCCCCCATAACATACCCAAAAATCAAATTTGGCCCAAATGCACAAACCAATTTTCATATTTTACCCCAGATGCACACCCCAATATCCATCTTTTACCAAAAATGCACACCCGAATTTTCATATTTTACCCCAAATGTTCATATTTTACCCCAAAACACCCCCCAATTTTCATATTTTACATCGAAAGCCATACCCACCTGAAAAACTTTAAATTATCCCATTACTGACCTCAGAATGCGTTGTAATCAAATGCGATGTAAAGGCACCAGCGTTGTCAGAGTTGCGTTGTTAACGATGTACTGCCTGCATTGTAATGGTTGTCTCTCGTGCCGATGGTAACCCATAGGCTATGCCATTTACATCTGTCTGGCACTGCACCACGCTCAGCACCAAGGAGCCTTCCTCTTGGACACTCCACCGCTACGACGCCAGCATTCTCATCGCCATCAAACCTGGATGCCACCTCACCTGCCAGGACCAACCTCTGCTTCGGACCGGACATTGCCATCGCTATCACTGAGGGCTGCAGTATCACCCGCAAGGAGCACCCCGACCATCAAGGGGGAGGCATTGCCATCACCTACAGAAGCACACTCTGACTGACCACGCACTCTAATGACCCAATGGTGACCATGGACCACCTCAACTCCCAGATCCGGACCAAGCCTAAGAACATCCTCTGCGGCACCCTCATGCGCAGGTGCCCACGGGCCATGGCCCCCCATTCTCCAATACCATTGTAGACCTCATTGCACCCCACGGTCTCCCATCAGCCAACAACATCCTACTCGGTGAACACAAGTTTCACCTGGACAACCCCTGTGACAAGGACACCACCCCCTCCTGGGGAAGGTCCCCTACATCAGATGCAAGCAGCAAGTCCCCTCAACAAGCCACATAGCAGGACACACGGTCAAGCACGTCACCTCCGCCAGTGGGAATTTCAACTACAGCCACAACACCGGACTCTCCTGGACCAACGATCATTGGTGATATCACGTCTTCACCTTACCCACCGGAGGCCACCGCCATCATTGCACCCCCTCGCAGCTGGATCATGGCCACAGAAGAACGTCTCGTCAACTCTCTCCGCACCAACACTCCACCAATGCTTCCAAACGATGACACCGCAGCACGCAACCACCACCGATGGATCTCCAACAGCGCTGACATTCAGGCACCCCTCATGAACGGCACTGCGTCAGTACCTTCCGCCAGCCTGATGGCAAGCGTGAGAGTGACGCAGTGCCACAGGGATAGGCTAGCCCCATGCATTGCTGGAGTTGCTTCATGGTTGTGACACGACTGCAGCAATGAGTGACTTTAGCACAGACAGATACGCCAGGATTCCTGACATATCTGTCATTACTTGCATTATGGAGCGCTGTCCAGTGAATACAGCGCATCCATGCTGTCGCAAGAAGGGCGTAGTGAGAAGTGTTGCAACGCTGGCTTGTCGCAGAGCTGCAACAATTTTCATTACTGGGGCCCAGGAATGCGCACTATCTTATTGATGGTGCACCTTCCTGCACTGTAGTTTTGTCGCAGGGCAGTGCTGCAACATTGCTTCCAGCGCTGTCCAGCACCAAAACCTGATGAGATGTGGCCCCAAGTGTTATCTCCATTTTTAAGACCAGCTATTTTCTAGTCTTAAGTGACTGGCTCTAACTGCAATTACAGCCAGTTTTTTTGATCTTCAGAAGTTCAAGGATCCCCTAGTGAATATGGACTAGTGGTGTTTGCATGCGTTTTTACACGGGAACGCCTCTCCTGCATATAATTATCGCTAACAGAAATGGCGATCTTTACAACGGACGCTTTCACCTAAAAACTGCCGCTAACGGCTTTTAGACACAGCTTGGTAATAGACCAATAAAATTATCGCCACATTAGTGACAGAAAAGTCCTTGAGAATATGCCCCAAAGAGTTGCGCGGACGAGAAACCACGGGCTTTTAGAGGATTTCCATGATGGTACCACTCTATAGATGAAGCCCTTGTTTGTGTTCATTTGTTGCAATAGCTTTTGCTTTATAGCAGTAAGCCATTCAGGGCCTGATTCACAAACGTAAAGTTACACTTTCGTGTAAGTTTACGTTTGTTTGCTATTCACAAAGCAGTTTTAGTGAATAGCAAACAATCGTAAACTTCAACGAAAATGTAACTTTACCTTTGTGAATCAGGCTCTGAGTGAGGGCATTATGCTGCTAAAGAGCTCGCCACCTCCAACCCCAGTTTTCAGTTGAATACTTCTCTATTATCAGTTATTGCACTTCTTTTGATTCCCCCTACACAGAAGTTGAGACGCACAAATAGATTCACTTTGTCATGGACAATTCGGAAGTAGGTGGTTGAACGATTCTGAAAACTCAAATCTTCTAAATAAATAATAAATAGGCCTGGATATTGTTATCTTGGCACACAAACTGTACAAGACTGCTCATTCGGTTCTGTTTAATTCAGAAGTATGTTCATTTCAGATGAATCCCCGCAAATTCCGAGTCCACTGTTTCAAACTTTGAGTGTGACAGGAACATTTTACATTCATTGGTAACGATGCCTGGCTTTCTGTCACTTTTTTGCGGGCTATTTTTTACTGTATTTTGAGCTCCCTTTTATTGGCTTTTGGGGAGTCACATTTATTGAAATGTTTTCTACAGTAGTGGAAGGAAAACTCGATGCCGCCATTACTACAAGAAGTCTATTCATCAAGATAGAAAAGGTTCGCGTTTTTTGCACAGATATGCACTTACCATCCACCTGTTTCATGTAGCTTTAATGCACACGTTTATCGTTACAGCAGCCAGAAATTCTGAAAACATAGTACCATGCGAATTGTTAATTTCTATGAAGGATTTTTTTCGATTTGTCTTCGAAATCAGAATTTAAAAAATAGACTTAAAAATAAGCAGGTGGATATAACGTAAATGGCAGGCACACAAAATACAACCTTGCCATTGTGGACTAGTTATAACACAAATCCGACAATTTTTGAACAAATAATTTCAAAAATACAAATCGAGTTCTGTAATCACTTCAATAAATTAAGGTTTTCAGGAATGTTCTCGGAGTCGATAGGATTGTTATGCGATCTGTACCACTATATAAATTGAATGCCATCTAGCAGTCTTGACCAATTATGCAGTTGTCAGTGAAAGAAAACTCCTTTCAAGAAACTAATTCCTATGTAATTCGTTTTCCTGAGTGCTTTTCTCTAAACAATAGTTATAAAGTTTCTTTTATTGCTATGAATAAAATCCTTCATATCCAATATTGACTTTCGAATGGGACAATTAACCCCTTCAATGCCCATGACGAGCTGGACTCGTCATGGGCCGCGGTGGCGCTGTGCCCATGACGAGTCCAGCTCGTCATAGACCCCGCCCGCTAATGCAACGGCCGGCACTGGGCGGGGAAAGGGGCGGGCACTGAAGGGGTTAACGTGAACAAACTGTACTTCAGATGCAGAAGTCCTGAAGGTTTGTCTGTTTTATTTTAGTTGGAGTGACAACGAAGCAAATTTGCTTGCGAAAAACGTCAAAGTTCTAATTTCAAGCAGAATTGGGAGAAAAGCAAGAACATTTTGTATGTATCATGAATTAACTGTCCTTGCAATATCTGAGGCATAAATAAACCTCAAACAAGCCTGTGAGAAAGTGGTTTATTAATTGGGGTGGCTGAGTGTTCACCACAAGTAGTAAAATCACTATTGTGTTAGATCCAGTCAAAGGGTCTAGTGATTTAAGCCTGAGCTCAGCCCCTGGTAACTGTGGTACTAAGCAGACAGGCTTAACTTAGACAAAATATATAAAGAATTTAGAAGTATCAAAATAGAAGAACAGTCAAAAACACAGAACAATAAAAACCCCACATCATTTTATACAGATAGAGAAAAATGCAAGATGCAAATTGCCACCAAAATAAAAAAAATCAATAGGGGGAACAGGAGATATGTTCTTTTTAAGATGTAAGTGAAAATAGCACCAGAAAGCACAAAACTTCAATGGATAGTCAATGGCCACAGAGGTCTGGGACCTAGGCCTAGTTTGAAGATGACAGCAATGGCATCCAGATCAGGTGCAACAAGTAAATTGTCTCCACTAGGTCCTGGAAGTAGGGAAGTTCGATCTGCAAGTTAAGTCACAATCTGCGGGGGGATGTTGTTGTTTTTCCGTAGAAAAACTCTTTGCCATGTGGAACAATCCTGAAATTCAGTCTGATCCTTTGATTCTGTCAGTCGTATACTTTTCTTTGTCAGTCCCCTTGAAGGCCCGGAGCAAAGGTTTTGATAAACTTCCAAAACTTATTTTTGTGCCCAAACAACCAAAGGAGTACTCTCCCAAGGCATAGTCTCCCAAGGCCACCGGGACCTCAAGGGGAGGACTCTCAGGGTATTAGGCAGAGGGAAACAGTACAGCCCAGTTTATATCCAGTTTCCACTGATCAAGTGGGTTTCTTCACACAAATGCCCTCATCAGCTTTTTTTTTTCTGTTCCTAGAGCCAGGCTTAGGATCCTTGATGATCTTCTGTCCTTCAATTTCAAGTGGAAGGTGGTCCACCCTCCTAGTTCCTGCAAACAGGAGCTACTGTTCAAACATGCCCACAATTCCATGTGTCTGGGCATTTTTAAGATGATGAAAGTATTTGGCCACACTACACCTGGGGTTTGAGAACTGGAGGTGTGTGTGGGAATCTCAAAGGGATATCACCTGTGTCCTCCACATCTAACAGTAGTATTCAGTCGGAAGCAAGCACTGTACCCATGACAAATTAAGAGACAGAACTCTGGCAGGACAAACACATGGTCCTTTAGTAACCAAACATGAGATACACAAGAATTATCTTGGCATTCTGTTTTTTGCCTTTCAAGCATGCTCCAAATGTTACATGTGGCGCAACAGAATGTCAAGCAGATTTAGACAGTGTGGTATAAACAGAATAATCACAGACCCCACCCCCAGTATTCAGTGTAGTTCAGAGGAGTCATTCCTGCCCTTTCAGGTTAGCCTGTCCTTTGCTCCTAGGAGGCATTTAACACCTCTTTCATACTCGTCCATTGACTTGAGCACAGGCTAGGAGCTGGCAGAGGCGTATGCTAATTTGCCTTTTGACAGTTCAGTGAAGTGTAACTTTCTTAGTATTTAATTATTAATGCTCCAACTACATCACTGAATTGGATTTTTAATACATATTAAAATATGTAATGTAGTATAAAGTAAAATGGATTTGTGGAAGGCGAATATAACACCCATGAGGGTATCCAGGTGTGGACTCAGCATCAAGGTTCAGGTTAAGTGGCTGTCCTGATGGACTGGAGGAGGCTGTTGCAGGATTCAGCTGCCAAGTAGGAGATCGCCTGGCCGCCTCTCTTTCTTCTGTCAATACGGGGGTTATGGGTGAGCACAAGTGATGCAGGTTGGTTGGTAAAAGAGTAGGAGGGGGTTGAGGTAGATGGGACCCAGGTTTTGTAATATCTTGTAGGCGTGGGTGAGCATCCTGAACTAGCAGCATTTCTAATTGGGGAGCCAGTGTAGTTCTTGGAGGTGAGCTGTGATGTGGGTGCAGCGAGGAAGATTGAGTATTAGTTTAGCGGCAGTGTTTTGGATGGTTTTCAGCTTGTGTGGCAGGTGTGCGAAGATGCTATAGTAGAGAGTTGTGATAGTACAGTCTGCTTGTCAATTTTTCCAAGCATGCGAAGGATGTGAAAGTAGGTGGAGGTGACGGCATTTATTTGATGTCTCATGGTGAGGTTTGTGTCCAGGATGATGCCCAGGGTCCAGGCATGGTTGGAGTGTGTTGGGGTGTAGATGGTGCCTGATTCTGTGGGCCCGACATGATGAACTTTTGTTGCTGAAAATTAGCACTTCCATCTTGTGGACACTGTATTTGAGACAGATCACTTTCAGTCAGTTAACCACATTGGTCAGGCACATTTTGAAATTACTTCTATAATATATAATAACCTTGAATTTGTAAAGCGCACAGCTACCTCCGAAGTGGTTTCCCGGCGCTGGGGGCCCTCGGGAAGATTAAGCGAGCTATTGCCCAGAGTCACATGGTGCTGGGCTGACCTGCCGCCGGCGCCGGGGATCGAACCGTGAACCCCGTGGTCCAGAGTCAGGCAACCTGGCCGCTGCGCCACACCTCTTCCACTTCTGGTGGTGTTGGTGTCTTCTGAGAGGGATAGCATGAGTTAGTTGTCATCAGCATGGAAGATTATTTTGAGTCTGTGGGCCCGAATGATGCTTGCTAGAGGAGTAATGTATATGTTGTAGAGAGTAGGGCTGAGTCAGGAGCCTTGCAGGACTCTTAGATGAACTGTGGTAGCTTGACCCATTGTGTTCATCCGGTCAGGAAGTAGGCTATCCACTTGAGAGCTGGTCCTTGGATTTCAGTTTCGTGGATTCTGGAGATGAGTGTGTGGTAGGGGACCTTGTTGAAGGTGGCGGAAAGGTTGAGGAGGATGAGTGCAGCAGTCTGGCCTCGATCTAGTATGGTGTGAATGTCATTGAAACTGAAATTAGGGCCATCTCAGTGCTGTGGTTGCTGCAGAAATCTGATTGCAAGCTGTCCACGAGTTTGTAGATTTCAAGGTGGTAGGGGAGCTGATTGTTGATTTGCCTTTCTATGACTTTGGTTGGGAAGGGGAGCAGAGAGATGGGTTGGTAGTTGCTGAGAACCTTTGGGTCTGAGGATGGTTTCTTGAGAAGTGGGTTGACTTCAGCATATTTCTAGGCATGTGGAAGAGTGTCTTTAATTAGTATTCTATGTAGTCCCATTCCAGTAGTAATATGTTAATCAGTACCTTGGTTCTCTACATAGGCCTGCCACTGTGAAAATTTATTTTAGGGCCGTGTCACTGTAGAGACATGGCAATATGAACTTTCTTTGTGTATTACTTTTAAATACAATGTACCCTACCATTTTGCTACAAAGCATGCATAGGGTGACTAATTAATATTTAAAAGGAATGTTTTTACCTGGTATAAGGGGTTATTTTAAAAGGTTGCACTGCAGGTTTAAACTGCAGGAGTCAGGCTGCAATGGGAGGCCTGAAGCAATGTGGTCCGTCTCACATCAGTGAGTGGCACTTTAATTGCTGCAGTCAACAGGTGATATTTAACTTTTTATGCAATTGGTGCAGTTTCTACACCATATGATATGGCCTTATTGGCGAGTTAAATATGGCAATCAGGGATTAGATCATTTCTACATGTTCTTGACATCAGAACACATACACTGGGCAGCAGTTGCCCCTATGTGGTGAGTCTAAAGACCTGAAAAAAGCCGGAAAATTTGGTGACCTCGCAAGGGGCCTTTTCTCATTAGGCCCATGTCAGCAATTCACTCATTTTGAAAAGATTATGGAAAGACAACAATGCAAAAATATTAACATGCAATGTGACGATGCACCACAGTGGCCATATTGAAAGTATACAATGTGTTTTCATACTTTCAAGATGGCCACCATGTTGCATCATCAAATTGCATCACACAACATGGCTACCATCTTGAAAGTACAGAAAACAGTATTTTTATATTTTCTGTGTTTTCTATTATTTTGATACAAGATGGCGAGTCACCTTCATTGGCTTTGCCAATGCTGGAGCATTGTAAGAGCATACGCAATTGGCAAAGATGATAGTGGCAGCTGCACAGCATTGGCAAACTTGAGACTGATTTTCTTTGCCAGTGCTTGTTTCTTTTCCTGTGACATTGGTTTACATGTGTTTTTTTTGCTCTTTCCATACCCAAGTCCCTACTCTCCGTTTCTGATTTTTATCCCCTACCTCACCAATGTTGCTGTCTCATTCCTGCTTTTTTATACGCCACCCCAACGTCGTTCCTTTTTTCCCCTACACCTCCACTCTTCCAGTGCTCCCGTACTTCTAGCAGCTTTCTTTTTTTAACGTTGACCGCTCACTATAATTTTCGTGCGACCAAGCACTTTCTTTGTGAACCTTAAATTTACCATTCTTAAATCACATTTGACCATATTGGAATGGTAAATTAAAGTAAAAATGAGACAGTGGCCTCTGGTGTCCCACAACACGTGTGCAAGCATGAGCAGCTATCTTGAAATGTCTCAATAAAATGCTCATTCCGCAATGGCGCACATGCACTGCTATGCGTGTGCATAGATGGCTATCCAAAATGTGGGCACGCTTCTTGACACACTGGGGGCCATTTTGGGAAATGACAAAGCTGATAGCTTGGCATTTTACTGCAGAAACGTTTTGGCTTAGCCACTGCTTGTCGAGAAAGATATGTATAACCACTTCCCTCCTAATGACCAACTCAAAAGTTCCCAACAACCTCACCGTCATCACTAACGCATTTGAAGAATGGCAGGCTGTCGGGCAAGGTGTAAGGTGACCACAGACCAAAACATCCCCCTTCCTAGAGGCAGAACATTTTCCATATTTAGAGTTTCTTGCCACGCAAGGCATACTTTTTCAGAAAGTGTTTCATCACTGCAGTTGAAGCCCTTTCTACTAAACTGAAATGCTGGCTTTTCACCATGAATGGCAGCATGGTATTTTTGTTGGGAAGGAGCAAACCCTCAAGACAGCGAATAGTTCTGCAAAACAAGCAAGCAATGACAAAGCTAAATAGTGTGGCATTTTCAATCTGGTGCAGTGGTTAAACTTTTTTACATTATTTTGTAAGCACATGCCACAGAAATAAAAAGACGAATTGCAAAATAAAGCAGGCTGCCATCTAAACGTGGTCGAACGTTTGCAATAAAACATATTATATTAAAAAAAATAGGCATTACTAGTACAGGTGCTTCATAGCAGGCAGCAGTACTTACAATAGCCATCAAAATCCCTTGCAGTGTTATTGCACTTGAAAGGAAAAAATATTCTTAGACATGCAAAGAAAAGGTACAAATAACTTTGAATTACAGTTCACTGAATGCATAGTTTAAACACACATGGAGAGGAATAACTAAAAAAAATAAGAATGGAAAGAAAAAAGCATTGGCAAAGTAATGTGTTGGCCCTCCAGCTCTGTCATTGAAAAAGCACATTAATGTAGGTGCACGTGCACATGTGATCGGGAAAGTGCAATGGATAAAAAGGACTGACACTGTGCCCTTGTATATATGTTTGTATTTTTCATTATATGAGAATGGTGACACATCTAACGCTGTCCCTAGACCAGACCTAAAGATCAAAGGCACAGACATGCCTCTCCCTGAGCGTAGGACCTATTTCTTTTGTTTTGTGTTTCAGACTACCAGGCTTTCCCTGAAAGTACCAAACAGGAAAAATGTATGGCAGACGTTTCATGCTAAATAGGGCGGTCATTCATATCTAAAGGTTTCTGCTGCTGGAGTCAACAGAACCACTGTTATCAGAAATCTGGGGATGTTTCACAGCTCCAAATAGACTGCGGGGATCCGCGAGTTTAGTGGACAGGATACCTACTGCTTTTTTGCAGATGTACCGCATCCCCAAACTCTACACTTGATCTTAGCCAAAAGGCCGAGAAGCCATACCCCATCCCCAAACTCTAAATAACCTCCTGTATCTTTTACCGCTTTGTTTACCCTTCATTGCACTCCTTTAAAACATCTATATATCGAACTCAACAAACAATGGTTTACTTAATCGATGTGGGCTGAAAATTAAAGCATTGCGTTGCTATGTCCTGCTTCTCAGTTTAGCTTTCACTTTACATTACCTCTTTGGCTAAGAAAAACTGATGAGAGGAGGTATAACTTTAGAGGGCTTAGAGTCCTATTACATCAAACTAATACTGTAAATGGAGAATGAACATCTATCTGCACATTTTAATTCTGGTGTATTCCCCTTGTCTCTCTCTACTTGCAATAGCATGCTTTTTAAAATAATCCGCCTAAAATATGCCAGAGAACAGGCTGCAGCCCTTTCCCTACTACAGAGAGGTGGCCTGACAATTTATATGCAAAGTAGCAGGACAGGCTACCTTGGCTTAGATATGAAAATGTTAATGTCAGGAAATACGAGTCCATAGATGATGGTTTTGATCTTGACAGTAGCCATTTTACATGTTAAAAAATGACTTTATACTTCACAGGAAATGTAGGCTTCAAACATAATGTGCGTGTGACCAATTTGATCTAAATCAAAAGTAATACTGACGGGTGACTTTTGCAATTACAGAATGAAATATGCAATCATGCATTCGCAGCCAAAAACAGTTTTTAAGATGCCTGGGATGCAAATACTCAGTAAACGAGACACTGGGTTAATTTCTTTTATGTTTCCATGATGCACCTGCTCTTCTCTTAGAAGCTGTCTACTATGTTTTCTCTCATCTATCTACCCTACATTTGGAAATTCTAAAATTTTACTATGATTTTTGGACTGTCTGAATGCATCTTTCGAGACATTGCTCCTCTAATGCTCTGAGATCATAAAGTAACTGTCATCGCTTTTCAAAAGTCATAAGAATCGATTTATATAAGTATATCTACTGCTAGACATGTCAGACTTAGCGTGGATTCCCCAAAACATTTTGCATGCATCCCTCCATTTTTGCTGGAAGTAGTTTTTGTTGGCTTAGGACTCTGTGCACTTTTGCACTGCTAACCCGTGCTAACGTGAATGTGCTCACCCCCCAAAACATGGTTTACACTTGATTGGCATGTTTAATTTATTTATAAGTCCCTAGTAGAGTGCTATACTATATACCCTAACGGTGTACATGAAATGCTACTAGTGTGGCTGTGGCACATATTGGACCACCCACTCAAGTAGCCCCTTAAAACATGTCCCAGTGTGCGGGAATAGTTGGCAGTTAGACTTCGTCAATTCCTCCCAGACAGTCACACAATAGAGGAATTAGGTGTGCCTGAATGAACCCTCTGCTGGCAGGTTGGGGGGGAGCTGGGCACAGCCCCACTTGCAACTGAATACTCTGTGCTCTGCCTTTACACAAAGGGCTTGTCACCACTGCATTGTTTCTGCAGCCATTTTGGAGCAAGGAAATTCCAAGCACTTCAAAAAGAAACCTCTGGAAACTCCTCCCACATTAGAGAAGGCACCAGATACAAAAACGTGAGCCCTCAGACCCACTCTTCTGTTCACTTCTGGACCTACAGTAGGATTCTTGGAGGACTGCCTGCTGCTGTATACACCACAGGACTGCTTTGCAGTACCTGGATGGATGCACTGTTTAGCTGATTGGAGCCTGCCATGAACCCTCAGAGGCCTGCCCTACTGCTTGAGGTGTTTAAATAAACATGTTAAGGGACCATTCCATGTTCTACTAAAGCTGTAATGTAGTTTCAGAACAAGCCAGCCCTTATCTACAATACTAATCAACAATTTTGGAAAGCAAATTGTTAGACTTCCAGCGCCTAGAATTCTGAGTCTGCCATTTTTAGCTTGGCACAAGCAACAAGACAGGCAACAAGAGTATGATACATAAACAACAAAACCGAAAAAAACATTACATTCATGAAAGAAACACATTACTAAACAAGATGAAACTAAGTTAATTTAGATAAAGTGAAAATAATTCAATAATTAAAATGACACACATCTGATGTGTAGACCAGCAATATTTAAAAACTGTTTGGAATGCATTTTGATACAATTTAGCGTTGGGAAGAGTAATAGGAGTTACAGAATTGAACTGGTTGTGAATCTCCAAATGACAACTAAGGAGTATATGTAACTTTGTTTTTAGCATTGAAACTAGCAACGTCCCGGGGGAAGGGGCGTGGCTTGGAGTGCAAAGAAGATAGCGGTGTGAGCGTTCAGCTCCAGCACAACGGGACACTTTTATGCAATATAGAGCATCTTCTTGTCACCCTATGCAGCCGAAATAGCAGAGAACGGTTGATAACCCAATAGCGCAAGTAATCTGTGGAGAAAAAGATCTTTTAAAGCTGGAAAAGTGCCAGATCACGAATCGATCCTGACGGCGCCCAGGCACCATGATAAATTCTACTGCAGCTCATAGTCAATGACGACCCAGAAAGCCTGGAAGACCTCGGACATTCCTATCTATGCGTTCAACTGGAGATGCGGTTCCGGACACGAAATACCGACGTCAAATAAATGAAAGTAAGACTGACATATGTGGCGCTGTACTCAAGCAATGCACTGATGCCTGATCCTAAGTTGGCAGGCGTATACGAGGAGTTCTATTAGACCTGCTAGAATTTTACGCTACCCGGATAGGGGGGAACTACTAACAACCTGGCACAACGATATGAATGGAAGATAAAAACCATTGTAATGGGAGAAACACCAGAGTGCAAATCGGCCCTTGTGATGCACCGATTCCATGACGGGATCCACCGCGGTATGCAGTTAATGGTGATGTTCAACTGGATATGCGGTGCTGGAAGCAAAATATCCGACACCAATAGAAGAAAGAAGAAAGTAAGAATTGTACTTTCACTTAACGATGTATTTGTACATGGCACTGATGATAAGCTGTACCACGAGGACCTCTACTAACTTACTCTGAAAGCGTGAGTAATCCATGAAAGCATGCACGGCCTGCAGCATAATCCCTACTCTACGGCTCTAGGGCTTGACTAAATATTCGCCCATGGTGAAGTATAGAGAGAAAAACAGAGTACCTGACCATAAGATGGCCACCGCATACTGGGTAACAGGCTAACCTCGAGGTCTCTCGATCCCTGAACTCTCCATAAAAAACAGCATCCCAGTTGCACGTACCTGGCATGGACTAGAGCTATAATAAAAGCCAATAGCTCTGGCAAATCATCGTGCAAATAATGACGGCAGTCTATAACTGTATTTAGAGGCTAGTCACCTGACCTCAAGATGGCCACCAGGCATTGACACATGTTTACCCTTTCCTGGTCAAGAACCCTGCCTGTCAATAAAATAGCTAACTTGGTACAGGTTCTAGTAGATACGTTGTCCTCAAACTGCTCAGATCACCACAATACGTTCCTCTGACGAAACCAGAGTTAATGAAAAAGATCAACACAAGGAAATACATTAAACCGAAGATGGCTGAAAAGGAAAACAAGACAAATCTTAAGAGAGTTAAAGGAGATCCACCGAACCCAGACTCCCCGGTCAAAGCAAAACAAGATATCAGCATGACTATGGATACCATCCTGACGAAACAAGCAGAAGTCCATGAGCTAGCAAAATCTACCAAAGTAAATACAGATTCAATGCAAGTCGAAATGTCTGCAATACCCAAGGACATCGGGGCCACCAACATTAGGATCGCTGATGCCAAGAACAGAATTGGTCAACACGAAGACACAATGATTATCACCAAAAAGTCAGTAACGGATATCGGGCTAAAGTCGCACACCCTCACTAAACAAAACGCTGACCTGGAAGACAGGAACAGAAGAGGGAACCTAAGTATTTTTAGGATTCCAGAAGGAAATGAGAATGCAGCAGACTCATGCATAGCATTTCTAGAAAAATGGGTTCCAGAGATGACCAAACTGACCTTCGATTAACCACTGGAATTTGATAGAGCCATAGGGTACCAACTAGGAAATACCCGAACCAATCACAGCCAAGACCCATTGTGCGTAAACCACTGAGATTCCAGCATGTCGAGCTTAACCTTTTGTTTATGAGAAAGCAAAATAACATACTGTGGAATGGACACAAGATCTTTTTCTTTTAAGACTACTTGAAATCTACAGTTGAGGTAAGGAACATTTTTGTGACACTTTGATCTAGGGTGAAGGAAATGGGTTTTCAATATTATTTTGCTGGATCGTTGAGATATCGTGTCACTGTGCATGGTACCCCACATCTTTTCTCTGATGGTGTAGCTTTTAAAAACCCAACGATGGATACCTCTGCCCAAGCTGAACATAAGACTAGCAAGCAGGATTGAAATTTGAATGTTCAGCTCTGTATGATCATTATATAATTAGAATTTAACCAACCTGCAGGTATCACAATACAGATAACTCTAAATAACCATTAGGGTAGTTTTAGCAATATCAGATGTTATAGTGCTGTAATAGAGTTGGTAAAGCAGCAGGTTTAATGCAATAATCAATGCCTAGCTGACACCAATACCGGTTAAAGTGTCAGTGACCTAGTTGCAGCAATAATAGATGTAATACCACATAATAGAGTTGGTGAAACAGGTTACTGTAATAATCAATCAATGACGTGGAATTACCTTGGAATTAGATCGTTGATGGTTTTACGACTTTCAAGAAACTTATTTTTATACACGGTTTAAAGACTTTCAAGTTACTTATACAAGTTTATATAAGCTCACCATGTAATACAAGATCCTCCACAACTAGGCTAGCCTCTCGTTCAGAGTAGAGCTATAAGTTAATTAGTTGTCGACTAATTGTAATTTCTCTCATATATGTTACATACCTGCCTTATGGAGAACCGTTGTTGACCCACAAAAATGAGCTACATGATCATTTTGAATGTAGTTTACAAAAACTTGACAAATATGTCTTACAATATAAGAAGACCTAGTTTAGTTTTTTCTTCTATAGCTTTGATAGACCTCTCATCTCAGATGTGTCCCTAACCGGAACGCGCTATCTTCTTGTTATCTCCATGCCTACTGTTCACATGGGTGGAGGGAGGGTGGTTTAAAGGGATGGGGGAGTATGGGTTAGTTTATGATGTCTATGCTTAAAAGTAATTTTTTAATCCTTTTTAACCTAATCTTTATGGTTTTTCTTCTTTTTTTGCTTTCTTACACTTATTTTTATCCGGTGGTTTACGGTGTTCACACATTCTATACACACAGAAGTACTCGTCCCAGTGGGGGTACAAGACAGCAAAAAGAACTAACGATCATCATAGTCCTGTGCACAGATCACTGTATATTGATGGATATGAATCTGTCGTTACCACTTTAAAACCAAACATGATGACCTTACCTAAAAACATTAAAATTATATTGCTGAATGTAAATGGCCTTAACCATCCAGTCAAAAAGAAAAAGATTCTTGACTACATCTACAAATAAAAAGCAGACATCACCTTACTGCAGGAAACAAAACTAGATACTAACCTTGCGCAATCACGCAAAGGCCCCCAATTCTCAGATGTATTATATTCAACCTCTATAGGTAAGAGGAACCGGGTAAAAACACTGATTTCAAGGAAAGCTAGAATAAACCTAATTTCGCACTCTACTGACAAACAAGGGAGATGCGTTACCTCCAAGCTACAAAAAGAGGATTTTGTCCTCTTTATAACAAATATATATGCGCCAACCAATGATGACATTGATTTTTGGAAAGATCTAGAGAAAAACGTTAAACTGATCCCAGACACTGCTACCTCAATCATTGCCGGTGATTTCAATCTCCCACTAGATTCTAACTTAGACAGGAATTCCTCTTGCCAATTTAAACCTAATAAATCACATAGGGCTCTTAAGAACCTATGTAATAAATTTAACATGATGGATGCTTGGTAATTACAAAACCCGACCGAAAGAGACTACACATTTTTATTCCTTGCCACACAATTCTTACTAATGTATAGACTGCTTTTTAATATTAGGGAATTTAATATATAAAACAGACCAGACAACGATAGAACCGGGAGTTGTGTCTGATCACGCTTGCATTTCCCTAACAATTACAGATTCAACCCCTCCACTTAAAGAGCCTCTATGGAGATTTATTGAAGAGGTCCTCTCCTCTCCGCAAAATAAAAGAATGACCGAAGAAGCAATTAAAAACTACTTGCTTGAAAATAAGGAGAATGAGATATCACACTTAGGTGCCGATTCCGTTCCTGTAAAACCCGGGTACAAATGGTCGTAAGGAGCGTTTTCTCCGTCCGACTCGTACCCGGGAAAAACACCTTACAAACTCGCACAGAAATACCATTTCCGTACAAGTCATAAAAAACACTGACTGGCAAAATAATACATACAAATCGGATTCTGGACGGCGCATACGCTACTTCCGGACGGAGTCAGGCAGCGTTTTACGGACCAGCAAGTACGATTCGTGCCGACGTCACTCCGCACGTAGCATTTTTTACGGGAGCCAAAAACTGCCGGGAAATTGAGGACGACGCGAACAAGGAGCACCGATACGCGACGTACAGCGATGGACCCCAACCTACGCGTCATCCCGGCCCTCATAGCCTACGACCTCGTGTTCAGAGACCGACACAGACGCCGCAGAAGGTCAGAACAACCCCCAGGGGCAAAGGAGGGGGTGCAAGGGGCAGGAAACATAACCAACACCCCACAAAATACTAATACATCCTGCACATTAATTACCTCCATGGTCTGGTCACTTCGGGGGCGTGTCCACCAATCCCACATCCCACCACAACGGAAGTGGACGTTGACGCGTACCCGTCACCACCACAATGGTGGTATGGGATGTACCCACGCCCCTCAGAGCGTGGGTGCTGCAGATCGGAGCATATAAATTCTCCCTACTTCCACGGACAGAGTAAATCCACAGTTGCACGCACATACACTCATCATACGCTGGGGCCCATCACACTGACATTCATTCTATTACTCTATCCACACTGAATATATGAGAGAAACCTAAAACAATCTGCATCTAAAGCGAGGTCAATGCGACCTTAAAGAAATTGTCCTGAGTCATGATTTAAACATAGGAAATACATCTGAAATTCCATAAATGACAAGGAAATAACCACCCGACACTGGAATTCAAACAAAGATCATTTTTTATCTAAATTAATTCAAATGAAAGTCAATCAATAGCAAAATCGTTATTCTCATAGTTACCTATTCTAGCTAAATGGGTCAGGACAGGTCTCTCAGTAAAGTCTCCCGAGTCGCCATCCTCTCGATCAGCATCGATCCTCACGAGCATAGGTTCAGGAAGAAGTGGCCTTAGACCCTCTCTAGTCTAGCATTATTTATAATAAAACTTGCAAAATAAAAGTAACAAACAAACTCTAAACGTCCGTTGAGCCGCTGAGCAGAGCGAGCAGGAAAGGATGTTGTCTGGCAACATTTAGAAAACCTCCGCTCAGAAAAATCACAAAAATAAAAACACGGAAGAAGGAAACTCAAGCTAGGCAATCGATACATTCATGAATGCTCTTCCTTGGAACCATAGTGAAGCCACCGCACGTTATCAAAGTTCATTGTGGCTTTATTCTTCTCCAAGGGCACTTGGCAGCAAGCCTGGAGCTGCTGTCCTCACGGAAACTTTTAATTCAGACAGAGGCTGTGGTCAGGTGACTTCCAACCATGTTCAGCAAGGCCTCTCGTCACATTTCAATCACTCGAGTGCAGGCTGCAAATAGCGGCCATCTTGGTTTAGGCCAAAACAGACCATCTTAATAAAAAGAAACACAAAACAACGTTACCACATCGTAATGATTATACAGTATTAATCCCCACTAATACCCTTATGTGTATGTAATTATCTAGCCGTCTGCAACACAAAGAAGCATTAGAGCACGTTATTTAAAAGCGCAAACACGAAACAAATAGCACTTTTGCGACACTCATTTAATTAATTTGCTCACCAATTTAGTTCACGTATTAATAAAGCAACATAAATGCATTCCCGCGTGTAATTTCTCTCATTAGTAATGTTGATTAGTCAAGACTTCTAACAAAGTTAGTATTTTAATGATTATAAATCAGTAATTTTAATCATGACATATAACGTAAACTGGAGTTTAAATCTCAATAAATTTTCAATAGAAAACCCTGCTCCAGCAATCCCCCCTTTGGTGATATATATCACCACAAAAACTAACCCCAAAAAAAAATGTAGTCCCAATTTTTAGGAGAAATTGAAAATGTCTTTTATGACACAACATTAAACACCAGATTCTCTTTCATCATCCCTCTTCGACTCCAAGTAAACACTCTCCCTCAATTCCTCTAATTCTATTTCTTGTGGGTCTCTCTTTGACCTCTTTTGTTTCTTTGCAGAATTTCCTCTAATTATTCTCTTTTTCCCTCCCCTGTTTTTACAACACAAACACCCTAATCTAAGCAACAATAAAGCAACAATTACACATGTCAAAGGAAATAATATCTTACCAATAATGGTACTACCTATCTTAGCAATAAAACTCTTAACAGCTAGTAGTTTATTAGCCATTTTAGTCCAGATACTTTCAGCTTCCAGTGGTACTAATTCTTCATGCAAATCAGTAATATTTTTGATATAGACCTTTAGATCTCTGCTTTCGTCAGGAATGTAAGTGCAACAATGTTGAACTTTCAGCATACCACAGACTCCACCCTCCTTGGCCAAAAGAATATCAAGGGCAAGTCGATTTTGCATAGACATGGCACGTACGGCAATCATCTCCGTATTTACCAAAAGAAACCCTCCAGCGGTACTTGTCGATAAGCGATCCACCTCTGTTGACAGTTTCCGAATTCCATATGCATTTAAAGAAATTCCCACTGCTGGAATTAAAGCCCCAAAAATATCACCTACAATTTCTGACCAAGTTTCTCTTTTAAAACGTGTTAGTAGATTAATGTGTTCTACATCTTCTATCTTATCTATATGAAAAATCTTTGGAAAGACCAGGCCAACATAACATGTGCCATACCAATGGTCAGGCAACCTGTAATAAGCCTTATTCCCACAAATATAATACACTCTCGGGAAAACTGGATCTTCACCACCTTTAAAACCCCATCCTGTTGCAATAAAATATGTATCATAACACTCACTAGTCCCAACAAAATTATTATCATATTGAGATCTCTTTCTGGTAATGCATAGTTTACCCTTCTGTGGTGCATCTAAAGCCAAAGTTGGACTGGCCCCATTCCTCAACTCTTTTCCCATCTCAATATCCCATATTGTCTCACTCATTTTATATTTCCCTGCCTTCTCATGCATGCTCACTCTCCTTTTCTCTACCAAGTCTAGGAAAGCCTTTTCCTCCTCCTTCAAACTGCCAGTTAAATTGTTTCTAAAAATGTAATCTAATGTTAATTCTTCTGCCTCAATAAAAATCTCACCAAAAATGTTAGCTTCTTTAGCTGGATTCAGCTTCTTATCCATAGGTAATTGCCCAAAAATGTTATCTTTGTTAGACATCTCATAATCTATTTTCCCTAACAAATAAAAAACACTACTTAGCACACTACATGAAATCCCATACGTAGCTGGTAAATGGTGATAAGTAACACCCTCTGAAACGGACGCAGGTAATTGTATACAGACGTAGCAATCCCTAACTTCCATCTTCTTTACGTATTCGTACAACAACTTTGAAAAAACATTGCTAGAAAAATCATTAATTGACCTATCTTTATGTATGTAAATGTTACTAATTCTAGTCGGAACTACTTTCTGTGAACTCTTCCCTATATTAGTCATATTCTCAGTATGTATTCCAAAAGTGTCTATTGTAACCCTAAAGGTAACTAGTAAAGCAAGTACACCCCATAACAGCATTAATAATCCAGTACAGCAGCAGCACATTCTACACCATCTTTTCAAGAAGGCACATCTACTTTGATTATTTTCTGTGTTAGCCATTTTACTACTTTACTTTACTTTTTTTTTAATAGAAAACCCTGCTCCAGCATGGGTACGGTCCGTACCACCATTGTAGTGGTGATGTAGGGGTACACGTGTACGGCCCGTACCCACGCCCCCAGAGCTTGGGTACGGTCCGTACACGCGTACCCCTACATCACCCCTACAATGGTGGTACGGACCGTACCCATGCCCCCCCAGAGCGTGAGTACGGGCCGTACCACCATTGTAGTGGTGATGTAGGGGTACGCGTGTACGGCCCGTACCCACGCCCCCAGAGCGTGGGTACGGTCCGTACACGCGTACCCCTACATCACCACTACAATGGTGGTATGGACCGTACCCACGCCCCCCAGAACGTGGGTACGGGCTGTACCACCATTGTAGCGGTGATGTAGGGGTACGCGTGTACGGACTGTACCCACGCCGCCAGAGCGTGGGTACAGTCCGTACATGCGTACCCCCACATCACCACTACAATGGTGGTACAGACCATACCCACGCCCCCCAGAGGACTCCCAGCAGTGCCCAGACATATGAGGGGTGGATGCCTATCACTCCCAGCAGTGCCCAGACATATGAGGGGTGGGTGTAGAAGACTCCCAGCAGTGCCCAGACAAATGAGGGGTGGGTGCCTATCACTCCCAGCAGTGCCCAGACATATGAGGGGTGGGTGCAGAGGACTCCCAGCAGTGCCCAGACATATGAGGGGTGGGTGCCTATCACTCCCAGCAGTGCCCAGACATATGAGGGGTGGGTGCAGAGGACTCCCAGCAGTGCCCAGACATATGAGGGGTGGGTGCCTATCACTCCCAGCAGTACCCAGACATATGAGGGGTGGGTGCCTATCACTCCCAGTAGTGCCCAGACATGTGAGTGGTGGGTGCCTATCACTCCCAGCAGTGCCCAGACATATGAGGGGTGGGTGCCTATCACTCCCAGCAGTGCCCAGACAAATGAGGGGTGGGTGCAGAGGACTCCCAGCAGTGCCCAGACATATGAGGGGTGGGTGCCTATCACTCCAAGCAGTGCCCAGACATATGAGGGGTGGGTGCCTATCACTCCCAGCAGTGCCCAGACATATGAGGGGTGGGTGCCTATCACTCCCAGCAGTGCCCAGACATATGAGGGGTGGGTGCAGAGGACTCCCAGCAGTGGACAGAGACATGGGGGTGGGTGCAGAGGACTCCCAGCAGTGGACAGAGCCATGGGGGTGGGTGCAGAGGACTCCCAGCAGTGGACAGGGACATGTGAGGTCACGTCCCTAATACTACCCACAGGCTCTGTAGCCCGGCATGGGAGTGAGACTCAAGGCTTCAGCATGTAGTATGGTGTCATCGTCTCGGACATGGCACAGGTATCATCTCTCAGCATGTCAATCTACAGAGTGTCCAGGACCCCCCTCTCCACCATCACATGCGCACAGCACCTCATCATCAGCTCGTATGCCATTGACAGCCAGGTGCTCCTCACCCTCAACAAAGACACAGACATTGGCAGTTCCATCATTCAAGTATGCATGAGATCCATTGATGAATGGCTGAACACGAGCCACCTGAGGCTGGACTTGTACAGGACTGAGGTGATCATCTGAGGATTGTCCCCTTCCAGCTGGGTCAAGTGCCTGTGTCCCACCCACAAGAGCCCTGCACAAGCACCCAGTGGCCACACACACAAGATGGTGTGCATCATGTTTGGCTCGCTCACATATGCCATGCTAGTCCACACCATCTGTACCTCATGCTGCAACGCCCTCTGCATTATGCACATGATCCACAGATAGATCCCCTCCAAGAAAAGACAGACCATCCCCCAGGTCCATGACAACATCCGTGTCAAATACTGCCCTGCCCTCTACGGAGCAAGTACATCCAAACTCCGAGGAAACTGGTCCACTTCCAGGGTGCATCTGCACACCTCAGATTCAACACCCTGCGCCCCAGCCACCTCACCGTCCACCATAGATAGCTCCAATGGATCACTGTCTGCTACAGGATGACCTCCACACTCCCCACCCACACTCAGGAGGCAGTCCACAACCCTGACCCCAAACCAACCTTGTACGTCTGTCATCCTAGATCCCGTTGGGCCATCTCCGTGCATCCAACATTGCCCTGGCCACCGTTCTTCACATCCACCGTACTCCTGCATGCAGGACATTGTCCTCCCACCTAGCCACACATACCTGGGACTCCCTCCCCGGAAACCTCCACATGAGCCATGTCCTCTAGGCCTTGATGATTATCTCCTAAATAGGTCTGTCCGCACAGTTTAGCAAGCCCCCCCTCAGCAGCCGGAGGCCATCACAGGTGAGTGTTGTGCTCCATGCCTACATTGAATGATACCTTGTGACCCATGTGTGTCCTGTACCAGACTCTGACCCCAGGGTATGGATGGCTGGAGTTAGTTCAACACTCAGGCATAGTTTGACATTTCCACACACATATGTCGTTGAATAATGCAAAATGACAGGAACGTCTCATGTCCAAAGTGATATATTTATTTGCGGTGGGGTAAGTGGTTTGGTAGATGCAATTAGGTGCTCTACCGGGGAATAGAATCCAAAGTTCACAGGGGGAGATGGTATCCTTGGCATTGGAAGTCATCAGAGTCCAGGGCACAGTGTTTGTCATCATTGGTCGTACTGTGACAAGCAGGTCCATGTGGCAGAGAATGTCATATGATGAGGTGCTGCTGTTGCACCAGAGGGCCAGGTGCCAGGCCAGGTGACCTGGGAGATGTGGATGGTCCGCTGACTCTCACGGTCTTTTCCGTGGATGACCCACGTTCTTCCGGGGACCCTCCGATGCAGGCCTTGACGATGCTGGGGACGCTCCGTCAGACGAATCCTCCTCCTCCTCCTCCATCCCTGTGTCTGGTGCTGGTCTACGCCTGGTGGCACAGAGAGGGTTGCCGATGCTTTGGGCGATCTGACGGAGTGTCTGGCTCACGTCCCAGTGCACCGCCAGGAGCTCAGACAGTCTTGCCTCCATCCGTCCTTGGTGTTGTTGATGACTGGCATGATGCTCGACCTGCAGGTTCTTAATCTCATCGAGGGTCTCCTGCATCTCGGAGAGTCTGGACATGACCTGGTTGATGCCTCTGGTGTCATGCCGGTATGAGTCTAGGATGTTGCGTATGTGTGACATACCGGTGTCCTGAGCTGGCTGGTCAAGTTCGCGCCTCCGCCTGCCTCCACTCCCACCACCCCTGCCCACTTGAGCCTGGCCTGCCCTTGTAGGCACATCGGGTCTACGGGACCCCTGAGGGATGGCATTTGCAGGGTTGCCTGTCTCCTCCTGGGTGCCCGGAGAACCTTGTCCCTCCTTGTCAGACTGGCTCTGTTGTTCATTGCGAGCAGGGCTCCTGGGTGTGTCCTGGGATGTGGCAGGAATGGGGGTGGTGGTTGGCACAGATGTACCTGACGCAGGTGCTGCAGGGGCTTGGGCACCAGAGGGTCCAGGTTGGTCGGGGTCATCCACGGAGTGGTGAGAGTCATCGCTGCCGGTGGGATCATAATCACGCGGAGCCTGGGACTGTGAATCTTCCCCCCTGTGTGTGAGAGGGAGACAATGTTAATGGTGTTTCATGCGACATCTATGTTTCATACATATTCAAGTTGACACAGTTCCTCCAGGTAGTTGGATGTGCCTAGCATTCCTCTCAATGTCCACTTGGGGATGGGTATGTTGCAGGGGACAGATTGGAAGGTTCTCCTGAGTGTTTGACCTGTAGATTGTTGGCTCTGATGCTTATTTGGCTCTGGATTGGTCTTGTTGTGTCACATGTCCATTGTGGGAGTGTGTAAATCCGTTGCCTGCCCCAGGGGTGAGTGCTTGTGTTAGGGGGGGCTTGTGACCGGGCGTGCTGTTGTGTGTAGTGTGAGTTGTCATTGGGTCTCCCAGGTGATGTGTGTGTCCCCTCATGGTGAATGTGAGTTCCTGTGCGAGATACCTGTGCTTGTGGAGTTGGTGTTTGAGTGTACAGTGGTCCCAGGAGGGCCTTGTGCTGCATACAGCAGGGCCAAGTGTCAGCTACCTTGTCAGTACTTTGCCAGTCCCTGTTCATTGTGCATGGGTATGTATCTATGCCATATGGGCTGAGGGCATTGGTGTCTGCGTCTCATTTTCACAATGTGTTGTGTGGGGCCCACCCTCCCAGCCTCCCGGACATCCAGTCTTGTGTTTGTGGTTGTTGTAGCCTTGGACATGGCCTTGCCTTGATTTGTGAAGGGTGCATGGAGACGTTAGTGGCATGAGAGTGGTTTTTGAGTGTGGTTGTGTGCGGTGAGTGCTTGGGGGAAGTTGCGTGCATTTGGTGTATATGTGGTGTGGACCCCATTGCCCCCATGTTACGTAAGTGGTTTGTGTACTCACCAGGCTCTGCAACTCCTTCCACTCCGGTAGCAGGGCCATCACCTTCTCCTCCCAGGGATGGTAGTGTATGGGTCTGCGTGGCGGCCCACCTCCAGTGATGTTACTCTGGGCATACTCTTCGTTCATTTTCCTCTTGACCGCCCTGCGCAGATCGTACAACCTGGCTTGGCATTCATGCATGGTCCTTCGGATGGGCGCAACAGCATTCACCTTATCTACAGTCCTCTGCCACATGGCAGATTTTTCAGCTATGCTGGTCTGTCTGACCAATGTTCCAAACAGCTGTGGCTCGACTCTGATGACTTCGTTGACAAGGAGGTCCAGCTCTGCCGTTGTGAACTTTGGATTCTTGTCTGTGGGCATGGTGTCGGGTGTGGGTGTGGGTGTGGATGGTTGTGGGTGTGGATGGTTGTGGGTGTGTGGGTGTGAATGTGACGGTGTGTGTGTGAATGTGAAGAGGGGGATGTTTGTGGAGGAGGTTGTGTGAAGGTGTGTGAGTGAAGGTGTAGTGGAGGTATGAGTAATGTGGAGTTGTTTCTCAGTGGAGTTGTTTCTCAGTGGGGTCTGGCAGCAGTGGGTCTGCTGCAAAGGCTCATGGGTTGTGTGTGTGGGCCCTTTTTATTGTTCCATTTTTGGGTGTGGCTATGTTTGAATTTTGGTGGGTGTGTTATAAGAGGTGGTTGTGATTTAGGGCCTCTGTTTGCCTGTTTGGATGTGCCAGGTCAGTCATTGAGATGTATTTTGTCATGTAGACGTGTTTTGTGGTGTTGTGCGAGTCGAATTGACCCTCCTTGTGCTGTTTTACAGTGTCCTGGTTCTGTAAGAGTCTTTTTCGTGTAGGTACGATCCGTACATACGTGATGCTGGGTGAGGGTGCTGGGGTGCGGCGCGTACATGCGCTGGGGGTTCGGTGTGTACACGTGAGGCCCTGGGGTACGGCGCGTACATGCGGAGGTACAGCGCGTACATGGGGGGGTAAGGCGCGTACATGGGGGGGAGGGCACGTACATGGGGGGAGGGCGCGTACATGCGGCGGGGGTAAGGTGCGTACATGTGCGGCCTTGGGGTACGGCGCATACATGCGGAGGTGCGGCGCATACATGGGGGGTAAGGCGTGTACATGCGGTGGGGGTACGGTGCATACACGTGCGGCCCTGGGGTACGGCACGTACATGCGGAGGTACAGCGCGTACATGGGGGGGTAAGGCACGTACATGGGGGGAGGGCACGTACATGGGGGGAGGGCACGTACATGCGGCGGGGGTAAGGTGCGTACATGTGCGGCCTTGGGGTACGGCGCATACATGCGGAGGTGCGGCGCATACATGGGGGGGTAAGGCGCGTACATGGGGGGGTACGGTGCGTACAGGTGCGGGGCTGGGGTACAGTGGAGAAGTGTGGCTCAATGATTAGAGCGGCAGACCCTGATGCAGAGGTCTAGCCCGGGACCAGGGTTCAATTCCCCGCCTCGGCAGGTCTTGGGCTCAAAAATTCCACGGACCTGATAATTCTCGCCTCGGTGCAATTCCAATCATGGAGTCCCACTCTGCAACTCTGGGCAATAGCTTGCTTAATCTCCACAGTGGACGCCTCACAGGGAAAGCCAGGATGGGTTCCACAGCGGTATTCGTACAAGCGCCTTGAGACCCTTGCGGGTGAGTAGTGCGCTATACAAGTATCAATTTACAATTTACAGTGCGGACAGGGGGGGTAAGGTGCGTACATGGGGGGGTACGGTGCGTACATGGGGGTACGGCGCGTACAGTTGCGGGGCCGGGGTACAGTGCGGACAGGGTGGTGTACGGTGCTGACATATTTGGGGGTGGGTGGGCTGTATGGCTCGTACACGGGCATGAGTTTACCCGTGTACATGTGTGCTACTGCTTTGGCTCCGTACGGGCCATTTTACATGCGATTGTGTATTCGGACGGACGGTCGGGATCGTACTTGCGCGCTCGGACTTGTGTTTTATGATTTGCACGTAACAATGTCCGGCTCACTCTCGTACACTTTTCCCGACGATATTCGGACGTGAAAACTTTCCGACGCACTCTCGTAGACTTTTCCCAACGCTATTCGTAGTTATTTTTCACGGACGAATAGTACTTGGCAGTTTGTACGGTACTTGTACGACTCGTATGTAAAAAAATACGGATACGGGTCGTACGCAAATTATTTTTAACGGATCGGAATCGGCACCTTAATGCACAGATCTCTAAACTGGCATCGAAGATGACCCCTCTGTCGCTTCCCGTCAAACTGATACAATTGGCACATCCATGCCGGGTATATGGTATCAAAAATGTATAAAATGTTACTGCCTGAACCACGGAATGATCACTTGAATACTGAAAGGTAATGGGAATCTGAACCGAATACTAAGGCAATAAGGCTTGAATGGGATCAAATCCACATGATGCCTTTCAAACATAAAATATCCCCCTCACTATCCCAGACAAAGTACATGATTATAAATAGGAACTATTGGATACCTGCCAGACTCCATAAGATCAATCTTATACAATCACCTCAATGCTGGAACTGGAACTCAGAAATAGGGGACCTAACGCACATGCTTCTCTCATGTCCACTACTGCAAAAGTTTTGGGATAGGATCTTTGAGTGTATCACTCAGACATTACAAGTTACCCCAACCAAAGAACTAGTATGATATATCTTAGGTGAATTTTTAGATTCGTAATTAAAGGACAGCGATCTTTTCCTGCTTGACTTGATGTTGACTCTGACCTGTAAAATAGTTTGATGTAACTGGAAACAGTTTGACAAAGTATCCTTCAAAATCTGCCAAGAATGGCTGACCTTTTTGGGAGGAGCAGAAAACACGGCTCTTCAACTCTCTAAATGGCACCCTAGACATAGGAAAATATTGGAATCTTTAGACTCCGTCTCTCCCGCATTTAAACCACCCTGAATTCCGGCCATACCTTCCCAGTCAACGGGGTCCTTTTGAGCTTCACTCAAGTCTCTACCTGGGATACCTGCTAATTCTCTTATCTATGGAAGATGCACCACCTGTTGACCACTAAGATGCACCACTAGACACACCTTGACCTTAATTTTGATTTCTTTCCTTATTCACTTTCCTTCTTCCTTATTGGTTCCTTATTCTTTTTGCTGCTAACTTCTTTACCTTGTATAATAATACGAGGGCAGTAGCCTTATAACACAAACAACCGCACTAAGGCAAAACATGATTCAATGTCTCTGTACCAACTGAGCAAATAGATCTATCTCCTT
Organism: Triturus cristatus; assembly: GCF_964204655.1. Lineage (NCBI taxonomy): Eukaryota > Metazoa > Chordata > Amphibia > Caudata > Salamandridae > Triturus > Triturus cristatus. The sequence goes on along the minus strand of NC_140588.1, from coordinate 624,578,307 downwards.
TATTAAATCTACAGCCTAACGTAGAACTGGAAAGAGCAAGTGTGATTTAAACCATATTTGCTTATTCAATATTGTTGCGGGGATTCTGCACCTACACAGAATTATGCGCAGGAAAACAAGACCTCAGTGTATAGGGATGTACCAACCTATCACCTTAGTACCCAAAATCCCCAAACTGACTAGCTATAGTGTCTCATTTGTTCTCCTCCAAAATCATGGAGCTACAAATGATTAGACAACCCAGAACACAACACTCCTGACTCTCTCAGGAATCGCAGTAGCAAGACATACCCTTTTGCTCGCTCACTCATACTTGTCCACAATAAGAATTGGCAGAGTTACTGAAATAGTTTAAAATGTTTATTCTAACTATCGTGCTCTGTAATACAGTATACGAGCCACTACTATCCGCAAAATGCATAAACTCAAAACAATTAGCATTTTTACAATTCCATAGAGTACGAAGGGGGATGTAATTATATAAAGACAGTGGAAAAAGGACTATATTGCCTAACCAACTCCCCTTGACTGGAATACGTTTATTATATAAAAGAAGATCTCTGGGCTTTGTCAGCAGACCCCATACCTTAATGCCTAGAATGTAAGGTTCACATCATAGGAACGGCATAGCTCTTCTCCATGGAAAGGACTCTCTTCAAGTGTGTGTTAAAACAACATGCATCCCCGTAATATCAAAGTATGAGTCTCCAGCAGCGCAGCCGTGTGTAGCATGTTTTGTCTAGGTGCTAGGGACTGACCAGAACAGAATAACAAGGGGCATTGTTTATAGACCTTGCACATCGTGTTCAGACTAAACTCCAGGAACTTAGCAGAGAATGTGAAAAGCAGACAGTTCTCATGTGAAAGGCATGAACAGAGTCGTGCAAAAATAAATTAATGTAGTAACGTGCGCAAAAGCAGCATCGTGACAGCAAAGCTCATGTTAACCTAGCAATGCTGAAATGACCCTAATGGCCATATAACACCATCCCCATGGTAAGGTCATAATATATAGACAAAGAATCGAAACAGAGTTCAAAATCCAAGCAGAGTTCAAAAGCATTTGAAAAACTACCAAATTGGAAAATATACAAAAAAACAACAATGTATTCTTTGTGTCAATTGAAAGAGTGTTGTCTCCGGTATAATGTTATCATGGAGGAGGTGGTAAATCCATCAAAGTACGTGAACTTAAGAATGCAATTCACTCCAAAAGATCACCCCTATTCTTAGTAGAATAAAGGGATGCCATCCAATCAAGTAGGTCAAAGGAACAAACGTGCTCCTCATAATCTGATGCTTCCAAAAGCATAACCGAACAACATGTGTGATAGTCAATGAATCTCTGATACAGGAGGTTCAGCGCAGCCGCACAGATATCACATTCAGCCAAAACTCCAAGTCCTGCTGCACGCACCATACTGCCATCCCCAGAACAAGTCTGGTCATGAGACTCTAAGGGACATATTAACTGGTTAAAATCCGAGACTGGACATGACGTATTGGAGAGGCATAAATCCATAGCCCAGTAGTAGGGGCAATGTTGACAGTAGAACACTGGTTGCACGCAAGTAAAGTAGGCAAAGCAAAAAGTTAATCCACAACTCACGCCAAGCGTTGCTAATGGCAAGCATCCAAAAACCTGTTGCATTCAATCACGGTACAATTGGCCTGGTCTGTGCATTACCACAAGATGAGCAGCCATTGCACAGCAGGAACAGAAGAAGCAGTATCCCACCAGCTAACTCTAGCAATAAAGGGAATCCTTCAAAGATGCTGGAAAAAATAGAATGAATAAAAGCCGGTATTACACCAAATATTGTCTGAAAAGAACTCACAAGTTTAAAGAAAATGTGCAAGGCCTTTAGTGTCAGACGCATTAAATATTTGATGTATAAGCTCCCCAAAGTGAAGTGGGAGGTTAGTGTTCAGAAGTGATTGAATCTCGCTAGATGTTCTTGCCACCTGTAACTTGAGGGTCTCGCTAGCCGAAGTGAGAGCCACTTCTTGTTGGAACAATAGCGCATTGAGCCTGCTCAATTTGTTGAAATCTGTTTTCAAAGTTGGAATGGAAGGCCAACTGGAACTATCTACACTCCCATGCAGGGTCGGGAAAAGCACAATGCTACAAGTTACACGCTGTGAAACTGATACTAAATACGGGATTCCTGCCCGTAAACCGCAGCAGTCTTGGTTGTTCAAAATCAGATAACTGCCCTTAGTAAGCAAGGTAAAAGCGGGAATTATTGATGGGACTGGAGTTCCTTTAAAACAACAACCAGATTAGGCGCAGATACATTACAGGTGCAGTGCAACTTAACGTTTTTACAAACCAGGGAATGTCCTACTGTGTAATCGCAGTCCTCCCCTGTTAGGAAAACTTCCTTATCCTCCCGCTGACAACTGTAGATGAAAGGTAGGGACCATAATTCATGAAGAAATGCACTACCCAGTGGTTCAAAATGCCCAATTGGGAAATGTTGCATGCATGATTTAAACTGAAACAGCGAAAAAGGGAGAGAGATATCCCCATGAATTAAACAAACAGCAGAGAACGGCAAGGGATCCAATTGTTCAATATGCAACAGCGTGGATGCAGCATCTTTCATGGACATAAATCTCTGTTTATCAGTTAGATTAAACAGTAGAAACAAAGCAGAAGCATGCAAATAATTCCAAGGGACCTTTCCCATTTTGAGGGGATGTAACGTCCATGCAAACTAAATCACTGATCGTAACTGATTTTGACCATGATATAGCACAGATACATCACTCTGAACAATATCAATAACAGAAGAAATAATATTATCCAATGTATAAATGCGTGAAGACAGTGTGTTGATGCTATTGTCCACCACGGCAAGGATTTTTTCAAAATTTGCTTGATCAATTTCGCGTGGACAAAGAGCTACCTCAATCTGTAAAAGTTTCCAAATTTCATTGTAAGCAGCATAGATAAACCTCTTAGATCTAGGAATCCTAGGCCCTAAGATAAAGTCTGCCAAATTGATGTCACTCGACAAGAGTGTGAAGGGTTGTTTCACTGACGATAAGGTGGAATGTTCTAACCATTGTTGGCATAATTTACCCACCGAGTATGTAGTGACCAAATGTGTAAGTGCATAACGTGGATCTGGTCTAGTCTGTGTGAAACCAGGTGTTATATTATAAAAACGCAATTGACATGCATTTCAATTTGTTTCCCACACCAACCACCCGGATGAATCAATTTCAGAGACATTGAAAGTGTCATTTTGAAACAAAGCCTGAAATGTATCGATAGAATAATTTGTCTGAGCACGCCAATTGTCGTATTCCGCTAAGAACGGAATGGAAGGGACGTTTACATTTTTTACAGTTGCCAGGCCAAAGCAAGTGGTCTGGTGCACTCTATTACTTAAAAATACAATTTGTGTTGGGATCAGGCAGGCACGATGTAATGCTTCAGTTCCCTGAACTTGCCACTCTCTAGTGCCCCAGACCAATTTTAAATCGATGGGCTCTTTCCAGTGATCATAACCCTGTATTGCCAACTTAGTCCTAAAAGAGTTGGAGTAAATCAAAATAGTGTGGGTCAAGATAAATTTGGATTGCGATGGCAAGAAATAGAATTCAGGGATTAGACGTGTCATAATCTGTAAAATATGCAAATTGATCTCTAAGAGTTTTAGAACTCCCCTGTACAGGACTAGGACAATGTTCCCATTGACTGTAATTAAAAACAGGTTGTAATTTGTTTGTTTTGTGCAAGAAATGATGCCCATAATGTTGATAACAAAAGAGATCAGCATAATTGGCAGAATGTAAATACAAATCTTCAGCATCAAGTGCAGCATAATATTTTAAATCTGAAAACAATTAATGTACTGCTTGCACTTCCCAATCATCAGATTGTATGTACCATGTTACCACATCTCCTAAGGAGACGCAAAACATATATGGCACCCTGAGCACCTCAGTCGGACCGTGAATTTCGAAAGCCACTTTGTCCCGAATGATGCCATCTGCCACCGGGAAAGCTGAAATGTTCACAAGAGTCTGATCACGTTTCATGATATGGGACGATGTGTGTGGGGCCAGAATTCCATCTACCAAGTTCACAGCAGAACGTTCTGGCAAATATTGACCATTGATGAGTAAGAAGAACACAGTCACGAATCCAATCGACATAAAGAGGAAAATCAGGATCAGCACCAATCAGATGTAGGTCCATGGGGGGACCAGGTAAGTCTTTGTGAACTAAGATAGGAAAATGCTTAATTTTGTCGGTGGAAGTGCCAAACTGGAAGACGAGGAGGATGAGTCATAAGAGAAGCTGGCATGGTCCCCAAAATAACCGCTTGCAGCCAGCGGTATTAAAGGTGGGTGGGATGTATCAGCGTGATGTTGTCGAGGATTGCTCCGCACTTTCCTCTGGGACTCATCCCTGGGATACGTATACTCGGCATCTGCGGTAGAAGAGGATGGAGGCAGAAGAAGTGAAAGGTCAATAGCAGTTTCCATCTCACCCTCACCGGTACGGGCTTTCGTCGTAGAGGTTGAGGTTACCGGATTCAAAGAAATAGCATTGCACGAAACTGCAGGTGTTACGCTATTCAGAATCGACCAGACGGTGTAACTTGACATTGTCCACTGGGATGTATCTGTTGTCTTTGCGACCAGGTAAAGCTGGTAAGATGACTGAACAAGTACCCTTCAATCCAAGTACTGGAATAGGAGCACGATAAGAGGGAACAAATTCTTTTTTGTTCTCCAGCTTTTCTTGTACCAGATCTCCAATCTTAGGAAGTCAGCCGGCAATAGGAATCAGTTGCGTAGCTGTCGCGGGTCTTTTGTAGATCCTGTATCACAGTAGAATGATTATCTACATCACAACGTATTGACCATCATGGTCTGGCACAAACATTAGAATGCCAAAGAGCATTTCGTATGGGGTCCGCTCAACCAGAGATCTTCTAGGCGGATTATTGAGTGCACGTTGAACACCATACAAATGGGCCAGCCAGTTCCTGCCAGTACCTAAGACCCCAGTGGTCAAAGATTCCTTTAAGTCACGGTTCATCTGTTCCACAATAGAATTGCCCTCAGACCTGTATGGAGACGAAAACTGTACCAGCACCCCCATTGACTTCATTGCATCCTTGTATGCCTTAGAGGCGCATGCTAGACCTTGACCTGAATGCAAGGTGCCACAGGCAAACATCCCGACAAAGACACGCAAATCCCTGATGACATTTCGAGCGTCAGCACTGCGTTGTGGCCAAACCCAAATGAACCTAGTGCATGAACCAACCTTAACAAATATGTATTTATACACAGTATCAGAAGAGAATGGACCGCAGTGATCAAGATATACACAGCCAAATGGTTTTAGAAATACATAGCTGTGTTTGAGGTGGGCGTGTGACTGTAGAAGGTTTAATTTGTTGACAAATGTCCCAAGAAAATATATAATTATGGGTCTGTTTATATAAACCACGCCACCACGCGACGTTGCTGTAAAATCGAGACTGTCGCTGACACCCCGGCATGTGCAGAAGCCATGCCCTCGTGTGCGGTCCTGATAAAAGCAAGTCTGCGGTTCATGTTGGGAATCAGCCGACCCCCAACAGATGGAATCTCAGCATAAGGAACTTGTTCAGGAGATATATGATAAGAGTATTTTGAAGGGAAACCCGGACGATAACCAGTTTCCTCCCTCATAGCAGCCACCGCTGCCAGAATATCAGTATCTACTTTATTCATGGACCTTGTAACTGCTGCTATGGAACATGTTGCTACTGCAGATTTGGCCGCTTTGTCAGCCAAAAATTACCAAGCGCATGTGCTCCCACACGCTGTTGGCCAAGAGTATGTATAACATGTGTGAGGGGCAGGCGTTGTTTAGGGTCTGCCACTCAAACCCAAAAAGTTTTATGCTTGATTGCGCTGCCTTCAGAGTCTCGGAAGTTGTCATTAAAAGACTGGACACAGTAGTAAGAATAGCACACAGAGTATTCACATTAGGATCAGCAAACTCAAGATCAAGAACAAGAGCACGCAGCTCTACCAATTGTGCCGTATGGTCACCAAGTGCTTAAGTATGCACTATGGAAGGCTTAAATTCTCCATTGACAATTGAGCAAGCAACAATTGCACAAACCGCTGAATAAGCGTGTTTGGAGCTGGTGGCCGGTTGAGCCGAGCCATTCGTATAAATGATAAATTTGTGCTCATGTAAAGGAAGCAATGACAACGGAGGAGGATGAACATGTTCATACTGTAAAAACTCCTGTGTCTAAAGTGCAGGGTCAAAGATAAATGTGACATCAGATGATGTCAAAGATGTAGCCCATTATATCCAATGGAGATGTAGTGTTTTCGAGTTAGGTACACTTGCCTTAGTCACAAGCAGAGAAGGGCGTGACCATGAGAATACGTTTACCTTGCCCAGTGAACGATCTTTGAGAATCACCATTTGGACCGCTGTCAAAAACTTTTTTCCATTCGAAAAATGCATTTCAGCTGCAGTGTACAAATTTGATTTGTAAGCAATAGGTACTGTGTCCCCCTCATTGAACATCAAGTAAGTGAAACCCAACTTCCCTGGTACAATACGTATCATCAGGTTTGTGGTGTTATTACGCATTTACAAATAGTAAATTGCAAAGCATGTTAGATTGCAAAGATTGTAGGATAGAGGTATGCTCTGGAAGCCAGCTGGCCGAAGAATATGTTGGTTGTATCAACGCATAAAGCGGTTTGATACACTGGGCATAATCGGGAATGTATGTCCTCCTGAAATTCTAAAATCCTAGCAAAGATTGAAGTTTATTCAGTGTAGAAGGAAGTTGCATTTGTGCACATTTCTCCAGGAAGTGGGGGACTAACACCTTACCTTCATTATTGAGCTCTTAGCACAAAAAGAGTACCTCCAAATGAGCGATGAGTGATTTTGCAAAATTGAACTTGTATACATAGTCAGCAAATGATAAAATGATTCGGTCGACTCAGACGAGATGCGGCATTAGTTCATCGTCCATCAGATAAACTTCATCAACATACGAGAACGCATCTGGATCTATGTTGTGCAACAAAGACACAACATGTGCCCCAAATGCCCCGGGGCTATTGTTATAACCCATAGACAAACGCGTACATTTTTTCTGATTTCCGATGGTGGTAAATGCTGTCAAGTCACCGCTCTCAGGAGCGAGATTATGACTGTAGGAACCATTGATAATGTCCAGTGTAGTTTTGTATATCTTACGAACAAGATTTTTTACCAGCGCATAGCTGTGTGTGTTTTATACTGCAAAAGTGCGACAATGACTATTCGAATTTTGGTAATCCAATACAATGCGATATGAACCATCATTTTTTGATACCGTAAAAAGGGAATTATTCATCTGTGATGCACATGATTTAATCACTCCTTGATACTCTAACTGTGCTAGAATGTCATAAACGTGAGCCTTAGCTTCACATCTGATTGGATGTTGCGGTTGTGGCTATGACATAGATCGTAAAGGTATCTCATGTGCCGGTCAATCAATATCCCAGCCTATCTGATTACGGTACACAGTCGGGGCAAGGGCCAACACCCACTCAGCTACAAAAGTGTTGCATGTTCCTCAGGGACGTAACGTGAAAAACTCAGAAGTATCATGTTCTCCCCTCTAGAAGGGGCTCACAGAAAGGGTGGAAGCCAATCTGTCTCCGCCAACAAAAAGTCGTACGAGGAGGTTAGATTTTCCCAGAAAACCACTCGGATTGGATGCTGTATCACCTTCAATTTGGAAAATAATCTTATAGAGTCTATCTGGGGGGGGAACCCGGGTATCTGCTGTTTCTACTGTAATGAATGTATCAGTTGCTGTCGCCTCCAGACAGGGACGCATTGCCTCCCGCACTATGGTAACCTTCGCTGCGCTGTCGAGCAGAGTGACTGCCCATGTCCAGTCCAGGAGTCGCGTTCTCATCTCACCTTTTGAGGCATAGCTTGCTGTTAAAGTGGCAACTTCTTTCTTCTGATACGGGGGTCGAAAATGAGGCAGGTCCTCTTGTTTGGCTTTAACGTCAAACAGTCGAGGTTGATCCCGTCCCTGTTGTGTGGCTGAACCCTTGCCACGATCCTGGTGTTCCCCACCACCGACTTGAGAGTCCAATCTGTCCTGTAAAGAATGAGGAGAGAACTGAGAAGTCAGGACTGACCCTCTTTTCATATGCAGACGATATGTAGATTATCTCCTCACTTTCAGCCGCTCAGCATCAAGATCCCTCCCTGCTCCAGCTTGGCATGAGAAAGATCTCCCTGTGGATGACCGGAAATGCCCTGAAGCTGAATGGCACTAAAACTGAGGTCCTTCTTCTGGTTAACAACCCCAAACTTTGAGGAATTAACCACTGGTCTGATACTCTGGGACCATTGCCTGATCCGGTCCCTAAAGTTAAGAATCTTGGTTTTATTATTGATAACAATCTCCCCCTCAAATCTCAGGTGTCCATGGTTACTGCCGCCTGCTTTGCTGTTCTCAAATGGCTTAAAAAAATCCTCTGGCTACTTCAACTGGCATCCCAGAGAACGGTAACGCAGGCTTTGGTGACATCTATACTGGACTACAGCAATGTTTTGCACCTGGGTGCAGGTAGAGCCTCAGTCCATCTCAGCAGATCATACAGAATGCGGATGCGCGCCTCCTTTTTTGGCTGCCTAGATATGCTCCAGCATCACCACTGCTTCATAAACTACACTGGCTCAAGATGAACAAGCGCATCAAATTGAAGGCTTTATGCTACATGTTACAGGGACAAACTTGGCTTGGCTCCCTCTTACTTCCAAAGCCTGGTGAAACCCTATGTGCCCGTCCGACTGTTGAGATCATCCAGCCTCTCACTGTTCTCAGTGCCCAGGTTCCACCTTGCTTGCATGAGAGGCCGCTTGTTTTCGTACCAGGGCCCCAAACTCTGGAACTCTCTCCCAGTTGAGTTCTGGAACTGTCACTCTCTGCTAGACTTCTGTAAGAACCTAAAGACTTTCCTTTTTAGCCACCAAGTTTAAAACTTTATCTTGGAGCTGCTGTTTAGCCACTTGCAGCTCTGCCTGCCGGCCTGTCCAGCACCGGGAGACCCTGTTAGGTAGCTGCTGTGTGCTCTATAAATCAACTAATAATAATAATATTAATAATAATGATAATAATAATTGCCACCTCTTCCATAGAAAATAATGGATCTTAAAAAAAGAATCATGCAGGGAATAATATTAAATTATATACAATTATAAAATTAGTGCTTATTATTAATTGTATTATAAAATATTTAACAACCTTTTTGCATTTAAAAAATAATGTGAAAATGCATTTCTTTAAATACCATAAAATTACTTTTCATTCATTCTATTCATCACTTTTAATAAGCATGTATGCAAAATCTTTTTTTATTTGTGGGATGTAGGTGGGTATATGTTTTATAATTTCAAATTCACTATTTTGTTTAAATTAATTTATCATTTTACATTATTTAAATATTTAATTAAAATTAAGTTAGTGGTACTGTTGCATTTAGTAATATATTTATATATTTAAAAAATATAAGACATATATATTAATATGTATCATAAAATATATATTTAACAATCTTTTCGAGTTTAATCAACTTTGTAATTGTCCCTATATTTCACCATAGAAAACTCCACAGTAAGGTGGGGGACCTCTGCATGGCAAAGTTTAGGGAACATTTTAAAAGTATAATGTATGTAAAAACTGTTTATTTAATATATTTAGGTTATGAATTACTGTGAATTTATTTTATATAGGTATTATAAATATAGCCTTAATAAAAAAAATACTGAAGCACTAATAAATTGGGGCCTCATTATGATGTTGTCGCAGGAATCAGACCGCCCGAAAAGAATTTGGCGGTCCCACTTGTGCTGCTACCCAGAAAAGTGCTGCAGCACAAGTTGCTGTAAACATCCATGCACCATGCATTGATGTTTGGGGGTACCACATGTGCCCCCTTGGCCACTTAGCTGTGCAGTCGGAAAGGAACATCCTGATTCTCATGGCAGTACCTGCGCATTGTGGGGATTAGTGTGTCGCTCACGCCCGATGGTCTTGAGCTTGTCGGAGGCAGCGGTCTTCCCCCAACATAATCTCTCCGACCGCCAGTGTTGTAATCTGGTGGTAGAACTGATGCCCTGGGTGTCAAGCTGTCTGCCACCGACCGCCTGTCGGTGGCAGTCCCCCGACATCAAAATGAGGGCCATATTTTTATATTAAAATTATAATTAATGTACATACATGAAGCTAATTTAAAATTCATTTTGGAAGTGGAAATTAAAACATAAAATAATAAAATAAATGTAATGCATTAACAATTTTTAAAAGTGATGCATATAATTTATTAAAAAGAATCCAATTATACTGTAATAAAATTCATTTTTAAATTTATTTTATATGCAAATTCTTATTAAGACATTTTATAATTAAACTAAAAATATGTTCTATTTTTATAAAGTATTGGAACATTTTTTGCTCATATTAATTTTGAAATCTAAATTATATGTATTTATATTTTAACCTATTTCAAATAATGTAATTTGTTTAAATATAATTTCTTACAGAGATTACATTTATGTAGCCGCCTCAATTATTTTCTGAGAGAGGGTTTGCCATGTGCTGTACTAGACTCACTACTGTGTTGCTTTTTTTTAGTGACTAACACTTGTAAGTTAGATTCCACACACTTTTTGAGGAACTTTACACTTGGGTTTTGGGAAAAGCCAAAAATAGTAGAGTTACTTAAATTTGTACGAGTAAATTTACCTGTGCAGTTTACTAAAAAGTGTAACTTGTCTTTGCGAATAGTTCTGCAAAACAAATGTTTTTATTGATGGCAACCTTCAATGGTAACTGTAAGAACTGTTGATGGATTTATTCCCTAGCAGAGTTGTCTTCATCTTCTCAATTTTGAATTTAGAAGTAAAGCAATGCCCTTGTACAACAATTTCTTTTGTGTATTCTTACTTCCAAGCAGCATTCATTCTTGAGAGTGGTGAAAGCAGGATTTATACAGAAACCCAGTAGTGATGTGTGTATCTCTGTGGGTTTATTTTTCAAATTGAAAGCAAGGGAGTTCAAAAGTCATGCGTGATACTGGGAAGTGACTGGCTTGAGTACTCCTTGCTTACTGCCTGTTATGAGGACTGACATTTAAGGCAGCAATGAAGGACCTCCCTCCTGTCTGTTTTAGGTCGGTTTTTGTAAAGTTCCCCAGTTGTGGTTCAGTGACTTTATTTCTATTTGCACAATTCGCCTTCAGGGACCTTATTATGCAATTCAGCACATTTTCCTTGTTAGCGTCGGGCTCAATTTTCAAAAGGTGCGCTTGGTGCTAACAAGGAGAGTGCACAAAATTACAGTGCATGCTCTGCCCCCTGGGCAGCCGCAAAGACATGCTGCCCAGGGGGCAGCCCATTCAAGTGAAATATAGAGCGGCTGCTTCAAAAGCCACTCCGTGTATCCCTGTGCAGGCGGCGGCCCGCCAGCACTTTTCATGGGGATTAGAGATGACCGTGCAGACGGGTGCAATGAGTGACTGCACCCACTTGCAAGGGGATGTCTGGGGAGTCCATAGAACATCTTTTGCCCTTCCAGAATGCTGCTATGAGGGAGCGCACTGACAATGCCCTACCTTTTAGGTGGGGCACTGTCAGTGCGCCTCCTGAAAGCTTCTTTGCCTCTGCGCCCATGTCCATAATAAGGCGCGGCCACAGAGGCAAAGAGATTCTCTCCTTTACATGGGGTCACTCCCACATGCAAATTAGGCCACACCCTCTGGTGATAGTGCTGGCGCTGTATGTGCCCCAGAGCTATCTGTATTAAAGAAGGGGTCGCACAAGCATCTGCATTCCTGTCTGTAATACAGCCCCTGGTGTTCTTTGACGTGCCTCTATTCCTTCTGGGATCTACTGGAGAGCTGTTATTGTGCTAGAGTCGTGTTCTCTTCTGATGTTGTGTCCTATCCCTTTCCATCTTTTGCTCATTATGATGGTGTCCATGCTCTCTTACTTGCATCTGGTGAGCAGTTTCTGGCTGGAAATAGTACTCATACAGAAAATTTGCAAGATTCTCCTAAGGTTACTGGTGCGGAAGGCTGGCAGTTTGGTGATGTCACTTTTTGTCATCCCCGAGCCTTCTGATCCATACAAGAATGTGGACAGCATTCAGCTTGGTGTTAGTGATGTATTGAGATGACCTCCACAGCATCCTGAAGACTTTCCTGCTCGAATCACTGACAGAATATCAAGAGTCAGAATGTCGACCTACAGAAATATCAAAGCAAAAATATCGAAGTCAAGAATATCGACATCCTATCTACATTATGGTAAGTACAAAAATATTGAAAAAATAATATCAATGTCAAAAATATCGTTGTTAAAAATATCGTAGTTAGTTTGGCTACAAAAATAATGTAAAATGAAATAAATAATACATATAATTAAAATAAACATAGTTAAAAATATTTTAAAATGTTAAAATAAACATAGTTAAAAATATTTTAAAATGTTTAACAATTATAACTAATATATATAATTTAATAATAAATTAAACATATACATATAATATATATACTTAATAATATTTTTTTATAAATATTTCAATAAATAACTTACAAATTGATAAAAAATATCTTATACATTACAAATACATCTCTACACATAAAACAATGATATGAATAAAAATGAAATAAATATATAACAAATTAAAAAAGATACAATTATTTTTAAAATTAATTATATACTACATTAACTAAAATATTACAAAAAATATTAGATAGCGGAGGGAATAAAATTACTATTCCAACTCCAACCAGTGCAACAGTAGGGAAAATGTTGGATAGCGTAGGGGTAAAAATGACTATTCCCACTCCAGTGAGTGCAACAGTAGGGAAAGTGTTGGATAACGTAGGGGTAAAAATTACTATTCCCACTCCAGTGAGTGCAACAGTAGAGAAAGTGTTGGATAGCGTAGGGGTTAAAATTACTATTCTCACTCCAGTGAGTGCAACAGTAGGGAAAGTGTTGGATAGTGTAGGGGTAAAATTACTATTCTCACTCCAGTGAGTGCAACAGTAGGGAAAGTGTTGGATAGTGTAGGGGTAAAATTACTATTCCAACTCCAGTGAGTGGAACAGTGTGGAAAATGTAGGATAGCGTAGGGGTTAAATTAACATACTTATTAATTAAAATTTTTTTTTCTAAATAACATATTAATAATTAATCAACAACAAAAAAATAATAAATACCAATAAAATTAAATAAACATTTACTTAAATACCAATTTTGCTTCCCACCCTATTCCCCTATAAACGCACTGCCCGCAACGGGCCCCCAAAGAGATCTTCGCATGCCTTTCCATGGATGGCGGTACCTGCAAGGCACCGCCACCATATTATGGGCCTTTTCCGCCGGGTAGGCAATCGTGACGATTGCCTACCGGCGGAAAAGCAGCGGACGGTCTTTCCGTCCACCGCGGTACCCCCGCCATGCTAATGTGGCGGGGTGTAACAGGCCGTCCGTCGGGGTGTTTTGGCGGGTGGATCACAACCGCCGGTCGGTGGTGGCGATCCGCCCTCCATGCTAATGACCCCCTTAATACATATATTTAAAAATAATTAAAAAACATTACAAACATTTTTACACATAAATATAATACATACTAAAATACATAACACTAATATAAATATCGATATTATTAACAACGATATTTTTGCCACCAATATTACTTACTTCGATATTACTTACTTCGATATAAAAATAAACAATATTACTTACCTTAAGGTCGATATTCTGGTCAACGATATTCTTGACTTCGATATTCTGTCCCTACGATATTTAAAACTCGATATTAGTGTAGGTCGATAATAAAAACTCAATATTATTTCTGCATACCTCCTGCTCTTGATGCCACTGCCTGCCCCTCCATCAAGTCTGATAGTAATGCAGAGGTAGGTGAACTTTTTGGACAAGGCTATATCCTATTCATTCACCTTCTTTGATGAACTGTTTGGGATGTTGAGTGGTATGGCTTCTAATTTGTTCCTGTTAATCTTTAGGCTCACTCTCTGTGCATAGATGTTGAGGCAAGATGACTTTTCCTACATAGTCTGGTGTGTGTGTGAGAGCAGAGCTAGGTCATGCGCATACTGAAGGTGCTGCAGTGTAGAGAATAAGATATAGGTCTGGCTTGGCCTTCTGTTTTGCCTTGCATCACCCAGTGGATGACTATGTTAAAGAGCGATGCTGACATCACTCATCCCTATCTCACACCGGTCTTGACTTTGACGCTATACTCCCTATTGCCCACCATGCAGGTAAAATTATGATTGAAGCTGTTGATGATAACTATCCACTGTGGTATGTCACAAATCAGAGTTATCTCTGCCACTCCTTTCACTGCTCTATGAAGTTGTGTAGAGAAAGGAATTTATGAACACACCCTCTGCCCTTCTGAAAGCCAACCTGTTATTTTTTTGAGCTGTTTGTCTACAGCATCAGAAATGCGCTGCATACTCATTTTCACCACAATTGTACCAGTGACCAACAGAAGGGTGATTCCATGCTAGTTGCAACAGTCAGTTAGTGCCCCATTCTTTGGAATTGGGACACTGATGCCTTGGTTCCAGTTGTCCGGTACTTTCTTTCCCTCTCAAAGCAATATAAACAGTGGTTTCAGGATTTTGCCTGTGTATTTAAGGTCTGCCTTGAACATTTCTGCATTCAAGTTGGCTTGACAAGGGGATTTTCTGTTCTTGAGAGATCAGATGGCAGTGACTTCTTTCTGTGGTGCTGTGGTGTTCGCATCAATGTCTATCTCTGCTTCTTGGTTGTCCACTACACTTGTTGGTACTGGTCTGTTCAAGATTTCTATGAAGTGCTCTGCTCAGTGGGCTTCCTGTTCTTCCTTTGTTATTATGCCTTGCTTGTCCGTGATTGGAGTGTTGTATGTTGCACAAGATTTGCCACTGACTATCCTTGTAATTTTGAAGACCTTCACCTATTCTCTCTTACTGGCTACATCCTATGCTTGGCTCACAAGGTTATCCATGTGAGCCTATTTGTACGCTCTTGCATTTGCTTTCATCATCATCATCATCAATAAATCTTTATTTCATTATATATATTTCATAATTATAAAAGATAAAAACATATACATAATAGCCACATTAAAACCTTAAAAGCTTTATTAAACATGTTAGAGTACAATTCATTCCAAATCAATGTGGACATTTAAGAGACTTATAAAGTTTGTTTTTTTATAAAAATTTGCAACCCAGACTAACTTAGTCAACTAGTCACACATTATTATGTTTCAGTTTAAGGCACCTTTTATATACCTAGTAACCACCAAATCACCTCCTGATCGAATAATAGCTGTAAATATAAAATGGCAGGGTGAAACTGAGTAAAGCCCCTCACTTTTAAAAGTGTGAATAAATACCTTCTACGTAAACATTTGTGAGATTTGCAGAATAAAACCAGGTGTTTTAACATCTGGGTTGAACTGTCATCACAAGGGAAAGTTAGAAGAGCATAGGGATTGAAATGGCCGGAGGAAAACAGATTATTGAGCGTATAGAACCCAGACGGAATTTTGTAAGCAAAGATCTATCCCTTGGGTGTTTAACTGCTGTGAGATAAGGTTCAACACCAACAATGGATGTCAGCAGTAAATAGGATCTATTACAGTTAATCTCCAGTGCCCAGATTGCCCTATCATCTTTAAAGTTATTTAAAATGTGTTCCTGAAAGAGACCACATCGCCCTTCTTAAGTAGATATGGCCGCTTAAAAATATCCATGCAGTCTAAAGAACGGGCAACGGATTGTATATAGTTAATACACGGTATCTTATGGCCATATGTGCATTCAATGCAATCCTTGATCACACTCCTTTTGAAACCCAGTCTCCCGTCTACCCAAACACATATCCACATGTCGCGATTCCAGTATCTCCCGGGAGGAAACTGATCATGCGGAGAACTGGTGGACTGTACCTCATGAAACTGGTCTTCTCCTCTCTTTTCTGGAAGAGGACGGGACTGTCTCACGATGCCCCACGCATGCTGCGGACATCCCATTTGCAGGTCATAGCCACTTTAACTGGGATCCGTCCACCCTGGGCCAATAGCGGAAGGCAGAAGTCAGGACAAGGGGAACTCAAATCCCAGAAGACACAAAGGAGAAGGGTCCGTAGACGCCTCGTGGAAACAGACAGATACGTCAGAAGATGAACGACTGCTCCTGACGGCGACTCCTGTGGAACCAGGAACATCAGGAGAGCCAGGAGGACAACAAATCAGTGCTGCGCCCAGCTACGCTCCTGGAGCAGCGTGGCTCACCCAGGTACGGGACCGCTTTGCGGGGTGGGTCGGGAGGAGGGAGAAAGCCAGCGACTAGGAGTGCTTCTCTCTTGCATGTCTTTACCCGGTTCTCCCTTCACTATCACGTCCTTAGACGTCCGACATGACACTGATGATCCCTCACTTCTTTTCCCCAAGGCTGGCCGTTCACAGTAGAACTCACGTTTGTTTTTGCACCCTCTCTTCTCTTGCCCGAGTGACCTGATATCGTCAGGAAGACTGAAAAGAGAAGAAGGGGAGAAACACCCACGAGTCAAGACCAAGACTGGATAAGAAGCATTATCCATTCCCTTGAACTCTGGCTCCTCATAAAAGACACATATACAGAAAAATAAAACCCAGTTTAACTAGACCTTGTGTGGGACTCGATCCTTGCTCTACGTCACACCAGAGTAACAGTGGAGACAGTTTAACCTGATCCTCCACATAATTCAGACCCAGTTCCTCATTGGTTGCAAACGATGAGCTGTTTGGGCCCAGCCCCAGAGGTTTTCTACAGAATCGGTCCTCTTCACGCTGGATAGACCTGCACCTACGGTACCCCCAGATGGGTGCACCGTATGTCAGGACTGGGAGACATTTCTTTCTGTAGATCTGCAGTAGAGGCAAGATGGGTTTATGACCCAACAACATTGAAAATCGAAACAAGGCACATCAGGCTTGTGTGAACTTGGAGCAGCGACTGGAAAAGAAAGAATGTCAGTTGTTCTGATGGTCCAATGATACCCCTATATAGGGAAAGGTGGACACCCTAGTAATTTTTGGCCCTTTGGCATCAATAGGTCATGTTCTAGCTTTCTTTCTTCCGCAGACCATGTAATCGGTCTTTGAGATGTTCGTTTCTAGGTCCAGATCATCCATGAACTCTACAGACTTACCAACCAGAAGTTTTAATCCATTTGCTGTTTGGGCCATCAATATGGCATTGTCAGCATATAGCAGGGTAGGGACGCTGACAGACTTTACCCTGGGCAGGTCAACCCCATTCTCACTCAACTAGTTATTCAAGCTATTAATATATAATAAAAACAATATTGGAGCCAACACACATCCCTGCCTATCCCCCGTGGGAGACTAAAAGATTCAGTTGTCTTCCCCTCTGTGCCATATCTGGGGTGAGAATTTACGTCCGCCTGTAAAGCTTTCCCAAAGGTAATCAACTGGGCTGGCAGTCCTATTTCCCCAAGGATATCTCAAAGCTTGGACCTAATCACTCGGTCAAAGGCACTACTGAGGTCCATAAAGGCAAGAAAAATAGACACCTGCTTCACCACAACATACATGATAAGGTTAAGGTTCAGGCATTGTTCCAGTGTGTCCATTCCTTTCCTGAATCCATATTTCACAGGGCAGATAACATCATTTGCCTTGGCCCAAGTTTCCACTCGCTGAAGGACAATACGCTCAACCACCTTTACCATTGAACTTAACAGGGAGATTGGTCTAAAGTATGTAGGGTCCTGCCTGTTCCCCTTCTTGAACACTGGGATTATAGTAGCAGATTTCCAAGTCTGCTGTAGGCCTCGCTGGGTCACAGCATTAGGAACATTGGTCAAAACTGTAACCCAGAGGTGTGGTTCAGCCTTATCTAAATCCATGTGTATCCTCTGATTGGCTCACAAGGTTATCCATGTGCGCCTATTTGTTTGCTCTTGTAATTTGTCTTCTTTGCACTGCTCTTAGAAGCAAACAGAACTGGCTTGCGTAGTGAATAACTTTCAGGTCGAACCAGTCTTCCTCAGCAAAGCAAATCTATACCTGCAAAATGTACAAATCTTTGGAAACTTTGCACAATGCAAAATTAATTTCTCAGATGTTCTTACATATTCACAGGGCCTAGTTTCAACATCCAGTTCCTGGTTGGCAAAGCTAACAAAGTGTAAACTTAGCAAACACATAAAAGGTGATGGGATCGATGGTTGCAAGTAGTCTCAACCACCGGCAATCACTCTGGGTAGCCCTTCAACCCATCATTTTCACCCAGTGTGCCACACCAGGGAAGAGGTGTGGCGCAGCGGCCAGGGCGACTGACGCTGGACGCTGGAGACCACAGTACGATCCCCGGCGGCAGGGGTCTGCCCAGCACCATGTGACTCTGGACAATAGCTCGCTTAATCTTCCCGACGGCCCCCAGCACCTTGACACCTTCGGGTAATTGTTCGCGCTTTACAAATACTGGACATTTACATTTTACATTTACTCCAGACTGAGACTGGCCTTATTCAAATCAGTAGTGACCCTCTTCATCATGGGAAGAGTCCACCTCTAAAACGTATGTTATGAAGAATTCATACTGTTGACCAAGAAGAGGAGCAGAGGAATCATGAGAAAATCGTTCCACACCAAAATCAGAAATAAATATCTTTTTTAAACTGTCCTAGTTTAAATGTGCCTAGGGTGCTTTCATTCTCACATGTGACATGAAATGTTAGATCATATTATACCAAGATGATGCTGTCACCAGAGATGGAGGAAAAAATAACATCTTAGATCTGACCGCTTTTTTAGTTGAGTGGATTCAAAAGAGATTTTGAGCAATATGTGAACTCTTGTTATGCCTATTCACAGAACAAATCACACTCAAAACTGTTTGGTTTAATGCTACAACTTCTCGCAGCACTCAGACCTTCGCAATTTATAGCAACATATTTCATTGGGCATTTTTGATCGCCTAAGGTTTACACAGCTATTGTGTTTGCAGTAGACACATTATCAAATGACTCTTTTTTTCCAAGATACACTCTCTGCTTCTGAAATGGCTCACTGCTTTGCAACAGACTGATCTCGTCACCATGGCGTTACAACCACCATTATATCTGACTGAGGGACTCAGTATTACATCTCAACTTTGGTAGGCTTTTTATGCTTTTGTTATCATGAGACATTTCCCCTCTGGGTTTTCCATGGCTGATATTTGAATAGAAATGGCCAATCAAACATTGGAATAATAATTACAGTCTGTTTAATGTAACATGTTGCATTACATTACAAGCAACTGAGAGTAAAGCCATAAGTGTCAGTGACCTTTGCCTGCTCTCGTCCTTCTCCAGCTGCCTCTGTTCTCTTTGTTTCAGCAGGGCCATGTGTCTTTTTTCTCTTCACACCCTGACCATCATGTTATTTCTCTCACAGCCATTGTCCCTGTAGACAGACCTTGCAATTTCATGCAACCATTGTATTCCTCTGCTCAATTGCCTTGCCATCATAGCTCCACCTAGTGGACTTGGTATTGTCAAAAAAGCATGCTTGCGTGTCCCCAGAGCTGGGGGAGGGCTTCATGGGCCACATTTTAGGCAAAACTGCTTGTTCTTAGAAGGCACCATGACAGGGCAGATACCACGAACGGGGTGGAACTACCGAAATTTAAGTTTAAATACATCCCAGTGGGCCTCATTACATTACATGTTTTGTCTATTCCATTTTTTTTTTAAACAAAATGTTATTGTTTTAAATTAAAAAGACATAAAGCATTAACTGGCAGGATATATCACAAATAATGAAATTGCACTGTAGCAGCACATAGAAATTGATTTAAAATGACAAGCAAGCAAATACATATAATACATAGGTTAAATATGACAGGCAAGCAAGTATGTAAAATAAATAGGTTAAAAATGACAAGCAAGTCAGTGCAAAACATATTCAAATAGACCACTAGTTTACTACAGCTTTCATCAGCAAACACCAACTAACTCCCCCACATACATTTGCTCCTTGCCAAGCTATCATATGTAGTGCACTACAATGGCCAACATCATCAAAGTTCACCACAGTAATTCAAATCCCGCCCACAACGACCCATGCAAGGTTAGCTATTACCACACTCTAGATCCTCCTAAGAACTCATAGAGCTAGTCGGCGTATCCATGTCATCTTTTTGGGCCAGCAAGCAATCCACAAGGTGTTCCCATGCCCTAGCCCTTTTAATCGTTCCCCACCCTCAATTCTGCTCCTGAAATAACATAACATTCTCAAGACCTGCCCATTTAACCAGTTTTTCTAGACATTTATTCATTCAAGGGTAGACTTCTAATGCATTGTCAACTCTCCTTTTTCCAGAATCAATGTCAAGTCGAAAATGCTAGTAGTGGATTTCCTCTTTTTGAAGCGAGGGTGATTCCCAAGGATGCAGGCCATGGGTGTACAAGGGATTGCTTGTAAAGTCACTTCATTAACACAGTTCCTTCCTGCCTCCCAGAACCCCCCTAAGGATTGACAAGACCATGGCATATGGAACATTCCTGCCCCCAACTCCTTGCATCTTGGACATTTTGCAACAGCAGTCGCATAAAAACATATCAATCTTGCCAGGAGTAAGGTAAGCTCTGAGCAGAATGTAAAAATGAATTAATTTGAACATGGCATTCCCAAAGACAGCAGGTATATGTGCTAAGGTCTTCTACCAGTCCATATCAGCAATCTGAAGCTCTAGATCCGTCGCCCATTTCTCTTTCAGACCAGTGAGGGAAGTAATAAATCTAGCATGAATAGCACATACAGGCACATGACTGCTTTTACTCGGCCAATCGTTGTACAAAGCAACTGACACACTTGGTGAGTTACAGGCTCAGCACCTCCAATCCCCAATGATTCCTAATCATGGTGACCACTGCCCTGGGCAACAGGAATTGGTCTCCCAGTATACCATAGTCTTCAGCAACGTCTTCAAACATGAGCAAGACGCCATTCTGATACAAATCCCCCACACGATTAACACCATAGCCAGCCCACCTAGCTAACCCCCCAATGCTCCTACATGATCCACTACCTTCAAGCACCTTAGTGCCAGATCGGGCGAATAGGACACTTGGACACGGGTCCACTGTAGACAACGTCGTTGCCAGCACTGATGTATCACTAGGAGCTCCGGAAGTAAACACAGCCTGGGATATTTTGGGCCTCATTTATGAAAAGTGACGCATCACTGCGTGAAAACAGTGATGCGTCACTTTTCACTGCGCCCTCCCTGCGACTCCAATGATGCGTCATATTTACAGTATGACGCATCATGTCGCATGGAGTCACAGATACGTCAGTATTTCTGATGTATCTGTAGGCGCAAAAGTGACGCATTGATGGAGTGTATCACAAAAGTGACGCAACTCCAGCAATGTGTCCTTTCACATGGGGCAAGCCCCATGTGAAAGGGCCTGCGTCAGTCTTACGCCTGCTGTGAGGCAGGCGCAAGATATTGACGCATTTGCACCCTAGAAATGGCGCAGTGAAATCTCGTAGATTTCACTGCGTCACTTCTATGATGCTTACTTACGTGGGAACGCCCACCCTGCATACATTTTACCTGACGCAGGTATAATGTAGCGCAGGGGTTTACAAAGTGACGCATCTAGGTAGATGCGTCACTTTGTAAATATGGCGCATCATGGCGCATGTTTTACGCCACTGGTGCGTCACAAAAAGTGACGCACCGGTGGCGCAAAAGTGGCACAAAAGTGACGCAGGGTCTCATAAATGAGCCCCTTTGTTTTTTCCATATTGAAGATGCCCATCAGTGCTTCCTGAACATTTCTTTTCAATTCCTGTTATCTTTTAATTTGCTCGGTCCTATTAAATGCTTGGTAGTGCATCACAAACGCTTCTAACATCATTTTTTCTTGCATAAAGTGTGACATTGGAAAATACTTTTTCATTTCACTAAAAGTATATATTTAATACAGTTCTACTAAATAATAGATATTATACATTTACATATAGGGGCTTTCACGCACCGCTCTTCATCCATTGGAATGTTCAACTGTGATTCACATTTTGCTTCCAACCAGCACAGTATACAGGAATGCGTCATTTTTGTGGCACAGGCCCAATGCAAAATCCTTTTTGGCATTCTCTAAACCATGCAAATTGATTTTGCGTGACTTTGCAAGGTTTAGTAAATGCAAAGTAAAGCACGCAGTGCATAGCACTGTCATGTACTATTGTGTGTCTCCTGTTTCATCCACTAAGTATCAGCTATGCTTACTAGTTTGATGCTGTGGAAGTTGAGCTCGGAATGATGGCCTTCCCTGAAACCACATCATAGTATCTGTATTTTCTCTTCAGAGCCTGAGAATCAGATTATTTCTCTGACAGCCATTGTCCCTGTAGACAGACATTGCAGCTTCACTCAACCATTTTATTCCCTTTGTGAAATTGCCTTGCCATCATAAGTCCAACAAGTGGGCTTGTTTAAATCCATTTTGTGACACTTATACAAAGCTACAGAATTTACAGGAAATTTCCCAAGGAGCAATGTCGGTCCATCAAGATTTTTCCAGTTCATTCTGGAGATGTGGATAACTGTAGTATTTTAGCCTTCAGTTAGACGGCACCCAGGAAGGTGGCGGGGGGAGTCGACAGATGACAGAATAGGTCAAATTAATAAATTCTATTCCGTCATTTGTCGACATTCCTCTGCCACGCTCAGTTTTGCCCTACCGCGCTTACCTGCATGGACCGCGTAGCTAGAGCTTGTGGTGCCCGGGGCTATCCCTCAGATTGCCGTCCCTGGGGAGGGAGGGTTGCTGGGGGAAAAGGACGGCGAGCACTTGAAAGAGGTCTGAGAGACACGTAGTATCGCCGCTAATAGTTACCTCGATCATGCAAGTTACATGCACATACATGACACGGTCCAAGGCTACCCAGTTGAATACACCAGTGACTGGCAGTGCAAAAGAGAACACACAGACTGCATGATCTATCTGGGGACTCAGAAAAACCGCATGTGACATCCATAAGAGAGCTGCGTGAATAATTACCTGGTAATCCCCTCAGCACAATGCAAACATGCACATACATGACACTGTTCAGGGATCCATTATCTACAGCTGACATTAAATGACCATTCATCATGGTCCCCCCATTAAAGCTGTGCACTTTGTGATCTGCATGGTACATGTTCTTTGCAGCAGGCACATTAACCCTCTGTGCCTGTGCTACCTTTCCAGGAGTCAACCCTTCCACTAGACAAAACTCCCATCTCTCTCTAGGAAGAACATTAATCACCGAAGTTATCATGACATTTTTATTGTTTCTGAAAATTGCTGGAGGCCAGGAAGGAGGCAGCAAGTTTTTTTTAAACCATAATATACTTGCAAACACTACGCACCCACCCGGAATAGGTACCCAGTGCGGTCACACCATTCGCATCGCCATAACCTGCTCAAGGTTCATGTGACCTCAGTGACAGAGTCACAGCGACTGGATCACTGTTACTCTAGGATGTGCTGCTTCGTAGGCCTGCCCGCAAGACTGGAGATGAACTTCAGTATGGATTGTGGTGGACAGGCCTTCAAGGTTAACCCACAATTGACACCACTAGGTTACACCTGCTTGTGCTAAGACATCAAGCCTTCTAAGGTCTAGTGGGGTCTTCTAAGGTCTAGCATGGGAATGTGCTCCCTCAGTAGAGTGGTCTGGTGGACTGGTCATGAAGGCTGAACCCGGTTCCTCAGTTCAAAATTCGACAGCTCTGACCATAGTGCCACATCCTCTCCCCCACTGAACATCATACTTCCCCACTGAGAGAAACTCGCACTGCCTTCAGCTATAACCTAATTGTACCCGCTATAAACACTTGGATGTGGCTCAATTCAAATTATGCACTTGATAAGAGTAATATGCTGACTAAAAAAAAAAGTTAAAGCAACCACTCATAGGGAATGCAAGATTAAGTAAAGCATGTGAAATGTAAGCAGAAACAACATGGTTACCTTAACGATCTCTCACTCACTATTCAGAAATCAGCGAGTGGTTTTACATGAAAAGTCAAGGACATGACAAGAGGGCCCTGAATGGAACCGTTTCAATGTCCATTGCTTATATCCTCACAAAACGTAAGCAGTATGGTTTAAAAAGACCACGGGGCATATGCATCAACATTAGCATTTGCGATTCCTTATTAGCGAAAAATAAGGAATCGCTAATAAGGAATAGCAAAAGGCTATGCATGTAGGAATCGCTATTCAAATAGCGATTCCTTAACATTCCTTATTACCGAATCGGTAATACCGAATCGGTAATAAGGAATACCTACCCATTCATTCCTATGGGCTTGGAGGCCCATAGGAATGAATGTAAAGCCATTCTGTATTAGCGATTCGGTATTACCGAATCGCTAATAGCTGGAGCAATTGCAAGGGTGCCAGGGTGTCAATAGGACACCCTGTTGCACCCCTGAAAATGATATGTGCACATATGTTGCACACACACATGCTCTAAGGGCATGTGTGTGCGCAACATGACACTTTGAAAAATGCACAAAAGTGCATTTTTCTAAGTTTTTGCAAATTACCATGCAGTTCATCTTCATGGTAATTTGCTCCCCTTATTAGCGAAATCGCTAATTTTTTAACTTTGATGCATTGCATTTAAGGAATCTCACTTTGGGATTCCTTAAATGCAAGAGCTATTTAAGGAATCGGTATTTAAGGAATCCCTATTTAAAGAATCGCTATTTAAGGATTCCTTAAATACCGATTTCTGCTTTTGGGTTGATGCATTGGGATTGGGTATTTTCTACTTAATACCGGGAGCTAATAAGGAATCGGTATTTTACCGACTGGATTTTGGCTTGATGCATAAGGGTGCACATCCATAAACACAGAGCCATGGTACACATTTTGTTTTCCAATCCACCCATCAACCAGGTATTGCAGTACCTCCAGGAATGGTAGACTTTCCCACCCGGGAACAACAATGCTGTTCAAAGAAAGACAGAAAACAAAAGTAGCACTTCACTGGCAAACTCTGTAAAGTGATGCTGATGTATTTGGATGTAAAGAAAACCAATCTGGCCACTTTGCAACTGTCTAGCTTTATTTAGTTATGTATTTATTTTTCATACTTAAAACCTTCTATTTCTCTCCATCGCGCTGCACTTTGGAATAGAAAAATGTCAGAAAAAGGGCATTCCTCGCAGAGGGTTTTTCTTTTTTTAATCCATTTCACAGGGAAGCAACTAAATGAAAGAAGGAAAGAGAGGTTGTGAACCTTTTCTTCAAGTCACGGTTTACAGTAAGTGAGGAGCAAGACAGAAAGAGAGGGAATAATAGGAAGAGAGGAGGGGACAGCTGCCAGCACAAAAAAGAAGACGACATTGCCCGAGTCCTATTCCTTCTCTGCCCGTCCCCGAACGTCCAGGAAAGCAAGCCGAGCCTTATCTGAATGCCTTTGTCCTCCCACCGCGCCACTGCCATCCACTTAAGTGTGGTACTTTTTTTCCTCAGGAGAAGTGGGCAAATACAAGATTATAGGACTTTGGCCATTGGCTGGAAGTGCCTGTGATCTCATAAATATAGGGAAATTGAGGGCATGGCCAGGATGGTGGCCACATTGGACGCTTGCTGAACAAGCTCTGTGTCAGGCCTGGTCACCATCATGACTTAATAGCGGTACCTGCCCACAGACGTGCCTCCCCGAACCCTCACTGCACTCTACACATGCCAGTTGAGTCCAGAGCCGCTGTTCATTCACCCAGGATCCCCAAGATACAGCTGTAGCAGGCACTGGTGAGCGAGGCCTCTAGCGCTTTCTGCCATGCAAATACCCAAGTGGGGCTAGGGCAAACTGCTGAGTTTCAAGTGGTGCACTGTACGTGGCTGTGACAAGAGTGTGCTGCACTGACATGCCGCTTCTCGGTCTGGTGGCCCTTCGGCCTATGATGCTCATCACTGGACACTTTGGATTTGCCTCCGTATGCCCCAGTGAACAGTGGGGGAGCAGTGGCTACCCTTGTTAATACTTAGGTACACCACTGGAGCACTGAGTCCACAGGACTCTGTGCTCCAGTGCACTGAAGAAGGTTGTGAGGTACTCCTGTGCCGCCCAACCAGTCCCCAGACCAGCATCCTGCTACATTACCGCTGGCACTGACTACCCAACCCATCACTGCTCCACACAAGCAGCCCAGGTATTTGTGATAACACTGAGGTGATGTGCATACCTCCAGAGCACCCTGCAGTGGTTGTGACCCCTGAGCACAGGTGTCCACTTCAAGGTGCCCCCGCTAGGAGCAGGCTTGTGCTACGGTAGCTGCACGCGCCTGGACAGTGCCCACTCTCTGCACACTACCAGCAGTAATATGAGCCTGAGAACCTAAGCCTCTGTCCTCCTCTGGGTACTTGCCTTGTCCTGAATTTGAGCTGCCCTTCACTCCTTGCCAGACTGACCTGCTTCAGGGGCTCCCTGCTTCCTTAGAAGGACTCCTTGGGCACATAGGGATTGGGACCACTGTCTCCTACTCCCTACAACACCGCTAACCCGGCCGGTGATCTTTGCCACATTTGCTTAGTAGGAACCATTGGATACCCATCACTTGCACCATACCATGATGGGGAAAGCCAAGAATGCCAGAACCACGTCCACTGACACTAACATTCCAGCACCGTCCTCGACCTCCTCGGACCACGCCATGGGTGCCCAGCAACACCTTGAATACACCCTCGAAAAGCATTTTGCACAGTTCAAAAAGATCTTGCATGCAATCCTGGACACAAAGACCTCCCCGGAAGGAAAAATCAACACAGTATATCTATACGTGTGTTTGCTGAGAGCAGACAACAGCAATTGGTAGACTGAGTTGATGATGAGGAGTCTGCGTTGACTGCTCTGGGCCTATCAGTGCAAGAACTGCAGGCCAAGCTGGACACCATGAAGGAAGAAGTGGCATCCCTACACCTTCACACGCAAGAGGCCGAGGGATCGCTCATAGTGCAACAGCATCCGCTTTTTGGGCTTGCCAGAGAGGTCAGAACACCCTAGCACTGAGCTCTTCCTTGAGGAGAGGCTGATGGTGAGGGTACTGGAAGACAAGGTCAAAATGCTGTTCTCAGTGGAGCAGGCACACCATGTCCGGGACACCCACCTTCTTCAGAGCACCGCCTCACCCTCTCATTCCTTAACTTCCGCTACTGGGACCTCATATTACAATGATTTTGCATGAAGGGTCCCTGCCGCTTCGAGAATACAGTGATAGCAGCATGCCTGGTTTTTACGAACGAAGTACAATGCCAACGGGGCTCCTATTGAAGGTAAAACAAAGCCTGCATGAACTGCACTTCCACTATGCATTGCTGTTCCCTGCAAAACTCAAGGTCATGGATAGTGATCCAGCATCAATCAGAGATCGATAATCGATAACAATACACAGGCCCATACACATTCACCCATACACTATTCGCTGAAGTGACGCTGGGATGAGTTTCAAGACTAATGAACCCTCAAATCAGTTGTTCATTATACAGGCTCGTATTTAACACTATAAATACCTAACTGAGCCTGCATATCAACTTCTTTCCTCTGGTCAATGGACCTAAAGTTGAGAAGTTGATGGTAATAATAATAACTATCTATCTATCTAATAATTTTCTGAATAACCAAAAACTCAATGTAAAGTTAATAAATGTTACCACCAAATAATGTAACAAATATAAGCTCAACATGTACAGAAATCACAAAGCAAACAATGCATTAATCACAGTGAGAGAGAACATTTATCAAAGCAAACTGTGTCAAACTCATGTAATAATGAACAAATGCAATTGAAGGAGTGGATAGGTAAAGAGACAAAAGTTTCAGAGTAAAAATACATTTGCAAATTATTATGCAAAGTACGGATCATTTAGCTAATACTAACCTAAAGATCAATGAAATACAACCCCTTGGCCACAGGGATAGTAGGGGAAACTAGGTACAGGACAGGAACAGGAAACAGGTAGGCCTCTGGAAACTGACGGACAGCGACAATATCCCTCTAAGCTTCTTCCCAACCACCTCTACACCACACCCTCTGGGGCACCTCAATTATACCCTAAAACCTACATGTTCAACCCACAGTAGTTTAAAAAGTTATGAAAACTCAGTCTCTCATTGCCTGATTTGGGGGGTGTTCTATCACACCACCATAGTCAAGATCATATTTTCTTAAGACTCTTTGGGCCATATGTAGGTAGCATACAAGTTACCACTTCTTAAATACCGAACTTTACCGATTCGGTATTTAAGAAGTGGTAACTCGTATGTAGGTAATCATTCGGTAAATATTACCGAATCGGAGAAATTCGGTAATTACCGAATCGGTATTTACCGATTCGGTAATGAGGCATACCTTCCCATTGATTCCTATGGGCCTGGAGGCCCATAGGAATCAATGGGAAGGTATGCCTCATTACCGAATCGGTAAATACCGATTCGGTAATGGGGGGAGCACATTCAAGGGTCGCAGGGTGTCACATTGACACCCTGTTGCACCCCTGATTCCTGCATGTGTGCACATGTGGCGCACATACATGCCCTAAGGGCATGTATGTCTGCCACATGGCACTGTTAGTCCAGCAAAATATTGCTTTTTGCAATGAATTCGGTATTTAGCACCAACATATATTTGGTGCTAAATACCGAATTATTTTCCCTACACATCACTCATTTGAGTGTCACCTACATCTCATTTCAGGATTCGGTATTTACCGAATCGGTAAAATTACCGAATCCTGAAATGTTCCCCCTACATAGCAAAAGCCTAAATACCGGTCGGTAACGGGATATTTACTGAAAATCGGCCGTTACCGACCGGTATTAGGCTACCTACATATGTACATACATACTAAGTCTTTCACAAATTACACTATATTAGCCACGTCCAATGATTTCACATTTCCTTTGACAAATAACATGTTACAAAATACTACACATTCATTGTTCATTGTTGTTGCTCTCTGTGGAAGAGGTTTGTACATTTCCCCCCGTTCTCATGGCTATCTTTTCGTTTCTTGGCAGACAAACAAATGCCTTTTGAAGGTCTCTCAGCCATAGCCTGCGCCACTTCTCTCTCAGTGCTCAATTTTCTGCTTATGAAATGATTTTCCCTTTTAACCCGTTACAGACATGCAGAAAATGCCCATGCGTTTCTCTACGATAAATGGAGCATAACATTATTAATTTTACTAAATGTACTTTTCACTGTTTACCACCCACCATTGCTTTAACTGAGGTTATGTTCCTAGCAAGAGCATTATTGTGCAAAAGTAGCATTATTTTAATATATTTAAAAGCAGCACGAAAATGTGGCCTAGTCTGGCATGCATTAGTCTCCATATTAGTGCACACATGTGCAAAGCATTTCCCTGTGTTGTTTTACGTTAATTTTCACAACACATTGTTAGTAAAAGTTACTGGGGAGTTAATCCAAGCAGGTTTTGTTTTCTCAAAACCCTGCTCCATCAATTGCGAGCCCTCGCACATCTTTTCCACACCTGAGGATGTCTGGACCTCGCTTCACGCGAAAGGCCTTGTGCAAACAACTGAAACAGAAAAAGCAGAAGGGGACTGGGTGATTCCGAAAACCAAATGCAGGAGGCTTAGAGCAACACGTACATGGCCCACTCAGGACCAGGTGACAGTGAAACAAGCCTTGGTGGTGTAAGTGGTCCCGCATCACAGCACAAACCCTTTTACGGCCTTCCGATCTGATCACATGGACTCTGGATCTGACACAGGCACCTCCAAGTCATCCACCAATTGCAGTAATCTTGATCCTAAATTTACGTAGCAATCAGCTGATAACCTCCAGAGACCTTCCTGGCACAGTTGGGTCCCTCACCTCCTTGTACATCAAGCACAGTGTAGGTTCCCCAAGTTTCAGGGAGGCGCGCTGGTTCTGGCACATTGATTGCCTATCCTTAGTGGATGGCCTATATGTTGGAACACAACTCCGATCATAACGCCAAGTCTTGCCAATCTTACCATTCTGACTGATTGTTTTCCTTCATCATTTGTTACTGTTGGTACTGTTTATACTTATACTGTTGACTAGTTTTAGTCTGCCAATGGGTCTGCCGATTACTTGTGTACTCTCAGAGTAAACCTGATTACGTTGGGTATGGTCATGCCACAAGTGGGTCATCATCAGTGGGGGACACAAGAGGGGCAGCACATCATTTTACCGTGAATCTCCGCATTAGGATACATGGCAGGGGCAATGTCTGATACCCACACTCGCACTATCACATCATCAGATGGAATGTGCGCGGTAGGGTCACTCCTAACAAGCGACACAGCATTTATGCATACTTTGTTTAAATGTCCTCTCCACTAGGTGCGCGTGAGGTGGAGAGGACAGGTGTACAGTACATCCACATCGGCTTATTCTAGAGGTGTGCTTATATGGATAGCCATGGGGGTCCCATTCATCCTGACGCTCCCAGGGGGAACTCGGAGGGGCACTTTGTGTTCCTAGAGGGCCACCTGGATGCAGCACCCAATACACTGGTGACACTTTATGCCCCCAACACTAACCAGATGGAACATACACCAGCACACTTTCGAGACCTGTCACACCCGGGGCCATAGGGGGGTAACTTTAACTGCATGCCTGAAGTGATTCTTGATCATTCTACCCCCTTTGTGTGTAGCTGCAAGCACTCACACCACTCAGCACATTGAAAACTGGCTCACACAACAATGCTTACATGATTCCTGGTGTCTGGGACACCCTCTTGAGCATGAGTACTCCTTCTACTCCCTGGTCCAAGATGTACATACTAGGATTGATCTCTTCTTGTGCATGGAACAACTGGGCCTCATGATCACCTGGACGGAATGCCTAGCTTGTACCCTCTCGGACCACTGCCCCCTTTTTCTCACCCTGTGCTGGGGAAGGCAACGTCACACTATCCCCACCAGGTGGCTACAAATAGAAACTCTTTCCAATCCTCTGTTCTATGAGGAGCTGGCACAATGCGTTACACGCTATTTTGAAATAAACAAGGGTTCTACCTTATCCCGAACCCTTGAATGGAAAGCATACAAAGTTGTTGCCCATGGCCACTGCCTGGTGACCTCTTGGGGGGTGCACTGTCGCTTGCTGGAAGACTCATTAGATATGAGGCACTTAGAGGTACAGGTACCTAGTTGTGTGGTGTTGTCAGAACACCTTCAGCAACTGCCTAAGCGGCGGACCTAGGTCTTAGTGCTCCTAGATAAATATGACTAAAGACGGCTGCTGGCTTGGCTAACAAGAGAGGATCAGCATTGTGTCCCCATCGGAGAACTCTGTTTAACCGATGGTGTGATGATCACATCGCAGTTGGCCATTAATGACGACTTCTTAGAGTATTAGTAAGGACTATATGCAGCACCTGCCCCCGCAAACTTGTCCAGACCGACCAATTCAGATTCATAATGGGATGCAACACTTTCACCAGCATCTGCCATTTACTGAGCCTCATACACATCACCCCCACTGATGCCTATGCTCAGGTGGCTGTATATCGCTAGACACTGAGATGGTGTTTGACACCCAGATTTCGGACTTCCTCCTCATAACCCTTAACAACATGGGGTTTGAACCAGAGTTTCTGGGCTAGATCCATACTCTCTATCAGCACTGGTGAAGACTGGCCAGTTGATATCTGACAGCTTCACTATTCAAAGAGGCACAACACAAGCTGCCCGCTATCCTGGCTTACTTTTGCCCTCACCATCGAGTCACTGGCTTGTCAGCTTCGCTGGCGAGCTAGGGAGTGGGGTATCCCAGAGCTGGGCACATATCCCATCATCTTGCTATATGTGGATGATGCCCTGGTTTACCTGCAAGATGTGGGGGCCACTCTCCCAGGACTTATGCACCTGCTGGCTGAATTCAGGGACAAATCAGGACTTTGTGTGAACTGGCCTAAGTCATGTCTGTTTCCACTTGCAGTGCAACCCTAACTGTATAGAGTCGATCCCCAGGGGACCTGCCTTCAGTGGTGCTAAAATACCTTCAAATACCTGGGGTTTCAAATCTACAATTCGGAGAAAGACATCAAAAAGGGCAATTTAGACAAGACGGTAGGCTCTATCTGCCAATCTTTGCCTTATTTGGTGATCATTGCCTCAATCTCTACTAGGTCAAGTAGCAATTTGAAAGATGCTCCCCCAATTACTCTACTTCTTCACAGCTGCTATACTAATTGTGCTCCCTAAGATTTGTTTCCAAGAGCTCAATGGACTATTGCTAGAACTGATCTGGAGGAAAGGACATTGATGTGTTATGCTTGTCACACTCTAGCATTCGCTGTCTGAGAGCGGGCTTGGTGCGCCTATTAATGTGGCAACACAATTGCAGTGGCCAATGTCCTGCTTGTGTGCAGTCTCCTGCTCATCTATGCGGTTATAGGTACCTTGAGCATCTACACTTGTTTATCAGACTTCACCATATACCCCCAGGGGGCGAATCAGCAGATGGTTGTAGACTGAACATGTTGACGCAGGTTTGTGAATCCTAAGGGCCCTTCACTCCCATATTCACCAGCCATTGGGATCTGGGAAGTGCTGCAGCTTCGCAGCATGGAACAACGGTATGACACAGCCTCCTGGAAGGAAGCAGGAATCAACCAAATGGGGAGCTGTATAACGAGGGATCCACCATGTCTTTTTAGGATGTTATGGACAACTATGGACTATGTGCTGGCCAGTTCTTAACCTTTCACGCCATACAGAATGCAGTGCACGCCACATTGGGCACTGGGGAAGGACAGCCTCCCACAGTGGCCGTGTTATACACTCTTCTGTCCACTGATGACACACGGCACACAATTACCACCCTCTATTGGTCCTTTATGTCTGCTTTACCAAACCATGCATGGAGATGTGCACATGCTGGGATGAAGTACTGCAGCAGCCTTTTACAGATAAGGCATGGTACCGGGCGCTACAAATGGTGAAGGATGTATCCCTTAACCCTTGGTTTTGTTTCACACAATTCAATTATCTGCACAACACCTACCTCTCCCCCAACATATCAAGCGCACATTCACGGCATGGTCTCCTGAATGCCCTTGGTTCAAATTATTACACAGTGGGTTCTACCACATGGTATGGAACTGCCCGATGCTATAACCGGTCTAGAAAACGATTGTTGGCATGGTGACTGAACTTGCAGCACACTCTCTTGTGCCCACATCTAAATCCTGTCTTCTGGATCTAAGTCCTCATTCAAAGCCAATAGAAATCTTCACAGAATTATCGACTTTGCCATTGTCCTATTTAAAATAGAGGTGACAATAGCCTGGAAGGTGTCTGCCCCTGATCTCCAGCGTTGGCTAGCCATGCTACTAACATACACAAGAGCGGAGGTCAACACCCTGAAGTTTTTTTTGCATGAGGCGGAGCTCACGCACTGAAGGGGAATGTTGGGAGACTGTCCTGATTTAACTTTGAAGTTTGAAGCAAAAAACGATGCACGACCAACCTGTACCAGGTCAGCACTTCCCACTCACAAATCGTGCCGACAGGATAGTATATAAGTGATATTAGGAGACAAAGGCACCAAGGGAATTCCATGACCTGAGGGAAACACATTGATACATACCTCACACTATCAATACCACAATAGGACATGACCCCTGCCGCTTACCCCTCTACATCACCAACTATCTGCCACCCACACTTGACCGACACCCTCACTGGAAGTGTTGCACCAGAAATAGCACCCCCAAAGCCCACCCCCACCACACGTGACACTAGA
This sequence comes from Triturus cristatus, assembly GCF_964204655.1. NCBI lineage: Eukaryota > Metazoa > Chordata > Amphibia > Caudata > Salamandridae > Triturus > Triturus cristatus. The sequence goes on along the minus strand of NC_140588.1, from coordinate 624,544,404 downwards.
CACCTACCCTTGGCAGGCCCCAAATTTTGCATTGTTAAGATTTCGGGCCTCATTACGATGTTGGTCGGGGTTGCCTCAGACCGACATCGCTGCGGAATCGGGACCAACTGAGCTCCGGTCGGCTGTCCCGACCACACTATTACAATGGCTTGTGAGGAGTTCGGAAACCGACTGGAGCACAAGCTCCCATGGAGAAATGGTACTTTGTGTACATCCCTGCACACTGTGGCAGGCATCTCACGGTGCCCGCCACACTGTGCAGAGATTGGGCCACAACTGTAGGTCTCGAAGGCAAGTGGGCCATGCTAGCGGCCCCCAAAGTCAGTTTCCGATAGCCTTACCATGTCGGAAAGGCCGGCATGGAAAGGTTATCTGAAACCGACATTGTAATCCAGACAGCAGAAACACCGTCCTTAAGGGATTACGTTGCATCGGAAGCCAGTTGGTCAGACCGGCCGGTTTAAACGCCAACTGCCATCATTTTAATAAGACGGTCGGACTGTAAACCGTAGCTGTCGGTCAGAAAGCCTCCAACCTATGGTTGGAGGCTTTCCAACCGACATTATAATAGGGCCCTAAATGTTTATGTTTGCTTACAATATTTTGCAATTTGAAATGTACCGTCGACTTCAATGCCAGACCATACTGCCAATTTACGTTTGACATGATGCAATGTCTTTCAGTGCCAGAATCTGCACTTAATAACACTGTACTGACACATTTAAAACTTGATGCAACACATTTTTAAAATATATTTATATAGGGAAACTGTGTGCTCTGACATGTTCTTTGACATACGCTGGGCATTTGTGTGGAAAAGAAAACTATGCTTTTCTCATCATTCCTATGTAGACCAGAACTCATATAGTAAGTCCAGCCGCTAATCTTCCCTGGTCTGCCTTATGGTATGCCACGTATGTCTCCACCATAAAGAATATGGGCCATTGGAAACAGAGATGAGAGAAACCGGCAACCAAGAAGGCATTAGGTTGATTATATACAGTATACTAACTGTAGGAAAAATGGCATGTTAAACAACTTTGTTGGTGCCAGTGAGTTTTTTACATGAACTTTATGTATGTTAAAACAACTCTTTTGATGCCAAATAGTTTTCTTACATGGACTTTGAAGATGGGAGAGTTGAGTTCTGCAGATATTTCAACTTTCATTATGGTTGCAGTGTATTTGGATGGCAGGCTAAATGAACTACACCTCTCGTGCTCTCAAAGCTTAGCATTGAGAATTCCAGGAGGTAGAAGCTGTTTCCTGTGGCACGTTCTCAAACTATCAAAGATAGCAATCCAGTTTGTCTCCCTCCACTCGTACCAGAACAAGAGTTAAGTGGGTTTGAGACTAGGGGAAGTCGGCCGGAGATTGTATTTTTCACAAACACAAATGCTGAGCAGCAGACATGACTAAATATCTGTTGTTGTATAAGCTTTATTTTGACAGTACATGTCATAAAAGCTATAAAAAGACCGTATTGAATAAAAAACAATCAACAGTACAATAGAAATAATAGATATATGGAAGCAGCCCGTCCAGTGTCCGACGTCAGGTAGGACACAGTATATAAATTGTATATAAAGTGCAAGTGCAAACCCAATATGTGAGACCTGGGAGTACCAGCCAGGATGTCCTGCAACAACCACACATGATCTTCATGCCACTGGGTGCTACAGCGTTCCTGACTGGATCTTCCATCTAATGAGCCATACATGGCTTACAAATTTGGCTACTCTGCATGCAAAGAGTGGCATGGTTCTGACCTTAGAATGCACAAGGCAACCCAGGTGTTCCTTGTGGGCAGATGCTGGCAAATCCGTTTTAGCCATTTCAGCCTTGGCGTAGTATATGCTTTACAGGCGAACATAACATGGGCAACGCTTTCTACCGGGGCCCCGCAGCAAGGGCAGTTTTTTGGAGTAGGACTGCTTGCGTGCCATTTGGCTGTCATCTCACAGACAGGTAGTGTACCAAACCTAAAGTGTATGTATAACAACCTGTCCTGAGGGGCCTTGATTATGTTAAGATAAGGTTCTAAATATCTGGATTGTTTATGCAAATAAAATTATGCCCTTAGTTTCCCCAGGTTGGATTTGCAGAACTCCTGTTGGCCCACCCATTCTCAGTATAGGCGTTTGATGTCGTCTTTACTGGGTGGGTCCTGCTTATCCCACTAGGCTTTGAGCCTAAGCGCTAACATAATTTTCTTGACGTTGGAGATCCAGCCAATTTTATTACTTTTATTTAACTGGATGATCTCAAATAGTGCTTTGCCTTAAGGTAAAGGTTCTGAGGCCCTTCTAATGCATGCCCAAAAAAGCAAAGGGTGTAACCTTGCTATGCCGCCAATAGATCACCTACCCATGTCTAGCACTAAATGGGAAAGGGGCATGTTCAGTGGTAGCATCACCAGATCTCTTAGGAACTTATGTTCAGACCTGCACAGATCGTGGGCCTTTTCGAATCCACACAGCTCCGCGCCATACAGTGCTGTACTTACAGCTTTCACGTTGTAAGCCTGAAGGGCTGGAGCTATTGGCCCACTAAATGAGGTGCGATGTTCTTTCCCAAGTGATCCTGCTACTCGCTTGTGACCCATAAAAATCATGGTTAGGTGAGATTTTCAAGACATCTTGTCTGTGAGCCGGACACAGAGATAGTCGAAGGTGCCGACTCTTTCCAGGGGGGTCCCTCCCAACCGAGGGCTTCCTCTGTCAGACTTGTGGGGTTTGAAGGCCATAAATTTGGAAATTTGGTTTTGAATGTATTAATGACCAACCCTTTACTGTCGCAGAAGAGTTCAAATTTGTTAAGTAATCACTGCAACCCCGCTGGCGTCTTTGCCATCAGCAGGGTGTTGTCTCTGAGCAAAAGGGTCGTACCTTCTTTCCCCCCATAGTTGGGGCATCTGTGGGATCTTCTTGCAGGAAGCTAACTACTCCATTCATACATAGAGAGAATAGAGTGGGAGCCAAGACACAGCCCTGGTGAACACCCCTGCTGACAGGAATGCGATCAGTTAATTGCCCTTGTGGTCCCCATCTAATCTGTATGTAGCTGTCTTCATGCAATCGCACTACCAAATTAAGAATAAGTGGGGGAATATCCATCTCTTTTAGTGCCTGCCATAGTTTACTCCTTGGTACTAAATCAAAGGCAGTCTTCAGATCGATGAAAGCAAGTTAAAACTGCCTTTGCCGATCACCACCACCTTCCAGTAAATAAGTAGGAGCCGAAATGCCTGGTCAATGGTTCCTGTCCTAGCCCTAAAGCTCACCTGATATTGTGAAAAGATGGCGTTGTCATCTACCCACAACTGAATCCTCTACAGAAGTACTCTGCTAAAGACCTTCTGCAGGGCATCAATCAGGCTTATGGGTCTGTAATTTGAGGGATCGTCTCTAGCGCCTCTTTTATAAATCGGCACCGCCTCTGCACCGTTCCAGGATCCAGGGACTTGGGCACCTTTGGCGATGGCATTTGCCAAGAGAAGAATGTAGCGGGCCCTACTCGAGGTATCAGCTAGATATAAATCACCTGGGATGCCGTCTGCACCTGCCGCTTTAGACGGTACTATCCTGCCTATTGCGGCCTCTATTTCTCCCAAGGTGAAGAGTTCATCTTCCGGATATCGTCCCTGAAGCTCAACCAACTTCACTGAGGGCAGATCCTCAGGAGCTGAATAAAGCTTTCAGAAGTGGCCATACCAATCCTGGCCAGTAATATGATTAGGTGGCGATTGTGCTCCCGCTTTACTACCCCAGGAGACTATGGCCCAGAAGGAATTGGAGTCATTTACTGTACTTGCTTCCCTGAGTTGCAGCCAGCAGGATTCATCCCATGCTAGTATTGCTGAACGTGTGGCAGCCTTAGAGCACTTCCTGGCAATTTAAATTAAGGGGTAGTTCTTTTCTTTGATTGCTGCAGTTAGAAGGGATGTTTTATGCCTGCAATATTTATTGTACCATGAATAGACTCTCCTTGCAGACTTAGTAGTCTTAATGCCCGACCTGGGGACTAGAAAGTAAGTATGAAGTAGGTCAAAAATACGGGAATGGACCAGTGTAGCATTTACCAACATGTTTTCACTAGCGACCACCGACTGTAACTCAAAAGTACCCGCTGCTATATCTTGCTGCATCCCTAAGATCTTACTTTTTTGCAGGCTGACCTTTCGCCATTTTAGAGATCTATTATTATTCGAGGGGACAACCTCCCTAGTGTGGATCAGGGGAGAATTGCTAATCAGGTGAGTGGGAGCTTCCCACAAATAGTTCATGTTAAAGCAGAGGGGATTGGGATCACTCTCTGCAGTGGTACCAACACTCATGTCAATCAAGTTTCCCCAAAATCTCACATCGAGGAGAACATAGTCGATACGAGACGGACAGCTGGCTCTATTGTATGTGTTCGCACCCTGGCTATCGGAGGGAGTTCTACCATTGACCGCCCTCAGGCCAGACTCTACATTCAGGGCATTAAGTTAGAGCGCCATCTGTGTCCATCTTTTAACGGGGGGTATGTTTGAAGGTGGAACTGCCCATTTGGTGCCGTCACCGTCAGTACCTAGCAGATCTTCTCTATCGAGTGGCTCGAAGGTGCTATTAAATTCGCCTACTACCATTAATCTAGAATGTGGTGAGCAGCTACTTAGTCTCTCTTCCAATAATGTAATGGTGAGTGATGGTCTGCCCCCTTTAGTCCCCCTCGCGTAAACTTTGAACAGCTCAATGGAGTCACCCCCCAGGGCCCTTAATGTTAATCCACAGGATATCTGGGCTGAAGCTAAAGTGGTGGGTAGTCTGGCATCCCAAGGCTATATTCACCCAGATAATTAAACCCCCTGCCGGGCGCCCTCTCTCATTTGTTGTTGCCGGTGAGCAGAAACTCATAAAGCCTGATTTAAATAAGGGGACCATGCTCCATGTTTGTGCAAATGTCATATCCCTCAATTAGGTCGTTCCAATGAGGGAGTGACAATTTGCCACTTAACCCGGCCACATTCCATGAAATAATCTTTAACTGCTGGCGGGAGTCTGAGGAAAGGATGACTTCTAAATTAGGAGGAGGAAGATTAGTGGTGGACTGTACAGGATTTGGAGGGGTATTGCTTTTGCAGGGATCCACACCCACATTGACACTGGGGTTAGTAAAGGTACTGCAAGTAACTACATCTTCCAGAGGTACAATTACCCCACACGAGAAGGCCTGCTGTAAGGCCTCTGAATTTAAAGAGCTATCTACAGGGTTAGAGGGGTAGAACGTAACCCAGGATACTGGTGGTCTTCCTTGGGGAATAAATCGATAGCTTCCAAGTTGTAACCACTAGCTAAGCGGCCAAATGGATGAGGAGCAGGCAGGTTAGACTGGTGAGGTGGTATAGTGTGCTTAAATTGGATTGAAGAGGCGTCAGGGGAACAAGTTTAATATTCCAAGGCAAGGATATTTTCAGACAAATCTGTCCCTTTTAAGGTAAGTTCAATACTATCAAATGGTTGGATGGAGAAAGTATATCTCCACACCTTGATAATATCCTCACGTATTACTGAGCGACAGCCTCTAACATGAAGAATCTAATGTATCACTTTGTTGGTCAAAGAATCTTCCCCCTCAAACCCCTTCCTTTTGTCAAATATAGGGACATTCACCACATACATTTTTTGGGCAGGTAACAAGGAGGGGATAGCTAATTGGGTTGATTGATTTCAGCCTCTGCGGGGCAATGCTGATCCCCGGGAATGGGAGGAGTTACTAGGCCCAGAGCGGTGCAAAGGGCCATGCGAGGACACAGAATGGGTAGGGGGATTGACTCGATCGGACCTCAGTTTAGGGGGGGACTTGAGTGCAAGAAATATTAGTAGATTGGTACTGCATGGACCCGAGAGGGACAATGTCCCTGCCACGGGTGCCTATCTGGTGGGACGTAGGATGGTTGCCAATTGGGGTTCATGTGGGCACCTAACACGGGCTTGGCAGGCTTTTGAGGAGATGAACCGTTCTGCACTAGTGTTTTCACCAGAGTGGTGAGGCCCTCTACCGTAGATCTCAAGGACCTAATTTCGGTCCTGAGCATAATAATAAGTTTGTGCGTGTTTTGAGGATCAGAATTTAGTACTTGAGCAGTCACTTGGTTACTCTTAATAAACTGCTGGTCCATGTCTTCGTTAGGATCATAAGACAGGTCCAGCAGTGGAATAACCTGTTTGCACAGGGAATAGTTAGGTCAGGCTGAGGCGCGGTGTCACTAATAATAGCGTGGGAATTAGTTAGGTTAGTTGGGCCTTCACAGTGTGGGATGGTGCCTCCAGATTGTGGGTGGGAGTCCCCTTTGGAGGTATTTTCTTAAATATAGCTGGAATAGTGGGTAGACGGCTGGGGCTACTTTTTCTGGGCAAGGGTGATCCAAGGCAGGTGCCTGGAGAGCTTACTGCTTCAATTGCTAGCATACTTTCAAACTCGTTAATCAAACAATCAATACGATCTAGTACACAATTGCTACCTGGATGCTTCAATGATTTTTTGACTTTTTTCCCTTTCCCTAGTTGTCCGCTGCCAACACCCTCCATTGTTTTTCTATTCCCCATTACTCAACACACAGACCTCGCAGGGCGTGGGCCACACTGGATGGTCACTGGCTTCAACCTATCACCTTTCCAAAAATGTGAAACAAAATATCAAGCAGAAAGTTGGCGGAGCTGACACGCAACTCAACGAGTGAACTATACGGTCGCACAGTCGATGGGCTGTAGTTAGGTGATGGTGGGCTAAAACACAGACAAGGGGGTTTGCTCTATAGGGAGCACAAAAAGAGAAGGATGATGCCACAAAGGGAAAACTGACTAGTCAAAAGCAAGCGCTGGCTCACCCAGGAGAAAGTGTGACGAGGTCCCAGCAAACAAATTTAAGCAATGCGCGCCTAGGGTTTTAGAAATAAATAAATAAGCAAATATGAAAAGTAAATCAGCAAACAGTCCCAATTCGCTATTAAACAGCAAAAAACCGCACTAAGCCTTGCCCGGGGCCATGTATAAAACATAGAGTCATGTGAACACAATACCTCAGATGCCAAATGTCAGTACCTGGCCAGCTATGGTTTGCGAATTGCAATGCGAAAGAGGGGTGGCCCTGCCCTGCCTCTTCCTGGCAATGACGAGCATGGACGGGCCTGCCCTTGGCCTGGGCTCAGCCCGGGCGCGTCCCAGGCAGCGCTAAAAGCACAAGGTGACCACGCCTCTACCTGTCAGCTGCTGATGATGATTGGCGCTCGGTGCACTCTGGGACCTGGTGTCCCACCAGACTGATGATACGGGCGGCTGGAAGATGGGCCACAGCACGACAAGGCAAACAAACTGAGTCCCACGCAGTGGGGGAGAAGGCAGTGCTAAACACACAAGGTGACCACGCCTCTCCCTGTCAGCTGCTGCTGCTGATTGGCGCTCGGTGCACTCTGGGACCTGGTGTCCCACCAGAGTGATGATGCGAGCGGCAGGAAGATGGGCCACAGCACGACAAGGCAAACAAACAGAATAAATAGCACCTCCCCTTTGTCACAACATTCTAGATTTCGAAAAAGATGTGCACACCCTACATGTATCCACTGCTCCTGGGTACACTGCTATGCAATACGTTTATAAAAACACAAATATAATTGTGCACCGCGAGCTACAAAAGTCCAATCAGACTGTTTACTGTGCCATTTCGTCTTTATTGTTAGTTCAGGATAGACATGAATTTTTGTAATTCAAGTTCCAAACGCTACAGCCAAACGCAAAGCCAACACGTTTCGCGGTGAGGGGCAATGGGCCATGCCTGGGGCCACTGCACCCCTTGCAAAACTTTGAGGTGGGTAATGGATGGATTCAAGCTTGGGGAAACACTCCCCTGAGGCGATCCCCGAGCATGTATGCACTTGGAAGAGATTCTGCTGGAAAGGTGAGAATGACTCCTTTCCAGTGTTACCTTTCATGTCCATATCAGTGCTCTTGGGACTGAGCTCTGCCCCTGAACACCAATCACATGGAAAGCAGCCTGTTCTCAATGCCCTGGCTACTACCAGTTACACATTTTATAAAATCAGTGCAAATGGCGCTCTGATTGTCATGACAAAAGCTCTTCCCCAGCAGGTCGAGGTGGGAAGTCATAAAAAGGAATCCTTTTAATGCAAGCACCAAAGGGATTTCCAGCCTTCACTACGAGGATGCAATGTTCATGTCTTCCGCACCGAAGAAGTCATGCGAAAAATGTGAACATCACATCACATGCATTTGAGGAGTTCGTGGTACTGAGGGAGACCAACCAACACAAAGAAAACAGCATGCACTGTCAAAGTATTGCACGGGGGAATACCCAGACCTTGAACAATTTACTGTACTGCAGGCAGAGAGTGCGGCGATGTTACATACTTTGTCAACTGTCACGCCACAACCTTATTACCCGTTCTTAAAGCTTTACACATTGGGAGGTGTTCTGTGCCCCCCATCCCCCTGACAAACTGGCATCCATACAATATGAATTTTTGTTTGCAGAGCACCTTATGCACTATTGTTAGCGCCTTGAATGGAACACCTTTCCATAAGGCAGTCAGTGAATTGAGCACACAGGCAGGTGACATATGGTGCCATTATTTAGCCAGCTGCCATTCTCCCTGCTGCACTCTGCACCAATTTTAAGTGTGCCAACATTTTCTTCCCATCCTGGGTAGGTACTAATACCTTAGTCAAACGTATACTGACATAAACAACTGGCAATTGTAACATAAAGTGGGTATTGAAAAAGGGATAATGTCAGATTCTACCATGATGCTTATTCAACCACTCACTTGTAGTGATACAATTCATTGCCTGTAGTGGGAATCAGGGGATCCTTGAGCTTTATGGCACCTAAAACCTTGGTGGCTGAAAGATAAAGTGTTTTCCTTGTCAGGAGAGTATGACATACGTTGAGCATACAAAGTGCAATCATAGGAAACCCTGTGGGAGACATTTAAATATTTCAGACTAAATTCCTTCATAGGAGATTTTGAGACGGTACCAAGAGGATGAGGCTTTGAAGAGGATTGTTAGACAGCCTCAGAAACCTTGAAACAGCCAGGCTTACCCCAAAACAGCATCTATATTGATCAGTAAGGTTCACCTAGGAGGAATCTCAGTGCAAGATCTATGAGTTTGAGGTATGCTGGCGAGCTGTTTAGTGGTTGGCTCCTCATGAAATGAGCATCAGAATAGTACCATCTGTCCGAGACCTGGATAGAGAGTTGGTCACTGACGCTCAATTGATGCAGCCATTGCAAACTATTATCGCTAACTCTATAAATAGCAGATACTCCCAGGGAAAAATTTGGAACCCAAAAGTTAGGGCTATGGTGAAACATCCATTGGTCCATGAACATATACTTGAACTCGATGCCCCAAATAAACTACAGCAAAAATCCAAGAATCAGTTCACCATGCCAACGGGCAAAAAGCCAAACCCGAATATATTCCCTGTAGAATTATTTTAAAATATCTTTTTATGCTGACTCCCCATCTGCTGGCACTTTATGAGCAATTCCTCCAAATGGGCTTGCTACCACCTTTCCTATGGGGTGCCACAATAGCAGTGATCCAGAAGCCTGATAAACTAACAACTGAATGCTCCTCCTACCATTCAATTTTTCTAATCGAAATTGAGACAAAACATTTGGCAAAAAAATTAGGCAAGCAGATCATCCAAGGCACAGGATGAATTTATGCAGGTGTGGTGTACACGGCATTGTTTGCAACAGCTTTATATAGTTCTTTCTAGAGAAAATGAGCTGAAGGGATCTTCCTCCTTAATCTTTGTGGACTTTGAAAAGGAATTTGATACAGTACATTGGCCTGTCATGTACAAAGTCTTCTAAAAAAGTAATATTGGTCCACTTTTACACCAACATCCTACACTCAGCTTTTTGGGCCTGGGCCAGACTTAATGTAGTAGTGAAGCATCTGCCTGTCCCGCTAGAGAGAGGCACCAGGCTAGAATGCCCATTCTCTCCACTGCCCTAGTCACCAACCCGCTTGTTGGGTGGATCAGGCAAGATGCCCAGGTTTGACGATTATGGTGCTAAATGATAGCAAAGACAAAGGGGCTTATTTATGAGAGGGTTGCATCATGCTTGCACCACGAACATGGTATATGTGTGACGCAAACCTCCAAGTCAGATTTATGAAGCCAAGCAAAGCTACTTTGCATGACTATAAATGACTTCATAAATCTGGAGTACTGCAATGCAGTGTAAATCACTGTGTTGCATTACTCTGCACAAAAGAAGCATTCCATAGGTGTTGTGTGGGTGTTCCCATGCAACTCCCATGGTTTTTGACACATTTCCAGATTTGCCAAGCCTGGTAAACCTGGGAATGCACCAAAAGCATGCACCTTCCCAGGAGAGGTGTAACAAGGAGAAATTTCTTTATTTCTCCTTGTTACTTTCTCTTTCTATGTGTACTGTATTATGCAACACATAGATAGTGGAATGAGCCTTTAAGGATTGTTTTTGTGGTGCAAGGGTGCCTGCGTTGTTGCTAGACAGCACATTGTGGCCAGCGCAAGGGGAAAGGACAGGAATGCACCATATAACTTAAATACAGCGCATTTCTGCCCCTTGCATGTGATGCAGGGCAGCACAGCAAGGGGACTTTGAGTAAATTGAGGTCAGGTAAAACAACTTACCAACCATTTACAGAACAACACTCTGGTTATTATTATTTGTGCTCGGTCCATAAGACAACGTAACTGACACGTTCTTACCAGATACGATATACAGGCAAATACCTGGTAAAAAATATTCCAACATGGCTGCCATTATTTTGGGCACTTTAGGGGTTATAGAATTTTGACTGGTCCTTTCTTCATTTCCTGTACACATCAATGGCACCTCCAAAATGGAACACTTGTAGTATGCCACAGACCTGTTACATGGCAGGATCGCCGTCCTAGAAGACAAATCGTATCCAAGGTCAGATGGATATCGAATTACTCCTTCCACTCTCCTATATGAATTTAGTGAGTTTTTTTCTCCCATCTATAGCCTCGGGCCACTAGCTTGCCTGCGTGATTACTTTCGCATGACCAATTGCTGGCATGGACGACTTTAGCTCTTCAGTCCACCAATGAGGGGGATTGTTCTGGAATGACGGGCCCTCAGTTTAGTTAGACACATGTGACACCCCTGTTTGCGGTGGACTATAATCTACGCTTTACATATTTGGCACCGTGTGCAAATTTGGGTGTGCATAGGATAGTAATGCATCTTAATGACCGGATAGATCATGACACGTGTGGTTGCAATTTGACTATTTGGAGAGTATGAACACTCTTGTGTTGGGTTTTACATTTTCTCAATTATTACTTTTTTGAGTACACGATTCATTTTCTACCTATTTGGGGGTACAAAGGTGAATATTGAACCTTTGTGTATTTCAGATCCTGCATCACAGACAGGCATCCAATGATGATATCAGATCTTACAATTTTTTAAGGTAAGATTTTATGCCTTATTTGACTCTTATGGCACATTAGTATATGAATTAGAACTGATTCTCTATATTTGCAGTTCTTTCAGGAGAAACATTTTATTGTTCCTGACTTTTGGGATGTTTACACGGTACAGACCTTGCTCATACACTTTATTAGAAGACATACGATACATACATGTCCAGATGAGCTACTACAAAGATGGTGACCGAAGGATAAAACTCAAGCAAGCACTTGAAACACCTGCAGAAAGTGTGGCTTATAATGGTGATTCCACTGTTTATAATACACATCTTGTGCACGCTCTACTTTTAAACTCTTTGAGGAACTTGATAAGACCCTATATAACCTATGGAACTCAAAGATAATGATACCTTGTATTTTCATGTTATACTTATTTGGCCAACTCTTGGCCAGGCACTTGAAGTACTTAACATAATTTCTAGCAGTGTCTTTTGGGTCTTTGACCCAGGTGGCGGGACTACGAAAAGCCAGAGTTTCCTCTCTATAATGGTTTTATATTTTATCTTTAGACCTGATGAAGTCTGACGTTACATTTACAGCACATAGACGTAACACGTGTTGGCAAGTGAAAGTTCAAGTATAAGTAGGCTATCTGGTGTTAGGTTTAAACCTATAATAACTGATAAAACCCCACCGAAAGGAAATTAGCTATCACCGGTGTAAACATATAAACACTGAAAAAACACATTTGCAACCATAAACTAAGTGTCATTCAAAGAAAGGTAAAGATGAGTGAAAGAGACATTTTTATCTCTTCCTGAAGGGGCCAATACAATGTAACTTTGTTATACAAGGAAGCATCAAGAAAGACTTGGCTAACATTATTCTGCTTGAGTTTTGTTGTTTAGGGATGTCACTAAAACATTGTCTCTTCTTCCTTCTGCTTTTTCAGTTTTGTAGTCTGTGGTCTAAAGATGCAGTGTTTAGAAGCATGTTTTAGGTTTTATTTAGTTATTTTATAAACTGTTGAGAATCGGGAAATATCAAAATCATATTTGATATTTTGACTACATTTGATTTCACTGATAGGTAAAATGGCTGGTTTCATAAGAATCTTTCCTAATATGTACCATTACATTTACCCACACAGAGAATGGGTGAAATCCTTTGATACATCAGCCCCCTTTCTAGTGAGTCAGTATTGATTGCAAGTGAATTGCCAAACACCCCAAGCTTTAAACATTCAATGCAAGATGTAGTGACAGGTATATGTGAAAAGAATGTTCTCACCAAGCATCTGAGAAAGTGGTGAAAACATGACACCAGCCATTTGGTAAAAATAGAACGCATTGTCACTTGGGATGCTGCTGAAAAAAGTTCCTTCCAAGTACAATAAAGATTGGAGGGATATTGTTTGTATTTGCAGTAATTCAGCAACGTATGTGAAACAGAAGTATGATGGTCAGTCAAAATCTATATCTGAGCTGAAGTTCTTCCCTGTAAGAGATCCTTGTCACTTGATAGATGGTATGCTGAAAGCATCTTTACAATCTTCAGAGTTAATGAAGAATGCTATTGACTTTGTCGTCCATTCTGGTGCAGTAAAATGTATTTGGACTTCATATACCCTGTGCACACGCTATCTATAGACATGTACTATCAGTGCAGAAAGCAAGTCATAATTAAAATTAAATTAAAATTCCATAAACACCGGAAAAACACTGTTTCTGTTGTTTTTAATGGTGCAAAAATGTGTAACCACTGATAACCACTGTTTTTTTTTAAGGTATTGAAAAAACCCCATCAGAATTTACCAAAAATAGAAACTGAAAACAGGAAAGCCTAAGTATGAGGGAGGAACTGAACATTGGAATAAAAGAACTGTTGATACCATGACGCCTTATATTTTGTGAGCTCTGAGAATATTGTAATTTGGTTCGGATTTCCTCCAGTAGAAGAAGATTAGCTGGCTCTTCCTCCTCCAGAGCACCAAATGAGTTATGGTATTTTGTTGTACAGACTGAATAGTGTATTTACTTCTCATATTTACTGAGTTGTGTGCACCCACATTCCCAGCCACCATTTATATATTGTCACAGTACTCACGGTGATGGTCTATCCACCGCCACACTGTGAGTCCACCCACAGTATTAAGAGTGTGGACCCTCCCAGTTTCTGCACAGTGTGGCATGCATGCCACACTGTGCAGGAACATGCAGTCTGCACTGTCACAGTGACGGTCTGCATGTTAGGCTCTCCCATGAGCCTTACAGACCACCATATATATCATGTGAAGGAGTTAGTTCCTCTCAAAAGTCAGTGCAGTACTTAGTACTACCTGGCTGAGGGTTATGTCGCTGGGGGATCTGAATTTTCAAATCATAATGCCCTCACACACCTGTTAGGGTGTCATGCTTCATCACAGGGCGCTCCTGGTCAGACCGGCGCTGCAATGTCTGACGTGACGGGCCTGGTGGCTTCTTTGGCGGAGATCTTCTGATCTGAGGGTGCCTTATGTGAAGTCAGTTGGGGCAAAAGGCAATGGTTGAGAGAGTGTGAATAAGTGATAAAAATAGGTACCGGATCCCAAGAGGAAGTGCATTTATTCAAGTGTGTGGGACCAGGACTTCATAAAAACAGTGGTGCTATCTAGTGGTCCTAAGGTACCAATATAGCGTCATAAGTGTGTGGTCAACATGTTTCATGCCATGAGTGCCCAACTGTCGGGCAGCACTTCTTCAGGACCAGAGTGATGGGTGAAACGCTCCGATGGGGTGAAGGGTCTCCCCGCTAATAAGGGATACACGAATGAGGTAGGCATTGGTTCACTGCTGGAACCCCTCAGCAAATTTTGGGATCATTTCTTCAACCTTTGGTCAAAAAGATACCCTCATATCTCCAGGACAACAGGGATGTCCTCAACCTCATTACCAACATAGAAAGGAGCAATGAGATCACTCTCTTAATCACCCTTGACGTTTAGGCGTTATATACGAACATCCCCCCAATGGAAACCCTCAGGGATGTGGAACCACGACTACTGGCAGAAGATTGGAACACACAAACTCCAGTGGACTTCATTATGGAATGCTCTACAATAGCAATGTGTGAGAACTTCTTTCAATTTCAAGAACAACTCTATCACCAAAAGCAGGGGACATCCATGGGCAGCACATTTGCGCCTAGCCTAGCCTGCCTCTATGTAGCTGAGATTGAGCACCTACACATCTCAACCAACAATCCCTACCCTGAGAACATCCTACTGTGGAAGTGCTATATAGATGACATTCTCATCTTTTGAAAAGGTAATGAGAACACCTGCGATGCAATCTTCTCATGGATCAACACACTGGACCCTTACCTTAAATTCACGAGATCGTTTTCACCAAGGGAGATACATTTTCTTGAGCTCATCATCTCTCTCGAGGATGGTCTGCTGCATACCCGGACCTTTAAGAAACCTACAGACTGCCACAATCTTTTGTTGTATGGGAGTCATCATCTAAAGGCATTGAGAGATAACCTGCCCTCTGGGCAATTCCTACGCCTCCGCAGGAATTAAAACACGACTGCGGACTTCAAAAAAGAAGCTGCCACTCTCAGTAGGAACCTCCTAGCCCGGGATTATCCAACTTCGGTTGTCCAAAAATCCTGTAATAGGGCATTACACAAATACAGAGACTCCCTCCTAGAACCTAGATGCCGAGCACCTGATGATACTATCACGTGTGACCACCTACACATCAGATTCAAACAGGATCCAAAGGACAATCCGGAAGAATTGGAGAACTGTCACATCAGGGGGTCTCTCCATACCTATGCCTTGCTTTGTGATGAAACGCACAAGTAATCTGAGAGACATGCTTGTCCATACCTGCCCCAAAGTGAAATAAAAAAATACACAAAGTGCCCTATGGATCACCGCACCAGTAAGAAGACACTATACTTGTGGCCAATGTGGAGTATGTGACCTCACAAAACACACCAAGGAGCTTACTCTGGAAGCTGGCAAAATGTGGACCCAACGTATTCACTCCAATTGTAACACAAAGAACTGTGTTTACCTCATTGAATGCCCCTGCCTCCTTAAGTATGTCAGCATGACTACACGTCCCGTCAAGAACAGAATTATTGAACACCGAAGTAACATCAGATGCGGAAGGACAACAACAAAAATGAATTCCCATTTCATCTCTCATCCTCACAGACCGGAGGATCTGTATTGGACAGTGATCGAAGGTAATACAGCATGATCCACACAGAAACTTTTTGAAACTGAGCTGAGGTGGATTTTTTGCCTTTCCACACAAACTCATGGTCTGAATGATGACATACCTTGGACTGAACCCTAGTCCAGTCCTTGCCTTACACACCTGAGTCTGCACATGAGAGAGGCCCTGTCATCATTCCCTGTGTTGTCTATGGAGTTCCAATACTGTACCATGGCATGACCTCCTCATGTGTGTCTTAGTTGACACACTATGAATCCCAATATCTTTCCCTTTCTCCCTTTAATCACAACACTATGTGATTATACACTCAGCTGATTGGTACCCCTTGTAAGTATCCTGCTTTTCCTCTTACATTCAAGGAGGTCCTATTTATCTACACAGGCTCCAAAAAGGATTATGTGCACCTATTGAGCACCTGTTTCTTCCCTTTACACATATGGAGGTCCTATCAATCCAGTTGCCTTCTACTCTGAACGACTCCGAATACTGCTTACAAGACCACTAATACTCTGAATCAGAAGAGTGGCCCTGTTTGCTATAACATGGCTGAGCTTGGAAGTAAGAACTTTGTCTGTGTCTTGTCGTTGCACACCCGGTTGCATTGTTCATGAACCTAGCCCCCGGTGACGGCCCCTTCCATGACTTGTATCCACTTCAACTACGGGTTTTGAAAGTTCCCACTAGTTTAAAAAAGAATCTGCACCACTTTCTAATTCACTGCAAGGGCACTACGCCCTACGGGCAACAAATATCTTCCTGCCCCACAACCCGGGAGCCCCACAACTGGGTTTGCTATTTCCAGTGTGAGGGCTGGGAACCTTGATATATATTTATATTTTTGGAGTTACCGACCTGTTCTATCAAGCCGAAACCCACACTTAGATGATGATAGTTGGTACCTTAGCCGCAACATACCAGATGCCGCTTTTTGTCACTCTGGGGCGTTATGAGCATGCACTCTGCTTAGTATCTCCCACTGGCTTCCACGGACACCTCCTCTCAGTTACAAAGACAGCATACCTCAGCCTTGGTAACTAATTTTTAATTAGGCTGTATTGTCACCTCTTGTGGGCCACCCTGTGATGGTCGGCTGCCATCAGAATTACCACGATGTCCTATTTGTATGTTAAGGTGTCCCCTGCAGAAGTTGGAACTCCCCCTCACGCCTATGGAGTAGTATTCCATACTCCCTCAGGTAAGCCTCTTCCCTGTTTCTACTTGAACTCTTTCAGGTTGTCCTGTGCCTTTCCAGGTGTACCGGACTTGTGAATGGGTTTGTTTTACTTATGTTGATGTCTTAAGCATTGGTTATGTTTTAGCGCCCTTTTAAGTTTATCCTACCTTTACTCCTTTATCATAATGTACACAGCCAGTGAGCTGGTAACACTGGATGGGCACCCCTGCCTGGTCCTAGTCTTACAGCCCCTATATAACCTCGACATTTGTGTAATGTGATGTTTTGTTGTCACTGCCTCCAACTTACACTCTGCACCCTTGTTGAAGTATTTATGTTGCGTCTCTCTCTGCTTTCTCTCCCCTTTCAGGTGCAGAACTGTGTTTGGTTTCCTACTCTGGCACTAGACGCCTACCTCATTCGGTCATCCCCTATTAGCGGGGATACCCTTTACCCCATCCGGGAGTTTCACCCAACACTCTGGTCCTGAAGGAGTGCTGCCCGACGGTTGGGAACTCATGGCACGAAACATGTTGATCCACACTTATGACGCTATATTGGTACCTTAGGACCACTAGACAGCGCCACTGTTTTTATGAAGTCTCGGTCCCACACACTTGAATAAATGTACTTCCTCTTGGGATCCGGTACCTTTTTTAATCACTTATTCACACTCTCACAACCATTGCATTTTGCCCCAACTGACTTCACATATGGCACCCTCAGATCAGAAGATCTCCGCCAAAGAAGCCACCAGGCCCGTCAGACATTGCAGCGCCGGTCTGACGAGGAGTGCCCTATGATGAAGCATGACACCCTAACAAGTGTGTGAGGGCACTATGATCGGAAAATTCAGATCCCCCAGCGACATAACCCTCAGCCAGGTAGTACTAAGTAGTGCACTGTCTTTTGAGAGGAACTAACTCCTTCACGTGATATATATGCAATCCTTACCTGGAGGAACATAGGAGTAGGACGTTGTAAAATAACTTGCTCTTTCGTCCCTCGTTTTATTTCAACCTTACAGACCACCACCATCAGACCGCCTCTGCACGGCCCACCCGCCATGGATTAAAATTGTAATCCTGTGGGCGGGTGCACCATGTCCTTGGTGGTTCTCCAGCTGACAGTGCAGTGAGGGCGCCACTGGCGGACTGTCAAAGTCATGATAAGGCCCTCAGACTGTCCGGCACATACATTTCTGTGTCAGGCTAAATACTACTTCAGATAGCTAGGGCTGTGAATTTCCAGAGACCATAGCCTTGCCTTAAGCAGATCCTTATCGGCACCCCTTGCTGCCAGTTTGTACCTCTTCCTCCCATGGACCTCCTCATGCCTGACTGCTGACAGGCTGCTCCTTACCTGCTGAGTGATCCTCTGTAGCCAGCCTGACTGCCAGCTCATAGTTTCATCTTCAGATAGCGTCAGCCCTATGGTTCAGCTCTTAGGTTCCTGTGCCCAGGCCATTGCTTGTTCGCCATTTTTACTGCTTCACCGCACCCACTTCCCACCACTGGTTTCTCACCTCCCGCCTCCCCATCTTCTCTCACAGGACCAACTTTATGGAGTCTACAGCGCGACCCTATTGAGCATGTCCTCTTTCACTTCCCTTACTGCCAGTTAAAGCCTCTCCCTCACGTGGCCATCCTCACACCAGATTGCTGCTAGGCAGTTCCTGCCCTGCTGAGTGATTTTCGATAGCCAGTCTAACAGCCAGCTCATAACCTCTTCTTCAGCCAGTCTCAGGCCTTGTTAAAGATTACAGGGATCTGTTAGCATGAGCTGAAAGCCATTTTGTACTTGGCAGCCATTTTAGTTAGCTATGTGCTAGCCATTTGCTTTCTCCCTCTTCCAGAGCCTTGCACATGCTCAGAAGGGCCTAGCTAGTAGAATGCACCTGCTCCTAGTATAGAACTGTCAGGCTGTTCTAACGTATGTCAGCAACTCATTACTCCTCCTACTTGTTGACTGTGCATTTTCTGTATGACCATCTATGTCTGTAACTCTTCTCATGTGTACTTGTACCGCCTTCTTTTGAGCCCCTGTGTGGGTATATAAGGCCTCTGTTCTCTGTACTCCTTAGAATGCCTCCTACAGTGACTTGAGATTACTGTGTGACGCAATCTCCCTCATCTGAGGTTAATAAAAAAGATGTATTTTATATTACAGCTTCTGTGCCAATCTCTTCTTTGTTGGTTTAAAAGGACCAAGTCTATCAGTGAAGCTCCTCTACAAATTAAGGGTAGACAAATTTATGTTTTCTCTCACTTTTTCTCAATTTTTTTTAGCCTGTCTAAACTGTCTGTGAAATAGCCCTGAAACATTTAATTGGCTATTCAGTAATACTGTTTTAAACATTGTTAGCATTAATAAAATCAATAAATAATTATGTTATATTACTGCCCATCCTGTTTGATGAAATTATGAAACGATGAGTAGTCTAGATTGCTGTTCCCTTATTTGATCTTTATGGGGAACTAGCTGCGGGTAGTTTTTGTTCTAAACTTCTCAGGTGATAACACCATTATTGTTTATGTTATTCTCATGCTATATACAGTTTTGCAAGGGCATTGCTAGTCTTTTATTAGCTAGTCTATGTAAATAAACTGACAGTCCTTACTAGAGCTGATGTTGCATAGTTTGGAACGTGAAAAGTAGAATGCAGGGAAGATGCCCATGTGATCCTTAACAAACATTTTGGTGGAAAATATTGTTTTATAGGAGTTTTTTTGTCACAACATGTTCTGCCGGAGAAAATGCACCCATTATGTTGAAGTTTTTAGTTCTTTATGTAATAGGAATGCCTGTTAAATTAGCAGTTTTAGATTTTCCTGTTGCTCCTATAACATGAGAGCATGGTCCTAAGCATACAATGTAGGTGCTTTTATTAAGAGAAATCATTTTAGAAGTGTCTGCAGTCCTGTACAAGTAATGCAAAGTCTATAAGTAAAAGTGTAGAACATTTCCTTTTTCTTGAGGGTCTTCAGATGAATAATATAGGAATACACAGATGTAAGGATTTGGAGTATGTATGTATTGTTTTTTCTCTTTTCCTCAAAATTTTGCAAATGAACACAGACTTGCTTGGCTGCTTGGGATTGGGTGATGTATTAGTCTTGTCAGTTCACCAAAGAGTTCCTTTTATACTTGCCAATAGGTCCAGGCTGTTGTTTCTTTACTCTCATATGGATAAATGAAGTGGTTCTTGGGTGCTTTGCTAATTTATGGGGCGTCCCAAGACTAGGAAGTATTCTGAGACTATCCTCTCTGTTGATAGATTATTTCTGTGCCTTGTCTAAAGACCTTTTGTTCTGTCCACCAATAGGTATTTGCTGCCTTACAACCATTGCCAGAGGGGCGTGGACATCAGATCTAGCTTGGGGAGTCAGCACCAGTCCAGCTTGAAGTCAAGGTGAATGTAACCAGCACAGGCATTGCTGGCAACTAGGACCTCAATGAAGGTAGAAGGTCGGAAGCACTGGGATGTGAAGTGTGTACCCTGCCACTGTCTTGGGCGAAAGACGGGGTCACAAATCAGAAAGGAGAAATCGTGGATCAAGTTTTTGATGCCCAGCTGAGAGTCACAGACCGACCAGAACCGCAAGGTTGTTTTTGCTTGAGGTAACCCCCCTATGAAACAAGGTTTGCTTCAGAGATCCTAGCATCAGGCCTCTGAATCCTGGTCCCAAAGTGACTGCAAGTCTTCACCTTTGTTGGTCAAGAGATACCTGGGCACACTGGATGCAATGTGTGGCCCCAACAAAGAGCAGTGTGCCAGCAGAGCAATACAGGAGTTAGGGAAGGACTTGAGTTCAGGGTACAGGTGCTGTGTCTCTGGTGCCTGTTAGATTGAAGTGAAGAAAACTGGTGCACTGCCTGAGACACTGGACAGGATCGCTGAGAACATTTGCCCTGGTGGGTGATTGCCCTATCCTGAAAGAGGAAACTTTTCCCTTGAAACTGGGCCGTGATTCCTGAGTTGCGAGTTGTGCAGCTCCACCATGGGAACAACAAGAGCCTGCCTGTGAGGCTCAAACGGACACAGGGAGAAGACGCCCCTCTGGCTGGTTGTACAGCGGCTTTAATTTCCCAAGGACTTCTTCTTCTTTTTGGTTAAAAATGTACCCCATTGGTCATCCCATTTTTGAGGAGGAGCAGCTCTTTGCAGCTCTTCGTCCTAATTCTCATGGCACTGTGTGGTCCTCCTGGTCCCCTGGATCCAGGATCATTTTTGTAATAATATGTCTGACTGCTGTAATATTTACATTAGGAATAATGTTTATTCTGCGAGAGAAAACTTAATCTGAGCAGTTGACAAATGTTACTTTATCCTTTCCTTGATTATAATGATTGATACTCTATCCCTCATAAAGGAAACACTGGAAAAGTCTAGTGAAAATGTTTTTATTAGATATGTGCTGTTGGCTATTCTGAAGCTGAAATGGGTGGTCAGTGAATTGCATAGAAGCCTTGAAAATGTTTTTACTGGATGGTTCTAGGATTTGCTTAGGACTAGAAAGCTAATAATTCTGTTTGTGATAATAGTCATTACTCTCGCCTGCTATCTATATGACCCAATGCTCTGTTCCCTTTGTACTCCTGCTTATACCTTATATATACCCGCTTAACAATATTTAGAATTAGAAATGCCCACCTAGCAATGAATTAGGATATTGATACATTTATGAAAATTAATGTGCAAATATTTTCTGTGTTCCTACTGGATCATAGGAATTTCTTTATCTCATGCTAAATGGACCATCTGTTAAAGATTACAGGGATCTGTTAGCATGAGCTGAAAGCCATTTTGTACTTGGCAGCCATTTTAGTTAGCTATGTGCTAGCCATTTGCTTTCTCCCTCTTCCAGAGCCTTGCACATGCTCAGAAGGGCCTAGCTAGTAGAATGCACCTGCTCCTAGTATAGAACTGTCAGGCTGTTCTAACTGATGTCAGCAACTCATTACTCCTCCTACTTGTTGACTGTGCATTTTCTTTATGACCATCAATGTGTGTAACTCTTCTCATGTGTACTTGTACCACCTTCTTTTGAGCCCCTGTGTGGGTATATAAGGCCCCTGTTCTCTGTACTCCTTAGAATGCCTCCTACAGTGACTTGAGATTACTGTGTGACGCAATCTCCCTCATCTGAGGTTAATAAAAAAGATGTCTTTTATATTACAGCTTCTGTGCCAATCTCTTCTTTGTTGGTTTAAAAGGACCAGGTGTATCAGTGAAGCCCCTGAGAAGGTTTTTGATTTCTTCAGCCTTAGGTTTAGCCCTGAAATTTCTGTGTCCAGGCTATTGACTGTTCACAATGTTTCCTGCTTCCAGCCACCCGCATCCAATTTCTCACCACCCAGACTCCCCATTGCCCCTTCCAGGACCTACTTAATGGAGGCTACAGCGTGACTGCATTGAGCAAGATCCTCAACCGCTCCCGTTGCTGCTGGTCAGTGCCTCTTGCTCCTTTGGCCCTCTTCACACCTGACTGCTACTAGACTGCTCTTACCCTCAGAGTAAGCCTCGGTAGCCAGCCTGACAGCCAGCTTATAGCATCCAGTCTGAGCCCTTAGTTTCAGCCCTTAGGTTCCTATGCCCAGGCTATTGCCCGCTTCCAGTTTATCCTGCTTACCATCATCCACTTGCCTCTACCGGTTTCCTGACCTCCACCTCCCCAGCACACCTCCTACCTCCCAGGAATTACTTAATGCAGGCCACTGTGCAGCCGTGTAGCAGATGCGCACAGCTAGCATGCTGCTAGCGTGCCTAGGCAAGCCTTCTGTGCCCCTCCACGCTTGGACAGTGCCCCCCTCCAGGAACCCCGGCCCTCCATACACTCACAGGTACCCCACTGCAGATCTTTGAGCGCCTGACCCCGGACGCCGTAACACCTGCTGCCTCGTATCTCCTCACTACACAGCTGGACCATTCTCCTGCCACCGATGTCCCTCCCTAGGCCCACTCACCCTCACAGAAACCTGTGTCGTGCACACCCCGCTAACTGACACCTCCTCTGAACCACACAAGTGCCTCCTTATTTACGCTAGTTCATTCTGCAAACACACCACGAACGTCTGGGACACCATCTACACCCTCACCCCTGACATAACCTACATCACAGAAACCTGGCTCAACCCCTCCTTTGCCCCCGACATCACCACCGTGATGCCCCATGGCTATGAGATGGCACACCAGGACCACACCAACAAACACATCCATAAAGAATCACCACCACTGAAGACGATACCACCCAATCATGGAGCACCTGATTCCAACTCTACATCAAAACAAAATTAGCATTAAGGGCACCCTCACCTAAAGATCCCCTGGACCTCCCACCGGCCTCTGCAATGTCATGACAAACTTCATCGTCCCTCCGAGATCTCAACTTCCACCTGGATGGCCCCACAGATACAAACTCCTCCAGCCTCTTGGGTGAATGGACAGCATCAGCCTCTCCCAGCTGGTTGAAAACCCAACACACAGAGCAGGACACACACTTGACCCTATCTTCCTGTCCAGCAACAGAGACAAATACAGCCATAAGAAGAAACTCACCTGGACAGACTACTCCATCCTCCACTTCACAATCACAGGAGCACCTTACACCACCCCCATAACCTCCTTCTGCAGCTGGAGCAAAGTACAAAAGACCCAATGGATGGATGCACTCAACACCACCGAGCCCCACACTGCAACCAAATTGGAACAGGCAGTTGAAAACTTCAACACCTGCATCACCAATGCAACCAACCAAGTGGCCCCTGTCAAACCAGCCAACTATTCCAACTGGTACATACTAGAACTCAGCACACTAAAAGCATAGCTCCAAACAACTGGAGAGAAGTTGGAGTACCAGCAGAGATGATTCAGACTGAGTCACCTTCAAATGATCCCTCAGCAGAATACCACTAACAACTCAAGGATGCAAAAAATGATGCTTTTGCAGTCCTCATCAAGGCTAGCACCAGCCACACCAAGGAACTCTTCACCATCATCAGAGAGTTCTCCTGCCCCCCAGCCACGGAGAACACAATCCCTGCATCACAAGAACTATGCAATGCCCTAGCAAATCACTCCACAACAAGATTTCCACCATCTACAGGAACTTCGAACCCCAACTCACTGACCTCCTCAGCCTCCTCACTTCAACGGAACCCTCCCCCGATGAAGTGCTCACATCATGGAAACAGCTCACCACATCAGGCACCACAGCCAGAACACATAAATGAGGGTAGAGGCTGATTGAATCCGCACACAACAAATGTCAGTGGTTACTGTAATTAGTAAAAGATAGTGCGCGAAACCAGAGAGTACTTCCCTCTTTACTCTCAAAAATGTAGGATAAAATCCTGCATCAACATTCAAATACACAAGGGGTTCAGCACTATATATTTTTATGTGAGCACAATGTGACAACAGCCGCTTGATAACAAAGCATATGACACATCATGAACTCCATCCACTCGGAGCACCAATGGATCCCTGCCCCCATGCCTCTCTTCAATTTGGGAAGCAACAAGTTCAACCACCAACTCACCACCATCCTCAACGCATCCATCACCACAGCCACCTTCCCCAATGCATGGCAACATGCAGAGGTCAGACCTCTCCTGGAAAAACCCTCCGCACACCTCATCAAACTACAGAATGCCGCCCCATATCACTTCTCCCATTTCTGCCAAAGTCCTGGAGAAGTGTTACAACAAACAAATGATGGACGGAATGCTGACAATGCAGACATTCTCCCCCAGTCATGAGATCTGGGTTAAATCCATCGTTCTTTTGCCCACTACGCCACCCCAGTTCGGACATGGCCATATGCAAATCAGTCTTGACCCTGTGCCTCATGGGAACAGTCCAGTCCAAACTGCCAAGCCATGTCTTCCCTGGACCGGAATCAAGCATCCTAGGACCGGTTTCTGGCTATCAGCCGTCATCAGCCAGGATAGCTTGACTCCAGTGGCGTAGTGAGCACGGGACCCACGTCTGGGCATACCCATCCCACTTAGGGCGAAAAGCGTTACAATAAACAAATGATGGACGGAATGCTGACAATGCAGACATTCTCCCCCAGTCAAGAGATCTGGGTTAAATCCATCGTTCTTTTGCCCACTACGCCACCCCAGTTCGGACATGGCCATATGCAAATCAGTCTTGACCCTGTGCCTCATGGGAACAGTCCAGTCCAAACTGCCAAGCCATGTCTTCCCTGGACCGGAATCAAGCATCCTAGGACTGGTTTCTGGCTATCAGCCGTCATCAGCCAGGATAGCTTGACTCCAGTGGCGTAGTGAGCACGGGACCCACGTCTGGGCATACTCATCCCACTTAGGGCGAAAAGCGTTACAACAAACAAATGATGGACGGAATGCTGACAATGCAGACATTCTCCCCAAGTCCTGGAGAAGGCCATCAAACCCCAGCTCACCAAACACCTTGAGAGTAACAACCTGCTAGACACCTCCCAATCCGTTTTTTTAGCCAACCACAGCACAGAGACCACCTTGATCGCCACCACAGATGACATCCAAGCCCTACTTGACAGAAGAGAATAGGCCACCCTGATCCTTCACGACCTCCCCACAGCCTTCTACACCGTTTCCATCCAGGCACTCATCAAGCGAGTTCTGCAGATTGGAATCAAGGGAGACACACTCAGGTGGATTGCTTCATACCTCATGGGACACAGGCAGGGAATCTGCCTCCCCCCTCACCTCTGCACCCACAAGCACCATTTGTGGTGTCCATCAAGGATTATCCCTCAACCCCACCCTCTGCAACAGCTACATGATGGCTCCAGCTGACATTGTCAGAACCCACAATATCAACATCACATCATATGAGACGACTCCCAGCTCATCCTTGCTCTCAGCAGACCCCGCCACCACCAAGACCAACTTTCAAAACTGCACGAAGAACATTGCAGCCTGGATGACGGACAACTGTCTGATGTTCAACACAGGCAATACCGAAGTGCTGAACTTTGGCATCCAGGTCTCTCTTTGGAATGACAACTGGTTGCCCACAGTGCTCTGACCCACCCCCTCACTAAAAGACCACACTCACAACCTTGCCATCATACTTGACAGCAAACTCTCCATGAAATGACAACTCAACACAGCTTTCTCTGCCTGCTTCCACACTCTTCGCATGCTCAGAAGAATTTTCAAATGGCTGCCCACCAACACAGGAAAAACAGTCACGCTATCCCTGATTAGTAGCCATCTGGACTACGGCAACACACTGTAAGCAGGAAGCACCATTGAACTCACAGGAGGGCTCCAGATGATGAAGAATTCAGAAGCCAGATTGATCCTCAACCTGCCCAAATGGACCCACATCACCCAGCACCTGAGGAACCTCCACTGGCTCACTGTCCTGAAAAGATGCCAATTCAAACCACTGACACATACCTACAAAGCCCTCCATGACCGAGGGTCAGCATATATGAACCACCGACTGAACCATCCAGAAACCTCTGCTCCACCTTCTTCACACAGACTCCACGGTTCCATCATAGCTACATCGGAGGATTTTCTTTCTCCCACCTCACTACCAAGTCTTGGAAGGCCCTCCCCCGCAACCTCCAAACATCTTCCTCATTGAAGGACTTCAGAACGAGATCCAAGACCTGGCTTTTCGACTAAGTCTAGCAACGCAGCACCTGGATACCCTCACGGGGGATTAGCCACGCTATGCAAGTACTGTTTGATTTGATTTGCCAGGGATCTGAGCATAGCTCCACTTATGCATTGCACTAGTCAGGCCTAGTGGATTAAGGACCTCTACCATTATACAAAGGGAAAAGGAGCACTGTTTAAAATAACAGCACTCCCATGGTTTACATACATTTTGAGAGTTACCCAAACACAATCCCTTGTGATTTCCTTGCTGAACTACAATCAAAGTTGAAAAAAGATTTTTAGATGATGCTCTTCACAGGGTCTCTTTTCTTAAGTGCATACAGGCACCGCATGATGTAGTACTAGGTGTGGCAGACATTTGTCTTCCTTACAGAAAATCCCTGTTGATCACCATTAACTGCTGTATATTCTGAGATAGATATGAGCCAGCCTTCATAATGCAGATCAACTTCTTCCTGAGTTTAGATTTAGAAGGACTGCTGAAAAAAATACTTATTTTGCATAGTCTACCAGCATTGACTAGAGTACCACTCATATGATGGCATCAAATGCTAAAACACATAAAGTGGCAAGATTACTGCTAATCTCCTCCCATCACAGATTAATGCATTTCAAATATTTCCACAAAACCTAATTTAACCATGACAGGCTCTGGCAAATGTGAGGAAGGCACAGCACGAGCTGCCCACATTGTGACTCCGTTATTGGTACCTTTATTTCAAATAATATGGGACTGACCAGTGATAGCATGTAATTACGTATTAGGACAAAATTACTTCAGAATCCAGGAACTGAGTGCATCTGCAACACCAGAAACTGTTGGCCTAATCACTAGCTAGTTCACAGTGCCTCACCCGAACCCCTAAACCAACCAGGGTAACAGATGATTTTGACAACCTCGAACATGACCCTCTGATCCCCAAGGGAATTTTGGAAAAAGATCTTACCCCTTTCGTTGTTTACTTCTGCATGCCCTTAGTAAAACACATGAAAGATTGGAAGTACATTTTCAATACATATATTGAAACAATCATAATCTTGCATAGAAAGAGTGAGCTGCGATTATGAACATTATTATAGTAAATGGGGTAACCCAGTACAGCGTCAAAGGACCTGGGTATCGATCGGTAAGGAAAACAATGGTCCTAGACACTCCTAACCATACTCAATCTTAACTATGGAAGAGTATGTTATGAAATCAATTCATACAGCCAAAGACATATAATGCAGGGGTGCATTCAACAAGGGAGAACTCACAGATAAGAGGCCACCCAGAGTTCATCAAATCACAAACATCATTTTATTTTACGCTGATTCCTATTCACAGAATGAATAACATACACAGAGGCATTATATGCAGTATGTAATATTATTGTTACAGTTATTTTCAAGGGAAGAGAAAGAAGTGAAAATAAGTGCTCATATGTAGGATAGAAAATGAAGACGAAGATCATCAAGAAGCATTTAAAACAAACAACTCAAAATACTAAGGCAGATGGGATCCGGCATAAATTCTTAACAGGGCCGGTACCCCTAAAGTATTAGGCCTACCCCTGATCTCAATCGCAATATTTGATAAATATTTCTCAATTGGAGGCACAGTGAAGCTTCATCTGTGGTTGGGATAGGAGGGGGGTAGAGGTTGGGTGTAGGCCCACTGGGCGAATGTCCATGTTTCAACCCTGGTGTATAGGGGCAAGTAGACTCCTCTGCGGCGGGTCTTCCTCAGGACAGGGGAAGGGGACCTGGAAAATAACCATATAATCAATGGGGTGGCCTCGGTCAATAAATTGAGAAACTCATTGTCAACAGTACTGACCCATGTGAAATGGTGTCAATTACACTAGTCGGTGGGTGCTGCGTTAAAAAGAAGAATGCGCCAGCATGAGTGCCATAAGGTTAGGATCATGCGTCAAAAATGGTTCAAGCAAAAGTCAATGCTTACCCGAACACGGTCGCGGGAAGATGCAGGTAATTCCAAAATGTGCTCAGGCAAAAATCCTGAGATTACTTCAGGGTTGGGGAGAAATCATCCTACGGTACTAGGAGACAATTAAATAAAATGGAACCAGACATTAGCAAGGACCCTAGTGTGCACGGACACAAATGAACACAAGTGCAGGGACATACAGTCAACTAACCCACTGGAGTGAAGCGGCGTGAGAACTTTTACTCATATGCTGCCATCGGGGAGTTCAATTTCTGCAAAGCAACCAGCGTGCATAGCAAACAAGTCACTTATGAACATGGGCATATTTACATGGGGAATGCACCACCGGAATGTCACTTTTACTGATGGTCCGATTGCGCAATGCCCTACACCATATATACAAAGTGGCGTTAAGCCACGTTTTGTGTCTTAATGCCGCTTTCTAAATATGTTACCCTTTCACACAGGTATCTGCATGAAAGGGGCATGCAATAGTGTTGCCATGGGCGTTCCACTGCAACACCCATTGCTTTTTGATGCTGACCTAGACTTACGAGAATCTGTAAATCTGAGGCAGGGCCAAAACTAATGTCATGCAATAGCAGGCTTCAGAATGGTGCAACAAGTAGAAATACCTTTATTTCTCCTCATTTTTGCTTTTTCTATGTGTGCTGCATTCTGCAGAATGCAACACACATAGAAGTAACAAATCACCATTAGTGATTGTTTATGTGCAGGAAGGGACACCCTCCTGCACATAAGCAATCATTCCCTGCAATGTAGGCAACCTTGCACTATGGCGCAAAGGTGTCTGTGTTGACACTAGGCAGGTATGTTTTTGTGCCAGGACTAAGGAAAACACAGAGGTGCTCCACCTAAGTTATAAAAATGCCCCAAAGTGAGTTACCGACCATAAATTCACCACTGTTACTCCAGCAAGAGGTTTTCTTTTTTTTCTTCATAAGGATAGCACATGGAGCAGTACAAAAGTGTCCTTCCCAGCTTGATTAAGCCCCCTTGGGCTCCTTAAATAATCAATGCCGCTCTTCAGCGACTAGATGCCACAGGGCTTATGTACAAGCACCTTGTGCCGCCGGTACATCACTTTTTCCCATATTAAAAGTGAAGGAGCGGCGGCGCAAGGGACTTGTAAATAAGCCTGAAATTCTTCAGCGACTGCCGCTGGCCCAATCCTGCCTGTTTGTGACCAATCCACCATCGACCGTTCAATATTCGATGCCACTCTTCAATGACTAAACGCGGCATTCCCCGGCAGCAAGAAGCAGCTGTGATGCCACCATCCTGCCTGCTTGCGGAGAGCGAGATGGGCGAGTATGGTGGGAGGGCCAGAAGAGACGGTGGGCTACTTGAGTGGCTTGGCGCCATCCGTGTGTCTTGTTTTCGCCTGTCAGATTCCATCTGACAGTGGTGAGTTTTTGTATACCGAGGTGATAGCCTCATTACTCCACATTCACTTGGAGTTTTTTAGTCGCTGTTTAGGTTGTCTTATTGATGTGTGACGCTTTGTCACAGTTGAGGTTGGATCACAAGGTCAGCGCTGTGATAGGCTGGCTTGGCGCCCTGCATTGTCCCCCTCTTTATGGCCCTTCTTGTTCAAAAGCACATTAAATGTATCCTTTGCAAGCATTAATATTCTCTTAATTGTGCTTTGCAATGGAAATCTATTTAAACATTCCCTAAACCTGACATTTGGTAAATAAATTAAATCGTGGTGAAAAGCACTACATGCATTTGTTCGTGTGCATAAACATTACTAGTGCTGCACACATGTTGCACATCCTGTTTCACACAGAATTGAACATATATTTCTTGAAACCATGAGTCATGGGCTATTCTTTGCATACAGATCTCAGATAATGGAAGTTTAATGTGTAATCCTAATGGAAATAATCCCGTACCTCTGCTTAATATGTTGAATGAATTACCCAATCTAGAGGGGCCTTGTTTTTGGAAGGTGAATGAAATTTCACTCTAGTTGCAA
This sequence comes from Triturus cristatus, assembly GCF_964204655.1. Classification (NCBI taxonomy): domain Eukaryota; kingdom Metazoa; phylum Chordata; class Amphibia; order Caudata; family Salamandridae; genus Triturus; species Triturus cristatus. The sequence continues at coordinate 624,513,952 of NC_140588.1, read as the reverse complement.
TTGACAAATCAGTCACCTATAAAGTGTGATCTATGCTATTTCTCATTATATGTCCCATCTCGACTTCCTAGATATATAGAGAGCTAAGTATAAACACAGCCAGGGTCATACTTTTTATCCAACAAACACGAGAAATGTTCTAGGATTTTTTTCCTTATTTCTAAACAGATACAACTGATACGCAGATAGCCCCACTGAATCATCAGCTTTCATGGCTGAGCATGCATGCAGAGAGATTAGAGATCGTCGGCAGATGAGACCTGAAGGTGACCAACGGCATATTACAAATAGACAACAAGACACTATTTTTGGGCTGACAAGTTCTGGCAAAGAAAGACCCGCTGAAAAGGAAATGCTGAGATGTATAATAAACAAACCCATCTTGCAAAACAAAGTGTCTGTACAGAGGGCCCTGGCCCTGATGTAACAAAACTTGAGGGGCCCTCCTGCAAGATATGCTGAAGTGGGCCCCCACACTCACATCAGTGAGGGCAGAGGGTTCACCCTTGAGCCTAGGCAATCCCCCACCCCCGCACCGCGAGTGCTGCGGGGGCCTCTATTTTTGCCCCTGGGCCCAGGGCCGGACTGGCTACCAGGCGTTTTGGTGTGCTGCCAATCTGGGGGCTGATTTCGTTGATGGGGACCTGCATGTGCTGAAAAATATTCGTTTTGCTTTGTTTATTTAGAAGCACACACAGGTCCCCATCAACGAAATCAGCCCCACCGCAGTGAAATCAGCCCCCAGCTTGTCAGCAAACCAAAACTCGGTGTTTAGCCAAAATATCGAGTTTTAAATTTCGACCTACAATAATATCGTGTTTTTAATATCGTAGGTACAGAATATCGAAGTCAAGAATATCGATGGACAGAATATCGATCCCAAGGTAAGTAATATCGAAGTCAATAATATCGAAGTAATTAATATCGATGTAAGTAATATCGTAAGTAAAAATTTCGATGTCAATAATATCGATATTTATTTAGTGTAATGTCATTTAATATGTATTTTATTTGTATGTTAAAGATTATTGTAATGTATTTTAATACATTTAAAAATAAATGTTTAGAGATTTATAATTATTTTACATTTAATTTAGCGTTTTAGTATCAGAGCGGGTTGTGGGTTTATAGGGGAATAGGGTGGGAAGTAATTTAATTATAATTAATGAATTAATATGTATTGTTTAATTGGTACTTATGATTAATTAATTGGTAATTAATTAATAATTGGTAATTAATTGATTAATTAATTGGTAATTAATTATTAATTGTTCAATTATTTCATTAATTGGTTAATTATATACATTATAATTAGTTTATTATTAATATTTATTTATTGTTAATTAATTAATTGTTAATTAGTAATTAATTGGTGATTTAATTTTATTAAGTTATTAATTGATAATTAAATTAATTATGTGAATTTTAATGTGTAGTGGGTTGTGGGTTTATAGGGGAATAGGGTGGGAAGTAATGTAATTATAATTAATGAATTAATATGTATTGTTTCATTGGTATTTGTGATTAATTACTTGGTAATCAATTAATAATTGGTAATTAATGTGATTAATAGATTAATTAATTTTTAATTAATTATTAATTGTAAAATTACTTTATTATTTGGTTAATTATATAAATTATAATTAGTTTATTAATAAAATTTATTTATTGTTATAGTTAATTAATTAATTGTTAATTAGTAATTAATTGGTGATTTAATTTTATTAAGTGATTAATTCATAATTAAATTAATTATGTGAATTTTTATGTGTAGTGTGTTGTGTGTTAAAGGGGGAATAGTGTGGGATGTAATTAAAATTTATTTATTTAAATATTTATTTTACATAATTGGTATTTAATAATATTGTTCTTTTTGAAAACATTGTTAACATGCAATTTTTTTATAAGAAATTATTGAATTGGTTATAATGTTAATAGAATCACTATGCTATCTAGTGCTTTCCCAACTGTTTTACTATCTGGAGTGGGAATAGTAATTTTTACCCCTACGCTATCCAGCGCTTTCCCTACTGTTGCACTCTCTGGAGTTGGAATAGTAATTTTTACCCCTACGCTATCCAGCGCTTTCCCTACTGTTGCACTCTTTGGAGTTGGAATAGTAATTTTTACCCCTACGCTATCCAACCTTTTCTCTACTGTTGCACTGTCTGGAGTGGGAATAGTGAATTTTACCCTTACGCTATCCAACACTTTCCCTACTATTGCACTCTCTGGAGTTGGAATAGTAATTTTTACCCTTACGCTATCCAACACTTTCCCTACTATTGCATTCTCTGGAGTGGGAATAGTAAATTTTACCCTTACGCTATCCAACACTTTCCCTACTATTGCACTCTCTGGAGTTGGAATAGTAATTTTTACCCCTTCGCTATCCAATGTTTTCCCTACTGTTGCACTCTTTGGAGTTGGAATAGTTATTTTTACCCCTACGCTATCCAACGTTTTCTATACTGTTGCACTCTCTGGAGTGGGAATAGTAAATGTTACCCTTACGCTATCCAACACTTTCCCTACTATTGCACTCTCTGGAGTGGGAATAGTAAATTTTACGCTTACGCTATCCAACACTTTCCCTACTATTGCACTCTCTGGAGTTGGAATAGTAATTTTTACCCCTACGCTATCCAACGTTTTCCCTACTGTTGCACTCTTTGGAGTTGGAATAGTTATTTGTACCCCTACGCTATCCAACGTTTTCCCTACTGTTGCACTCTTTGGAGTTGGAATAGTTATTTGTACCCCTACGCTATCCAACGTTTTCCCTACTGTTGCACTGTCTGGAGTGGTAATAGTAATTTTTACCCTTACGCTATCCAACACTTTCCCTACTATTGCACTCTCTGGAGTGGGAATAGTAATTTTTACCATCACGCTATCCAACACTTTCCCTACTATTGCACTCTCTGGAGTTGGAATAGTAATTTTTACCCCTACGCTATCCAACGCTTTCCCTACTGTTGCACTCTTTGGAGTTGGAATAGTAATTTTTACTCCTACGCTATCCAATGTTTTCCCTACTGTTGCACTCTCGGGAGTTGGAATAGATATTTTTACCCCTACGCTATCCAACATTTTCCTTACTGTTGTTTTTGTTGAAGTTGGACTAGTAGTTTTATTGTGTCTGATATTAAATATGTTTTGTAATATTTTAGCTATTGTAATAGATAATTAATAATAAAAATTATTCAAATTAAAATTATTGATTATTATTTGCTATATGTAATTATTTAATATTTATTAATGTTATTGTTTTATGTGTATAGATGTATTGGTAATTTAAATAAATATTTAATAATTTATATGTTACAGAAATTATTATTAAAAGTAATTATTAAGTAAGTGTATATATTATATATTATATATATGTTTAATTAAAGTTTCATTTAATTATATATATTTATTATAAATTTTACATATTATACAATATATTTAATTATGTTTCTTTGATTTATAAGTATTATTTGGTTTATTTTACATATATTTTTAAACTAAAAAAAAACGATATTTTTGAATTACGATATTTTTGACATCGATATTAAATTATCGATATTTTTGTACTTACCATGTTGTAGATAGGATGTCGATATTCTTGACCACGATATTTTTGTTGCGATATTTTTGTAGGTCGAATTTTTGTCTTTCGAAATTATGTCATACAATCCCAAAACTCCCAGTAGCCAGTCCGGCCCTGCCTGTGCCGTGGTGTGTTAGGTTTTTGTAAATCATATATGCCTCAAAACTAGCTGCCCTTTTGCAAATTTGTTTAATGTGTCTCAGTTGAAATTAACTAAGGTCACACCCAGAATATATTTATAGGAACTTGAGAGATGGACAAAATGTTGATTGCCGTATTACACAACTTTATGATGACAGACTGGTCATTTCAACATGTGCACAACATATGTTGTCGCCAAAAGAATAATTTTTGAGAGAGTAGTTAGTATACTGACGTTTTGAGCCTTGAGCAACTGTCAGCATGTCATTGGGTTACATTGAGCAGAAGTTTACGTCACACAGCATCGGATTGGAGGAAACGTTAGCGGGGAAATGTTAGCAAACCCTGTTTGCCTTTTGAGTGAATCACAAGGTGCTGGTGAATGCTATGATTACTTACCGGTAATCCCCATTACTCTTAGTCCTACTCGTCCTCGACCCAGTCATCACTAATGAGGTATTCCACAAGACAGGAAACAAAACAGGAAATGCTTTTTAGGCTCCACCCACCCTCCCGTCAGGGGCTATAAGAACCCAGCCAACCAAAAGCACATCCTGACATACGAAGCAACAAAGGCCTGGTCAGGGAGGGCGGGCGGGAAGTATGACTGGGTCGAGGACAAGTAGGACTAAGAGTAATAGGGATTACCGGTAAGTAATCATAGCATTACCTCTACGTCCCTCGTCCTCGACCCAGTCATCACTAATGAGGCATACCAAAGCACCCCCAACAACAGGCCTTTGGCAAACCACAGAGAAAACAGAGACCGAACACAAAGAGGCGTGCAGCAAAAAATAGTTTAATGAAAAAACACAGAATCAGGGAGGCGGAACAACCTCCACAGCACGCAACACACCACTACCGAAATTGGGTCGGTCAGACAGAGCACAATTCAAGCGATACTGCCTCACAAAAGTAGACTCAGAGGCCCACGTCCCAGCCCGACAGATTTCATCAAGGGAAACCCCATGAAAAGCAGCCCAGGAAGCAGAAACACCCCTAGTGGAACGGGCCTGAACACCAGAAGGGCAAGGCAAACCAGATCCCTGATAAGCCAAAGAAATAACAGACTTGATCCAGCGACCAAGAGTAAGCCGAAACGCAGCCTTACCCCGACCAGCCAAACCAAAAGTCACAAAAAGGGAGTCCGAGGAACGGAACCCCGCAGACCGTGCAACATAAACGGACAAAGCACGCCGCACATCCAAAGAGTGAAGCAACAACTCAGCAGGTGAAGAAGGAGAAGGACAGAAAGAAGGAAGAATCAACTCCTGAGAGCAATGAAACCAAGAACGAATCTTGGGAACAAAACCAGGATCCAAAGAAAGGACCACCGCGTCATCCAAGAAACGCAAAAAGGCAGGAGAACAACGTAATGCAGTGAGTTCACCCAACCGCCTGGCAGAAGTCACAGCAACCAAAAACGCCACCTTAAAAGAGAGGAACTTAAGATCTACCGACTCCAAGGGCTCAAAAGGAGCAGACTGCAGAGCACCCAAGACCAAAGAGAGATCCCAAGGAGGAACCGGACAGCGCGAAGAAGGAGAGGACAGAGAGAAACTCCGGAACAAACGGGAAACCAACAAACCATCAGCAGAAGGAAGAGAAGCAGGATCCCGGAAAGCCCGAAGAGCAGCCCACTGCCCCCTCAGAGTAGACAAAGCGTACTTCTTCTGAAACCCATCCAAGAAAAACTGTAGAATGGAAGCGATAGGATAAGAGACAGGAGAGAGACCAAGCCCCGCACACCAGGAGGAGAAAGAAGCCCAATACTTAGAGTAGGAGGACAAAGTGGAACCCCTACGGGACCCCTGCATCACAGTGATGAGGTGATCAGGCAAACCCCGGACCCCAAGCGACAACCGTTCAACCTCCAAACCGCCAAGGTGAGAGGGACCAGGAGGGAAGGGGAGGGGGACCTCAGGGGAGACGGATAACGTGGCAGAATCCAAGGAGGGCCCACCGCCAGGCTCAACAATAAAGGGAACCAGGACCTCCGCGGCCAGTGAGGTAAGACCGCCACCACCTGGGCACCCAACCTCTGGACCTTCAGCAAGAAAGCAGTAATCAGGGGGAAGGGGGGGAAGGCGTACAGCAACCAAGGGGGCCACCGAAGAGACAACGCCTCCACCCCCCAAGCACCCAACTCCGGGGCCCGAGAACAAAACAGGGGGAGTTGAGCATCCGCCCGGGAGGCAAACAAGTCCAGCAGGGGAGTCCCGAACCTCCGACAGATCAACCGGGCGAGTATGGTGGGAGGGCCAGAAGAGACGGTGGGCTACTTGAGTGGCTTGGCGCCATCCGTGTGTCTTGTTTTCGCCTGTCAGATTCCATCTGACAGTGGTGAGTTTTTGTATACCGGAGTGATAGCCTCATTACTCACATTCACTTGGAGTTTTTTAGTCGCTGTTTAGGTTGTCTTATTGATGTGTGACGCTTTGTCACAGTTGAGGTTGGATCACAAGGTCAGTGCTGTGATAGGCTGGCTTGGCGCCCTGCATTGTCCCCCTCTTTATGGCCCTTCTTGTTCAAAAGCACATTAAATGTATCCTTTGCAAGCATTAATATTCTCTTAATTGTGCTTTGCAATGGAAATCTATTTAAACATTCCCTAAACCTGACATTTGGTAAATAAATTAAATCGTGGTGAAAAGCACTACATGCATTTGTTCGTGTGCATAAACATTACTAGTGCTGCACACATGTTGCACATCCTGTTTCACACAGAATTGAACATATATTTCTTGAAACTATGAGTCATGGGCTATTCTTTGCATACAGATCTCAGATAATGGAAGTTTAATGTGTAATCCTAATGGAAATAATCCCGTACCTCTGCTTAATATGTTGAATGAATTACCCAATCTAGAGGGGCCTTGTTTTTGGAAGGTGATTGAAATTTCACTCTAGTTGCAATTGACAAATCAGTCACCTATAAAGTGTGATCTAGGCTATTTCTCATTATATGGCCCATCTCGACTTCCTAGATATATAGAGAGCTAAGTATAAACACAGCCAGGGTCATACTTTTTATCCAACAAACACGAGAAATGTTCTAGGATTTTTTTCCTTATTTCTAAACAGATACAACTGATACGCGGATAGCCCCACTGAATCATCAGCTTTCATGGCTGAGCATGCATGCAGAGAGATTAGAGATCGTCGGCAGATGAGACCTGAAGGTGACCAACGGCATATTACAAATAGACAACAAGACACTATTTTTGGGCTGACAAGTTCTGGCAAAGAAAGACCCGCTGAAAAGGAAATGCTGAAATGTATAATAAACAAACCCATCTTGCAAAACAAAGTGTCTGTACAGAGGGCCCTGGCCCTGATGTATCAAAACTTGAGGGGCCCTCCTGCAAGATATGCTGAAGTGGGCCCCCACACTCACATCAGTGAGGGCAGAGGGTTCACCCTTGAGCCTAGGCAACCCCCCACCCCCGCACCGCGAGTGCTGCGGGGGCCTCTATTTTTGCCCCTGGGCCCAGGGCCGGACTGGCTACCAGGCGTTTTGGTGTGCTGCCAATCTGGGGGCTGATTTCGTTGATGGGGACCTGCGTGTGCTGAAAAATATTCGTTTTGCTTTGTTTATTTAGAAGCACACACAGGTCCCCATCAACGAAATCAGCCCCACTGCAGTGAAATCAGCCCCCAGCTTGTCAGCAAACCAAAACTCCCAGTAGCCAGTACGGCCCTGCCTGTGCCGTGGTGTGTTAGGTTTTTGTAAATCATATATGCCTCAAACCTACCTGCCCTTTTGCAAATTTGTATAATGTGTCTCAGTTGAAATTAACTAAGGTCACACCCAGAATATATTTATAGGAACTTGAGAGATGGACAAAATGTTGATTGCCGTATTACACAACTTTATGATGACAGACTGGTCATTTCAACATGTGCACAACATATGTTGTCGCCAAAAGAATAATTTTTGAGAGAGTAGTTAGTATACTGACGTTTTGAGCCTTGAGCAACTGTCAGCATGTCATTGGGTTACATTGAGCAGAAGTTTACGTCACACAGCATCGGATTGGAGGAAACGTTAGCGGGGAAATGTTAGCAAACCCTGTTTGCCTTTTGAGTGAATCACAAGGTGCTGGTGAATGCTATGATTACTTACCAAAGAATCCCCATTACTCTTAGTCCTACTCGTCCTCGACCCAGTCATCACTAATGAGGTATTCCACAAGACAGGAAACAAAACAGGAAACGCTTTTTAGGCTCCACCCACCCTCCCGTCAGGGGCTATAAGAACCCAGCCAACCAAAAGCACATCCTGACATACCAAGCAACAAAGGCCTGGTCAGGGAGGGCGGGCGGGAAGTATGACTGGGTTGAGGACGAGTAGGACTAAGAGTAATGGGGATTACCGGTAAGTAATCATAGCATTACCTCTACGTCCCTCGTCCTCGACCCAGTCATCACTAATGAGGCATACCAAAGCACCCCCAACAACAGGCCTTTGGCAAACCACAGAGAAAACAGAGACCAAACACAAAGAGGCGTGCAGCAAAAAATAGTTTAATGAAAAAACACAGAATCAGGGAGGCGGAACAACCTCCACAGCACGCAACACACCACTACCGAAATTGGGTCGGTCAGACAGAGCACAATTCAAGCGATAGTGCCTCACAAAAGTAGACTCAGAGGCCCACGTCCGAGCCCGACAGATTTCATCAAGGGAAACCCCATGAAAAGCAGCCCAGGAAGCAGAAACACCCCTAGTGGAACGGGCCTGAACACCAGAAGGGCAAGGCAAACCAGATCCCTGATAAGCCAAAGAAATAACAGACTTGATCCAGCGACCAAGAGTAAGCCGAGACGCAGCCTTACCCCGACCAGCCAAACCAAAAGTCACAAAAAGGGAGTCCGAGGAACGGAACCCCGCAGACCGTGCAACATAAACGGACAAAGCACGCCGCACATCCAAAGAGTGAAGCAACAACTCAGCAGGTGAAGAAGGAGAAGGACAGAAAGAAGGAAGAATCAACTCCTGAGAGCAATGAAACCGAGAACGAATCTTGGGAACAAAACCAGGATCCAAAGAAAGGACCACCGCGTCATCCAAGAAACGCAAAAAGGCAGGAGAACAACGTAATGCAGTGAGTTCACCCAACCGCCTGGCAGAAGTCACAGCAACCAAAAACGCCACCTTAAAAGAGAGGAACTTAAGATCTACCGACTCCAAGGGCTCAAAAGGAGCAGACTGCAGAGCACCCAAGACCAAAGAGAGATCCCAAGGAGGAACCGGAGAGCGCGAAGAAGGAGAGGACAGAGAGAAACTCTGGAACAAATGGGAAACCAACAAACCATCAGCAGAAGGAAGAAAAGCAGGATCCCGGAAAGCCCGAAGAGCAGCCCACTGCCCCCTCAGAGTAGTCAAAGCGTACTTCTTCTGAAACCCATCCAAGAAAAACTGTAGAATGGAAGCGATAGGACAAGAGACAGGAGAGAGACCAAGCCCCGCACACCAGGAGGAGAAAGAAGCCCAATGCTTAGAGTAGGAGGACAAAGTGGAACCCCTACGGGACCCCTGCATCACAGTGATGAGGTGATCAGGCAAACCCCGGACCCCAAGCGACAACCGTTCAACCTCCAAACCGCCAAGGTGAGAGGGACCAGGAGGGAAGGGGAGGGGGACCTCAGGGGAGACGGATAACGTGGCAGAATCCAAGGAGGGCCCACCGCCAGGCTCAACAATAAAGGGAACCAGGACCTCCGCGGCCAGTGAGGTAAGACCACCACCACCTGGGCACCCAACCTCTGGACCTTCAGCAAGAAAGCAGGAATCAGGGGGAAGGGGGGGAAGGCGTACAGCAACCATGGGGGCCACCGAAGAGACAACGCCTCCACCCCCCAAGCACCCAACTCCGGGGCCCGAGAACAAAACAGGGGGAGTTGAGCATCCGCCCGGGAGGCAAACAAGTCCAGCAGGGGAGTCCCGAACCTCCGACAGATCAACCGGAACACCCTGGGGGAGAGACACAGGGAGAGAGAAGATGGAAACCTGCGACTCAAGACGTCCGCCACCACATTGTCCACCCCCCGGATATGCTGAGCAGAGAGAGCCAGAAGATGACACTCCGCCCAACCCGTAATTGCACAGGCCACCAAATTCAAGGAAGGGCTGCGAGTACTGCCCTGGTGGTTGATGTAAGCCACAGTCACGGAGTTGTCCGACCTCACCAGGACATTGCACCCTAGCAGACGGGAGTGGAAGAACGAAGAGCCCTGGCCACAGCAGACAGTTCCCTCCAATTGGACGAGCGACGAGACTCCATCCGGAGCCAGCGAGCCTGAACAGACCACTGCCCCAGCGTGGCCCCCCAACCGGCCGCACTGGCATCTGTTGTCAACACCAAAGGAGGCGGAAGGCAAATCCACATCCCCTTCGAGAGATTTGCGGAATCCAGCCACCACTGGAGATCCGACACCACCCCCAAGGACACAGGTACGGACAGAGCATAGTCCTGAACCGGAAACGGCACCCAACGCTGAACATGCCACAGTAGAGGCCGAAGATGAACCCTGGCCCAGGGTACCGTGAAGACAGTAGCGGCCATATGACCCTGAACCTCGATCCACTGAAGAAGGGGGGCCACAGCCTGGGACAACAAGATCCACAACAGGGACTGAAGACGCCGAATCCGGGAATCCGGCAGGAACACCTTGCCCAGGACGGAATCGAAGATGGCCCCAATGAAAGTCCGTCGAGTGGCAGGAAGAAGCTGGCACTTTGGAAAGTTCACCAGAAAACCATGACTTTCTAGCGTAAGGATGGTCAAAGAAAGGTGCTGAGCCATGACTTCCGGGGAAGGAGCCTGGAGCAGCCAATCGTCCAGGTAGGGGAACACCGACACCCCCCGGAGGTGAAGAAGGGCCACCAACTGAGCAACCACCTTGGTGAACACCCGGGGAGCGGACCGGAGACCAAACAGAAGGACACAGAACTGCCAATGATGACCCTCCAGGCAGAAACGCAGGTACATCTGATCCTCCTGGGCCACCGGCACATGAAGGTAGGCGTCCTGGAGATCCAGAGTAGCAAACACCCAACCTGCTTGAATCAGGGGAACCACCCGCTGCAAAGTCTCCATCTTGAACGGGATCTTCCTCACAAACAGGTTCAGACCCCGGAGATTGATGACAATCCGGAACCCCCCGGTGACCTTCGGAACCAGGAAGACAATCGAATAGGTCCCCAGACCCCACTCCAACCGGGGAACGGGAACAATAGCGTTCTTGAAAAACAGGGCCTGAACACCGTCCCGCAAGGATTGGCGACGGGAGCGGCACAAGGGAGTCGAAGTCCGCACCACACCCGAGGGAAGAGGAGGGGACAGGAACTCGATCCGATACCCCCGGTCCAGGACATCCAGCACCCACTGATCGGAGGTCGACAGACGCCAAGCTGGAAGGAACAACCTCAATCTCCCACCAACCGCGGGCGCCACTCCAGCGGGACCCACGAACGGAGGGGCATACTCAGGAACGCTGCGGCCCAGGACCAGCATCACGAGGAGGCTTCTTCTGGAACTTCCGAGGGAAACCACGACCAGCTCCACGAGAACCCTTAAAGGAGGACTGCTGAAACCTGGAAGGTTGACGAAAAGACTTGGCCTGGGAAAATGAAAAATCTTTACGGGAAGGCTGTCTCCGGAAGGAAAAGGAATGTTTACGCTCCTTAAACACTTTACGCAGTCTGTCTTCCAAGGCATCCCCAAAGAGACGAGGGCCGGTAAAGGGCAAACGCAAGGCCATGGACCTCTGGGTGGTATCAGTATTCCAACCTTTCAGCAACAGATTCCTACGAGCCGCGATAGAGGAACCACAAGACAGAGCAGAAGCACGCACAGAATCAAAGGCAATATCCGAAAAGAACTCAGCCTGTCGCTCCATCGATTCCAGCAATTCCGGACAGCAACCACCCTCCTGCATAGTCAAAAACAAAGACTTAAAGTCAGTCAAGAGTGATCGAGCCACATAAGCACCGTAGATACCAGAACGGATGGCAAGGTGAGAACCACCATAGGATTTGCGCAAAGCAGTGTCAATCTTCCTATCCACACCATCGCGAAGAATGTTATCATCAGCCATGGAAGGACGACCAACCAAACTAGCGACAATGGAGTCCACACGCACAGACTCAGGAAAGGACTCCTCCATGTCCTGCAAAGGGTAGAGCTTCGACATGAAGCGCGGCAAAATAATATGATCAGGGTCCTTCCACTCATTCAAGAGTACATCCATCACAAACGGATGAATAGGAAGCGAAGACGTAACAGGCTTCCTAAATTGCGGTAGAACTGCATCCGAAGAAGTACTGGCCACAGCGTCATCTGGGAACCCCATGTTCTCACGCACAGAAAGTAAGTCCGGCAACAGTTCCCTGGAGACATACTTTCCCTTCAGATCCACCGCACCCAAAGAAGCATCATCAGAGGATCCCGAAGAGGAAATGTCAGAGTAAAGGGCCGCGTTCCCACCAGAACGACCCCCAGCAGACTTCTTGGAGGACTTCAGGTCAGACAAGGTCTCCAAAGTAAGACGCTTCAAACGGTCATCATCCAGCTTGGGACGCTTCCCAGGGGTACAGGATCCGCACTGTCCTGAGGAGAAGAGGAAGAAGACACAGGAGACACATGCCTCCTCTTCCTATGATGCTTCCCCATCAAAGCAGCAGCCAAAAGTAACTAGAAGAGCAAAACAGCAAGACCAACACGGAGCAGCGAAGTCAGAGAACAGACGACCAACCTCCTTTTCAAGAAAAGGAACCTAGAAAAACCCCGCCCCCAACAACCCGGCAGAAATCAGAAACCGAGGCAAAAGGGGGCGTGGCCAAAATCGGAACCAGAAAACAAGGCAGCGCGCGGCCGCCGAAGGCAGACAATCCACGAACTGTAGCAGCGCAACCGGAGCCCACCCGGGCGCTGCAAAGCCAGGAAAAAACAGCGTAACCGGAGCCCACCCGGGCGCTGTCAATACTGCCGGAAAACGAAGGAGCACTCGGCCCCCAACCCGAGCACTCCCTGGCCGGAGACGAGCAGTGCAACCAGAGCCCACCCGGGCGCTGCCGACATTGCCGGAAAACGAAGGAGCACTCGGTCCCCAACCCGAGTGCTCCCAGGACCAAGGTGAGCAGCGCAACCGGAGCACACCCGGGTGTAGCCAGTACTGCCACAGAAAACCGGAGCACTCGGTACCCCAACCCGAGTGCTCCAGAAATGCAGCGGAGAATGGAGCGCCCGGCCCCACAAACCCGTGTTGTGTCCGAATAATTATTCCAAGGGCCACACTTACCATTGACCCGCAATATTAGGTAAGAAGGAGCAGTTGGCAACGTGGAAGGTTCAAACGTTTATTAGCCACCACAGAACTCTATATAGAGGAGCCTCGTCGATCCTCACCCATCAGGTGCGCCGAGGAAGACTGCTGGCTCCTTGACAGTAACACACTTTTATACATTATCAGTACAGCATACAAAACCATATATGTGGAAAAGTACCAGTTAGTCCTGGCGCCCCTAATGAGCTCATGCCTATTTCTAGTTTCGGTTACACATACAAAGGGTTACTATCTTTACGGAGAAGGTCGAAAGGGTGACTCCCTTCTTGTCCCAGGCCTAGAGGAATTTGCCTGATACTCCCTTTTAGCAGATGTGACCTTGCTTCTCAGCAACTCAGCCTGTCTCCTAATTAAATGCAAGGAAAGGGGAAAGCAGAGGGTGTGCGGAAAAGACCACGTGACTCCCAAGTGAGAGAGAGAGCCGCAATCCAAGATGGAGGCGGTTCGGTTTCTCGGCCCTTTTTGTCGTACTAAACATAATCGGGGATCCCGAACCGTTTAATACACCATAACGAGGTAAACTATCATTAGATATACTGCGCTAATCATATCGTAATATCTTGAATACCTCAGAACGGCCCTTTTAGCGCAGCATAGCTAATAATCGGGGTCAGTCTTCGAAAATACCCTCATCAATCTGCATTAAGTCGTGCGTCTCCTTCTGAGCCCGTTGAGTATCTATTCTGGTTTGGACGGGCTTGGGCCTAGGGATGGATCGGCGAACTTGAGCAGCACAATATGCACAGCAAGCAGGCCCGCACTGTAGACAAAGACAGCAGGTGAAAAGGAATCCCACTATTCCTAAAAGAATCATAAATAGCTTCCATCCCCAGGTGGTCACCAGATCCCAAAACCACCCAGACAAAGACCAAGTACCAGTCTCGGTATGAATTTCCGAAGCTAGCCAATGTAGTTTCTGAATGGCTAAATGGACAGAAGGGGCGGAGTCAGGTATATATACACAACAGGAGCTGCCAATGACTCTACAAGCTCCTCCGCGATCAGCTAGGATAACATCCAAAACAAGACGATTTTGGAGGGTCACAAGCCGGGTCGCCTGGAGCTCCACTGTGATATTAGTTAATATTCCTGCAGTAGTATTAACCACCCCTTCCACTACTCTAGATAGCCTCCTGACTTCTTTACTATTGAGGATGGGTCCCCATATAGGCAATGCCCCTTTTATGATATCAACGAAGTGTTGGGCTGGAGTGTCAGTCTGGTCAGTGGCATCATTACTGGCGGCTTCAACTTTTAGGCTCCGCCGATTTAAGGAATGAGATTTGTGATAATCAGAAGGAGCTATGTAGACCGGTGGGTAAAGAAAGGATAAGTAACATCGACCTGCCCATCCCCTGGGTAGCCAAGTGTATGCATTTTCACCGCACACAAAATAAACATTGGGAGGGGTGAGTGTTGGGGGACTACTGAAAGTCTGTAGTTTATAAGTGTAATTACATCTACTATAACCTACGGATAGATGTCCAGTACCCTGTACGCAGAAGGAGGAGGACGTATTCAATACCGGGACCGGAATGATTTTCTCATCTGAGACATTTCGCTCCTGGAAATACTTGAAATACTCAGTAAAATTAAAGGTCATGAAATCCAACACTTCATCCCTCAACCAGGTATCATTCTCATGACCAGTGTATACGTTCATACAGGCGGTAGGATCAAGGGTACCATCCGTCCCCTCAGCATTAGGAGTAAAACCTTGGTGTATCTCTATATAGGCTAAAATCAAGGCATAATCCTTCTCTGAGAATCGACGTTCATCTATAGCGTAGTGTTCATATAGCATGGATAACATTTTGAACCAGGCTTCACAACTACCTAAATAAGACAAGGGCATTGATATGAACAAATCTTGCTTATGCATCACTGACGGGAGAAGACCACAGACCCAGCAATCAGTAACATTTGTGGAACTATGAGTCTGGTGTAGCATCTCAATGAAAGCATTATGTACATATGTCTGTCGGTGTCTCTCCTTATGGGGGGCAAAAGTATGGAAATGATGTTCCTTAGGAGCAGGGGTAGACACTATCAAGGTGTGCACAGGATGGCGAAACTCTAGATATATAAACAGACCTAAGCATAGTACAAATGATACAATCAATATAGAAATGAAAACAATTTTAACACGCAAGCTCCATGAGGAGAACATTGGCAAATGCGGGGGAATGGTACGAGGTACTATGGGCCGCCCTTCTTCAGGGACAAAACGAGCAAAAGGGTACATTTTCTCACTAAAAGTCCAATATAATCTCGGGAAAAGGGCTACAAGCAGTCCGACCTGCAGGAGGGTGCTTCTTTCCTGTGTCCGTATAGAGCCTCACAGGCAGACTCCTATTTGTTCAGAAAAACAAAAAGAAGGAATAAAAAACTTCTTGCGTTGGGGTCGCACTTGACGCAACCCTTGTTGAAAGGAAACTTCAACTGGGCCCCCACCAACCGACCAATGTCTCTACCTTCGTTCTGAACAGAGCTTTACTGAAAGTTCCATGCTCTCAACGAGTTCAGTCCAGTGTTCTACCAATCCTCAGATCTTTGCCGAGGCTTCCAACTTCACTCGCCAAGGCTAGACCAGGGATTCCCTATTTCCGGGGCCGCAGGTGATATCGATCCCCACCAGGGGTTTC
The DNA here is from genome assembly GCF_964204655.1 of Triturus cristatus. Taxonomy (NCBI): domain Eukaryota; kingdom Metazoa; phylum Chordata; class Amphibia; order Caudata; family Salamandridae; genus Triturus; species Triturus cristatus. Next base: position 624,498,220 of record NC_140588.1, on the reverse strand, counting down.
AGGATTCACAAACAAAACAGGCACAGTGGGATCAGACGGGGAGCTGGGCCCCCGACCAGACGCCTCACTTGGAGCAATTGAGTGGTCGCAAAAAGGGTCTTTCAGGCTCACAGCACTCTCCCCTCGCCCGTCAACTTCTCTGCGGGTGTCCAGGGAAAGTCGTTTTCTAGTGCTGGGTTCGCCCTGGATTGGCAGGCCTTCCTCCTGGTCAAGCTGCTCCCTTGGCAATGGGAGAGGAACTCGCTTAAGATGGGAGATATGGATCCAGCGCTGCTTACCCTCAACTTTCACCGCCGTTCGCGTTGCCAGGAGCACCTGGTACGGTCGGGACCAGCGCGGATCCAAACTCGATTTTCGTTGGTAGTTTCGAACCAAAACCCACTGTCCAGGTTCCACGCTGTGTCCGGGTCCCTCCGGCAGGGGCTGCAGTACAGCAGATATCTGTTGATGAATGGAATGGAGATCTTTAGTCAAAGCATACAGATAATCAGTCAACATAGGATGGTCGATGTCCCTGAAGGATTTGGGCCGGGGTACTCCCCACACGTTGGCAGGTCTGCCAAAAATTACCTCATAAGGGGAGATACCGCTCCGGGAATGGGGAGTAGTTCTTACGGACAACAGGGCCAGGGGCAGGAGATCAGGCCATTTTAATCCTGTCGTGTCCTGAAGTTTAGCCAGTTTCAATTTCAGAATCCCATTATATTTCTCAACTAGACCCGCTGATTGAGGATGTCGGGCTGCGTGAAACTTCTGCTGAATGGACAGACCCTTGCATACATGCTTAACTAGGTCAGCATTAAAATGTGTCCCGTTGTCACTCCAAATCACCTGTGGCAACCCATGTCGAGGGAAAAACTCCTTTACCAGAGCTTTCGCGGTTGCCAGGGCAGTATTTTCCTTTGTGGGATACGCCTCCACCCATTTACTAAAAGTACAGATCACCACCAGCACGTATTTCAGATTGTTAACTCGTTCTAGCTGTATGTAATCCATTTGAAGTACTTCAAAAGGCAGGGTGGGCGGCGCAAAACTACCCGCCAAGACGGGAATGCTAACCCCAGGATTATGCTGGAGACAAATCATGCAATGCTGAACCAGGTTCCTAGCTGTCTTATGGATATTAACATTATACCAGACAGGATCCAATGTGGCACAGATGCCCTGGACCCCTACATGTGAAGGTCCGTGCGCCATAGTTACTACTGCATTTACAAATGCGTTTGGCAGTAACCATCTACACCTCTCTGACAAGTCAGTCCAACATCCATTCTCATCAAGCCTCCCCACCCGTTCTTGCCAGTATGTCAGTTCTTCCGGGGTCACCTCCTTTTGTAGCTCTTTCACACTGTCTATGGTGTTGTTAAAAACCCCTGCCTCTATCATTTTTGTCACTACAAACATGGAAATGGTGTCAGACTGGGCTGTTTCTTTGGCGATTCTATCCGCAAAGCAATTTCCCCTCCCCACATCATCAACTATAACCTTGTGTGCACTGCATTTCACTATGGCCAGGGTTTTAGGCAATGTTAATGCAGCCAGCAATCGGTCAACTAATGGTCCATTCTTTATCTTTTCGCCATGAGATGTCAAGAATCCTCTTTCCGCCCATAACCTCCCGAAGCTATGTGCTACACCGAACGCATACTGGCTATCGGTGTAGACATTTAGCCTCAAACTTTTCCCCAACTCGCAGGCCCTGAATAATGCAACCAATTCGGCCGCCTGGGCCGACCGGTATGGTATCTTGGCTGCCTCGACTACCGTTTGCAGGGTAGTGATCGCATAAGCCGCAGCTGTCGTACCATCCGGTAATCTAAAGCAGGACCCATCAACATACAATTCTCCTTGGGCATCAAATAGTGGGGTGTCAGTTAGATCTATCCGGCCCTTGGTTTCTTCTTCAGTTCGAAAAATACAATCATGTATGTCTTGTCCACCATCCCCTGAAGGGAGGGGCAACAACGTGGCAGGGTTCAAGTTAACACATCGTTTGATCGTTATATGAGGTGCAAACAGGGTCAATTCGTACCCTGTAAGACGTGCACTAGTTAAGTGCTGCGTCTGTGTCCTGTTTAATAATACGTCCACAGCATGAGGCACCATCACTGTCAGATCCGTATTCAGGACTAGCCCTTCCGATTGTCTGATCGCTACAGCCACTGCCGCTGCAGCCCTCAGACAACTGGGAAGTGCTCTGGCGACGTTATCCAAAACCGCCGAGAAATATGCACAAGGCCTTTGCTTACCACCAAAGTCCTGTGTCAACACTGAAAGAGAACAACCGTCCACCTCATGCACGTAGAGCACAAAAGGTTTCCGGTAGTCAGGGGTGCCAAGCACAGGAGCAGAGCAAAGAGCAGTTTTCAGAGCAGAAAAGGCAGTCTGGCATTCATCAGTCCAAGGTAAAGGTTCATGCACTTCCTTCGTAGTTAGATACAAGAAAGGTTTAGTCAAGAGAGAATAGTTAGCAATCCATTGGCGACAGTAGGAGGTTATACCAAGCAAAGCGCGGACATCACGTTGCGTGCGAGGAACAGGCATGTTAGTTATGGTTGCGATGCGCTCAGAAGTCAACCGTCTTCCCTCCTTCGACAGGAGATGACCGAGATAGGTCACCTCCGGTCGACAATATTGAAATTTAGAGAGCGACACCTTGTTACCATGAGTGGCCAAATGCCGTAGCAGGGTAACCGTAGCATCGCGGCAACCCTGTTCTGTATCAGAGGCCACAAGGAGGTCGTCAACATACTGCAATAGGACATTACCTGGCGGCAATTGTAAAGCATCCAATACTCTTTTTAGGGCTTGGCTGTAGATACTAGGGCTTTCGGTATACCCCTGGGGGGCGCGACAGAATCTAAAGCTGCGGCCCCCCCCAATGAGAAACCGAACAAATGTCTGCTATCTGGATGTATGGGAATACTAAAGAAGGCATTCTTCAAATCAATCACCGAGAAAAATGTTGCAGTGGGAGGAATCATGGTCAAAATGGAATTAATGTCTGGTACCACCGGATATTGGGGTACCACAATCTTGTTAATCTCTCACAAATCAATCACAAATTGATAGGTATCAGCATAATCAGGGGATTGGGGTACGGGGGCTCGTTTAAGAATCACAAGAATGGGACTGTTACAGACATTAGAAGCCGTTTCTTCCACCACCCCTGTTCTAATCAAGTCAGAAATAATGGCCAGTAAAGCGCGTTCCCCTGCGGGGGCTATTTTATACTGTGGGATCCTTGGCAATTTGGCATTCTGATGGACACCGGGGGAATTTGTAGGAATCCTACGTCAGTGTCCCCCAGAGCCCAAAGATCCTTCGGGAGTTGTGCAAGCTCAGGAGGTAGTGAGTCCGTTTTCGAAAAACATTGAACGGAGGGGATAGAGGTATTCCGAATGGTCAGATAAACTCCATCGGGGGAGCAATAGATGTGGGCATGCAATCTTTTTAATATATCCATACCCAGGAGATTTTCCCCACACTGGGAGGTGAGGAGGAAAGGCGATTCTATCGTAACCGGTCCCAGAGTAAGGGAAAGTGGCTTAGAAATGGGGCTCACCACCGGAGTTCCGGAGAACCCCACGGACACATTAGTCTGGCCAGACAGAGCGGCCCCCGGGACCAGGGCACGTGAAACAGAACTGTTCATAGCCCCTGTGTCAACCAAAAACTTACCTGATGCATCCAACAATCGTGCATGGACATAAGGTCCAGCTTGATCTATCGGGATTGACACATGCCCCTTACTCTGCCCTTGGCTGTCCTATGCTTGAGTATACCCGGCGTCTTCGTCCGTTACACGTCCATCATTGTAGTACTGTTTACCCTGGCTTTGGTCGAAATAATTCTGACTGTTCTCACCTCGGGCTGCCTGTTCTTGTCTCGTGTATCCACCTCGATGCCCACTCATCCTTCCCCGTCCGCGACCCCTTGAAGCCGTATTCTGTTCATATAGTAACGGACACTGCGCTCTCCAATGCCCCTCCTCTTTACAGAAAGCACATTGATTTATGCCCAGATCTGTTCGCCCAGCTGTTTGCGTCTGTCCCGCCCCTCTTGGAGCGAAATTCTGTAACCCTCGTCCTCTTCCTCTACCCCTCTCCACTTGCTGTAGTAACACCCGTGTTTTCAACTCTTTTGACTTTCTTTCTGTCTTATCCTTGCTCTCATTCTCCCGATGTTCATAATACTGAGCCATGCTCAGTATCGTGGAAGGCGTGGTGGTCGTCCAGGTACTTTCAGCTGCCTGCAACCGGGCCGATACCTCAGGTAGCAAATTGGTTACAAATCTATTAACAAATAAACGTACACCCCCTTCCGTTGCCAAGTCCTGTCCGCTGAAGTCAATGAACACTCCCTCAAACCTCGTGAAAAAATCAGAGACACTCTCGTCCTTCTTTTGCTTACAGGCCGTCAGCTTGTCCCAATCTACTTTCCTGGGTGGGATCAGTGAATGCATATAAGTTATTATTCTCTCCGGCAAGGCCAGTATCTCAGGTCGGGGCTTGTTCCCTGGTTTACGATCTCTATCCCAGTTTCGCAGTTGATCCCATGTCCCACCAAATTCCGTAACATGGTCCTGGTCATGTACCTGGCGCCAAATGTCCACCAGTACTAATAAGGCAAAGAATAATTCAATATCTGCCAACGTCATTACTGCTGACGAGGCGGCCTCGGTCAGTTCCTTGTAATATGCGGTGGGGTTCTTTCTAGGATCTGGCAACTGGCTTTTTAGGGATAGTACCTCACTCCGCTTCCAGGGGGTATAGACCCATTGTTCCTGGAACCGGGCGTCTACCCCGGGACGGGTAACGACCCCGTGGGCATCCACTACCGCGGCAACTTCTGGGTTGAAGATAGGGTGCACTTCCCGCATAGGGAACTGGGAGAATCCTGCGGGAGTGGCAGACTGCAAACGAGTTCTATAAGAGACCAAAGTCTGTACCTTCCCATACACCTCCTCCGGTGTCAACTGAGATTTATGGACCTGATCAAGAATATCATATAATATAGCCGGAGCCTTCCCTTCCTGATGTACCTGTTCCCACACAGAAATAAGACGGTTGGCCATATGCTCCAGAGCATGCTGTTGCATCACCGGTTCATAGTCTCTCATAGTACTCCAAATATCGGCAAGCGTATAAATGGGATGTCGCATCCACTGGGATGCTTGTGTAGCAATAGTTTCTCGTTCTTCCGTTCCCAAGGCCGAACGAGTGAACAACTTCCTACCCTCAGTTAGACTGGCCGCACGTATTGGAGTAGTTACAGCTGCTACTGGCGTGGTACTGGCGGAGGAGGAGGGCAGAACAGAAGGGGAAGGCATTGACCCCAGCGACAGCTGAGGGGTCCCGGCTGCAGCTGTCGTCAATAAATTAGGCAGTATGGACATAACTTCAGACACAGATGTCGGTAACCGGGAGAGGTTCGGCAGGGAGGGAGGGGTAGTGGTGGCCGGGGGAGCCGAAGCCGAGGCCCCCAGGGACATATTTGGGGCCGGGCCGAGGCCCCTGATACCTCCAGATATATCCTCTGTGGTACATAAAGGGGTGGTGGTCTGGTGTCCAGTAAATCCTCTATCTCATCTTCTGCATTCGGGCGGGTCACATAGCTCTTATCCACCTTTAGTCGAAATTCACGATTCATGCAATCCAATCCCCTCTCTACTCTGTCTCGTCATAGGCCATAGCTTTCTGAGTAACAATCTGTCCTGCCTTGGCTCTGGCTACTTTCTCTTCCCTTATTCGTCGTTGTTTGGCCTCTTTCTGCCATGCAATGAGAGCGTCAAACATGGCCTGCCTACTACCCCTAGAAAACAGCTGTTCCTGTAGGAACGCAATTTTCTTTTCATCAAATGAGCCCGTTTTGGGCCAGCGTAACTCCTCATTGCCCTTGGTATACTTGTGCCACAGAGTGCAAAACAACAACGGAGAGATCCCATGTTTGACATACATAAAATGGCTAGGACTGCCCTCCGGCGGGGCAGGTTGGCTCTCAGCTAGTCTGGAGTCACTTGTTCGACAACAGCAGCCAAAACAATTCAATTTACTAAAACAGGACATTTTGGTTAGTTTTCAGACATGTATACACAAACAACAATCAACACGAATCATACACAACATACAATCAGTATCAGAGAACCAAACCCGTCGACTCTGGTTCGCAGTCCAAACACCAAACTGCACGTGGGATTCCGGCCACCCTCCTGGCTCACCACTAAGACCAGCCCCCAACGAGGACTTGCCCGTCAGGAGTATGCCCTGTGGCTACCCAGTCTAGGTCGTGAGTCCTTCCACGTGCAATCCGTTTGTAATCCTTCGGCGCACCGTTTTTACTCAAATCAAATACAACCTGTACGTACTTCGAGTCAAACCACGGTAATGCTAACCTCGATCAAGCAAGACACCACCCTCCGGTGCGTGTCTTCAAATCAATGCACCGCTGTCTAGCGCGAGCTTCAAACAAATGCAATCCGTGTTCAAAATCAAAAACGCATCGTTCTCAACGAATGCTCTCAAATCAATCAAATAGCACACCGTCTTCGAGGCGTGCCTTAACCAATAATGCACCGTTCACAACGCGTGCGTCAAAATCAAATCAATACTCACCGGGTGCACCCAGATACGAATGTTCGTTCTCCGCTGCCAACTCCTCCCGACCAAATCGATCCAGTTTCCGGGTTAAGCCCGTAGGACCCCGGTGAAGGGTAACTAGCAGCAGGGGACGTACCGAAAAGTCATGCAGGGTGGGAGAAATCCTCAGGCTCCTCTCCCGCCAACCGGTCAGGACGCCCCCAACCCCACCACCCGAATACGGGGGGGGGAAAAGACCCTTTCACGGGGTCCCTTCGTGGTCGCCAACTGTTGTGTCCGAATAATTATTCCAAGGGCCACACTTACCATTGACCCGCAATATTAGGTAAGAAGGAGCAGTTGGCAACGTGGAAGGTTCAAACGTTTATTAGCCACCACAGAACTCTATATAGAGGAGCCTCGTCGATCCTCACCCATCAGGTGCGCCGAGGAAGACTGCTAGCTCCTTGACAGTAACACACTTTTATACATTATCAGTACAGCATACAAAACCATATATGTGGAAAAGTACCAGTTAGTCCTGGCGCCCCTAATGAGCTCATGCCTATTTCTAGTTTCGGTTACACATACAAAGGGTTACTATCTTTACGGAGAAGGTCGAAAGGGTGACTCCCTTCTTGTCCCAGGCCTAGAGGAATTTGCCTGATACTCCCTTTTAGCAGATGTGACCTTGCTTCTCAGCAACTCAGCCTGTCTCCTAATTAAATGCAAGGAAAGGGGAAAGCAGAGGGTGTGCGGAAAAGACCACGTGACTCCCAAGTGAGAGAGAGAGCCGCAATCCAAGATGGAGGCGGTTCGGTTTCTCGGCCCTTTTTGTCGTACTAAACATAATCGGGGATCCCGAACCGTTTAATACACCATAACGAGGTAAACTATCATTAGATATACTGCGCTAATCATATCGTAATATCTTGAATACCTCACCCGGGTGCTCCAAACCAACCGCCACGACTGTCAGAACAGAGCAGAGGACAGAGCTCCAAACCTGGGAAGAAAAAACGGAACACACGGAGACACCCAGGCGCTCCTCAAAGGCAAGGAGAAACTCACGTGACCAGCGGAACAGGCACCCAGGAAGCCAGCACAGCCCAGCAGGACCAGCAACCAGGAACCTGCAGAGTCCAGGAAGCCCAGCAGCCCGACTCAACGAAGTCCCACGGAGGTCCAGCAGCGCCCCCAAAGCCCAGCAGAGGAGGACACCACAAGACACCACGAAGCAGGTAAGTGCCCGTCACCTACCTCAGCATCCCCGTCCGGTCCACCGACAGGAAACAAAACAGGATGTGCTTTTGCTTGGCTGGGTTCTTATAGCTCCTGACGGGAGGGTGGGTGGAGCCTAATAAGCGTTTCCTGTTTTGTTTCCTGTCTTGTGGAATACATCATTAGTGATGACTGGGTCGAGGACGAGGGACGTAGAGGTAATGGTGGAATATCTATGCATGTGGTTGAACCGCTGGGAATGATGTAAGAGCTTAAAGTGCTGGAAATGTGGCTACCCGTGGCCCACGCAGGGGGCCCCCATAAGAGGGTGGCCGCCTTAGTGCCACATGCTGGCACACGGGAACCGTCCAGTGGGTCCTGGCGCCCACGTCATTTCGGCGGGCTGTTAGGTGAGGAGCCAGGTATAAGTACCTCTATCACCCACCTGGCGCTCTCTTTGCTGGCAACCCTGCACGCCGTTTGGACGTGTCTTTGGCCGGGTCCGGGAGTTGCGAGCTATATGTGCTGTGAGTTTCCCCTTCCCCCACCCTCCTGTGTGGGACACCATGTTGATCTCGCCTGACGGGGGGGGGCAGCTCCTCCGGGACCTGTGTGCAGCCTGCGGCCCCGCAGCATTGTGCTCTGGCTGTTGGCACCGAAGCCCTTGGAAGGCCGCAGGAGTGCGTGGGCCGTCCTGCAGAGCGCAGAAAGCCCGCTTTCGCCCTAGCGAGCGGGCATGTGGGGGTGGCTATCGGGTATGCCTGCACAGCCTCTGAGAGAGGTCGCCTCCGCCCCAGCCATTGGTTTGAAGGGGTGACACATTCCTCTGAATGTTGCGGCCGCTGTGGGATAATGCAAGCTTTGGGAGCTATTGTGGAGGGGGAGGTCCTTGCTAGGCCACTAATGGGAACCGCAAGCCCTTTAAGTGCCTCACTGGCAGGAACAGCACGGCACCCCACACCCTCACCCCCCTTCAACCCAGAACTGCCTTCATCCTCACCCGGAGTGACGGGGCCCCGGCTCACTCCCCCCCCCCCGGTCCAACGGCTTTCTTCTGGCTTGTGTCGGTCGCTGCCACCCAATGGGATATACAGTGGCAAAGGGGACATCGCACTGGATGTGGGCCTTTGTGTTGGCCTTCTCCGCCCTCGTGTTGGGGGGTGGTGCAGGGGGGCGAGCGAGCGTCACGACGATCGCCAGTTATCTCGGTGCTCATGGTTAGTCTTGTAACGCCTCCAGTGCACCCGATAGATCAGCAGCCTGCATTATTTATTACCGCTGCCAGGCATGTTGCACCAGCAGCGACGGTGTTAGCAGAACCTGCAGGTGAGCCAAAGCAGCTGATGAGGAGGAGGGCCCTCCTGCCTCCTCTAATCTCAAGCTAGTGTGCGCTCCCAAACGGGTGCGTACACAGGCCCCACTCCTGCAGGTTTCTTGAGCACAGCTTGAGAGGGCAGCAGGCCCGAATCCGGCACCCCCGCACGTTCAATGCTGAGGTCTGGCGATGCCAACAGGGCAGTTGAGGGAGACATTGCTCACTTGTGAATGGAAAGAATTGTTTTCACAAGGATGCCTCGGCGTCCAGGATCCGTGGTCACTTCACTTCAATTTTACATGAGTGAAGGTAGAAGGCAGAGGTGTGAGCAGGGGATGAGAGACCCACTGCACGCCGTGCCGCACCCGAGCTCGGCGTTGGCCCTGAAGTGGGGAGGCCGGGGCACATCGGGGTGGGTTGGTCCTGCCCGGGTTGCATGGGGGCTTGTAGACTCGTGTCGATGGCTTTCGACTAGTGAACGAGTTCGGCCATGTAGGGGCCCTGCTTTCCCACGGCTGTGTCAATGCCATTCAGCAGAATTGGGGAGTATGAAAGTTGTGACTCCGTGTTGGAAGAGGAGAGGAGTCAGAACACTGTCTTTACACGGTGCCTGCGGAGTGACACATCGGCACCCGCCTCTCCTCTGAGCACCCACCGTTCATTGGCATATTGAGGTTATCAGCGCTGTGGTCACAGGATCCTTGCTGCCCAGACTTGCAGTAAACCTTCAGCTCCATGCAGCCGGGAGCTAATTATCAGAGTGAAACAGGAAAGGGTTAGGTAATTTACACAGGCTTGTGGCTGTGGCTAGGAGAGGGGTGGAGCGATTATGCACCACTGCTGCCTTTGCCGTTTATCTGGACATCGCTGGTAGGGTGCATAAATCTCATTACAATTTATTATGTGTATTATGTTTCCCACGTACATGCTATTGGACGTCCCTACATAACTCCAGCTTACAATGATCTATTGTGCGGACAACAATAATGAATTCTTTAGAATGTTCACAACAAATAACGCTATCATGATAGATTGTTGCCCAACCAGTGGGGTTGTCTAAACTCCAGAGCTCCTCATTCACAGGAATGTCTGTACAAGTGTGTGTAGTGAAGAAAAACACTTAGAGAAGACCCAAAAAATCATAGGAATGTAAATGTATGAAATGCACCCCCGGGGCCTGTCCCTGAAATGGTTGAACATTTTGAGGTGCAATGATGACTATTTCTTCAGTCATTTACAGATTAGTATAAGTGATATACAACTGTACATTGAATATTGCAGGGGGAGGGACTCTTAACAATTCCACCCCTGCCACTAAAAATCACAGTGATACACACTTTACTATTTGAACCTGGCATAAAAAATTAAAAAAATGGCCTCGTTTTGTAATTCACAATGTGAGAAAGTCAACCCTGGACTTTTAAACAGGGCTGCTATGGCCTACCAAGGCTAAATTACAGCATCAAGTTGCCAGGGGATTAATTTGTCTGGGTGGTCCTGGTGCGCAGCACCGTCACCCAATTGTCATCACTGGTGCTTGTGACAGTCTGCCACTAGTTGGCGCTGTCTGTCCAACTTCGAGATGACCACAACAAAAGGCATTGATTACACGATACACTTTTTATTTCTACTGCCTGCTGCCCAAGCCATTCTTATAGCTTTGGGGGCCTTTAATAGTCAGAATTGCCACACTTGCACATGTGTCAGGGTTAGTAGTGTGATGTTACTACAATTGGCAGCACGCCAGGGGCTATGTGTGGTGCAAACTGAATTGGCAGCCTTTCTTGTGCCCTGGCATATAGTTGCACAAGTGTCAGGGTCAGTAGGGTGATGTTAATATCATTGGCAGCACAGCAGGAGCTATGTGTAGTGCAAACTGTGTGGCCGCCTGACATCAGTCCTGGCAGATAGTTTTCTACAAATTAAGCACTTTCGTGTGAAATCTGTGAGGTCTTTGGGCACAGCTGGGCCACTGTTAGGTCTATGATGTTGGGCAGGTCCTTTCCTGCTTGGGTCTCAAATTTTGGGGGCAGTTACATGGGCAGAGCTCCTGCCTGTATTCAGCGAGTGAATCTAATGCGTGTTTAATGAAGGCACGGCATAGCACAAGACCTGCAAAATTACTTACAACCCCAGTTACCCCCAATATACCTGCACACCCATTTCTCACACTTCCATTACCTCCACTAGGTGCTGCACCACAAGATGAGTGTACCCTTCCTTAGGGTCGGGGTCCTCTTTGTAAGATGGAGCTGGATTTGGTGCAGGCCATAAGGGAGAAATCTATTTTTCATGAGGCAAACAATTAGCTGATGTGAGCTCGTTCTTATGACAATTGGATAGTGCACTGATCACCTGTGTCTTTATTTATTTTGCTGTCTGCGATAACTGGGAGTTGAACCATGCTACGATGGTGGCATCTTGGTTGCAGGAAGATAGACCAGACAATCCAGAGAGAGTATGGGCGGCAGCGGCGCCAAGTAGCAGGAAGGTATTTAGCAAGCCCCGCACTCAAGGTTACGTTTCTCACACGCATGACACAAAAACATGGGGGCCTCGCACTGTTATGGCCTGGCTGCCTTTTTAAACTGTTGCTTGTTAGGCAGCTGTATCTGGCATCTTAGTACACACAGTTGTCGTCTTGGGGAAGCTGCACGGACATGGGGTTGCTTAGGGCAATGGGATCCCCGGTGGTCAGGATCCGGAAGCAAGCGGGAGACACAAGACATAGGTTGACCCAGAACCTCCCATCCTTTAGTTTGGCTAGTATTCCCTCCCCCTCTAATTAGCTGAGGGGCACACAGTTCCCCATTTGTTGGCTATCCCTATGAAAGATCTTATGGCGCACACTTTTACCTGATTGGCCGTGAACTACGTTATTTCACCAAAACATATTATTTTAGTGCATCTACATTGGCACCGAGCTTCGGTCAGGCGTAAATTGATTCCATCAACCAAAGCCATTTTATGACTCCTAGGTAGTCGGTAGATCTCCTGCGTAATCACCCCAAGGCTTCAGGGCTCCCCCGGTGTTGTGAAGAATGGGCCATCTGTTGGTGTGGGAAGAAATTGACTGTCTGTTGGAACCACATTTTCAATGGAAGCTGCAGTTTTTGCAGTTTCAGGGTGCAGTGGCAACACCTTATTGTCACATCCGATGATTACAAACTGCTTGTGATTGTTTGTGGTCATGTTAAGTGCAATGGGGACTGATTGACCCCGACGTATAAACCAGAAATGTGAAGAGCAGGAATAACGTAGCCTCTTACGCAGCCAGGACAGCCATAGACTTCCTCGGTCCTCGAAGAATACTAAGAAGACTCATAATAGGTATGTTGGGTGAGATTTGCGACTTCAACTATGCCAATCATCGGTCAGCAGGCCGTTCACATTGTTAGCAATTAAGCATCCTGGGAAGATGTGGGCGGGACACTGGAGTGTTACCCACATCTAGTCACCCCCTTTAAGAAAAGGGTGGGCGTATTGGAATTACATAGGGGCATCCATTTACTAAGACCATCCATCAGATAGTGTGCCTCCCTCTTAGCCTTTCACCCTCCTGAGGTTGATAAATTGAGTACCACCGAGTTGGGTAGCAATAAACACCTGTTAATCAGTGCCAGGATAGCCCCCGGGGTGAAGGTGCGCAAGCACACTCCTGTTAATTTTAGCATAGATTATGTCAACCACAGTTGGCAAGCTTTCCTGACTATGCGGTAATGACAGGAAACAAACACATGCAGAGCCAATGGATTTGGATCTTGCACAATAGTAATACGTGGGTGCCCAAGCGCAAACAATTGTAATGAATTTTAGCCGCGGCATCAGCCAGCTGATCTCAGAAGGATTTTCGGAGGCTGAGGGGTTGCTACTTCTCTAGAGGTAGGTCCATGATAAAATATTTTGCTTAGTGAGGTTCTCAAAACCAAAGCGGTTGTTGTATCTTTCCAAGGGGAAGAGATATGTCAGGTACTTAATGGCTTAATGGCTCGCTATGTAGCACATCGGGTTGAGCAGTAAAGAATTTCTAGTTGCAACTGGGGATTCCCTCAGTCATGTCTGCACCTGTCATTTGTCAAGCTGCTGCATCAGGTTTTTGCCAGATGTCTTGGAGTGACAGGCAAATGCAGTAAGGGAGCAGGTTTTAAGTTACGAGGTCACTTGCAGGGGGCAGAGGAGTCTCAGCAGATCCACAGTGGTGGGTTGCGGCAAAACTTGAATCTGGGAACCTCAGGTTGCGACATTTTCATGGGTTTAATGTACGCAAGAATCTTTGGCGGCGCAGTAAAACCGTACCAGCAGGAATTACAAGGTAACTAGAAAGGAAGCCGTACCCAGCTTTGCTTCTGGGGAGGGCTAACAATTCGGGGGATAACGAAGAGCACTAGAGCTATTGCTGGTTTATGCACCAAGGGTTGGGTCAGCAGGCAGGGTGTACCTGGGATTGGACTTCAGTAAGTAAGCCTGTGGGACTGTGTAAGTTGTCACTCCTAAGAGGGTGTCTGCAATAGTGGGCACAATACCAATATTCCCTCAAACCGGATTTGACACCACCCAGGGGTTCGCCATGGTTTAGCTATCAAAAGGGCTGTGCAAATGTCTGGGCCAAGTCAGCAAAGTGGTTGCACACTGGAGCCGGGGCCATGTTACAGGTTGCTTCGGTGAAAGAACATTCCCTGCCCGGATAGCCAGTCGAGCTAGGCCGGTTGAGGAAGCGGACATCTGCAAGGGTGCTGCTGCCCCTTAGTTGGGGAAACAAGGTATTAAAGCACTAAAAGGCTACAAGGTATTAAGAAAAGTTGGCATGTCTATTATTTAAGCAAAGGCAGGTAGCTGTACTTATTGTGTCCCCCCCCCGTCCCCATCCTCTTGTCTGTGCCATGGCTCACATTGGCAAAGTTTGAAAGTTTGAAAGTCATGTCTTGCGCAGTTCTACACCGCAAGCAGAAGGTGAGGGGCTAGCATGCAATATGGCAATATGGCCATGGCCATGTTAGAAAGCAGGTTGCGGGGGGTCGGGTGTGATGCCAGGGCATTACATTGGCCATCCACGTGCAGAAGGGTACAATGCCAGGAGCAGCGTGATTTTTGAAGCAACTATGGACAATCAGGGGTTGTCATTCCATATATGGGTGTACTGTGACTCCAAGGAGGCCTGACTCTTTGCCTTGCAGGAGAGGGTATTTAGTAATTCATGCTGACAGCTTGCCCTTACCAAAGTTCAGGTTGAGCAGGTAATGTAGGCATACTTTAAAATGTCAGGCAATGTGGGTCCTGGCAAGCGCTTTTGCAGTCACTCTATCTGGAGGGCAGTGACTGCAGCTTTCAGGGTGGGCATGGAGCAGAGCGCATCATGCAGATGGGACGATGGGAATCCAAATGTTTTTATGGTACTTCCGTCTGTAAGCCACCCAGGGGGTTGGCCGGAGGACAGGCTAAGTGAATTATGTACAGTGCCATTTTTGCGTTTACCGAAGGCAACCCTGTGATGCATCAGAGGTTTGGCAGAGTGCAGTGTTATTGTTCGAAATTATGGGCAATCTTGAGTAGTGGGATAGACTGGTGTGCAGTGCTTCAATAAATGTGCTTGGCAACCCAGCATTTCTTTATTTTGCCAGGAACAAAGGTCTGGGTGAATGGCCTTCGTGCGCCTTGAAAGGGGCACGGGAATGGAGGCATGGGTTGTTCCTCCACTGAGTTAATTTGGTTGGGGGTCCCAGGCATGCTCTGGAACAGCTTGCTGTAGAAGATGAGGCATAGGCTAGGAGGGGGTGTCTCCCCTCCCAACATTTTGGTTATAAATCTGAGAGGCAATGATTTGACTCTCATGGGTAGGAGGGCACTGCTGCAAAAAATGAAATCATCCATGTGCAAGTTAAGCAACCTATTGGGGACATGTGAATTGTGGTGGTCGGAGATAACCCCATGTTTAAGGTGGAGTGGGGCACGGTCAGGGGAGGCCGTGGAACCCTCACGCAGGAGAGTTAACAGTGCCATGCGCAAATTCACTGAACAGAGGAGGTTGAGCTTTATTAGACATGCTCTGCTGCATGCCAAGTCCACAGGGTGTTTTGAAGAAGAGGGGATTCACCTTTCTAGAGTGGGCATGGACTTGTTTTTGTTGGACCTGGGTGAGGCCCTGGAATCAGCAGGATGTAGGTAAGAATGCCTGCCTTGGTGGGGGGCCCTGGTTGTGACGGCGGCCACACCCAGAGCTGTGGCAGAGTTACAGGGCGATCCAGAGGCTGAAAGCTACATAGGGGTACAACAATGGTGCAAAGTCCAAATATCTCCAGCTAGTCCTTGCGTTGGACCCTGGAGGAACAACGGCACCCCACTAGTCCTACGGGCAGTTGTAAACCTGAGCAACCGGGGGCTGCTTGGATATGCTCCGCCCCCTCAAGGGGCGTGAGTAGATGAGTGGACTGGTGGTCCACAGGTGGAAAGGGGTAAACCCTTTCCCAGAATTGGTAAGCACTGATTGGTTAGTGCCAAGGTGCAATTTGGCTCATCAGGTGGGCAGGCAGCAGAGGGGCTGTCTGCCCTTGGATCGCCCATAAGCTGACCCACCATGTTAACATATTTTGGTATGCAAAGAAACCTGCAGAAATTTTCTCCACGAAAAAGGTGTCTTGTGTGTTTTTTTCATCAGGAGATTGCTCTATGTGTGATGGGGAGTGTGTTGCCAATAATGGCACTATATGGCTACCCGCGGCCCACGCATGGGGCCCCCATAAGAGGGCAGCCACCTTAGTGCCAGCCACATGATGGCACCCGGCATAAGTCCAGTGTTGTAGGGACCCCCATGGGTCCGGCGCACCCCGCGTCATTTCGGGCACACTGGTAGGTGGGGAGCCAGGTATAAGTACCTCTCCCACCCACCTGGCGCTGTCTTTGCTAGCAATCCTGCACGCAGTTTCCCTCCCTACCGCTTACCTGGCATTTATACAGGGGGTGGGCTGGGAGAGGCTGCTAACTTGTTATTTAGTGTTGCAGGCGGAGTTACAGGCCATCCCAGAGGCTGAAAGGTATATAGGGGTACCCTCTTCAGGAGCACAACAAGGGTGCAAAAGGCCAAATATCCCCAGGTGGTCCTCGCGTTGGACCCTGGAGGAACGACGGCACCCCACTAGTCCTACGGGCGGTTGTAAACCTGAGCAACCGGGGGCTGCCTGGATACACTCCATCCCCCTCAAGGGGTGTGAGTGGATGGGTAGACTGGCGGTCCACAGGTGGGAAGGGGCAAACCCTCCCCCAGAATTGGTAAGCACCGATTGGTTAGTGCCACGGTGCAATTTGGCTGGATCGCATGTAAGCTGACCCACCATGTTGGCATATTTCGGTATGCAAATAAACCTACAGCACTTATCTCCACGAAAAAGGTGTCTTGTGTGTTTATTTCATCAGGAGATTGCTATATGTGTGATGGGCAGTGTGGTGCCGACATTGGCACCATGACACAGCACATCTTGGAAATGACACAAGGCATCAAAGCCTTTTTCTTCAAAATGCCTCACAGGCTAGAGTACCGGGACACTGAGTGAATTAATTATTGAATAATAGAGCATGTTATTGTGGGGGTGTCAGTAACTCATTTACCTACTACGGGGGTAGTGCTGGTTATGGTCTGTCGTTTCAGTCACTTAAAACTATAAAACCTTCCCTCACTTCTAGCATTTTTTTAGGTCTGCACATTACTTTGCACTGAAAACTAAGGGGTTTATTTACAAGCCGCTTGCACTGCCGGTACACCACTTTTTCCTATATTAAAAGTGACGCACCAAGCCCCTTAGTAATTAAGGCCTAATTCAGGTGCAAATGCTTACGTTATGTTAAATTCTAGCAAATTTGAAAAGCAAAATATTTTCAGGAACGGGCTACATTCTGATTCCTAGAAGTCCTTAATTTATGATCAACTCATAAGTTCCATTGCTGTTTCTTTAAAATAAACTATTATATTTGCAATAAATGCATGGGAACGAATAGCGCTTGCAAATATAATATGAAGTAAATCCCAATGAATATTGCAAGTTAATTATACGAAGCAGTTATAAATTCAAGTATGTCTATTCAAGAAAAACACTACAATTAGTTATGATGAAAACTAGTCTAAATCTCCTTAAAATAATAAGAGCCAAGTTCGCATAACATATAGAATATACCAGGGCAAAAAAACTGGTAAGAGCAGTTTCGTTAGCTTATCGTGGGTTGAGATATACACAGCATGGGTTTACATTGTCATGCATGGTGCATACACTCACGCTTCTGACATGACGGATTGAGAAAATGCACGTTTTTGCTGAGCGCATGGCTTTAGGGGGTTGACCTGACTGTCTCTGTGAATCAGTGTTTACATTTCTTAAACTTAATTTGGTGTTCATTGTTACCTGCATGTTGTCGACTTTTGGATTTCTGAGTGATTGCCACAGACATTTAGAATTTCTATTGCCATGCTGGACCTGTCAAGATAACACGCAAGGAAAAATATAACACAGCAAGGACTGCACGGGGGTGCAATGCAGAAATGACAGTGGATTTCATAATGAGGATGACTAAAACTACGAGCTGACACTAGCAACAAAAATTTAAGAATCTCAAGCTGCCAAGTTTCCAACAGCAGTGACAACTATCCGACTGAAGTCAAAGCGACATGACACTGATAATGCATAAATATGCATTAAATAAAGCAGGTTTTGCTGGATCACTGAGTTAATAGTTATACTTGAACTTTATTACAACTGTGGTGCACATTAATTGTTATGATAGTCATGCGTTAATTATTTTTTATATATGAATCTATTTTAAATAAATTCATATGTTGCTGTATTTCTGTGGTTAGGGTGATAAGTTTCACGAACCATGTCCGAAATAAACTTTATAATGGTAAGGTAATTGCCATTATTTTGTCCAAAACTTGGTCCGAAAATAGCTACTTGAATATACTTTAATTTTTAAAGACTTGTATACTGTAACTGTACTTTTACATATATGTATTCACTTAAAAAACCATAGGTTTCACACATGTTATAGTTAGCTGGACATTTCACTCGTAAAAAACCATTGAAATTCCCCCGCTATAGTTAGTTCAGATAACTATAACTCACGCGCCCGCAATCCACTGCTGATGATGTCACATATTACATCACTCATGACATGGTCAGTGGCATCACTCATGACATCACTGATGACATCATCCTTGTGATAGAGTGGCGGTCGCGTGAGTTATAGTTATCTGAACTAACTATAACGGGGGAATTTCAATGGTTTTTTACGAGTGAAATGTCCAGCTAACTATAACATGTGTGAAATCTATGGTTTTTTAAGTGAATTTGTAAGGTTTTTTAAATGCTAAGTTATGTATGTTTCATTATATTTTCTATATATTTATTTTACAATAAGCTACCTATGTATATAGTTATAGATTGACTGTATCCTGTAATATGGAATGGCTCGTTTAAAATGGTTTTTTTTAAAGGTTTTTCACCGTGCGCGCACGGTGCGTGCACCCCGCGATTTTTTGAAAAAAAAATAAAATGCTTTTTTCACCCTTCGGGGTCCTTCAGGGACCCCCTGACAAAGGCTAGGGGGTCAGGAACTCTCTACCCTGCCCCCTTTTCACGTTCTCCACCTTTCGTTTTTCACTGTCACACACAAAACACACAAAATGGCGGCCGACACTTCCTGATTTCGACCGATTCGAATGTTGACTGTCATGAATCCATCAATCAGAATTACGCTCGCGCACGTTAGGGTGCGCGCACCGTGCGCCTACGGTGCGTGGACGGTGCGCGGCTATAGATATGTATGTGCTTTTAAATGCAATTTTCTCAGGAACTACTGAACAGATTGACACCATAAATGCAAAAGGCACATGCCTGACCTGAGGACTACCTCTTTGCCAAATTTCAAGTAATTCTGTTCAGCCGTTCGGGCTGTACCTTCGACTAAAGGTCCTATGGGAAAATGCATGGGGAAAACGCGTTTTGGGACCCCCCTTTTTTCTCGGACCCCGCTTGACGAATCCCCCCGAGACTTTCAGGGTAGGAGCTGAGCGGAGCACCCCATTAGTTTTGAAAATTTCGCGAGGATTCGTCAACCGGCGCCAAAGTTATTCAAAATAGAATGTTGAGATTTCCTATGGAAACACGGTCCTAACTATAACTATCTACTGGCGACCGCCAGTAGATAATATATCTATATATATATATGACCACGAAATACCAATGCCACGACAGTCACTCCGGCGTAACACAAGGGCACAGACTCCGAAAGCTGGTGTGAATACAGATGCAAGTTTATTCACACATCAAAAGGTCCAACATGACGCGTTTCAGCTGCTAGACATGCAGCCGTGATCACATAGCGCTTTGTGTGAACATGTGCAGAATATATACAGGTGGATGCAGTAGTCTGATTGCTATGTCTATGGCAGTGAGTAAGTAATTTTACTACATCGTTCACTACACAGTTACAGCGTAATGCGTATCATTTTACTGCAAGGAGGAAAGCAATCAATGAATGACATTGCAAGATTATGAGACAACAGAAAGAACAGACTAGGTTCATAATGAAAGCAAAGGGTCCTCTGGCGGCTCAATTTCAAAAAGAAACTTCAGATTGAAATGTAAAATATCGACTTCACTCCTGTTGCGCGGCTTTAACCCAAGAGAACGCATACATTACATAGTGCAACTATTTAAATATAAGTTAGATAACGGCGCAGGGCCATCTGTCAAATAATAGCGTTCTGCGTGAGCCTGTGAGGAATGACTGTACTATGGCCCGATGAAATGCGAGCCTCAAGGGTCCGGAATATTCCCGCCAGTCAAACCAGAGACAAGGACCGTGCGTGCAGTCGTGTAAAGTGAAAGTAAGGGCTGAGACAGAACGTGAGCCCAGGGGAGAAAACGTGACGAGCGGTGTTGTCTCCTGTATCCGCCCCTGTGTGAGGTGCTACAGTATGTGGTGCTGGATACATGGTGCCTGGAAGCTTGCTACCATGAAGACTAAGGTAAGCGGCTACTGCAAAGTGATGACAAAAAATAGGACGCACCGGGTGAGAGGGGTAAGAGGGTGTGCTGAGGGGAAGGAGGAGGAGACGTGCGTGAAACAGTGCAACATGGAATATGTGATGGTGCTGATGACCAGACTTCATTAAAAATCCCCTCCAAACCTCGAGAATCGTGGTTTAAAAAAAAAAAGAGTCCTGTTAATAAACACATGAAAGTCAAAGAGAACACTGATACCCATTATGTGTGGACCTACGTGGCATGTGTATCCAGATGTGTGTTTATACCTGGCATGTTGGGAACGACAGACATAAAAACAATATACTTATATTACAATATATATATATTCGCCAATACCGCCGCTCTCTTCTGGGTGGGTGCCTTTCATTCTCGGTGGGGAAACCGCATACTATCAAACAACAACCCCTTTGCTGGTGCAAACTAACTGGCGCAAGCAGGAGTCGATCTTTCAATTACTTTATTTAATCACCAGTGCCGACAAACGTGTTTCGGCCATGATGGCCTTCCTCATGTTAACAGCGTCACAGTGTTTGGAAAAGGGAGGATTTTGCAATTACATTGTGATATCGATTTAAACCCACATTGCTTTCAAAATCTTTTTAGACATATACATTGTCACATACTACATCTATTGCAATAAAACGTATAATGCTATTTGGGACCCCACCAAGAGGCCTAGCAGTTCAGGGTGTTTCTACCCTGATCCCTTTTGTATAAATCTTTTTTCTTGTGACTTGGTTCAACCTACAGTCACAATATTAGCACATACAATTAGAAAAACCCAAACTAGCCATCAAATCAAGGCCAGGATCAACATTTTAATAAAAAAATATAATATTTAAATATCATTTTAAAATTGTACAGAGGTACCAAAATCTTATACAGGAATCACTATTGAAAGCAAAAAATCACGCTGGTGGCGCTCATATTCATATTGAATTTTGACATTCTCGAAAGTACTGTGGTATCAAAACAAAATAATTAATAGCATAGAAAACAACAATTATAAGATTCAATTGCTTTGTCTAAAACTAATTTAAAAATTCCATTAAAAAAAAACCAAAGGTTTAAGATTAGATATAGTTAGGACAACCTAATTTACTATTACTATACAAAAGCAAGTTAAACTACACAAAGCTTAGAAATTGAAAAGTTACAGTTGAAACGGAAAATTATAATTTGTGTCTCAAACAAAACGTACTTTAATTCCTACTCCTCCATATACAGTGTTGTCAACTTGCTAGCCAGATTAAAAAGGGTTTTGCATAGAAATAACAAAATAGGTTTTCCTAACCATAACTAATCTTAAACCATAGTTCTCTTTATTGCACTCATTCTAATATCCATCCACCACTGATGCACTCATTCTAACATCAATGCCCCTGTCATGCATTCATTCCATCAGCCTTATGCCACACATGCACTCATTCAATCACCCATACATCACTCATACAGCCATTCAGTCCTCCATGCATTCTTCATGCACTCATTCTAACATCCATGCGCCACTCATGCACTCTTTCAATTATGCATGCATCACTCACATACTCATTTTAACCCCTTGAATGCCCATGACGAGCTGGACTCGTCATGGCACACAGTTCTCGTGTGCCCATGACGAGTCCAGCTCGTCATGAGGCATTCCCTGGGAAATCTTTCTGGTGCGGGCACCAGAGGGATTCCCTTTAATTCAAAATAGCCTCGGGAGCTGGGGAAGAGCTGCCCCAGCTCCCGAGGCCCCCCCTGCTTTCCGTGTAATGACGATCGCCGTGCACGTTGCGCCAACGTCATTACACTGAAACTGAAACTGAAATGAGCCAAGAGGTTCATTTCGGTTTCACTTTCTACGTGTTCAGGGGGCTATCTCAGCCCCCTGAGCACGTAGAAAGACGGGAGAGGTATCGTTGGAAAGGGGAGAATCTGCAGTGGAGGGCATTCCCCAAGCAGGGATCCACCCACTAGACACCAGGGAGGGGGGAGCGGCCCCTTGGGCAAGGGCCTTTGCACCCCCATATGACTTTGGCACCATTGAGTCTTTTTGCCCCCCTGGGCTGCAGATGTGGGCATTGGCCCCCAATCTGTCCCCCTGGGGGGGCAAAAAGCCCACTAGACACCAGGGAATAAAAAAAAAGAAGAAAAATAGGGATGGGGGCTACCCAAAATGGGCAGGCCCATGCCCCCAATTATTACCGTCTTTCTGCCCCCCCCGGGGGGCAGATAGGGCATTGGCCCCTAATCTGCCCCTTCGATGGGGCAGAAAGCCCACTAAACACCAGGGATTTGTTTTTAGTTTTTTTTTAGGATGGGGGCTGCCCGAAACGGGCACGCCAATGCCCCCACCCACCCGACATCATTACAGCCCTTCTACCCCCCCTGGGGGGCAGATAGGGCATTGGCCAACAATCTGCCCCTTCGGGGGGGGGGAAGGCCCACGAGACACCAGGGATTTTTTTAGAAAGTAAAAATAAGGGTGGGGGCTGCCCAAAACAGGCATGCCCATGCCCCCACCCCCGCAATCATTAGTCTTTCTGCCCCCTCTGGGGGGGAGATGGGGCATTGGCCCCTAATCTTCCCCTTCAGGGGGGCAGAAAGCCCACTAAACACCAGGGATTTGTTTTTAGAAGTATTTTTTAGGGTGGAGGCTTCCCGAAACGGGCACGTCAATGCCCCCACCCACCCGCCACCATTACAGCCTTTCTGCCCCCCCGGGGGGCAGATGGGGCATTGGCCCCTAATCTGCCCCTTCAGGGGTGCGGAAAGCCCAGTTGACGCCAGGGATTTTTTTCGCGCAATGTTACTTAGGGTGATGGATTTTATTTAGGGTGGAGGCTGCCCGAAACGGGCACGCCAGTGCCCCCACCCCCGCCACCACTACAGCCTTTCTGCCCCCCGTGGGAAAGAAAGGCCACTATCCACAAGGGATTTTTTTTGCGCAATTGTTTTTAAGGTGTGGGCTGCCCAAAACAGGCATGCCAATGCCCCCACCCTCTGCCCCACAAAAATGACAATCTTTCTGCCCCCCAGGAGGCTGATGGGAGCTGTAGCCCCCAATCTGGCCCCCCCTGGGGGGCGCAGAAAGCCCACTAGAAACCATGGATTTTTTTGGTTTATTAGTGTAGGGGTAGGGGCTCCCCAAAATGGACATGACAATACCCCCACCCCACCCCCAGAGAAATTCCCCTGATCTGCCCCCTGGGGGGGCAGAAAGCCCACTAGGCGCCAGCGAGTACGCAGTCTTTTTTTATGCGTGGGAGTGGGGGCTGCCCAAAATGGTCATACCAATGCCCCCACCCCCACAAAAAATTAGCCAAAGTCTTTCTGCCCCTTTAGGGGCATATCGGGATGACACCCTCTTCCCCGATTCCCCCCCAGGGCAGCAGAAAGCCCACTGGGCTCCGACTTTTTTTTAGCAATGTGCATACCTGTGGATTTTGGGCCCCAGCGCAGTTGGCACATAGGCAAACCTAGCAAACCTGTACATTTTTTAAAACTAGAAACCAAGGGGAATCGAGGATGGGGTGACTTGACTGGCTCTCACCAGGTTTTGTTACCCAGAATCCATTGCAAACCTAAAAATGTGTCCAAAATAACACATTTTCCTCACATTTCTGTGGTGGAAAATTCTGGAATCTGCGTGGGTCCACAAAATTCCACCCACCCCGCGTTCCCCAAAGTCTTCAGGGAAAAATGGTACCTCACTTGCGTGGGTAGGCCTAGTGCCCGCGTCAGGCAAGGGCCCAAAACCAATTGAGGGGACATCAAAATGACCTATCACAAAACAACCTGGTTTTGCAAAGGGGTTGCCATGAGTTTTTGGCCCCGGGCTTGGCGGCCATCTAGGGAAACCTACCAAACCCACACATTTCTGAAAACTAGACACCCAGGGGATTCCAGGGAGGTATGGCTTGCGTGGATCCCCCAAAGTTTCCTTACCCAGAATGACCTGCAAACCTCAAATTTAGCTGAAAAAATCCCCTTTTTCACACATTTTCGCGTGGGAAAGTTGTGGCATCACTGGGCTGACACATATTTCCTACCACCCAGCGTTCCCCCGGATCTCCCGATAAAAACGGTGCCTCACTTGTGTGGGAGGCCCAAGTACCCACGACAGGCAAGGGTCAAAAACGTAGTGCGCCTCAACAGGCAAGGGTCCTAAACGTAGAGCGCCTCACTACGTTTTGGACCCTTGCCCGTGGCGGGTCCTCAGGCCTCCCACACGAGTGAGGCAAAGTTTTTATCTCAGAAATGTGTGGGTTTGGTAGGGTTCCCTAGGTGGCCGCCGAACACCGGGCCAAAAACCCAAGTGACACCCCTTGCAAAACCAGGTCGTTTTGAGATAGGCAATTTTCATGTCGCCTCACTACGTTGTGGGCCCTTGCCTGTCGCGGGTACTTGGGCCTCCCACACGAGTGAGGCACTGTTTTTATCGAGAGACCCGGGGGAATGGTGGGTGGTAGGAAATTTGTGTCAGCCTGGTGATGCCACAAATTTCCCACACAAAAAAGTGTGAAAAATGTGATTTTTTTCAGTTACATTTGAGGTTTGCAGGGCATTCTGGGTAAGGAAACGTTGGGGGATCCACGCAAGCCATACCTCACTGGATTCCCCCGGGTGTCTAGTTTTCAAAAATGTGTGGGTTTGGTAGGTTTCCCTAGATGGCCGCCGAGCACCGGGCCAAAAACTCAAGTGACCCCCTTTGCAAAACCAGGTCGTTTTGAGATAGGCAATTTTCATGTCGCCTCACCACACTGTGGGCCCTTGCCTGTCGCGGGTACTTGGGCCTCCCACACGAGTGAGGCACCATTTTTATCGAGAGACCCGGGGGAATGGTGGGTGGTAGGAAATTTGTGTCAGCCTCGTGATGCCACAAATTTCCCACACAAAAAAGTGTGAAAAATGTGATTTTTTTCAGCTACATTTGAGGTTTGCAGGGCATTCTGGGTAAGGAAACGTTGGGGTATCCACGCAATCCATACCTCACTGGATTCCCCCGGGTGTCTAGTTTTCAAAAATGTGTGGGTTTGGTAGGTTTCCCTAGATGGCCGCCGAGCACCGGGCCAAAAACTCAAGTGACCCCCTTTGCAAAACCAGGTCGTTTTGAGATAGGCAATTTTCATGTCGCCTCACCACACTGTGGGCCCTTGCCTGTCGCGGGTACTTGGGCCTCCCACACGAGTGAGGCACCATTTTTATCGGGAGACCCGGTGAACGCTGGGTGGTAGGAAATTTGTGTCAGCCCGGTGATGCCACAATTTTCCCACACAAAAATGTGTGAAAAAGGTGATTTTTTCAGCTAAATTTGAGGTTTGCAGGGCATTCTGGGTAAGGAAACGTTGGGGGATCCACGCAAGCCATACCTCGCTGGAATCCCCCGGGTGTCTAGTTTTTAGAAATGTGTGGGTTTGGTAGGGTTCCCTAGCTGGCCGCCGAGCACTGGGCCAAAAACCCAAGTGACCCCCCTTGCAAAACCAGGTTGTTTTGAGGTAGGCAATTTTCATGTTGCCTCAATACGTTTTGGGCCCTTGCCTGTCGCGGGTACTTGGGCCTCCCACACAAGTGAGGCACCGTTTTTATCGGGAGACCCGAGGGAATACTGGGTGGTAGGAAATTTGTGTCAGCACGGTGATGCCACAACCTTCCCACACAAAAATGTGTGAAAAAGGTGATTTTTTCAGCTACATTTGAGGTTTGCAGGGCATTCTGCGTAAGGAAACGTTGGAAGATCCCCGCAAGCCATACCTCCTTGGAATCCCCCGGGTGTCTAGTTTTCAGAAATGTGTGGGTTTGGTATGTTTCCTTAGTTGACCGCCGAGCACCGGGCCAAAAACCCAAGTGACCCCCCTTGCAAAACCAGGTCGTTTTGAGATAGGCAATTTTCATGTCGCCTCACTACGTTGTGGGCCCTTGCCTGTCGCGGGTACTTGGGCCTCCCACACGAGTGAGGCACCGTTTTTATCGGGAGACCTGCAGGAACGCTGGGTGGTAGGAAATTTGTGTCAGCCCAGTGATGCCACAACTTTCCCACACAAAAAGGTGTGAGAAAGGTGATTTTTTCAGCTCAATTTGAGGTTTGCAGGGCATTCTGGGTAAGGAAACGTTGGGGGATCCACACAAGCCATACTTGACTGGAATCCCCCGGGTGTATAGTTTTCAGAAATGTGTGGGTTTGGTAGGTTTCCCTAGTTGGCCGCCAAGCACCGGGCCAAAAACCCAAGTGACCCCCCTTGCAAAACCAGGTCGTTTTGAGATAGGCAATTTTCATGTCGCCTCACTACGTTGTGGGCACTTGCCTGTCGCAGGTACTTGGGCCTCTCACACGAGTGAGGCACCATTTTTATCAGGAGACCCGGGGGAACGCTGGGTGGTAGGAAATTTGTGTCAGCCCGGTGATGCCACAACTTTCCCACACAAAAATGTGTGAAAAAGGTGATTTTTTCTGCTAAATTTGAGGTTTGCAGGGCATTCTGGGTAAGGAAACTTTGGGGGATCCACGCAAGCCATACCTCACTGGAATCCCCCAGGTGTCTAGTTTTCAGAAATGTGTGGGTTTGGTAGGTTTCTCTAGTTGGCCGCCGAGCACTGGGCCAAAACCCAAGTGACCCCCCTTGCAAAACCAGGTCGTTTTCACATAGGCAATTTTTATGTCGCCTCACTACGTTGTGGGCCCTTGCCTGTCGCGGGTACTTGGGCCTCCCACACGAGTGAGGCACCATTTTTATCGGGAGACGTGGGGGAACGCTGGGTGGTAGGAAATTTGTGTCAGCCCGGTGATGCCACCATTTTCCCGCACAAAAATGTGTGAAAAAGGTGATTTTTTCAGCTAAATTTGAGGTTTGCAGGGTATTCTGGGTAAAGAAAAGTTGGGGGATCCACGCAAGCCATACCTCACTGGAATCCCCCGGGTATCTAGTTTTCACAAATGTGTGGGTTTGGTAGGTTTCCCTAGGTGGCCGCCGAGCACCGGGCTAAAAACTCAAGTGACCCCCTTGCAAAACCAGGTCGTTTTGAGATAGGCAATTTTCATTTCGCCTCACCACACTGTGGGCCCTTGCCTGTCGCGGGTACTTGGGCCTCCCACACGAGTGAGGCACCATTTCTATCGGGAGACCCGGTGAACGCTGGGTGGTAGGAAATTTGTGTCAGCCCGGTGATGCCACAATTTTCCCACACAAAAATGTGTGAAAAAGGTGATTTTTTCAGCTAAATTTGAGGTTTGCAGGGCATTCTGGGTAAGGAAACGTTGGGGGATCCACGCAAGCCATACTTCCCTGGAATCCCCCGGGTTTCTAGTTTTCTGAAATGTGTGGCTTTGGTAGGTTTCCCTAGGTGGCCGCCGAGCACTGGGCCAAAAACCCAAGTGACCCCCCTTGCAAAACCAGGTTGTTTTGAGGTAGGCAATTTTCATGTAGCCTCAATATGTTTTGGGCCCCTGCCTGTCGCGGGTACTTGGGCCTCCCACACAAGTGAGGCACCGTTTTTATCGGGAGAACTGGGGGAATACTGGGTGGTAGGAAATTTGTGTCAGCACGGTGATGCCACAACTTTCCCACACAAAAATGTGTGAAAAAGGTGATTTTTTCAGCTAAATTTGAGGTTTGCAGGGCATTCTGGGTAAGGAAACGTTGGGGGATCCCCGCAACATGAGTCCATAGCATATGAAGCAGTAATGCGCAAAATTCATTGGGCAGCTTATCACTGATATCCAATGTCCTTAAGTCAAGGTAGCACTGTTTTCTTAGAAAGCAACACTAGTAATCATAAACAATGACTAATATAAACATATAGTATATTGTCTGACTGATAAGCGCCAATCCCTATATAGATTTCCCATGGGACACTTTGTGGCAATCTCGCTAAGTGTATCAATAATCATCCCTGGACTGTAGTAATCAGATAGTAATCATATTCATTTCTGTTAACTTACAAAAAGTTTTTTTGTGTAATTCTCATATATCATGTAGCATATGGCGGCAAGAATTTAATCTTAGCTGATAACCTAATTGAAGGTACCCAGTGTGAAGCGCATTACGCCGTAAGTCAAGGCAAAACCCCAAGCGCTGCATATAAAGCGCAACTTAGTTATGTAACCACTTTCTCAATATCGCAGTAAATATAAAATCATGCGATATAATAAAATAAATGGTAACCAGATAGAAACGTGTTTCACCACAAAAATAAGGCAAGCTATTGTCTAGTTTGTCCGACTGCACTTACTAATAATCACATGAAAGGCAGTATAATACCTGACAGACAAATCTATTGCCCACAAGAGATACATCACATTGCGCTGCAACTTGAGGAAAAGACCAGGGCGCTACATATCGAGCGCGGTTGCAAATTGAAGCAAACTTTAAAAATAGTTTAGCAGTGTGTACTCACTTGTAGTCACATGAAGAGCAGCATGATAACTGACCATCAAACCTTTCCCGTAAGACGCGGCAGGTTATAACACCATATTGGGTGCAACGTTAATGACGTAGCCTACGTAGTGACGCGTCATCCGGCAAAACCAACATAAAAAACGGCCTCCGTACAAAGATATTTTTAGAGAGCGGTCGCCATCTTTCAATGGGCAGTAATTAACCGATCTTTGGGCACAATACGAACTACAAGTGGGATTAACGTAATGATCTAAGTATCGATCATCTAAAGGAGACAAATTAGAAAAAGACACACGAATGTTTTAAATATAAATAAGTATTTTATCAAAAAAGTTGCCGAAATTATATCAAGTGACAAAGAAAAAGACATATGATATGCCAAAACGCAATGTGGGCTTGTTATAATAACCTAAATCAAATTTAGGAAACAAGCAATGATGGCAATCACATGCCCCAAATGTCCATAAATTGACACGCGTAATACGGGAGACCATATTAGAAATGATCCAGCACAAACGCCATGTCAAAGCATGACAGTGAAGCATAGCTTATCCTATAATATGTGCTAGAGTGACGTGCGTGTTGATAGAGTAGCTGGAAACGATACTGAGTAAAGAGCCAATAATAGACCTATAATTCAATCTACATGGCAATCTTAAACAGTATACTGCGTCACATCACGGCAGCATCAAAGGCATCAAATAAACCCCATGACCAGGATCAGGAATTAAAAAGGAAAAGAAAAGAAGAGAGAAAATAAAAGGAAAGAGAGGGAATGTATGTACAGCAAGGAAATAAAAATAAAAATAAATATAAATAAAATCATTCTTCGACAAATGAGTTAAAGATACTAACGCAAAATAATATACATCTTTACTACATTATCATACACATGTCAGTCGACTTTCTGGTAAATATTACTAAGGGACACCAGAGGGGCCCCGTCTTGGATACTTGTGAACAGTTTGTTGATTTTCTTCCAAGTGCTAAAAAGTGAGATTTGAACCAGAGTATAATCGAACAGAATGTTAGTTATGTCTGACTAATCAACGAGCCTTCGAGTGAGAAAAATTAGAAAGCAGGATCCTGCATGAAGAGAGAGGCAGACTTTGAATTGACCTTGAATGTTGTATGACAGAATATAAAGAAGAAAAACATCGGCCTGCCAAAATATTCGGGCTGGGCTGTTCCCATTGGGTGCAGGGTCACGACTGATTTGCATATGGCTGTGTCCAAACTGGAATTGCACAGTGAGCAAAAAAACTATGGATTTAGGCCGAGATCGCTGTACTGGGGTGAATGTATGACACTGTTCTGCAATTTTTCCATCAATAGTTCTTTTTGCATTTGTCATCCCGAGTGGGACGGGTATGCTCAGACGTGAGTCCCGTGCTCTCCATGCCACTGGAATCAAGCTATCCTGGCTGAAGAGGGGCGAAACCCCAAAACCGGTCCTAGGATGCTTTTTTCCAGTCCAGGGAGGACCTGTCCTGGCAGGTTGGGCTGGACTGTTCCCATTGGGCACAGGGTCAAGACTGATTTGCATATGGCTGGGTCCAAACTGGAATGGCATGGTGAGCAAAAAAACGATGGATTTAGGCCCAGATCTCGTACTGGGGTGAATGTATGACATTGTTCTGCATTCTGTCCATCAATTGTTCTTTTTGTATTTGCCAAAATGTTCTGGCAAAAATATGGAGTACCAGAAAATCACGAAATAAACTGCATATAGATTTGCTATTCTTAGCTCACATTTATATACCTTGAAGATATATTTCCTCAAGCAACATCAATTAATTGAGAAAAGCACATTTATACTTGTCTGCAGATACTTACCTTCACAATACTCTGACAGCGAACATTTTTGCCACAAGATTTTGGCAGGTCGATATAGGAGCCTCGAATCTGGTATGAAATCACCATGGACCCTTACTCGAGGCAGGACCTAAACATCAGCACTTCAGATGACTCCTGAAAGCTAATCTTTCGTTCTGGCCGTCGGCTGAGGGGCAACGACATACCAGGTATTAGAACATTGGAATGTTGGGAGCTCCATTGAAAACAATGGAGTGCTCCGGGCTTATAATGGCTGGTATAAGCCCGGAGCACCAACATTCCAATGTGTCTTTGTTCACAGCTCTGGCTGTGAACAAAGACTTCAGGGAGCCTGAGGGGATTTGAATCCCCTTGCGCTCCCTGAAGGCTTTGTTTTGTTAGAACATTCTGCCCTCTAGTGGCAGAATGTTCTAATAGCCTTATAGCCCTTCGTAGCAGGGCTATACCGGCTTTTAAAGTCCCTCTGCTTTGTTAAAGTCCCTCGCCTTCGGCTCGGGCCTTTAACGCTGCAGCGGGCCTTTAACAGCCGGTATAGCCCGCTACGGCGGGCTATAAGGCTATAGTAAACAATGACTATCAGATAGAGCTCAGGCCCTGCAACTTGTTGGACGCTTAACTACCCGCAGACCACTGCTCACAAACAGTGAGCAGTCGAGCACTCCATGCTAGCTGGAAGGAAACTTGAAGCGTTTTATAGAACTCCGAATTCAATGAACTAGCGATTCTGGGTCAACCAGCGTTATTGCATTCTCTTAACACATAGGAAGATGCATTGTTGCATTTTCTAAACATATAAAGAATGTTCTGGTTTCAGTGTTCTTAAGCAACCTCTCAAAACACAGTTTATCAGGCAGGTACAACAAAAGCAAAATCCGATTCATGTGACCTTCCTCTTTGTCTGCAAATATGTGCGGACACAGTAAAAACTAAAAACAGAATCTGTACTGCAGCAATGCCTGTGTTAGATTAATGAATTATACACACGGCTCATTTATCACATGCTGATACCCTTCTGCTGGTACAGACAAATCTTACTAATAAGGGGCAAGAAGCCACAGCAGCACGGAAAGACATTTATCAATCTACTCTGCATGGACTTAGCAGTAGGATCGAGAACTGCCGAGATGGCAGTTCAGCCTTTGGAACATTTAGGCGGGTTGAAATCCAAAAACAAGTGGGTATAAAGGCCGATGTACATGCTTCGATCTTCCTCGCATCTTAACGCTTTATGTTTTGCACATTATAAATTGTATTTCTTCCATAGTAATTAGGTCTCTTGGTTTTATGTTACTTTTTAAAATTTCTGTCTAAATTCATACATATTTGTTTGTTCTTATTATCCTGTTGTTATTATCCAAAAAAGGTGTCCTGTGAAAGAATTAAGGGCCATATTATCAAGCCAGGCGATAAAGTTATCGCCGCTTTAGCGGCAGAAAACTGCCGCTAAAACGGCGATAATGGGCTTGATAAAATGCTCTATGGAATTCCAATTGAAGCCCATGTTAGCTGTGAAGGACGTCTAACACGGGCTTCAATTGGAATTCCATAGATCATATTATCAAGCCCATTATCGCCGTTTTAGCGGCAGTTTTCTGCCGCTAAAGCGGCGATAATTTTATCGCCTGGCTTGATAATATGCCCCAATGTTGCAACTGATATGTTTTAATACGCAGTTAACTGACAGATGAAAACTTATACTTTTATCTATGTAGGTATTAAGGGGCATATCAACAAGGGCTTTATCTCTGCTTTTTTAGCTTTAAAAGCCAAAAAAGGAGAGATAAAACTAGCGCCCTATCAACAACAGGGTGCTAACAAGCAAATTTGCATGTTAGCACCCTTTTACTCTACGCTTCCCCTTGCATCTCTAATGAGATGCAAAGGGGGCGTTCCAGAGTAAAATAATAGGAGAAATGTCGCTAAGCGACATTTCTCCTATTATCAAGAATGTCGCTAACCATGTTAGAGACAAAAAAAGCAGCGCTAACCGCGGTTAACGCTGCTTTTTTACGTCTGGTATTTTTCTGACTTAGCCATGATATCCTATGGAAGGAGGATATCATGGCTAAGTTTGCCTGTCCCTATCAACAAGCTAACGTGAGATTATCGCTGGGTTTCCAGCGATAATCTCACGTTAGCCTGTTAGCGTGACAATTTTTATCGCTATTGAGATAAGCGTTGCTAATAGCACGCTATCTCAGCGATAAAAATTCACGCTAGCCGGCGATAATTATCCTAGCGCTAAGTGCGCTTAGAGATAATTATCGCCGGTTGTTGTTGATATGCCCCTAAGGGGCATATTAACAAGTCAGACGATAAAATTATCGCCGCTTTAGCGGCAGAAAACTGCCGCTAAAACGGCGATAATGGGCTTGATAATATGCTCTATGGAATTCCAATTGAAGCCCATGTTAGACTCCTTCACATTTAACATGGGTTTCAATTGGAATTCTCAAGGGCATATTATCAAGCCCATTATCGCCGTTTTAGCGGCAGTTTTCTGACGCTAAAGCGGCGATACTTTTATCGCCTGGCTTGTTAATATGCCCCCTAGTGACCTTAGTCACCAGATACAACAGAAAAATACGCTAGTTTGCAAAGCTTTGCATTGTAATGGAAATACACGCCACATCTGCAGCTGTTTATGCTTCATTAGAACATCTCATCCCTTTCTTCATATCACATGATATTAATATGCGCAGGTATTGGTCTGGCAGTGACAAGTAACAGTTTGGAGGGGAATTGAAAAAATACTTCTTTTACTCTTTTTCGCATTTTTAAAAATAAATTCAGGCACATTCTTTCCACTGTGTTTAGTTTTTATCCGTTAAAATCAGTAAAAATTCAAACCTGGGAGCGCTGATTATAATGGAATGAAAAATCAACTCCGTTTTTCTATCTGCCCTATTAACTCTGTAAATCCTTTTTTGCATGTTCATGCTGCATTCTGACAGCTCTGAGCCTGGTGTAAACGCTCCTTATTAAGAAGCTATGGAGATGCACTAGAAATAAATACGCCTCAACTCGCTGTCACTGTCTAGAGAATTGGGGGAGTGAGCAGCATTAAGCATCAGGATGCCAAGTTTTCAAATGATTTTGATTGTGCTGTTTTACATTAATTTCCTGTCTGATGGCAAAAGCTTTTTCTCTCTATCTGTGCACTGGGCCCCAAGAAATGTCTTTTTTTCCCTTCACTTGGTCCTCCGATGGATCTTGGTCATCACATTGAGGAGTGAAAGAAAAGGGGGGGCCAATCGGCCCCCACGCAGGCATGGCGGGGCCCGGCCCCTCCCATATCCCGTCCCCTTCGTGGTGGCTGTTCCCGCCCCCCCCTTGCCCCGGAAGTAGTTGTGTGCTTCCGGGCCGGGGGGGCGGGGCCGCGATCACGAAGGGGTTAAGAGCCTGGGGGGCGCGGGAGGCGGCCTCTTTGTGCCCGCGCTCCCCAGGCTCGCTCCTCGCCCCACCGTGGGGCTCTTTATTTTCCCCACCCTCCATCCCCTTGGTTAGCGAATTGGGTGATGACAATGGTAGGTATACTGTTTAATGTTGTCGCTTGATCATAAGAATGGCACGATTGCTGCCTCGGGCGTTCCCCCGCTCACAGGTGGGATAGGCAGGTATATATGCTTGGTGCTTCGCTGGGTGTTAACTTATTCTCTCCTTAGGCCTGGTTTCCCGTCTACAGGAGAATGTGCAGATGTAAGTGTGGTGTGCTTTGCTGTGGTTTTTTAACTAATTCTCTCCTTAGGCCTTTTTTCCCGTTTTACAGGAAATGGAGTTCAGAGCGCACGGGGTGAAACGTGCCCTGGGTTGCGCATGCGCATCTCGAACGTGAGAGCGTAGCTGTAAGGGATCTGACACCGGTTAGCGACCTTGCCGTCCGAC
The DNA here is from genome assembly GCF_964204655.1 of Triturus cristatus. Taxonomy (NCBI): domain Eukaryota; kingdom Metazoa; phylum Chordata; class Amphibia; order Caudata; family Salamandridae; genus Triturus; species Triturus cristatus. The sequence goes on along the minus strand of NC_140588.1, from coordinate 624,463,974 downwards.
TTAATTATTAGAGTGCTTAATTTTCAGGATGTTTAGATTCGGTTAGGAAACACGCTGTACTAGATATTTGTTAAGGTTAGCCCATCTTACAATGTCAAAAATGGATGTAATCTAATGTTCTGAAATGTGCATTCTAAAATTGTCAAAATGTTTATTTTAAAAAATTTTCATTTTATTTTCATATTTTAATAAATACGGCCAGGGGTCCCTTGACCCCTGCCTTCCAAAGACCCATGTGTTGACCTGCTGAATTAAGTAATGCAATTTGTGTAGTAAGGAGGGGGGTGGCCGGTAGTCCCAGACCATGGGACCCTAGGGTGTCAATGTTGGCTACCTGAAGGCGGACCAGAAATTAGTAAGCAACCTATGCATTTGTAATCAGGCACAAATAGATTACCCTTAGTACCATTCTGTAAATATACAGAATGGTGACAGGAAATACAAATCTCCTAAAGAAATTTAAATGAGCCAAGATCACACAGACTAAGAGCTCGGCTGCTGCAATATAGAACAGCAACAGTAGAACCTGATGTTCTGTAAACAATTTATGACTATCTCTGCTGTACATTACAAACTTATATCCTAACACCGTCCCTGAGGAAAGAAGAGTTTGGAAACTTAGTCACTTAAAGATTATTTTTTTTTTAAATAATGTAGTTAATATCATTATGCATCAAACATATCATTAGGAAATTAGTTGATGAATTTAAATACATCAATTACAGGTGTGGTGTAACACTATACATTAATGCAGAAACTATAAAGGTAAAGTTCTTAAATTCCCAAGTCATGAATAAATCAAGCAAGAGTCACTAAACCAAGTTCATAAGGGAATCTGGATAGAAGGCAGTTTTGGGATATAGTTTGTCCAGGAGTCCAAAAGAAGTCTGCAAGGCAGGAGATTCCTTCCTTTTTCAGAATGAGTCCGTACATTCTCAGCAGTCTCTAGCGAGTCAGCCAGCAAGCCAACCAGCTCAAAATCAGCAAAGGGGAAAGACTAGACCAGCGAGCAAGCCAGTCGGCCAGAAAGAAGCAAAGGAACAAGGGACAAAAGAGCAAAAGGCCAAAAAGGCTCTCCTCAGTGCATTCAAATAATATGGTTCATCACTCCGGATGTAACTTCCACGGTGAAACACTGTGACCATCAAACATCCATATGGTAATCTTCTGATTACAAAGTGCAAATGTGGTAAAATGTAGGCATTCTCCCATCTCGGGCACACGGTTAAAACACAAGAGACTATTCATTATCCTATCTTTCTTGTGCGCTTGTCACAAATGTCTGGTTCTCATAGAGGTATCAATGATTTTAGTACATATCCACTCTCTCAATGTCTCATGAAAAAGAACACAAAGTTTTACATGAATGGTAGCTAGAGCAATATACTTCTCATCAACCTCATGAGAAAGTGCAGGTCTGAGAACCAAGTCAAGTTAATTTCATATTAAAAGCAGTATAATAGGATTTATTATACAGTTCATAAAAAAGAAGTAATTTCTTTAGTCCAATTGTCTATTCAGTTTAAACGTGATAGATTTTCATAAAAGGCTTGTTAAATAGGAAATACCGCCTGCTGCTATATTATTTGTTTTTAAAACACGGCCATGTAGCCTACATGCATACATTGATGGATCAAGATCGTTTTAGGAAATCTAAGGCCACTCTTACAAAAGGAACATTTTTGGAAAGTTTCAACTTGTTAACCGAACGCATGGTTGAATTGCACCAGCTTTTCAAAGTTCAAGAGTGTACTTCAAAGGGACTGGAGAAATAGTGGTAAGCATTCTCACATTTGAATTCACCATATAAATCAGTTTAGCTGTAAGTAATCTTAGTAATGTTTCATAACTATATTTCACACATTTATTATTCTTAATTATTATATTTCAAAAGATTCAATTTAGTGAGTAAATGTACAGAATATTTAGCATGATCGAAACCTTTGCGAAAATCAACTGTTAGATATTTGAGTAAAGTATTATATTATCTCATTGAATTCTAAAGTTTAAGCACCCTTTTACGATGCATGAATTTCATTTTCTCATAATCATTGACATTTCTAAAACAGTGTTCAAGGTTCACATTCAGTTTATATGTCCATTGTTAGTCTCATGGTGTGTTTAAATGTCGTGTAAAGGGTGAACAGTTTTTGCATTGCATCAAAATCAATCAGATGATGGTGTCTACAGGAAGATGCGCCCTAAATGTAAACCTTCAATTATTTTTCCAATATTTAGGAAGGCTGCACTTCTTGACTCCAGAAAGAGATGTTTTTCAAGTGTTTATGCTCGAATACCATTCTATCGCTGATTATTAGAGAAACAAACAAAAACATATCGGTGTTCCATTGAGTTTTAAAGTAGTTTGCAGAGTTACCTGGTGCCAGGATCACAAAGCATTGAACAACACATCACCTACGCCTCATACACCCAGACCGGCCGCTGCAATGGCTGGAACTGGTGGTAGCCCGGGATTATGCCTTGAGGGGGCTGTGGAATGGATCCGACAGGGAGTGACTCGCATAGGGGATCTCTACAGAGACGGAGTACTTCTCCTCTTTGAAGATCTAGCAGCGACTTTTGAGCTACAGAGGGGCCAATTCTTATTGCACCAGGAAGTAGTAGTGACACTGCAAGACCATAGGGGGACAGGGCCTGCTGAACTCGCTACTCAGTAATGCTGCCAGGTACTAAAACACTACGACTGGTTGCACCAAGGCAGTTACGTGCCTGTATCCGCTTTGTGGATGAAATCATTATACTATTGGTGAGCGGTGACAGAAATGGGAAGGGAACTTAACACTTCCAATCACGGATGCAGAATGGTCCTTAATCCTTGCCAGCACCTATACAGTATCTATAAATGCCAGATTCAAATTCATCAATTTCTATTTCTTGCACATGGCCTACCTCACCCCATGTAATATCAATACATTTTACCGAATGGCCAAGGTGGCTTGTCCCAGATGAGGTGAGGATGGTGCTGAATTGCTCCATATGGTATGAGGCTACCCCCCTCTGACTGAATTTTGGGAGGAGGGGATACACTGCATTAATGAAGTTAGCCAACGGGCAATCCCCTGTACTCCTACGGCCTGTTTGTTCAGGGGGTTTCCGCAACCCTAATACATTTAAAACTACTACTAGGTTTGTGGACCTGGCACTGATTCTCGTGAAGTGGGAAATAAACATGCATTGGAAGGTCACTAGAGGCCCTGTCTGTCCAAACAGAAGGGCGACCTCTTTAAATGGGCAGGATTGGAAGGCGTGGTATCACTTTGAGATGTGAGGAAAGGACGCTGATCGATTGGCAGGCCCCAAGCTTGGGATCACCTATTAGATTGGTCTAAGGAACCTGAGCCAGACACCCAGACTGCTCCCCCTTTCTGGTGGACAAATTGGATGGGGAACATGATTAAGGCTACTCAATTCCCGAGTGGTGCATATTCTGTGAGCATTGGCTTTAAGAGGAGGAATGAACAAACACTGTGTGTGTGTATGTGATAATGCAGACTGTGAGATAACAATGGCATAGAAAGGGGCTTGATGAGGTAAGGGTGGAGGGAGGTTCACCTATAACAGGGAAGGGCTCAGTATTTTAATGCACTATGTACATTTCTTTAACATTTTATGGTTTTGTACCTGCAGTTTCACTGTGATTAATGTACGGCATGTATGGACATGAATATTCTTATTGTATTGAGCCCGGGATTGCATTGTTTGGATTGATAGCAATAATAATGTTGTTTAAAAAAGCTACTCTTGATACACATAAGCTTTCCGAGTACCTTTTCCTGTCACGAAGGAATAGAATAAAAGGAGACCTGTGCCAACAGCAGAGTCGTTACCTTCACCATGTGTTTCCTAGTCCCATCCTATCTTAATTGAGCTTTTTACTTGGTTACTGGGAATGGTGCCTAACAATGAGAACTGATATGTAGGAAAGGAGGTTTAAAAGGGGTGAATTCTAAGCAATAATTGTTCCATTGTTAACAGGGCTAATTTATTCTGCAGGCCTTGTTCCTAGCAAATATTATCATTGCATCACCCTTTGAAACCCAGGCGAAGAGCTATGCATGGGGAGGCATCTTGAAATAGGAATCATTTTCTGCCCATGGTTTCCATAGCTAAGAACAATAGAAAGACAACTCAATCTTGACATACTACTTCTACTATATAAGCTCCAAAGGACAACACCACAATAAGAGACAGATGAATCTCATACTTAAAAATATAAAGCAGCCTTCTTTAAGTTGCAATCTGCCAAAGAGCTAGAGTCTTCTATGATGATGTTTGTGACGTGGAAAGGAATTTAAAGCGTTCATCGTATATTATAAAATCAGTCTCTCCTTTTCATGTATTGAAAATTAAAGCTCCATTACCAGTGCCCATGACTGGTACCCTGGGAACATACCAGACCTGGTCATTCTACCTTTACTGGTGTCTTCAGGCCTGGAACCACAAGGTCTGCTAACTCCAGATCCGATAATGGGACCACAGCCCTTAAAATATCCCACACACAATTACCACCTGCTCCAAGAAAGTCATAAATGTGTGCAGATTTGGACTCAGTATTCCCCAGTCTGGCTTTTGTAAACCCGAGATTTAGATTCAGGGATATCATCTAACATTAGAGATTCCATCCCTCCGCTATCACCACACCAAAATCAAGCAACCTAGCAATGGGAACACAAATCCTTTGTGGACTGCTTCTATTAAATCAGTCCCTGGAACACTTCCGTGGTGCAAAAAGCAACCACTTGGCAGCTGCACCCTAGTGAAACAGTTGGAAGATGAACTCAGGCAAAAATATGACTTGTAGGAGGTTAATGGTAAACATGTCCTTTTCATGATTAGTCACTAAATGCTAATTTCACTGCTGCAGAGCCGGCTGTTCCATAGAGAACAAGCATTTGCAATGCATTCGGTCTCACCTTTGAGACCTTATATGTATTTAGCTATGCAGCACATTAGCCTGGGTGCTGAAACATCTACTGTTCTTTAACATTAAGGGAAAGTAAGCACCAAACTGCGTAACACGCCAGGTATGGGAACACATGGAGAGAAATATTGCCTTGCAGCGGGAAATGGTATAGTCCAAAGGTCTGTTTTTAATATGAAAGCAGGGCTTTCGTTGGGTATATCACTGAAAATATAAGATTTGAAAAAAATATTATTGTCTACGGGTGCTCGTGAAAGACAATTTCTATGGACTGGAATCTAGAGAATGCTAAAGTGATTCTGGTATTTTCTAACCTCTGCTGGTCGTTTTCTATCAAGAGAGTTAAATAGAGGCAGTTGCCAGAAAAATAAAAAAAGAAAGTCCCTCAGCAGAAAGCAATTCTGGTATCTTACTGACCTCTGCTGGTCATTTTCTATCAAGACAGTTAAATAGAGGCAGTTGAACAGAAAAGAAAGTCCCTAAGCGGAAGCAGACAAGTCTTAGGGCTGATCTCCACAAAGTACATACACAAATAAGAATATACTAAAGTATATATACAAAAGTATATACTTAAGTATATACAAGAGGTCTCGAATGCTGGACCTAAAAACTGGGATGCACTATTACATCTACTAATGTAATCTTCAGCTTGGAACACCCAGAAATGTCAATATGGACACTTTGTAATAGTTATCAAAAGCCCAATTCTCTAGCAAATTTCAACTCTTAATAAATATTATGCAAAAGGTACTTTTAGACAGTTAACCTTTCCCTGCCAAAAGTCTCTTGGGGATAATCTGCATTATCCTGGACCCGGTGACTAGAGGCGCTCTAGGTTTCAAACGGGTGCCGAGCAGCGAGGGCGGTGTGCCATATTGCTCCCACCCCCCACCCGGGATCCTTGAGGCTTCAAACGGATTGCCTCTGAAATAAACTCGTTTCTCTCCACCATTTTACTTTTTGGCGGATTTCTCACTATAAATATTTTTCACACAGTAGTCCTCGGAAGGGTGAACCTTAGCGCGCTCATACCTCCGGGACTCCGCACCTCCACTCTGGTCCTGACGAAAGCCTGCTGAACATGCAATTAGGCAGAAACATGTTGACCTCCACGGAGTGAAACAGGTCTTTTATTTTTTTGACCTTCACTCCCCCGTTTTAATTTTCCCAATTAGCAAAACTAATACATTTTACTTTTTGACTCAATTGGAAATTTTAAATTCACTGTCACCTCACACGAACCCCGCTCCGCAGTAACCTGGCGTTGCAGCACACTGGGATGACATTCGGTCATACCCAGTGGAGCCCGATGATGAAGCATGTCACCAACCAGGTTGGCGAGTGAGGGCTTTATACATAACGGGTTGCATACATAACGGGTATTGCCTGTAGAGGTCTACGTCTTTCTCAACAACATAAAGGTTTGTTCTGAACCTGTGGACCAATGCTCCTTTGATACATAGTGCTTTGTCTACATTACACTGACTTTGTTGTTTTTGGATAATCTGCATTAGCCTTTAGCTGCAGCCCTCTTTGTTCTCAAGCCTTGAACAAGATGTGAAAACTGCCCAAGAGCAGAAACAAAGGCCTGGATGTGAGGAGGTGTTTTCTGTTCCTTTGGCAAGATGTCCATTTAGGCGACATTGGCAACGTAATGTACTTCAAAGGGGACTACCCTGTCACAAACAGATGTCAGATGGCACCTGGAGAGGCCTCTCCTTCTTTCCCCTTGTCAGCGGGGCTACAATACCAGCAGGGAGGGTGCTTTCCCCAGAGCTGATTTGAAAGGACCACAGAGTTGTAGTTGCGCTTTTCCATGACCATGCTTCTGGGGGGGCTGGTCACACATGCTCTAAACAAAGGAAAATGGTTTTACCATTTTGGGTTTAAGCAGAGAGGTTGTTTTCAGTAGGGCACAAAGGGAATGTTGTAAATGTGGGTAGGGTAATGTAGGAAATTAGGTTACTAGTTTACGGGATTGAAACCCTGATCAAGCAGAAATCTCTATCAGGATGAGACACAAGCAAACCAAAATTAACCTGTGCTCAACGCTCTGGTAGTTTAACACAAAGCAGTCAGGCTTAACTTAAAGGCAACATGTAAAGCATTTATGTAGCACTTCAAGCAGTGAAATCCAATTTAAAAATAACCCCCAACTTAGAAAAATAGAGTAAAATGAAATAAATGATTTGAGACAAAAATGACAAAAATGCAACCAGTAGACTGGAAATATATGATTTTAAAGATTTAAGTGAAAATAATGCTTAGAAGCACAAAGTGCCAACTGTAGTTATATGGTCACGCCAGGGCAGAGCGAAGTCACAAGTTCAGGCCAAGTGCAATGGAGTTTGGGCTAGATACAGGGAGGGAATAAGTGAGGCACACTGAACAAAGTATTTTGAATTCTGGTTTATGACGCATTGTACGATCAAGTGTCGAGGTTTGTCATGTACCAGCAGTTCTGAGGAAGCTTCAGGGCTGTGATGTGGATTCCTGCATCACTGTCAAAGATACCGTCAACTAGGGACATGCGATGTAAAGTCCTGTGTTGAAGATGTGTCATGATGGGTTCCAAGGTCCGGCATTGGTGATACCTCAAGCTGCAGCAGTTCCGAAGCGGACCTGTGAGGAGATGTACTGTGCTGCATCGGCTCTGCCCAAAGGACCACACCTCGGCTGGCAGAGCGCTTTTAGGCCCACTTCCATGGGCCGAGGACTGAGTGGCAGCACTTGGAGGGTAGAACTCACTTACAAGTAAATTAAATTTGCCAATTGAGCGCAAGACAATTTTACCATGTTTAAAGGAGAGAGTATGTTATCCTTAGGGTGGTCTTTCCCTCAACCGTTTGCTTTTTACCATACATTTTTGATGATTCCTGTTGTTGGCATTAGCACTCTGAGCACCTTACCACTGCTAGCTAATGCTAAAGTGCATGTGCTTCTCCCCTAAACAAGATGACATTGGTGTATACCTGATTGGCATATTTGTTGTACTGGCAAGTCCCTTGTAAAGTGGTATACCATGTAGCCAGGGCCTGTACTTCAAATGCTACTTATGTGCCTGCAGAACTCATTGTGCCACTCACACAAGTAGCCCTTTAAACCTGTCTGAGGCCTGCCACTACAGTGCCTGTGTGTGTAGTTTCCTGCCACTTCAACTTGGCATTTAAAACTACTTGTCAAGCCTTAAACTCCCCTTTTGTCACATATAAGTCACCCCTAAGAATGACCCTAAGTAACTCTAAGGGCAGGGTGCTGTGTAAATAAAAGGTAGGACATATACCTTTTTTTGTTTTGCAAGTCCTGGTAGTGGCAAACAACCTATTTTGTTTTTCACTACTATGAGGCCTACTGCTCTCATAGCCAGTATTGAGAATTGCTTTATACACTTTTAAGCTGTAATTCCTGATCACAGTGGAGTAGATATTTCATGCTTAATATCTTTGGAATGGTAATGATGAATCCACCTTACTGGTGTAGTGGGGTTTAACATTATTGTTTTAGAAATGCCACATTTAGAAAGTACTTACTGTTCTTTGTGCCTGATAGCCTGTCTACAAAACACATCTGGGGTGGGTGAAAGCTACACTCGGTGCATTCTCTCTAGACAGCCACAAAAACAGGAAGGGCTGGGTGTGACAGTGAACTCAATCTGCATCTAGCTGCATTCTAAAAGCATTCCTGGGCAGGAAGGGGGAGAGATGGCTCAATTTAACATCTGAAAAATAGTGTCCTGTCCTCACACAAATCACTGATTTACCCACAATGGTTAGCCGGGCAGACAGGACTGGGTAGAAAGGGTTCCTTGTGCACTTCAGAAAGTTCCTTTGAATTCACACCCTAGAACAAGGGCACTTTTGGGCAAAAGTACCGGGTCTCTGACCCCCTAAAATTAGACACAAAGATTTCCTACAGTTCTGCTGGTGGTGCTGGACTCTGCCTTCTGTGAGTCCTACCATTGCCTGAGGTGCCCTCTCCAAGCCCTGGGCCTCCTAAGTGGGTTCTGCAGCTGTTTTCATCAAAAACAGACACATTGCATTGACTGCATGAGAAATTCTGCCGAATCGCCCTTCGATGCCGACTCCTGCCAACAGCAGTTCCCCAGCCGGTGCAGCTTGACGATAACGTATTGCCTTCACTTCAGTGAAGCTTGACGACGACACAGTGGTCCGACTGTATGAAAAAGACTGATGCATTGAGCCCTCAGCGTTGGCACTTTGCTCCATCCAAGGTACTTTCTCAACGGGCCCTGCATCGTTCCTGTAGCTGTCCTGCCTCCTTCACAGTTGGCCTGAACTTTGGATTTCCACTGGTCCCTCATGGCCTTCTTGAAAGACCACACTCAAACCATCTCTCTGAAGTCTTCTAAATCTTGTACCATGCCAGTCAGAAAAGGGGTACCACAGGAGTCCACATTAAGCCCATTATTTAACATTTATGTTGCACCATCGGCACAAATCAGCCAGGCATGTGGTTTCGCGACAACATCTTACGCCAATGACAAACAGTTAGTCATCTCCTTTGGTCCTGATTTTGAAGGTGTGAAAGCCTGCTTCTCTGACTGTATGAGAAGGATAGCTTTCTGGATGTTCAATAACTGCCTACAATTTAATGGAGAAAAGACCAAAATACTTTAATTCGGGAAAGCCAAATATCACTTGAAGTCGGACTGGTTGCCATCCGAAACTGGGACTTGCCCCATTCCCAAAACAAGTAGTCAAAACCCTTGGTGTTTAGCTGGATACTTCATTGTCCATGAAAGAACATGTTTCAACCCTCTGTGGATCTTGTTTTGCCATCATGCGATTATTGAAAAAATATGGAAATTGCAGGTGGTGCAGAATACTGCAACCAGACTTATGTGCAATCTCTCATCTGGTTCTCCCTCTGCTCCAATATTACACTCTCTGCGGTGGCTACCTATCAGGCAAAGGCTTATCTATAAGATGTGCTGTCTTACCTATAAAACCTTGAATTGCAATGCCCCAACATACCTCAGATACTATCACTCGACCAGATTGCTCACATCCACAGACAAAGCCCTACGTAAAATTCCATGGCTCAGTTACCTCCAGATTTGATGGGAGGTCTTTCTCCTTTCTAGCCCCTTTGTACTGGAATAAACTTCCCCAACCAATTTGTGTGCGTACTGAGCTGGGAAAGGTTAAAAAACGTATAAAAACATGGCCGCTTTATTTAGTTTTGCTAGTCTAATACTTCAAGTGAAGCGCTGAGATATTCCTCCAGGGATGATTCGCCATGCTATACAAAGTGATGGAGAAGTGTAGCTCACTGGTTAGAGGAGGCATACCCTGAAGCAGAGATCAGGCCCGGGACCTGGGTTCGATTCCCGACGCGGCAGGGTCCAGAACCCAATTGTCCACGGACTCGATAATTCTCGCTTCGGTGCCCACTCTAAGCACGAGTTCACACTATGCAGCTCTGGGCAACAAGCCTGCTTAATCTCCACAACGGCCCCCCGCGGCGGGATGCCTGGCTTTCACCTTGGGGATGCCCAGTACGGGTTATCTTACAGGGAAAAACCAGGACGGGTTCCCAATGCAAGCGCCAAGATGCCCGTAGGGTGATAGTTGCGCTCTATAAGTATCCCAATCAATCAATCAATAACATAACATAACAAGTAACCTTTTGACCGCTAGTGACTTCTAAGCACCATTTTTTGGTTTAGTCTTTAAAAATGAATATCTCGACTTCTACTGATCTGGTCTCATATTGCTCTGGTAAATATTCTCTATTTTTCTAAAACTATGTGGAGTCTTTTAGTGGTGTATTCATTGAGTTACTGTGTGTGTGTGTGTGTGAGTGGGCATGTATAACCCACACTGTGGGAACCGATTCGGCCCTCATAGCGCGGATTAACCTTGACAGAACCAGACTAACACTATCTTTGTGAGGACCGGTGTGTTATGAGGACAGGTCCCCGTAGTGTGTTCAGGTACTTTTGAGCGTGGAGTTAAAATAGTAATTACACACTTCATTACGGTCAAAAGACGGTCCTCATATTGATGTATAAACATTACTGTGTGTGTGTTTTTGTGTGTGTGTGTATGTGTGTGTGCTGCACTAATACTTTACACATTTCCTTTGTAGATACGCCTAACTACTCTGTACCAAGCTACCAGTGGGTGAGCACAGGTTATTTTATTGTGTATATAGCTTACCCCTACTAGAGTGGTAGTTCCTGCCTGGCATGAGTGCATTCCTCAGCCAACCAGGAATCCCACTTCTAGCAGAGAACAAGCACTTTAGCACAAGTTAGCAGTGGTAAAGTGTGCAGGGTCCTAAATCAAGCAAAAAAGAAATCAGCAAAAACAGGTGGAAGAAAGGCAAAACGTTGGGGGGAAAACAATGCCAATGATATCAGGTCGAATAGGTAACCACTAGGAAATTTTTCCCCACTTGTTAGGGAAGAGCCAAGAGTCACCCCCACCCACAAGCTGGTGCCAGCATGAATGTGGCATCTCCACTGCCCTCCTCAAAAACACTACTGGTCCTGAGGAAGCTCAGAAGAAAATTGCTGTCTGAGACCTGAGAAGAGCCCTGACAAACTGGACCTGCTCCCTCTTGTACCCTGGGCAAAGAAGTGGATTCCAAGGGATATAAGGCTGACTTCCTGTTCAAAGTACAGGGACACAGCAAGCTATAAGATGCTTTTCATGAATATTTTGAGCTGATCAGTTACAACTGGACCTGCCATGGACTCCGCTTATGGCCTCTACTGTTCCTGAGGTCATGGAACCGTGGCTGTGTCCAGCTGGACTTCTCCCATCCATGGGGCTTAGGAACCTTTTGTCTCCAAAGACTAGTGATGAACTGGGACAAGTCTGCCAAGCTGATCCGATTGGGGTGCGCTGCCACTGGAATAAAGAATAAGGTTTCTCCCGTATTGAGCTCCTTCACAGCAGCAAGTCCATTTCAGTGTGACCTCACAAAAAGGCATTCAGCCTCATTCAGCCTTGCCCCGCTGAATGAATCCGAGCTTCAAACAAGTGTCTAAGTGAGAATGAAGAAATCTTGACCGGGCATAGGTGTTAAAAGTACAAGTTCGGAGAAGGACCTTAATTTGGCTTTCAATTTAAATTTCTCTTGCTCAGATCTTTACTGCCAAAAACCAATGGCTTCACTGGGACCTCATCTGATGTAAATCTGATTTGTGGATCCTTTTTTGGCTACAGAGTGCTACCTTGACCCACTGAAGATTATGGACTTCAATTTTTGAGACTAAGTCTAAAGGTAAGACTTCAAACAGGGTCCAACCTGGTTTCTGTAAGCGACCAACATCAGTCAGCCTCAAATCGGGCCTAGGTCCTGGTCTACCCATACCAGTTGATCACGGTTGGCTCCTAATGCTGTTTGGTGCTAATTTTATTGAAAGATTTAAAACGTCATATCGCACTTTCCATTTCTTGGATATTTGTTGTTTGGTATCATTTAATTTATATACATTTACTCTACTTTTCTAAATTATTTTGGGATTTTTCTTTTATGGTGTTTTGACATTATTGCTCCTTTGGTACTGCATGAATACTTTACACATTGCCTCTAAGCTAGGCCTGTTGGCTCTATGCATAGCTTCTAGAGGGTTTAGCTCTGGTTAGTGACTTTAGTGGTTCACCCTGACATGTATTGTGTTGATTACTTAAGGCAGAGGTCTTCAAACTGGGGAGGCCTCCCCCCCTCCCCCCAGGGGGGCCTCAAGTGATCCCAGGGGCGACGCCAGGTTCTGGCCTAAAGAAACATTATGCTGATAACAGGACTTTGTTTTCATCTGAAAAAAACTGAGCAGCAGTAAGCCGCTCTGTAATAGGCCATCACTGACATCTTTTGTCATTTGTATCGTGGCTGGATGAAGGTGTCAGAAGGGAATATTCTTCAAAACTTCCACCTCCATTTCTAATAATCACACTGCGGATACCTTACACATTAGTAAGGCGTGCCTGACCAGATTAGTATGTTTGGCAATCATGTATTTGATTGCATTTTTAAAATGATAACCAAACTTAACAATAATGTTTAAATATGTCTATTACATATTTAAACACTGCCAGTTTAATAGAATAATTTTGAGGGGGGACCCAGTGATTTTTTTTTCCACTGTGGGGGCACCAGATAAAAAAGTTTGAAGACCAATGACTTCAGGTGAGTCATCACCCCCGCCCTTTAACTTATAACCCAATTTCTTACAGTGTGCAGCCATTCCGTGGTGCACACGTGTAACACATGCCATACTTACTGAGAATAGAACTGAACTCCAGGTTTTGGTAGGGAATGATACTTTGGCATAGGTTTCGGTGTACAAATAAGTGGAGGTAAAACACAAAGTTTAGGAATGCATGTTCACCAAATGATAGGGGTAATTTTCACCACCTATGTGTACTCAATATATAGGAGAGAATGCAGTTGGTGAGTTGGACCTTCAGCAGAATAATAATCAGTAATAAAGCTGTCAAGGTCAGTATACTGTCCCAGAGTGAATCCAAGCAGAATAGGTTTGTGGAGGGGGAGAGAACTAGTTCATACCTGAGGAAATCAAATCTACTAGTACCAGAACTTGCAGATTGCACACAGCCAGCAGGATAGACAACAGCAAGCTGGGTAGAAAAAAGCAAGGCCTGTCAGATAGTGTGACAAACACCTGTCATGCCTAGTGGCTCAAATTGCAGAGACAACACCAGATGAGGTCAGATGAAAAGTCACGTTAAATGGCCATCTACTTCCAATGCTGAAAGTCTTCAATGGAAGTGATGGCATTGAAAGCAGATTCATATAATACTAGAATAAAAGTGAATGCCTCAAAAATGCAACATTCAATCAGAAAGAAGGAGAAGAAGTGTGATGTGTGCTGTTTACAAATAAATATAGCAAAAACCAAAGGAAATGATGGACGGAGTATTGAACATTGCAAACACTCACCCCCAGTCAACTGATCTGGGTTTAATCCATCACCGTTCTTTAGCCCACTCTGCCACCCCAGTTCAGACATGGCCATATGCAAATCAGTCTGACCCTGTGCCTCATGGGAACAGTCCAGCCCGAACTGCCAAGCCATGTCTTCCCTGGACCGGAAACAAGCTTCCTAGGACCGGTTTCTGGCATTTCAGCCATCTTCAGCCAGGCTTGCTTGAATCCAGTGGCAAAGTGAGCAAGGGACTCACGTGTGAGCATCCCCTGCCAACTTGTGGCGACCAAAGGAAATGATGGACGGAGTGTTGAACATTGCAAACACTCACCCCCAGTCAACTGATCTGGGTTTAATCCATCACCATTCTTTAGCCCACTCTGCCACCCCAGTTCAGACATGGCCAAATGCAAATCAGTCTGACCCTGTGCCTCATGGGAACAGTCCAGCCCGAACTGCCAAGCCATGTCTTCCCTGGACCGGAAACAAGCTTCCTAGGACCGGTTTCTGGCATTTCAGCCGTCTTCAGCCAGGCTTGCTTGAATCCAGTGGCAAAGTGAGCCAGAGACTCATGTCTGAGCATACCCTGCCAACTTGTGGCGACCAAAGCAAAAACCAAAGGAAATGATGGACGGAGTGTTGAACATTGCAAACACTCACCCCCAGTCAACTGATCTGGGTTTAATCCATCACCGTTCTTTAGCCCACTCTGCCACCCCAGTTCAGACATGGCCATATGCAAATCAGTCTAACCCTGTGCCTCATGGGAACAGTCCAGGCCGAACTGCCAAGCCATGTCGTCCCTGGACCGGAAACAAGCTTCCTAGGACCGGTTTCTGGCATTTCAGCCGTCTTCACAGAGGCTTGCTTGAATCCAGTGGCAAAGTGAGCAAGGGACTCACGTTTGAGCATACCCTATCAACATTCAATCAGAAAGAAGGAGAAGAAGTGTGATGTGTGCTGTTTACAAATAAATATAACCCATTTATTTGGGGCAAATATTTTGTGCTCAAACATCAAATTAAACTACAATTGCACACTAACATCTATTATATTTCCCATATAATGTCACAATTCGTATTTAAATTAATCAAAGACTACAAACAAAGAAGTGTTTATATACATATTTAGCAATCACTAGCCTAGAAGTTTATGAGTAGTTGTAGATTGTTTAATTGTACCGGAGCTATCTATTCTCAAAGGTAATAGATACATAATACAAGTCTACTAATTATAGTTAAATGTCTCATGTTAGAGGATTCAAATCCATTCCTCTGAGGTGCTGAGAATGTTGTTAATGGAATCACATCTAAAAATCAATTTACAATCCAATCTGACTAAGATGGCATTTAGATTTCATTCTTGTGGTGATTTCTTCACAACATCAATTACTTGCCAAAGGATGCCATTATCCCGATTGTTTAATTGTGAGATAATGCTCATTCTTGTGTGGTCACCTGCATTGTTTTCATGAATTTTATTGTCAATTTTTAGATGTATTTAACTCTCCCATAAGGCCATAGTATATTGTGTAGAAACTGAACCAAAGGTCACCCATGGTCACCTGTGGACTGCAGCACGTATTGTGCCATACACTAGAGTGACTAGAAAAACCTGCCTTCAGGCCTACGTAGTCTGGTTGCTACAGTTTAAACCTGCAATGTGATCGTTTGAGCATGTGAAAACGACTTTTTAAATATTATTTAGTCACCCCTAAGTAGGCCTCGCAGCTCACAATATAGGGTGCATAGTATAAAAGTGGGACATGTAGAAAATGAATGTTAATATGTCCCTATGGTAGCGATTGACCTCAAAGCTGGGGAACCGGGTTTGTGTCTAGGCAAGGATGCTCTACATCCTGTGATTCTGGGCAAATCACTTTATCTCCCTGTGCCTAATAAAAAAAAATGAATGTGTCAATCTGTAACAAAACTGGTGCTCATGTAAAGCGCTCTGATACCTGATATCTTCAGGTCTAGTTCGCACTACCTAAAATCTAAAAAAAAAAGCCCTAAAACCTACTTTCACTGTGGTAGGCCTAGCTGTTAAATGTAGACAATCAGAGTACAGATTAAAATAGTGAGCCTACTATTTTTGATTGGCATTGAAATCCAGTTCAATTAAGTCTGATTTTTAATAAATACAACAGCATACCCTAAATAGGGTCAGTCCCCCTAGGCACAACCAAAAACCCTACCAGGGGTTGTTCAACTCTTTGCAACTCAATAAAATGTCATCCAAAGTTTATAATTGTAAATGTTTAATGGATGTATCCAATGTTCATGGAGGAAAAAATATATATGATGTCAGGTTGAACTGGTAACGATGACTCCAAACTAACAGTTGTACATCAAAACCATAATTGTCCTTGTTGTAATTCAAACCCATCCGGATGCATTTCGGGCAATCAGCTCTTCGTCAGGGGAAAATCCTATAATACAAAGAAAACAATGCAAAATAATGGGGAAACCATACTATTCGCGATCCCTGGTTTAAAAACACCACGTGGTGGTAGCTCATGGTGAAAAATGACAACATGCTTCAATTTAGGTTGGGTAGAAACCCCGCTGTCCACAGTTATAGCATCAAACATAATGCGGTAAAAGGATCCAAAAACAAGCATATTCTAAACCATCTCAAGTGTTCATTCAAATTGGTGCGTAAAAATAAAGTTTACGACTTCATGTAGTGAGGCGTTGTGATCAAGTGTGCAAGTAACCGTTGAACTGCAAAGTGAATCAAACACGATAACTGTGACGCATACGACTACCCATATAGTGTATTCAGGTAATCGTAAACCAAAAATGTGCAAATAACCCCTGGACTGAAAAGTGATTCAAGCATGATAACCGTGATGCGAGCAACTGTCCATGCTGTGTATTAAGTAAATCGCAAACCTTATGGTCAAATGCTCGTTTAAAACACATTTCATGGATCCGAATATATAGCGGGCATAACTCAAAAGCAAGTGATGGAATGGATACTTACACTTAAACCGTGCATGTAGTGCCTTCCTCCATGCAATAGTCAATCGAGAATTAGACAAAGATGACATTTAAACCAGGGGAAATTCACCAGTGAAAAAGGACTACTAAAACCACAGAAAGCTAGACAGCAAAAAAGGACTTGCATGCAGACTCTTTGTTTGTGAAATCCGCGGTTGCCATTTTAGAGTGTTAGAAAAACACCCAGTTAAAGCATGTGAATACAGGGCGTACTTGAGATTGTGGTAGGCGAAGTAGAAACAAACACCCAATTAAAACATAAATAAACAAGTAAACATAGAGAATACCTAACACAGTGGTAAACAAAAAATAAACAAACTATAATAAAAGCCTTAATATCAATGATAACCATGGTCAAATTAAACTATATGTTATACAATCAATCAACGGTAATGAAACATGACATATAACATTGGAATTCCTTTCTATCATTCATTCCGTGAGGTCTCACTGCATCAAGATGTTTGATCCAAAAGTTCTCCCTTCGTAATAGATGATTGTTATTATCTCTGCCTTCTCTTTTTTCTACAACTTCTAAAACTAGCAATTTCAGTTGACTAATGTTATGATTTTGTTCAAGAAAGTGGCTAGCTATGACAGATTTCATGTTCTTTATTCTAATATTGCTTTTATGTTCGTTTATCCTTGTTTTAATTTTTCTCTCCGTTTTTCCAACATATACTTTTTCACAAGGGCATTTTAGCAGGTAAATCACATTCATGGTGTCACATGTTGCTGAAACTTTCAAATACATTTTGGATGCTTTTTCTGGATGTGTCATTGTAGAACCTTGAATAATGTTATGACAATTATTGCAGTTGTGGCAAGGAGTTGTGCCTTTTTGTATAGTGTTAGACCTGGCACCTTGGCGTGGGTCTCCCTTCCATTTTTTGTTTTTGCCTCATATCTTTTTGCTGGTGTTAGATGCTTTGGGCACTGTACCACTGCTGTCCAGTGCCACAGTGCAAGTGCTCCCTATTGTAAATTAATGTATGAATCAGTAATTCCATGATTGGTTGGTTTGGTTTACCTGTCAGACCCTAGTACAGTGCACCAGGAGTGCCCAGGGCTGGTAATCCAAATACTGCTGGTGGGCTTGCAGCCCTGGTTGTGCCGCCCACAGAAGCAGCCTGTAAAAGTTTTGTCAAAGGCCTGCCATTGCAGAGCATGCGTGCAGTCTGGTACTGTCATGCTGACTGGGCAAGTGCACCCACTTGCCAGTCCCTAAACCTTCCCTTTTCTTCATATCAGACACCCCTATGGTAGGCCCAAGGGCAGGGTGCATTGTAAGTATAAGGTAGGACATGCCCTGGTGTGTGAACGATGGATTTAACCCAGATCTCTTGACTGGGGGAGAATGTCTGCATTGTCAGCATTCCGTCCATCATTTGTTTGTTGTAACTCTTTTCGCCCTAAGTGGGATGGGTATTCCCAGACGTGGGACCCGTGCTCGCTACGCCACTGGAGTCAAGCTATCCTGGCTGATGACGGCTGATAGCCAGAAACCGGTCCTAGGATGCTTGATTCCGGTCCAGGGAAGACATGGCTTGGCAGTTCGGGCTGGACTGTTCCCACGAGGCACAGGGTCAAGACTGATTTGCATATGGCCATGTCTAAACTGGGGTGGTGTAGTGGGCAAAAGAACGATGGATTTAACCCAGATCTCCTGACTGGGGGAGAATGTCTGCATTGTCAGCATTCCGTCCATCATTTGTTTGCTGTAACGCTTTTCGCCCTAAGTGGGATGGGTATTCCCCGACGTGGGACCCGTGCTCGCTACGCCACTGGAGTCAAGCTATCCTGGCTGATGACGGCTGATAGCCAGAAACCGGTCCTAGGATGCTTGATTCAGGTCCAGGGAAGACATGGCTTGGCAGTTCGGGCTGGACTGTTCCCATGCATATTGGATTATATTAGTCGTTTCCAGTCAGCGATAGCGGGGAGGACTTCCTGCTGAAGGAAGGTAAGCGCCCATTTCCACATATCGTATCCGCCCTATTCGCATTATTTGCGCTGCCACTAGTGATGAGCTCCTGATATTTCTTGACAATAGGGTCGGCACCCGTTCGGGTACCTGTGGACCCGGATGACCCACACGTAGGAGCGTCCTTTGGACTACCCTACCACTGTAAGTACTACATGTTTGTTTACTCCAGCGAGACACGCAGTTAGAGTCATGGGGGAGAGAAAGTGAGAGTGGGTTTCCTCGAGGTGTTTGTCGGGTTGTGGGCACCAATGGCTACGGTGGACTATGCATTGGGTCTGTGGTGTGACACACTTTCCTTCCGCCTGCCTGAGAGATTGACACGCTGGTGGTCTCTATAACTATAGCACCTTTCGTTATGAACATATAGATTTCCTATGTAAGCCCCCGGCTCACCCCTGGGCCCCTTGGTGAAGGTCACCGACTACAGGCTCCCCGTTGGACGGCATGGCGAACTGCTAGGACTATGCTTGTGATTAGTTTTATGTAATATATTTGTATATTTATATGTGTATATACTTCTTTTTTGTAGTGTGTGTACATTCTTTGTATTAACCCTGTCCTGAGGAGGCCGAGGAATACATATGGCCGAAACGCAATTGCGTAGACCCGGTTTTGAAGGAGGAGTCCTTGAAAATAAGAACAGTGTGGATATTCACTGTTGAGTGTGCTGAGAAAGTCCGACAATAATTTGTTGAGTCGCAGCGCGCTCTGTGGACTTCCTTCCAGTGGTTCATCCTGAAATTATTAGGAGGACACTAACAAAAATTATATGTTGGTTTAGGGGTTAACTTTTTCGTGTGTTTTTGTTGGTGACGTTCTGCACATGTTCAATTTATGTATATTTGTGTTGCTGTATTTTTGCTTTGTTGCTTCCATTAAGGTCCGTGGTCATTTTTGTTGCAGGAAAGTCCAAATATTTTGATAAAATCTGTCTAGATTAATAAACTAGATATAGAGTCAATTAGTGTGCTCTTGTCCCAAGTTATTCTCTTATCTTTTCCTTTTGTACCATTTTTGTTGCTTGCTCTTTTCTGGACTGTTCCCATGAGGCACAGGGTCAAGACTGATTTGCATATGGCCATGTCTAAACTGGGGTGGTGTAGTGGGCAAAAGAACGATGGATTTAACCCAGATCTCTTGACTGGGGGAGAATGTCTGCATTGTCAGCATTCCGTCCATCATTTGTTTGTTGTAACGCTTTTCGCCCTAAGTGGGATGGGTATTCCCAGACGTGGGACCCGTGCTCGCTACGCCACTGGAGTCAAGCTATCCTGGCTGATGACGGCTGATAGCCAGAAACCGGTCCTAGGATGCTTGATTCCGGTCCAGGGAAGACATGGCTTGGCAGTTCGGGCTGGACTGTTCCCATGAGGCACAGGGTCAAGACTGATTTGCATATGGCCATGTCTAAACTGGGGTGGTGTAGTGGGCAAAAGAACGATGGATTTAACCCAGATCTCTTGACTGGGGGAGAATGTCTGCATTGTCAGCATTCCGTCCATCATTTGTTTGTTGTAACGCTTTATGCCCTGGTGTGTGTGGCACGTTCTAATAGTGAATTACAGCCATTTTCGTTGTTCACTATTGCAAGGCTACCTGTTCTCTTTAGGCCAGAATGGGCAGTTTGATTATTACATCTTATAATCCTAACTGACTCAGGGAATATGGTAGAAATTCAAATTTAGTATGCCTGAACTCAGAATGATAAAATACATATTTTAGTGAAGTTGGTTTTAACATTCTGTGTTTGAAAATACCACTTTTAGAAAGGGTGAGTCAGCACGGGGCTGAATAGAGAGATCTGCATCTAGATGGGTGGGATGAGTTGCACCTGGGACCTGAATAAAGCTGTGCCTTTCCTACACAATGCTGGCTCCACCTCCAGTGGTGCATCTGAGGTCTCTGCCCTGCACTCTGAAAGGAAAGAAGGAATCTTGTCAACAAAGTGCTCCAGGACTGACCAGAACTGGTTTGGACTAGGCAAAGGTCTCTCTGCCTTCAGGGAACACAGAGAAACTGGGTATAAATATTAGGACCCAAACCCAAGAACTTTAGATCACTTTGGGAAACAAGAAGAAACCTTTGCTGAGGAGTGGAACCAGAAGAAACTGAGGAGAGTCTGTCCCTCAGCTGAAGTGATGCTTGGGGGATTGGCCTGCAGTGGTTGCCTGACTTTCAAAGAAAGGAGAAAGGACTTTGTGTGCACTTTTATTCAACTTGTGAAGGATCTCCACGGGCTTGGAAAAGAGCTTGCCTCCTGCTGAAGTCTCAACACAAACAGACTTCCCAAGAGTTATTTTAAAGTGCCTGCAGTTGTGCTGGACTTTTTGAGGACTTGCGTATCGCAAGGAGCTGGAAGCGCAACTCAAGAACGGGAAGCATGTTGCCGAACTGCCGCTGCCGTGCATCACCGGAAAAGAGGATCGACGTCACAGCAGATGCCGCTGCATCTCCGGGAAGCGTGTCGTAGAAGAGTAGTTGAGTCATCGCAGGTCCACCGAAGCACCTCGCATCTCCAGGAGAAGAGGATCGACATCGCGGCAGACGCCACCGCATCACTGGGAAGCGTGTCGTAGGCCCTGTCACAGCTCATCGCAGGAGACGGGGATCGAGGTCGCATCAGACGCCACCGCATCTCCGAGAAGCGTGTCGCTGGGCCTGTTGCGGCTCATCGCAGGAGAAGAGGATCGACGTTGCAGCAGACGCCGCCGCATTACCGGGAAGAGTGTCGCAAGGCCTGTCGCGGCTCGCATCGTTGTGAAAGCAACTCTCATCGCCTGGGGAGAGGATCGACGTTGCAGCAGACGCCGCCACATCACTGGGAAGCGTGTTGCATCAAGAATAAAGCGCCATCTTTGTTTATTTGCACCGGATCTTCAATGCATCACCGTCCTTGCAACACTTTTGTTGCCCTGCGTATCGCATCTTAAGGTACATTGAACTCTGAGTGTTGCATTTACCATCTTAAGAGAACTAAGCTAAATTCTACCATTTTAAAGTAACAGTATTGTGGATTTTTGTAGTTTATGGTCTTGTGTTAAACCTATATAAAGAATACTTATTTTTTATATAAAACTTGTGTGGTGTCCATCTGTAGTGTTGTCACTTGATTACTGTTTGTTTTCACAAATGCTTTACACACTGACTCTGAGATAAGCCTGCCTGCTCGTGCCAAGCTACCATGGGGGTGAGTAGGGGTTATTTTTGGAGTGTACCCCCTTACCCTGACTAGATGCAAGGGTCCCTATTTGTAACAGGTACCTACCTATGCCAACTAGAGGCCCCCAAATCTAACATTGGTGGTCAGCGGTGAGGATTCTGGACTTGCATTTGTGACTCATGTACAGTGATTGGTGAACACTACTAGTGAGTGCACACCAAAACACAACCACATACTTTTAGTAGATTTTTTTTTCTGGGACTTTCTATTTTTGAAAAGAACTGCCAAGTTTAACCACCATGGAGAAAGCAGCATCCATAGCATCTGTTCATTGTGATTGGAAAGAGGAGAGACTGGAATGCTTCACTGTTACCCAGCTCAAGCACTTCTGCAGGAAGTTCAAAGTTTCTATGACCGGTATCTCCAGAAAAGCGGAGTTACAAAAGGCGCTGAGGGCCTGGTTTGAAGCAAGGAGCACCCCTGAGCATGTGGAGGGGGCAGATAATGCAGATGAGCTGTTAGGTGGGCCATTGGGTCCAGGAGGAAGGAGAGCAGCCTCCCCAACAGGTAGCAGTGTTTCTGCCAGAGGTCTGTCCCCAGAAGAGCTGGCAGACAGGAAAGAAAACAGGATGCATGAGATGGAGCTGGCCAAGCTCAAGTTGGGTGGGCTACTGGAGTAAGAAAATAGAAAATTGGCCCTAGAGGAAAAGAGAATGCAGTTGAATCATGAGAAAAGTTTGAGGGAGTTGGAATTGAAAGTCAGGAGCTTAGAGATTGCTCCCTCTGTTGGCAGCACACCATCTATGCCTGTTGAAGCTAGAGTGTATATTCCCAAGGATGTGGTAAAAGAATTTTACAAGAATGATGATATTGGGTAGTGGTTCAAGGCCTATGAGGTAGCCATGTCTTCCCACCCGGTCCCTGAGAAGGATTGGGGAGCGGGGTTGTGGGGGCGGTTCCTTAGTGAAGGGCGGGACACACTGTAAGACTTGCCTTCTGAAGTCTATAATTCATATCACCACATGAAAGATGCATTAATGTCCAGGTATGGTTTAACTCCTCAATTGTATAGACAGAAGTTCAGAGGTTGCAAGAAGATAGAGAACAGTACCTGGGTGGAATATGCCACTTTTTTCTGCAGAGCATTGGATGGTTGGGTGAAGGGTAGCAAAGTTGATGATTTTCAGGGGCTCTTTGATTTGATTGCATGGGAGCACTTGTCAAGTAATTGTTTTCCAGAGCTACGCCAGTGCCTGATTGATAGTAGGCTGACTAATCCTAGGAAGCTTGCTGAAGAGGCGGACCGCTGCGTCAGTACTAAGCCTGGGCAAAGCAGTACGCTACGCTCGCGTAGTTTGCGAAGTTTGCGCTACTTCGCACTATGCGAATTGCACATAGCACAGTGAAAACACGCGTAGCGTAGTGCAGCGGTCATTTTTTGCTTGCTCGCGGTCCTCAATGTCAAGTTGGCAACCGCGAGCAGGCAAAATGACATCCCGGCGAGACATTTTCCTCGTTCGCGATCAGCAACATCAAGTTGCCGATCGCGAGCGTGGAAAATAAGCCTCCCGGCGAGCTTCTCAACGCGGGGAGGTTAGGTTTCTCATTGCAAGTGGTCGCGTATGCTCGCGACCGCTCGCGATGAGAAGCTACCAGTCCGCATTGAGAAAACTGCCACTCGAGTAGAAATCTACTCCAGCAGCAGAAAACGACCGCTTGCACTGTGCAAGGTGCAGTTTGCACTGATTGCACAGTGCGGACAAGCATCCGGCACTGTGCAATCAGTGCGAACAGCATTTTGCACAGTGCACTATGCAGTTCGCATAGCTACGCATAGCTCGCGTAGTGCGAAGTGCACTTTGCGTAGCTACGCGTAGCGCTACTTCGCAAACTACACCAAGGGTTAGTCAGTACCATGGTCCACAAGGGTCACGTGGGAGATTCAGCCAAGAGTGAGCAGGGTCCCCAGCAGAAGAGTGGGGGGGACAAGGGTAAACAGAGGGAGTTCCAAAGAAGACCCCAAAGTAGTCCCCAAGGGAAGCCAGGGAAAGGTTCCCAGCCTCCCCACCAGAAACCATCAGGGTCCTGACAGGTCCACCTGTTCAAGTGGGACTCCTGAGATGCTACAAATGTGGGGACCTGGGTCATAAAGCGAATGATCCCAGGTGCCGCCAGTTTGTGAAGACAGCATCCCCTGGTGCAGCCGCCCGGCAGATGGCTAGTGTAGCCCTGGGTGAGGAGATGGGTGCCCAAGGTGGGTGGGGTCCCCAGAGATATCCTTTGTCTCTTTAGGAGACTGTGAGGTGGTCCCCAGGACCCAGCTCCCTGATAACCCGGGCTGCTACCGTGCCACCCCGAGACGCACCCACGGACCCTTCTGCTGCAACTCCTGCAAGTTCACCTGCTTCTGGACCTGCACTACACCTGCACAAATCAAGACCAAGACGAGCAACAGCAGCAGCCACCTGAAATGCATCCTGCTCAACACCCGCTCCGTCCACAGGCACGCCATCGAGATCTGGAACCTACTCGACACCACAGCCCCAGACGTCGCCTTCTTCACGGAAACCTGGATGAACGCCTCCTCAGCGCCTGACATCGCCATCACCATCCCAGACGGCTACAAGATCATCCGAAGGGACCGCATCAACCACACCGGAGGAGGCATCGCCATCGTCCACAGGAACACCATCCGCATCATGACCAACACCGACGACACCCTCGCAACCGCCGAGCACCTGCACTTCCAAGTCCACATCAACCCCAAGACCACCCTCAGAGGCACCCTCATCTACAGACCCCCGGGACAAGGCACACAATTCAGCGAAGACATCGCCGACTTCATCAGCCCACACGCCCTCTGCTCCGCTGACTACATCCTCCTAGGGGACCTCAACTTCCACCTGGAGAACAACAACGACCGCAACACCACCACCCTGCTGGACAACCTCGCCAACCTGGGACTCAAGCAGCTGGTCACCACCCCCACCCACTACGCCGGACACACACTCGACCCGTCTTCTCATCCAGCAAGGACATCGCCTTCAGCCACGCCACCGGACTCCACTGGACCGACCACAGCTGCGTCCACTTCAGCTTCGGCAGGACCACGATCCACCACCACCAGCAACAGGTTGCACGCAGGAGCTGGAACAAGATCACAGCCGACCAGCTCGCGACCTCCCTGAGCATGAACCCGCCCACCAGCACAACGAACCCCAGCCAGGCGGCCACCAACCTCATGAAGTGGATCAGCCACTGCGCAGACGAGCTCGCCCCCCTGAGGAACCCGCCTAGCAGACCCGGTAGCGAGAGAGCCCCATGGTTCACCGACGAACTGAAAAGCTCCAAGAAGAACTGCCGAGCCCTCGAGAAAACCTGGCGCAGAGACCCAACACCGGACAACATGACTGCCCTCAAGCTCGCCACCCGAAAACACCACCAACTCATCCATGCCACCAAGAAAACCGCATTCAAGGAACGACTGGACAACAACGCACACAACAGCAAGGAACTCTTCAACATCGTCAAAGAGCTCTCCAACCCCAACGCCGGAAACAACGACATCACCCCTTCGCAAGACCTCTGCAACTCCCTCGCCTCCTACTTCCACAACAAGATCGCGGACATACACAACAGCTTCAGCACTCAACCGACGAACGCCACGACCGAACCACCACCCCCCACCACCACCCTCCACGCCTGGACCCCGATCAGCACTGAAGACACCGTCCGCACGATGAACTCCATCCACTCCGGATCTCCGACCGATCCCTGCCCTCACCACGTTTTCAACAAGGCCGACGCTGTCATCGCACCCCACCTGCGGAACATCATCAACATCTCCTTCGACACCGCTACCTTCCCGGAGAGCTGGAAGCACGCCGAACTCAGCGCCCTACTCAAGAAGCCATCGGCCGACCCCACCGACCTCAAGAACTACCGCCCCATCTCGCTGCTCCCATTTCCCGCAAAAGTCATCGAGAAGACCATCAACAAGCAGCTGGCCGCCTTCCTCGAGACGAACGGATCCCTCGACCCCTCGCAGTCTGGCTTCCGGGCCAACCACAGCACCGAGACCGCCCTGATCGCAGCCACCGATGACATCCGAGCGCTACTCGACAACGGAGAAACAGCGGCCCTCATCCTCCTCGACCTCTCTGCGGCCTTCGACACTGTCTGCCACCGTACCCTAGTACAACGCCTCAGCAACGTCGGAGTCCAAGAAAAGGCACTGGAGTGGATCATCTCCTTCCTCGCCGGAAGGACACAGAGAGTCCGCCTCCCTCCGTTCAGATCTGAAGCCACCGAAGTCATCTGCGGCGTTCCTCAAGGCTCCTCGCTCAGTCCTACTCTCTTCAACGTCTACATGAGCCCCCTCGCAGACATCGCACGCCAGCACAACCTCAACATCATCTCCTACGCCGACGACACCCAGTTGATCCTCTCCCTCACCAACGACCCCGCCACCGCCAGAGCCAACCTTCACGAAGGTATGAAAGAGGTAGCCGAATGGATGAAGAACTGCCGCCTGAAACTGAACTCGGACAAGATGGAAGTCCTCATCCTGGGATCCTCACCCGCCGCTTGGGATGACTCCTGGTGGCCCCCCGCCCTAGGCAGCGCACCCAAAGCAACAGACCACGCACGCAACCTGGGCTTCATCCTGGACTCCTCCCTCTCCATGACCAGACAAGTCAACGCTGTCTCCTCGTCGTGCTTCAACATCCTGCGCATGCTACGCAAGATCTTCCGGTGGATCCCCACCGAGACCAGGAAGACGGTCACCCAGGCCCTCGTCACAAGCCGTCTGGACTACGGCAACTCCCTCTACGCTGGAACCACCGCCAAACTCCAGAAGAGACGCCAGCGGATCCAGAACGCCTCAGCACGACTCATCCTGGACATCCCCCGTCACAGCCACATCTCCAGACACTTGAGAGACCTGCACTGGCTCCCGGTCAACAAGAGAATCACCTTCCGTCTCCTCACCCACGCACACAAAGCCCTACACAACCAAGGCCCAGGTTACCTCAACAGCCGCCTCAACTTCTACGCTCCCAAACGCCAGCTTCGATCGACCAGCCACGCCCTCGCCGCCGTCCCCCGCATCCGAAGAGCCACCGCAGGGGGACGATCCTTCTCCTACCTCGCCGCCAAGACATGGAACTCCCTCCCCACCCACCTCCGCCAGACCCAGGACCACGTCGCCTTCAGGAAGCAACTCAAGACTTGGCTGTTCGAGCAGTAGCGGACCCCCCAGCGCCTTGAGACCCTCTGGGTGAGTAGTGCGCTATATAAATGCGATGATTGATTGATTGATTGATAACACTAAGAAATACAGGCAGTGGGTGACCATCAATGGCCATAGAGTTGAGGCTCTTAGAGATACAGGAGCCAGTGTGACAGCTGTCAAGTGTCACCTGGTATCTCAAGAGCAGGTTGTCCTCAATGCATTCAATCCAGTTGTTGCCCCTGACAACACAGACAGCCACTGCAAGGAGGCTCAGGTTCCCTTTGAGTGGGGGGGTCTCTGGTACTCTTCAGGTAGCTGTGAGGCCCGCCATGCCTGTTGACTGTTTGTTAGGGAACGATCTGGAGAGCTCACCTTGGGCGAAGGTGGAGCAGAGTGCTCATTAGGAAATGTTGGGTGTGCCTGACGGGGCGTGTGTCACCACACGGTCCATGGCAGCCAGTAGGGGTTCTCAAGAGGACCTGGAGCCTGAGAGGGGGGCCCAGGTACCTGCATTAGAGAGAGGAGGCAGGGGGCGCAGGAAACCGGCCCCGAAGTTTCCACAGTCCAGGAGGGAGCAGACCCTGAGGGGAACAGGTAGCTGAACTGGGGGACTGCCTCAGCTGACCCATTGGCAGCAAGAAGGAGGACCCTCCAGGGAGGAGTTCTGTGAGGAGCAGAACAAGTGTCCTTTTCTTGCGGGTCTGCGACAGCAGGCTGCAGACCAGGCAGCAGGTGATCAGTCTGGGTCACATTGGGTCTACTGCGAGAATGGTCTCTTGTATTCTGTGCCTAAGGTTGCTGAGCCTTGGTCAGTCCGTGTGCTGGTGGTACCCCAGCGCTTCAGAGCCTTCCTACTGGGGCTGGCTTATGATGTGCCATTGGCAGGACATGTGGGGCAGGACAAAACCTTTGATAGGCTTGTCACCCACTTTTATTGGCCCCAAATGTGCAGGAGTTCAGACACTCACTGCAGGACATTACAGACTTGCCACGCAAGTGGAAAGAGTGGGAGGAAGTGCAAGGCTCCTCTCCAGCCATTCCCTGTGGTCAGAACCCCCTTTGAATGGGTAGGTATTGACATTGTGGGGCCACTGGACCCCAAGACAGCCATGGGCAACAGGTTCATCCTGGTCTTGGTGGACCATGCCACCCGGTACCCAGAAGCCATACCTCTGAGGACAGTGACGGCCCCTGTGGTGGGACGAGCACTGATGGGAATTTTCTCCAAAGTGGGATTCCCTCACGAGGTAGTGTCTGACCGAGGTACTAACTTCCAAGTATATGAAGTCCCTGTGACAGGAGTGTGGAGTAACCTACAAGTTTACCACTCCTTACCACCCCCAAGGAAATGGGTTGGTTGAAAGGTTTAACCAAACCCTGAAGGGCATGATTATGGGTCTTGAGGAACCTTACAGGTGTAAGTGGGACGTCCTCTTACCATGCCTACTCTCTGCATACTGTGAGGTGCCACAGAAATCTCTAGGGTTCAGCCTCTTTGAGCTTCTCTATGGACACCCAGTGAGAGGACCTCTAAGTTTGGTCAAAAAAGGCTGGGAGCAATCTCCCAGGAAACCTTACCAGGATGTATATAGCTATATGCTGGCCTTTAGGAACCAAACTAGGCGTTTCAGGCAACTCGCTGAGGTGAATCTGGAAGCCATCCAGGAGGAGATGAAGTGGTGGTACGACCAGAATGCCACTCTGGTAGAGCTTCAGCCTGGTCAGAAAGTGTGGGTCATGGCCCCAGTGGAGGCCTGCACGCTCCAGGATAAGTGGACCGGACCATTTGAGGTTGTGGAGCGCCAAAGTCCGGTTACCTACTTGGTGGACTTGCAGTCTCCCAGGAACCCCTTGAGGGTCCTGCATGTCAACCGCCTGAAGCCCCTCTTGGAGAGGTCTCAAGTGGGTATGCTCTTAGCGACAGATGGTGGAATGGAGGAGGAGACCGAGTCCCTTCCAGACCTCCTGTTGGCGACAGAGCAAGATGGGTCAGTGGATGGTGTAAACCCCTCTTCCACCCTGACCCCTGAGCAACAGAATGGCTGCCGCCAATTCCTGGGACAGTTTTCTGATCAGTTTTCCCTGATTCCCGGTGTCTCTGATTGGTGCGTCCATGATGTAGACGCTGGGGATAGTACACCTGTGAGGCACAAAACCTACAGGGTGACTGACAGGGTGAGAGCTTGCATCAAGGAGGAGGTCTCCAAGATGCTTTTGTTAGGGGTGATTAGGTCCTCTAACAGTCCTGGGGCCATCCCAGTGGTCTTGGTCCCAAAGGCTGCTTTACCGGGTGCCACACCAGAACTCCGGTTCTGTGTGGACTACCGAGGGCTCAATTCAGTCACCAGGACTGACGCGCACGCCATCCCCAGAGCTGATGAGCTCATAGATCGGCTAGGTACCGCAGCACGTTTGACTTAACGTCTGGGTATTGGCAGATCACCTTGACTGATGGGGCAAGAGAGAGGTCAGCATTCTCCACACCAGATGGACACTACCAGTTCTGGGTTATGCCCTTTGGAATGAAGAATGCCCCTGCCACCTTTCAGAGGTTGGTCAACCAGGTGTTGGCTGGACTGGACAAATTCAGTGCCACCTACCTGGATGACATCGCAGTGTCCAGCGCCATTTGGGAAGAACATCTGCGCCACCTCTGAGAAGTGTTGATGGTGCTGCGGAGGGCAGGCCTCACGATCAAGGCGAGTGAGTGCCAGATCAGGCAGGGTTCCGTGGTGTACTTGGTACACCAGGTTGGGAGTGGCCAGGTGGCGCCCCTGCAGCCCAAGATTGAAACCATCCTGGCTTGGTAGCCCCCCAAAACCCAGACAGAGGTGAGAGCCTTTTTAGGACTCACGGGTTACTACAGGAGGTTTGTCAAGGGGTATGGCAACATTGTTGCTCCATTCACCGCGCTGACTTCCAGGAAGCAGCCCAAAGAGTGATTTGGACTGACACCTGTCAGAAAGCTTTTGAGGCTCTTAAATCTGCTATGTGCATAGCACCCGTGGTCCTGGCACCCAACTTCTCCAGAGAGTTCATAGTACAAACAGATGCTTCAGAGCATGGTGTGGGGGCTGTTTTGGCACAGATGAATGAGGAGGGCCTAGCTCAACCCGTAGCCTTCATCAGAAGAAGGTTACTTCCACAGGAACAGAGGTGGAGTGCTATTGAGCATGAGGCATGAGACCATACCTGTTTGGGACTCACTTCCGGGTTCAGACAGACCACAGGCCTCTCAGATGGTTGATGCAGACGAGGGGTGAGAATCCAAAGCTGTTGAGGTGGTCCATTTCCCTACAGGGGATGGCTTTCACGGTGGAACACCGCCCTTGTACAGAACACGCCAACGCTGATGGTCTGTCCAGATTTTTCTGCCTTAGTGATGAGAACTCCCAGGAGGTAGGGTAGTTCTCCCCACATTTCAGCTGGAGGGGATACGTGTTAGACCTGGCACCTTGGCGTGGGTCTCCCATCCATTTTTTGTTGTTGCCTCATATGTTTTTTCTGGTGTTAGATGCTTTGGGCACTGTGCCACTGCTGTCCAGTGCCACAGTGCAAGTGCTCCCTATTGTAAATTAATGTATGAATCAATGATTCCATGATTGGTTGGTTTGGTTTACCTGTCAGACCCTAGTACAGTGCAGCAGGAGTGCCCAGGGCTGGTAATCCAAATACTGCTGGTGGGCTTGCAGCACTGGTTGTGCCACCCACAGAAGCAGCCTGTAAAAGTGTGTCTAAGTCCTGCCTGGTACTGTCATGCTGACTGGGCAAGTGCACCCACTTGCCAGTCCCTAAACCTTCCCTTTTCTTCATATCAGACACCCCTAAGGTAGGCCCAAGGGCAGGGTGCATTGTAAGTATAAGGTAGGACATGCCCTGGTGTGTGTGGCATGTTCTAATAGTGAATTACAACCATTTTTGTTTTTCACTATTGCAGGGCTACCTGTTCTCCATAGGCCAGAATGGGCAGTTTTATTATTACATCTTATAATCCTAAATGACTCAGGGAACATGGTAGAAATTCGAATTTAGTATGCCTGAACTCAAATACATCTTTTAGTGAAGTTGGTTTTAACATTCTGTGTTTGAAAATACAATTTTTAGAAAGTAGGTATTTTCTTGTCTAACCATCCAAACCTGCCTCTGCTAGGCTGTGTATTCCTTGTCTGGAGTTTGAGTTTGAGTAACAGGGGCTGGGGGATTCCAGGAGACAGGAGTCAGCACAGGGCTGAATAGAGAGATCTGCATCTAGATGGGTGGGAGGAGTTGCACCTGGGACCTGAATAGGGCTGTGCCTTCCCTCCACAATGCTGGCTCCACCTCCTGTGGTGCGTCTGATGTCTCAGCCCTGCACTGTGAAAGGAAAGAAGGAGTCTTGTCAACAAAGTGCTCCAGGACTGACCAGAACTGGTTTGGACTAGGCAAAGGCCTCTCTGCCTTCAGAGAACAAAGAGAAACTGGGTATGAATATTGGGACCCAAACCCAAGAACTTTAGATCACTTTGGGAAACAAGAAGAAACCTTTGCTGAGGAGTGGAACCAGAAGAAACTGAGGAGAGACTGTCCCTAAGCTGAAGTGCTGCTTGGGGGATTGGCCTGCAGTGGTTGCCTGACTGCCAAAGAAAGGAGAAAGGACTTTGTGTGCACTATTATTCAACTTGTGAAGGATCTCCAAAGGTTTGGAAAAGAGCTTGCCTCCTGCTGAAGTCTCAGGGCTGACAGACTTCACCCACCAGCTCCCCAAGAGTTCCTTTATAGTGCCTGCAGTTGTGCTGGACTTTTTGAGGAATTGCGTGTCGCAAGGAGCTGGAAGCGCGACTCAAGAACGGGAAGCGTGTCGCCGAACTGCCGCTGCCGCTTCACAACACGAAGCGCCTCGCATCGCCGGAGAAGAGGATCGATGTTGCAGCAGATGCCACTGCATCACCGGGAAGCGTGTCACAGAAGAATCGTTGAGTCATTGCAGGTCCACCGAAGTGCCTCTCATCGCCAGGAGAAGAGGATCGACGACGCAGCAGATGCTGCCGCATCACTGGGAAGTTTGTCGTAGGGCCTGTCGCGGCTTATCGCAGGAGACGAGGTTCAACATCGCATCAGATGCCACCGCATCTCCGAGAAACGTGTTGCAGGGCCTGTCGCGGCTCATCGCCGGAGAAGAGGATCGACATCACAGCAGACACCGCCGCATCACCAGCAAGAGTGTCGCAGGGGCTGTCGCGGCTCGCATCGTTGTGGAAGCAACTCGCATCGCCAGCGGAGAGGATCGACGTCGCAGCAGATGCCGCCGCATCACTGGGAAGCGTGTCACAGGGCCTGTCGCGGCTCGCATCGTGAAGAAACATCTCGCATCACCGGAGAAGAGGATCGACGTCGCATCAGGCACCGCCGCATCACCGGGAAGCGTGTCGCATCAAGAAGAAAGTGCCATCTTTGTCTACTTGCACCAGATCTTCAACACATCACCGTCCTTGCAACACTTTCGTTGCCTTGCGTGTCGCATCTTAAGGGGCATTGAACTCTGAGTGTCTCATTAACCATCTTAAGAGAACTAAGCTAAATTCTACCATTTTCAAGTAACAGTATTGTGGATTTTTGTCGTTTATGGTCTTGTGTTAAACCTATATAAAGAATACTTATTTTTGATATAAAACTTGTGTGGTGTCCATCTGTAGTGTTGTCACTTGATTAATGTATGTGTTCACAAATGCTTTACACACTGCCTCTGAGATCAGCCTACCTGCTCGTGCCAAGCTACCAAGGGGGTGAGCAGAGGTTATTTTAGGAGTGTACCCCCTTACCCTGACTAGACGCAAGGGTCCCTATTTGTCACAGGTAGCTACCTATGCCAACTAGTGACCCCCAAATCTAACATATAGGTTGTTGAATTTTCTCCTTTATGGATGTCAGGATCTCTCGTATGTTTCTTCCCCTCTGATAAGCAAAAATCGTTTTTTCTGCAAATATTTGTTTGAAATCCGGTTCCAATGCGAAAATGGGCGAATGTTATTTAAAGGGTGTTTTGAAAGGACTTCTTATTGTTGAAAATTTAGACACGACCACCATACGGTTCTGTGTTGTCGTAGTCTTATTTGAGAGAAGTTCACTGTGAGTTTTTGTCAAATTACGTAACTGAGCTTGTTCCAAAACCTATTTCACTTAAAGATTTACAAACTCTGGATTTTTGTTGTTAGTCTCTCATTTTGCTTACGTTACTCTATTTTTATAGATTGGAGTGGGATTTTTATTGCATTTGGACGTTTACTGTTTGAAAAGTTTTGCTTCTTCTAAATGTTTTACACATTTTTGTTTAGTCTGTCTGCTCTGTGCTACAGCTACCAGGGATGGCACTCAGTGAAAATTATTGAAACCTTTAACTGGACCTAACACATTTGTGACTTTTTTTCTTGTGGTGGACTTCCATCCACCCCAACTGATAGCTCACTTTCTTACGTAAGTGAAATAAAGTGTCAACAAGAGGGGCATTCTGGACCTTGCACTGGATCCTACTTCTGTGTTGACTGATCCTAGACTTTTTGTGAATTCAGTCTAAAACAGTGGATATCACAAGGACACTTAATGGAATGAACCACATTAGATATATTGAAATTATAAAAGAATCTGAAGTGGACAGACGTGTGCAAGCCTGTTTTTCAGGTAAGAAAAACAAACTTGCGTTTAACTTTAAAAACACAATATGAAAAGGACTAACAATTCTCTTACCAGGATATATTTTAAAATGATAATTTGCTCATATTAAATAAGTAAACCTTTGAATATATAATGGCAACATCATGTTAAACCTAAATTTACATTAATTCTGCCATAACTTGTACATTTTTACCCTGAATCTGCCCAACACTTTCCATGCCCAACAAGGCATAACTTGACACTTTTTTGGGAAAGTTTTGTGAAGATTTGGCTCCAAATATATAGGCAAGTAAAAAAACACTTTTCCTATGGAAACATGGGCCTGGCAACCTCCAGTAGGTAATATAGATATATGTATATGTATATATTACATACTGGCGGTCACCATTAGGTAGTTATAGCTAGGACCTAATTTCCGTAGGAAATGCGTTTTCAATTTGCTCATAACTTTGGCACAGTTTGACAAATCTTCACAAAATCTTCACAAACAAATGTCCCAGTTCATCTAGTTCTGCATGGAAAATTTTGGAGTGATCCTTTAAATAGGAGAAAAGGGGTGGGGGCAAAAAAATGTGTGTTTTCTATGCAATTTTCCATAGGGATTTTGGACACGACTACAGCCCGAACTGCTAGACGGAATTACACAAAATTTGGCAGAGAGGTAGATTTTGGTCCAGGAAGAAACCTTTTGGGGATTTGGTGCACATTAATTCAGTAGTTGTGGAGTTATTAAAGGAAAAACAAAATGTACATTTAGGGACGCAGATCCACAGTTACACGCCAACAGCAACGCAGTGATTGGCTAATCACAGCCTACCAGGGGGTTGCGACTGCCATTTTAAGTATCGGGGAACAATCCGGGGCCCTAAAATGTATGTCCAAAATTATTGAAGGGGTCAGGGTAGAGATACAAAAACATAAAAAGTCCCTATTTAAACAAATTAAATGTTGATCTTATGCACAAGGCTGACGCTATGGGGGAAGTAGAAGATCCTTACATTATTATTCAATGCTAGTAACTCAGTATAACACAGAGAACTAATGACACACTACTTAAAATGTATACAATTTATTTCACATTAATACATAATCAAAAATTAAAAACATTTCAAATAAAATGCAGTTAAGCTGTTACAAGAAAACAGAAAGGTTGACGCTGCGTTTCGGTGGTTGAATAATCTTTCACCTTCTTCAGGACAGTTTTCTAAACAACAGAAACATTGTTTTATTATGGTCATTTTCTTGTGTTACTGCCATCATATACATTTATAAACTTTACTCCCTCAAACAATTGACAATATGTATTTACATAATTCATTTACGATTTGTAAAAAGCCTCACGGTACCAAAGCTTTTGATTTTCATACCCCCAAAGTCAGCAATGTTATACAGAATACCTTACATACATTCCATAACCCCTTCGCTGCTAGGCCTTTTCCCCCCCTGTGCTAAGCCTTTTTTGGGCTATTTGGGGTAGTGCGCGCTTAGGCCCCTGTAACTTTTTGACCACATAAGGTATCCACGCCAAATTTGCATCCTTTTCTTCCAACATCATGGGGATTTTAAAGGTACCCAGGGTTTGTGGATTCCCCTGGAGGGGTCCCAGAAATGAGCCAAAATACAGCAACATTTTGTTTTTTGGGGGAAAAATGGGAGAAACAGGCTGCAAATTAAAGCGTCTGGGTTTCTCTCTGCAAATGGTATCAAAAAAGGGTTTGTGGGGCTGAAATCACAATTTTTCCAGCTTTTAGGGAATGACAGACTTTTGTCAGAAAACCAACATTTTTTACACAGTTTTAGCATTTTTCTAGGACATAGCCTTTTTTTGCTATTTTTTGTGCTTTCATCCTCCTTCCAGTTAATGGTAGAAATGGGTGGGAAAGCAATAATGGATCCTGGAAAGCTATACATTTTAGAAAAGCAGATACAATTCTGAATTCAGCAAGGGGTCATTTGTGTAGATCCATCAAGGTTTCTTTATATAAACTAACAGTTAAATATAGGAAAAATTTAAAATTAGTTAAAAAAACAGCCTTTTGTGTCTACGTTTTTACCTGTAACTTCTTCTATTTATGACAGCTCTTTGGAAGCAATATACTGTTACATCTGCTGGACCTTCCTGGTTGTGGGGAAATATAGGACTTGTAGGTTCACCAAGAACCTGATGAACCCAGAGTCAAAAACTGAGCAGCGAGGGCGTGGCTTGGACGCCGATGGGAATGGCCGCCTGACTTTGGAGCTCCGCAACGCCGGGATGGACTTTCAACACGTACGGAGGCGTTTCTGTATTGTTTCCGTTTCTTCTGGCACTTCCCAACATCGGAACATAATGTGCACCTGGTGAGGTCTGGGGGTTCGCTCATTTGTCAAGAAATGCCTCATTTTTGGCGATTTTACTAATCGCCTCAGCGTGTCCGCCATTTTGTGATGATTTTACGATGCCACCGCGTTTGAGGGGAATGCTTCTACTGTGGCTCGCTGCTACTCCCTGAGTCTGTCAAGTCTGTCACATCTGCCTCAATGCTCCTGAGAAGTGAATTAAATTGCTTTTTACATAATGGTGGCGCATAAAGATAGATTCTGCACCAGAGACTCTCTTGCTGTGACATCTATACAATTTTAATGAAACATCACAGAATTTGTTTTCTTCAGTCAAATCTCACGTGGCGCTAAACCTACTATTGGGCAATGTTATTTAATCGCCACTCCTGTATGAATTGTTTCTGGTGGCTGCGTCAAGGGGATATGTCATCTGGCTCCATGTGGTCTCTTTATTAATGCCAGCTTCTGAGACTTCCTGTGGCTCCTGTAAATGGATAGCTTCGTGCTGAAGATGTGACTGCCTGACTTCGCTTTCCTGCAGTTGCAATGTCTGCGCGTCGCTGAGGTGATTACAGTCATGCTCTTCCTGCTCTTTCTCCAGTCACTAGACTTTACTCTAGGCAACTAAAGACCTCTCCTCTGTGTTTTGCGCCCTGTCAGTGCGCTATCCTTCCAGCTCACTCCTCATGTTGGTGCTCCGCTCTATGTGACCTCTGCCTTCATGCGTTCCTCGTAGCCTGCCACATACGCTGTGCTCTTCAGTGATAACTTACCTCAGTTCCAAGGCGTAAGACTAATTTTTCCGTATTTGTTCCAGTTCCTTTTTTGCAATTATGCTCACCAAGTCTTAGTGTGCATGGCTTTCGCGCCCACTGGTGATCTCCTGGTTATTACTGGAAACACCTTCTAACATCTGCTGGCATTACCTCTGGTCTGGGGTATCCTTATGATTTTTCCAAGTGTCCTTCACTACTCCTGCTGGTCGCTGGGCTCTTCAGATCGGACATATTTACATTTTCTGCTTTTGAGTGCAGGTTGTTGTGTTGGTTTGCTTCTTTGCCTCCTGTCACTGTCACCGGCACGTTTAGGTTTCTATGGGCAAGCTACGCAACCCAAAGTTTGTCTTTGTGCCCTCGAAGACTCCACCCTCCTCCGCCTCTTCCTCATCAACAGGTCACTCTCCTCATCCTCCTTCCACAGATCAAATGGCGACAACAGCCTCCACCCGCTCTTCTCCATCACAACTTACCTCCAGTAAGTCTTCTCCTCCTGCCTCCTTACCTAAGCGCTTGAAGCAGGACTCCTCTCCTCCTCCATCCGAGTCATCTCCACCCCCTATATCTATGGAGTTGATACTTGAGGAGATTCGCGCTTTGCGCCCGTTCGTGGAGGAGACCAAGACAAAGATGCAGCTTTTTGAGGCCAAATGGTCAACTATGGAGGCTCGTGTTTCTTCTGTGGAGCAGCAGGTTCCAGAGATTCAGTCAAATTCTCAACGTATCTCCTCTCTGGAAAAGTCTCTTCTTGCCCTTCAGCAACACACTGAAGACTTGGAAAACAGGAACAGGAGGAATAACCTACGCGTTTATGGCCTGCCAGAATCCTTGGAAGGAGATGATCCTGTCACGTTTTTCTCTTCTTTCCTTCTGAAACTACTGGACCTTCCCGCCACTACCTCTCTCAGCATCCAACGAGCCCATAGACTTGGCCCTCGCTCCTCCTCCTCAACCAAACCGCGAGGGGTCATCATCCTCTTCCTCAAATTTACTGATCTCCTTCTGGTCCTCTCTACAGCTCGAGCGAAGCGCCAAGTGTCCTGGATGGGTCAAAGAGTTTTTCTCTCTCAGGATGTCTCTAATGTCACTGCTGCCAGAAGAAAAGAATTCTTATCTCTTCGTGCCCCTCTGCGCTCTATGGGAGCCAGATATGGCCTCTTTCACCCCTGTACCTTCAAGGTAACTCATCAAAACAACACCTGGACTTTCCAAGATCCGGCTGAACTTAAGAATTTCATTCACATTCAGACTAATGCTGGCATGGACACATCCAATCCCCCTACTGGTTGATTATTTATCTGTTTGGTTTCTTTTTCCCTACAGGTTCCTGCTGGAATTTTTTCCCGCCTTGGTTTGATTCTTCTTCTGTTTGATGTGATTGTATAATGGTTGTTGTTTGGGTTTCCTATTTTGCATACAATGTCTGTATTTCGTACTGTTTACCTCCCCATGACTTCTGCATAACATGTTTCTTTTTCCCTCCCTTAGATTTTCTACTCGATAACCCTCTTGTGTCCCTCTTCATATCATACGGTCCGTCTTCCTCATATTCCGTCCTGGTGCGGTGTGTTGCTCTCCGGCTTGGGGAGCTGTTCTTGTCGAATCCTCCCATACCCCATCGTCATCTTGTCATCTCCCTTCCCCCTTCAGGTATGTTTTCCTCAGTCATCCGTTTTGGATATGTACTGTCTCTTCTTCTACTCCTCTTTTCCTCCCTTTTCCTTTCTTTCCTTTCTCTTTGCTCTTCTCTTGCTATGTCTTCTGACTTTCTTTTGTCTTGCTCTTTTCTCTCACTCACTTGTTATTCTCCTTTATGGCGTTTTTGGTTTTATGTCTTTCCTATGTTCCTTGCACATTTTATTGTTATTTAATTCAAAGTAATCTCATGGAATGTGAAAGGTTTTGTTAGCCCTATTAAACGGCAGAGAGTGCTTTCCCATCTAGCCTCTTATACTCCTGACTTAGTTCTTTTACAAGAAACTCATCTTTCTGAGGCGGAGTCTCTTAAGTTAAAAAGAGGCTGGGTGGGAACGGTTTTATTTTCTCCTACATCTAACAAAAAGAACGGTGTGGCCATTTTGTGTCACAAGAAGCTCAAATGTAAAGTTTTTTCTCAAGAAAATGATACTGAGGGTCGTTGGGTCTTAGTTAAGCTGTTAATCAATTCCGTATCCTTGACTGTTTTTAATGTATATGGCCCTACACATCCTGATTGTAATTTTTGGCCTCTAATAACTTCTAAGTGTTTTCAATACAGTGATTCCCTGTTCATTCTGGGTGGGGATTGTAATCAAATTGTTGACCCGTTTCTTGATCGCAAATCCTCTGCCCGCTTTACCCCCCACAAATCGCATACACAATTCCTTGACACTATTTCCAAATCTCACCTTCTTGACTCATGGAGACTGTCCCATCCTGACTCTTTGGACTATTCTTTCTTTTCACCTCCTCATGCCTCTTTCTCTCGGATTGACTACATCTTCCTTTCTCAGTCTCTTTCTCAAAATCTTCTTTCCTCATCCATAGAGCCGATAGTTATCTCAGACCATGCCCCCATTGTCACTGTTCTTGACCTTCTTCCTCCTCATCCCAAATCCTCCCGCTGGCGTTTCAATAACTCTCTCCTCCTGGATCCCCTCTTTTCTTCTTCTTTTCTTTCCTTTGCTACGGAATTTTTCCTACTTAATTCTGATCCCTCTTTACCCCCTCATGTTATTTGGGACTCTTTTAAGGCTACCGCTCGCGGTTTTGTGATGGACTTTGTCTCAAAGAAAAAGAAATCTTATCTTAAGAAACAGGAAGACCTTCTCTCCCATATTAAATCCCTGGAGCATAAATTCTACACCTCTTCTACTAAATTGGTTTTACCAGACCTTATACGTGCCAAACTCGATTTTAACAAAATCTCCACTGACAACGCTTCCTCAATGTTACTCCGCAGTAGTGCCCGCTACTACGGTAGTCGCAACAAGTCAGGTAAACTTTTGGCCAACTACCTTAAGTCTCGCAAGGAGCGTAACCTGATTGATTCAATATACTCCACCGATAATCTTCTCTTGCACAAGGAGCAGGATATGCTCGCCCAATTTCAACAGTTCTACCAATCCCTTTATACTCCTGAGTCCCCCCCTTCGGCTGCTCTTATTCAATCCTACTTGGATAAAATCCCTGCCCCTCCACTTCTCATCTCAACTTCCCTGATCTTGAACTTGATCTTTCCATTACCGAACTGGATAGCGCCTTAACATCTCTAACCAAAGGTAAATCTCAGGGTCCGGACGGTTTCTCGGTGGAATTTTATCTACATTTTTCAGATCTCTTGCTTCCTAAACTTCTCTCCCTCTTCCAATCCTTCTTTACCTCTGGCACAGCTGCCGGTACCTTTCACGAGGCTACGATCTGTCTAATTCCCAAAGAGGGTCGCGACCCGCAATTCTGTAAAAATTACTGCCCAATATCCCTTGTCAATGTAGACTATAAATTATTTGCTAAACTTCTTGCCCGACGCTTAGATCCTTTCCTCCCACATCTCATAGGTAAGGAACAATGTGAATTCGTAAAAGGCAGACTCACTTCAGATAACTCCCGCCTTTTTCTCAATGTTCTCAATAAGGTACCTTCTCTCAACTTCTCTCTAGCTGCCATCTCGGTTGATGCTGAGAAGGCTTTTTGATAGAGTAGATTGGTCCTTTCTCTTTGCCTCCCTTCGTTGGCACGGTTTTGGTCCTAATTTTATTTCCCTTGTTTCTTTACTTTATTCCTCCCCTAAAGCGTCTGTTTTAGTCAATGGCCAGCTATCCCCTTATTTTCCCTTGCAGCGTGGCGTCCGTCAGGGCTGTCCTTTGTCCCCTTTACTTTTTGTCCTAGCTTTAGAGCCATTTCTTACGTCTATTAGAAACAACATTTCTATTTCTGGCTTCCCTTATGACAAGACTCATTTGAAACTCTCTGCGTATGCGGATGACATTCTTTTGTTTATTTCCGATCCTGACCAATCTATTCCGGCCTTCCTACTTGGGTTTAACTCCTTTTCCCAAGTTTCTGGTTACAAGATTAACTCTGATAAAACTGAGATCCTTCCTCTTACTAAATTTTGTCTCCCTCATCAGTTTTCGACCACTGGTTTTGCATGGAACTCATCTAAAATTAAGTACCTTGGAATTTGGTTCTCTAACTCCATCTCTTCATCTATTCGGTTGAACATGTCCGCTGTACTATCCCGTATGGATAAGTTGTTCTCTTCTTGGAATCCTCTCTTTCTTTCATGGTGGGGTCGGCTGGACTCGATCAAAATGATGATATCTCCCATTCTTATATACATCTTTTCCATGCTCCCCATTCATATCCCTGATATCTATTTCAAACGCATTGATTCCTGTCTCTCTAAGTTTCTCTGGAATCATAAAAAGTCGAGAGTTGCGCTAGCTGTTCTTCGGAAACCGAAGTCCAATGGCGGAGTCAACTATCCAGATTTCCGTCTCTATCATAAATCTTTTTCTCTCCGTCAGGCTTCTAATTGGCTTGTTCTTGCGCCCTCCCCTCTTGCTCCTCTTTGGCTTTCTATTGAACGCTCACTCCTCTCTCCTTTCTCTCTATCTGAAATCGTACATTTCACTGCTAAGAATTTAACCACTCCTCTACCCCTGTTCAAGCATACTTCTTCTCTTTTACATGCTCTGGTCCGTCCTGATCCGATCTCTCGTGAATCCTTTTTGGCCTCCCCTATCTGGTACAATTCGCTTATTCTTCTCAACAATCGTCCTATTTGTTGGACTGTGTGGAGAACAAAGGGTCTGATGTGGGTTAACCAACTTTTCGATGGTCTTCTTCCATGTTCTTTCCCTCGATTCCGACTTCTGTTTCACTGTCCCCAGTCCTTTTTCCGCAGATTCACTGTCCTTATGGCCATCATACTTGATGTTTATTATTCACTTCCCTTGTCATCCTCTCCCGTATCCCATTCCCCACTTCTTCAGATCCTGTCTACTCTCCCTAAAGCCTCTCTTATCTATAAGTTCTTCTCCTCCCCCAATCCGACCCGCTCGAAATCTAAATTGGAACTTGCTTGGGAGCTAGACTTGGGCTGCGACTGGTCTATAGCTATTTGGGATAAAGTTTGGGCCAGGTCTTTAAAAATTTCCCGTTCCGCCTCACTAACTCAATCCTTGTTCTTTCTATATCATAGACTTTATCTCTCTCCTGTTTCCATTTCTCGTTTTTCTCCTGATAAGGACTCTGCCTGTTGGACCTGCTCTGCCCCTAATGCTGATCTTTTTCATTTACTCTTTCTGTGCCCTTCTGTTCTCGCACTTTGGGATCAGGTGTGGTCCTATATCTCTCGTCTATTTTCTATCTCTATTCCATACTCTGTCCCTCTTCTTTTTTTAGGTAGTATCTCTGACACTCTTAATATTCCTTCTCGCTCCTCTGGTCTATTAGATCTTATGTTGGCTCTGGCTTTTCAACACATTTCTTCTAATTGGAAGGATCTCTCTAAGCTCTCTATACAATGTTGGTGGAATTCTCTCTGTCACTATCACAGGCTTGATGTTCGTTTTGCTGCTGCCTCCACCCCTACCCTTAATAGAGATTTATTCTGGTTGCCTCTTACAGCATATCTTGACCGCATGGCTCTGAAATCGAAATCTATCTCTCCTTTATCCTCTGAGAATTTCAAACCTCCATAAGTGACCTTTCCTCTGTCCCTCTTCTTCCTTTCCTCTTCTCTACCCCTCTTATATCTTTTACATTTGCATTTTTTCTTTCCTGCCTTTCAACTATTCCCTACCCTTGGCTTATTTGCCCTTTCTATTCTACCTACTTTCTCTCTGATCTCTTCATTTATTCTTCTCCTAACGCCTCATATTTTACTTTTCTCTTTCTCCTCTCCCTTCCTTCCCTTCTCCTCCTTTTTTCTCCCCTTTCCCCCTTTCCCTCCTGGTTGCCTTTAAAAATTTTACAAAATGCTTTTTAATTTTCCCTCAGGTTTCTTATGTTTAACACATGATGACCCTCTATTGTTTTTTCTCTTTTTGATTCTGTATGACAATGTTCTTTATATGACCTGTATTTTGTTGTTCACTATACTTTTTCTTCAATAAAGCATTTCAAACATAAAAAAAAAACTGAGCAGCATTTTGCAATGGTTTTTTATTATGTTCCGGGTATATAGCAATTATTGTGGGAAAATGAATACATGGAAAAATCGGTATGAAAGACACCTATGTATTTCTGAAATGGGAACAAATTATAGAGTTTAGAAATAGTACATATTTGCACATTTTCGAAATTGGGAATACTCATACTATCATGAGAATTATCCGTCATTTTTCAAAATGACTTAATTTTTACACAATCTCTTTCATTTGGAAGGCAGAAATGCATCAATGGATAATAACAGTTGCTTTACAAAACTGAATTACCCTAAGTCTCCCGATAAAAATGGAACCTCACTTTTGTGGGTAGGCATAGTGCCCATGACAGGAAATGGCTCAAAACCCAACATGAACACACCACATTTTCACAATGAAAATTTACCCTTTTTTTGCGAAGTGTCTAGCTGTAGTTTTTGAGCACTAGCTCTGCTGGCACCTATAGAAACGTAGCAAACCTATACATTTTTGAAAACTAGACACCCAGGGGAATCCAGGATGGGGTGACTTGACTGCCTCCCACCAGGTTGTTACCCAGAATCCCTTGCAAACCTAAAAAAATGTCAAAAAAAACAAATTTTCCCCACCCCGCGTTCCCCAAAGTCTTACAAGAAAAATGGTACCTCACTTGTGCGGGGCGGCCCAGTGCCCGCGACAGGAAACGGCCCAAAACGCAACGTGGTCACCTCAATTTCGCAGTGAAAAATTACCCTTTTTTGGCAAAGTGCCTAGCTGTAGTTTTTGAACCCTAGCTCTGCGGGCACCTTGGGAAACCTAGCAAACCTATACATTTTTGAAAACTAGGCACCCAGGGGAATCCAGAATGGGGTGACTTGACTGCCTCCCACTAGGGTCTGTTACCCAGAATCCTTTGCATACCTAAAACATTGTCAAAAAACAAATTTTCCCCACATTTCTGTGGTGGAAAGTTCTGCAATCTGCGTGGAGTGAGGCACCATTTTTACCGGGAGACCTGGGGGAACGCTGGGTGGTGGGAAATTTGTGTGAGCCCGGTGATGCCACTACTTTCCCACACAAAAATGTATGAAAAATGTGATTTTTTTCAGCTAAAATTGAGGTTTGCAGGGGATTCTGGGTAAGGAAACGTTGGGGGATCCATGCAAGCCATACCTCCCTGGAAGCCTCCAGGTGTCTAGTTTTCAGAAATGTGTGGGTTTGGTAGGTTTCCCTAGATGGCCACCGAGCACGGGGCCAAAAACCCAGGTGACCCCCCTTGCAAAACCAGGTGGTTTTGAGATAATTAGTTGTTTGTTTCTACAGCGTGAGAATTTCGGCACAATATTGCAAGAAAAATGTGACAGACATTTTGAGGTTTGCAGGACATTGTGGATAAAATAACTTTTTGGAATTCACAAGAGAGACATCACCATGAACTCCCATGGGTTTACAACAATATCTACAGTTGGTAGGTTATTCTTAGATGGAATGTACACCTTGGCAGAGAAACTAAAAAGACAAAGATTCCTGCACAGCCATCTATTACTCAAACACACACACATACTGGTTGTATTTGGTACGAGGGCGAGTGATGGTTCAGTACATAAAATTTTATGAACAAGAGATTTCACAAAAAGGAAATGCACAGTCAATAATTAAAGGGACAAAAAACCGAACTGGTGACTCGCAGCTCGTGAGCTGTAAAGCCACGGCAAGGCACCAAC
This sequence comes from Triturus cristatus, assembly GCF_964204655.1. Lineage (NCBI taxonomy): Eukaryota > Metazoa > Chordata > Amphibia > Caudata > Salamandridae > Triturus > Triturus cristatus. The sequence goes on along the minus strand of NC_140588.1, from coordinate 624,419,144 downwards.
CGCTTTACAGGCCATTCACACACCTTGCATACATGATACACACAAGACCATTCACACCACCACGCACAAAAACAACACATTGCAACATTCACAAAAAGGGACAAGGTACACCTTGCTTCAGAAAGACAAATATTACTGCACAGCCATCTAATCTTCAAGCACACACACATACTGGTTGGATTTGGCACAAGGGTGAGTGATGGTTCAGTATATACAATTGTATTAGCAAGTGATTTCACAAAAATGAAATGCACTATTAATAATTGAAAGGGTGAGAAACTGAACCATTGACTCACAGCTCATGAGCTGTAAAGCCACGACAAGACACCAACCTCTTTACAGGTCATTCACACACCTTTCATACGCGTGACACATACAAAATCATTCACACCGCCAGCCGCGGGCCCATCACATCACAACACTCACACCAACAGACAGCGCCATTCAAGGGCCCATCACTTTCACACGCCCACATTCCTGACACAGCAACCACACAAGCTGATGGATTGCGTGGAGTGACACTCAGCTAGCAATGTGTGTAGTGACCAGCAGCAAGTCACTACTCACACACCGCCAGCCAAGCGCCAGTCCACGCACACCACTAGCCAAACACCAGTCTACGCACACTGCCAGCGACGCGCCAATCCACGCACACTGCCAGCCAAGCGATAATCCACGCACACCACCACCCAAGCACCAGTCCACACATACCGCCAGCCAAGTGCCAGTCCACGCACACCACCAGCCAATCGCCAGTTCAGGCACACCGCCAGCCAATCGCCAATCCATGCACACCATCAGCCAAGCACCAGTCCACGCAGACCGCCAGCCAATCGCCAATCCATCCACACCACCAGCCAAGCGCCAGTCCACGCACACCGCCAGCCATGCACCAACCCACGCACACCGCCAGCCAAGCGCCAGTCCACGCACACCACCAGCCAAGCGCCAGTCCTCACACACCACCAGTCAAGCACCAGTCCAGGCATACCACCAGCCAAGCACCAGTCCACGCACACTGCCAGCCAAGCGTCAGTCCACACACACCACCAGCCAAGCGCCAGCGTACACACACCGCCATCATATTTAGGATATTTTTTAGACAAAAATAAAAACACAAACAAATTGTAAATAAATACAAATCTACTAACACAAAATCTGAAGCTAAATACATTGCACTAAAGCCAACCTTGAAACAGAATCACATTTTTTAAAGAATACAGACCAGGCAGTTCACTTTACCACTCATGGATGCTCCCAAAAATTATTTTGCGTGTGGTACGCTCTAAAACAAGCAGGGACACACAGCCCAGGGTTAGAAGGACACTCGGGGCAGTACATACGAGTCTCCTTCCGCGTACCTCTTCGCCAACAGACTCTACATCTCCTAGCGGGAAAGTGTTTTGAGGATGTGGGAGGAATGAAATCAGGAAAGTGGCGATCTTTCAATCGAGCCACATCCTCCACCACTCCAACTCTAGGAACACTTGCCTGTTCCACAACAACAAGGCTGCCTAGCACAGATTGCTGAAACTGAACAAAAGTCAACTTTGATGCAGGAGAACACTCCTTGTACGCAACAAAAGCATTGAAAGATGCTAAATTAAAGAGATGGATGGCCAACTTATTATACCAAACGTAAGCCTTACGAATAGCAGTGTAAGGTTCCAACCTCTGATCTACTCTATCAACACCACCCATGTGCTTATTGTAGTCTAAAATGCACACAGGTTTGTGCACTTCAGAAATCTGACCCCAAACAGCCACAGGTGAAGTATTCTCATCATGGATGAGTCAGCATGTACACATCCCTCCTGTCCACAAATTTCACAGCTAGTAGTTTATCACTATGCAAGGAACTGCACTGTCCCCTCTGAAGTTTTCTGCAAACAAGTTCTTTTGGATAACCTTTACGGTTAGAGTGGATTGTGCCACAATCAAAAGTGTCCACTTTGAACAATTCCTTAAACAATTGCACAGCAGTGTAGAAGTTATCAAGGTACAAATAGTGGCCTCTGTTAAAAAGACCTCTAGCAAGATCCCACACAATTTTCTCAGAAACTCCAAAAGTGTACGGATAACCAGGGGGGTCAATAGTGGAATACCTACCAGAGTACACACGGAAATTAAAAACATATCCTGTCCTACTCTCAGACAAAATATATACAGCTTAATTCCATAGCGTGCCCTCTTGCTAGGGATGTACTGCCTAAAAACCAAACGGCCCTTGAACAAGACCAAAGACTCATCAATAGATATTTCTTTTCCTGGATAATAGATCTCTGAAAATCGATATACAAAGTGATCAAGAACATGCCGAATCTTAAAAAGACGGTCACATTCAGGGTGATCTCGTGGCAACGCCAAAGAATTATCAACAAAATGCAGCATCCGTAGCAAAAGTAAATACCGATCACGAGTCATAACTGCAGGAAATATAGCCGTTGCCATCAAGGGACTGGTAGACCAATATGAAGCCATGGACGGCTTCCTTATCAAACCCATCAATAAAGCCAAACCCCAAAACTTCTTCATCTCTTCCAAATTTGTGGGAGTCCACCGGGTAGCTCTAGAGTGGGGCCTACGTTTGTCACTGTTGTCCCTCAAAAACTGTTCAGCATACAAATTAGTCTGCTCAACCATCTCACCCAAAAATACATCATCCATAAACAACATAAAAAACTGTATAGGCAAAATATTTTCACAATCCACTCTACACCCTGCATCACCACTAAAGGCAGGCAACAACGGCTGCACCATGTTTGGATCAACCCAGAGACCAGCACTTCCAGTAGGAAGCCTAGCAGCCGCAGGCTGCAATCCCGATGCCTCTTGAACCATCGGCACAGCAGTATCCTCCTCTAAAACAGGCACTTCATCCGCACTGAGAGTAGCTTCATCTACACTGAGAGTACCTTCATCATCCGATGATTCCATGTGGAGAGAAAACTCACTGCCTGAATCTTCCCCTCCCTCCTCTCCTTCAGACTGTCAGTCTCATAATCCTGCTCAGAGGAAGATTCAAGAAGCATACCAACCACCTGCTGAGCAGTCATTCTACAGCTAGCCATACTGCTTGCCAATGAAATTAACTTGTCAAACAAGTCAACAACAACAAACACTTTGTAAAATAAGTAATAAACAAAATTCACCTTTATCAGAAATACCTATATACTCCAAAACGATTCCACTCACTTGCCAGAAGCAGATAAATTCACCACCACCTACTCTGCACAGACACAGTATTGATCAACATTATCCCACTAAAAAAGAAAGAGAAAAGAAAATTACACATAAGACAATGCTAAACACATCGCAAAGAATTCCATGCACAAAACACTAACTAAATAAGCTGCCATTATGACCCCACTTACAAAAAAATTCATTCATACATGACAAAAATACTAATTTAGAGTATATACAACAAAAATGTTTTTCTTACCAAAAAAATACAACTACGCAAAACTGCAGAACACCACTGTCGAAATCACAAACAGGAATCAAAAGCTTTACACTAGAATAAAAAGGAGAAAAAAACATTGCAATCACATATGCAAATAATGCACCTGTCCACACACAATCCACCAGCCAAGCTAAGGGATAGGTGGGCTTAAGAGTATAAATAAAATATTCATCCCCGTAAAAGGGGAGCAACCCTTGCCCTTGAGGCCACTCCCAAACACAAAAATTAAAAATAAAACAGGTGTCTAGTGGCTCTGCCCCCCTTGAGGGCAGATGGGCCTAAAAACATACTGCTATTCTGCCACCCAAAGAGGGCAGAAATGACCACAATCATCCTCCCATAAAAGGGAGCGACAATTGTCCAAGGGTCCGCTCCCCAACATAAAAAAAAAACCCGGGTAGCCTAGTGGCCCTACAAAAAAACAAATCAGCCGATCTGCCCCTTAGGGTGGCAGAAACGGACAAATTAATGCTCACCAAATGGGAGCAACCCTTGCCCAAGGGGCCACGCCCCACAAAAAAATCCCTGGTGGTCGAGTGGGCCCAATTTTAAAACATGGCGATCTGGCCCCCTGCGGGGCAGACACGGCCACAAATATTGACCCCAAAGGAGAGTGACCCTTGCCCAAAGGGTCACTCTCCAAAGATAACTCCCTGGTGGCCTAGTGGGCCCTACATTAAACAAGCATTTGCAATGCAATCGGTCTCACCTTTGGGACCTTATATGTACTTAGCTATGCAGCACATTAGCCTGCACCCTGAAACATCTGCTGTTCTTTGACATGGAGGGAAAGTAAGCACCAAACTGGGTGACACGCCAAGTATTGGAACACACGGGGAGAAATATTGCCTTTCAGCGGGAAATGGTATAGTTCAATGCTCTGTTTTTAATATAAAATCTGGGCCTTCGGTGGTCATATCACTGACAATACAAGATTTTAAAAAAATATTATCGTCTATGGGTGCTCGTGGAAGACAATTTCAATGGACTGAAAACTAGAGAATTCTGAGGTGATTCTGGTATTTTACTGACCTCTGCTGGTTGTTTTCTAGCAATAAAGTTAAATAGAGTCAGTTGATCAGAAAAAAAAGCCCCTTAGCAGAAGCAGACAAGTCCTAGGGCTGATCTCCAGAGCACACAAACCATAAAAACATATAAGTAAATACTAAAGAATATACAAGAGGTCTCAAATGCTCAACCTAAAAATGGCGAAATCTGCCCCCCCCATGGGGGCAGACAGCCAAAATCGTTAGCCCCCAAAGGGGAGTGACCCTTGCCCAAGGGGCCACTCCCCACTAAACAATCCCTGGTGGTCCAGTGATAATTTTTTTTTTATAAAGAAAATCTCCCCCCCCAGGGGGGCAGACAAAGCCTAAAACATAGCCCCCATAAGGGGAGCGACCCTTGCCTAAGGGGCCGCTCACCCAAACAAAACAAACATATGGCCTAAAACAGAGGAACACCCTGTTGCCTTTCTCTGTGAAATGAACTCCATCATTTCCATATATGCCGTCCATATCCAAGCATAAATTGTTGTTGTATAGAGAGCCATTGGTCTCTGAGGAATGCATACACCGCTTTATTAACATGTTTCCGGGATTTGTCTATCTGTGGACAGAATTAGTTCAACCACTTGCATTTCTGCCATTGGCAAATTTTGTAGAACAGCAAGGCAGTGTGTGGGAAAAGTGCTAAGAATTTACCAAAGGTATCCTTCATCAGGATTTCCATTTCCATCCCAACCCTAGTAAAAGCACCTAGGTCATTGCCACCACAGTGCACAATCATGAGGTTTGGATGTTGACGATCCTCAATGCGTTCAACCAAAGGTAGCAATTGATGGCACTTTAATCCTCCCTGGCCAAGCCAAGTAATATCAACATTAGGTAAGCCTAAGTCCCTGTCAATGCCACTCTTTCCAGCACTCTCTCCAGCCCAAAACACGAAACTATGGGACGCAATCTACTCTCTAACCATTTTGGAAGCTAACTGGAGTAGCACACGGGAGAAGGCTGTAGATGAATGAGGACTGCACCTACATAAAAAAAATTATATATTTGTTGGATGCTGTTAATATGCAGGTAGTTAAAAGTAGGTAGTGATTTTGAGAAAAAAGTAATAACTTTGGAATATTTTTGAAAACATTATGCTGTCTGGGATAGGCTTATTGTGCCAAACAGTCAACCACACCTGCTACAGTTCAATTTGAAGGTAGGATGGTGCTCACAGAAAGGTTTGTAAACTTCTGACCTGCTGCTAGCAGTAAGTGTTCTAAACATGGTGACTATGAAAAATGAGCTAAAGGAGTGTTGGAAAATAAAAACTGTACTGTAACACTTAAAAGGAGTGTGGTATAGACACACTGCTTATTGTGAACTGTTTGCATTCATAATCACTAGTTTCGTTGAAAGTGAAATGTATATGCAAACCATAAACAGTACAATAATAAATGCATGTATGGGCTTCCGTGCAGAATCAAAGATCCACCGCAATTTTGCATAGGGGACGCACTGAGCACTGTGGCAGATCCACTAATCTGACCAAAAGCGCTACCTATTTCGGGATTCCTGACAGGAGTCTAATAAATGGTTAATAAAGACTTACTTTTCACTGAGAAGTGATTCTAAGTGATACTTGGAAACGATTGGAGAGCACCAACGACATTTCAGAGGTATATCAGTAAGGATGTTGGCGTATCAAAGTATATGTGTATAGTAAGTTACGAGTATATATAAGGTGAAAAAAGTGATAAGGTTGTATACAACAATAGGTAAAATATAAGGGAGGGTAGATGATGATGATAAGGAAAGGCATAATAAGTAGCTAAGGAGATAGAAAAATGTGTAAAGCGAAAATAGAGGTATTTTATGAAGGTACTGTTAAAGATTGTGTTTGGAAGAAGATGTGGGTGATTTATTATAGCAGATAATTTAATAGTATATAGTTTTTACCCGATCGCAGAGACCGGCAAGGACTGAAATACTCTATTACAGTCTTTAAAAACACTTCCGAACCCAAAACAGATGTAGCCAGACAGTAACAGACAAACTGAGAAAGACACTCATTAAATAATTCACAGGCGTATTTACTCACCTATAGATGCACTTTCATAGTCATACTCACTCCTGTGCAGGCACTGTCAGATTCACTGAGACACATATGCATGTATCAAGTAATTAATCTGTTACAGACAGATGTACACAGTCATTTACTGAGTTATACACCTTGTTGCCCACCCATATAGGCATTGACATACCTATTTACAAAACCTTAAAGCCAATCACACATTCAGTCAAAGGGTGACAGAGGCACTTAAACATTCAGCAACACATCTACACAGCACTTATATATCCAGCACAAACAGAGCCACATGCACATACATTTACATACCCCCAGGCTCACTAACAGAGCCAGTGAGCAATCCATGCAGGTACTTACAAACACATTTAGACAGCTAGTCACACACCAACATAGTTACTTATATATCCAGTGCCACACCCACAGAGGTACTGATCCACTCACTAGGATATGTACTCAAGTACTGACACAGCCATGTCACTCATCCATACACTGAGTTATTAATGGATTTATACAACCAAAGTGATAGACTTACACTGCCTGTTACACACTGCATAACCACTGCAGTTATACACCCAGTTACCGTATCAGAAAAGCACTGATGAACCCAAACATGATGTAGCTAGACTGTAGCTGATGCGCTGAGAAACATGCTAATAAAACCATTCACACACCCATTTGCTCACCTATATAGGCTCTAACATAGTCATTCACAACCCCATGCATGCAGCGTCAGATTCAATCAGACACATATCCACCAATTCATGTATACAGCAATCACTTTGTTATAGACATACATATACAGCCATAAACCCAGTTAAACACCTAGTTGCCCACCCATTCAGGCACTGACATACCTATTTATAAAACCATAGAGCCACTCACACATCCAGCAAGAGGGCGACCAAGGCATCTGCACATCTACTTACGCACCAGCAAAACCACTCACACAGCCACTCATAGACCCACACAGACACTCACACACCCTCTCACAGACCCATAGTGCTACTCACACACCCACTCACAGAACCACACATGCATTCACAGACCCACTCACAGCCCCACTCAGGCACTCACATACCCACTCACAGACCCACACAGATATCCACACACCCACTCACAAACCCACACAGCCACTCTCAGAACCACTAACAGACACTCATATAACTCACACACCCCATGCAACAACTGAGAAACCCAATCACACACTTATACAACTACTTTCCTACCCACTCACTCACCCTGACAGCCCTCAGTCAGTCACTCATTCACCCATATGGCTGCCCACATATTCAGTCACTGACCCAAATAGCTACTTACACACCCACTCACACACCCACACAACCACTCACATACCCACTCATACAACCACTCACACACCCATAGAACCCCTATATTTATAGACCCATATAACCACTCACATACTGTCTCACATACCCATGCAACCACTCACACACCCATGCAACAATTCACACACCTAGTCACACACCCATACAGGCAGTCACACATCCAGGCAAACACCTACAAAACCACACATACATCCACGCACAGACCCATACAGCCACTCACATATCGATACAGCCAATTAGACATTCATCCAAATACTGATGCAGCCTCTCAGACAACCATACACATACTGATACAGACACTGACACACCCAGCCACACACTAATACAGACACTAACACACAGAGGCACACATTAGTATAGACACTGACACACACAGGCCAACACCAATATAGCCATTGACACACTCAGGCACACACAAAGTATTTTTAGGGTTTAGGGTGGGTAGAGGTATTGGGATGGCAAAGGAATTTATAGGGTTTAGGGTGGACACGGGTATTTGGGTGGCAAGAGTATATTGGGTTTAGGGTGTTCTAAGGGTAATTGGGTGGAAAGGGAATTTTTAGGATTTAGGATGCGTGTGAGAAACAACACCTGTTTGCTGTGTACTCCCACTTTTTCCCCCATTTTGACTACTAGATGCTGGTTGTCTGACTGTGCCCTAGGCTCTGCTACCAGACCCAGACCCAGTGCTCTTTTTAAAAAGTATATGGTAATTAGGTATGATTTCAATTGGCATGACAACTTACCTGCAAGCCCCTAGTATATGGGAGAGGATGTAGGTTTAGAGGCCCAGTAGATTTAATGTACTTAAGTGTGCACTACTGTGGTACCTGCTGTCATTTTAAAAAGCCAATCCTGCCTTGCAGGCTGCTTTTAAAATAAAGCTATATGCAAATTCGACTCTGGAATTAAAGGTACTTCCAAAGTCTCAAACCACCCTATTTTTACATATAGGTCATGCCCGAAGGTCTCCTCTAGGTACCCCAGAGGAAGGGAAATTATAAAAGATGCTTTATATGCCCTGATGAGGGAACAAAAGCCAGTTTTGTTTTTCCCTATTGCTGCACAATGGCTCCATAGGCTAACATGGGAATACTTTATTAAAGTATAACTATTGAAAGAAAGGAGCTACAAATATACTTCAAAGTATTAACATGAATGTTATAATAAATGCAACTATTTGCCATTGTTAGATTTAGTATAACAATCATAGCAAATAAGTTATAGAACGCGCTTTTCTGTTGAGCCAAAATCCAGCATTCCAGCTGGCCTTCTCTGATTGGCCAGCATTTGCCAGGCTGAACCAAGATGCCTTGATGAGGTGTGAAGCGGTCTGAATAAAGACAGAGGACATCCTGTGAGAGGAGATCTGCAGTTGCAGAGCAATTGGGAGGATAGGTATGGAGTAGCCAAACAGTAGCCAAACTGGTCTCCAAAGAGGGAATGACATTCTCTAGGGCCACACAGGCTCACCCTCACATCCTACAAACCCTAGCCAGATAGGAGCTCCTGTAATTAGATTAGCATAGGAGTTGGGAGGGGAATGTTTGAGAAACCTTGCCATGCCTGTCAGATGGCTTAGTCAAATCTTAACCTCCAGGAGAGAGGTTCTCCATTTTGGATGAATAGTGCTTTCTGGGTCAAGAATATGCCACACTTTGGAGGTAGTGGTCATACCTGAGGATGGCAAACTGTACCACATTGGTCAGCGGTGCACCCCTGCTTGTCACCCAGGCACTGTGGATAAATATGAGAGAGTTGGCCAGCAACTTACATCCCTGCCTGGAATAATCTAAAAAAGAAGGACTGCCCTGCTGGACCCCTGGTCTGCACCCAAGAGGACTGCACTCATAAGGACTGCACCTGATGCACACCTTGGGGTAACCCAAGGAGGACTTGGCCTGGCTTCAAAAGGATTAAGGAAAGGACTACCTGAAAGCGAAAGGTACAAAAGAGCTACAAGAGATCCCTGCCTGAAACTACAAGGAGAAGAAAGAGTGTGCAGCTAGAACCCTTGTCTGCACCCCAAGGGACTGCTCTCTGAATGACTGCACCTGCTGCACACTGTGAAACTACGGCCCTGAGGACTTTGTCTTGCTTCAAGGAGTGAAGGAGAGGACACCCTGAAAGCAACAGGTTAAGAGAGCTCCACCTGCATTAACTCCACCAAGAAGAACAAAGATGGAAGGAGTCCAAGGGACATTTAAGGAGTTGGTCATGTAGTCCCAATATCCCAAAGACCACCTCAGAGCTTCTAGACCTTTGGATTAGAGTTTTGGACACTTTTAACCCATGAGAGGAACTTCAGTAAGAAGTTCCAGATGTTTGGAAATGTTTTGAGCAACTTTTGTAAAAAGCTCCATAAGGTGACCCACCCGCTGACGAGAGTCAAGCAGCTGACATTGTTCCGGGATTTCAGGTTCATCCCTCTTAAAGCTCTGGAGTGCAAGACTTCCTGAACCAAGCTGCTGTCGTTGACTAAAAATCCAGCCTGACGAGGAGCCTGGCTAGACGTCGAGAGAAAAAGCATTAAAAATAAAGTGCGAAGGTAAAAACTAGACCTTCAGCTTAGAATATCCCACCCAGGCTCCTTTGCGGTCAACCTAAAGCTTTGATTTTGTCCTGGACAAGCGCGACCAGATGTCCCAAGTTGGGGCTTTTGCATTTTAGGCACTAGAAACTATTTATTCTTTCAAAATTCATATCTCTGGTTCCCTACATTGAATATGTTTCCTTTTGGTGCCATTTTAAAGATATAAATATTTCCTCTTTTCCTAAATTGGTGTTAGATTTTTACTGTGTGTTGTGTCTTACCTATTTAATGTGATTTTAAATGCTTCCCACACCTGTCTTATAAGCCTCCCTGTTCGTTGCCAGGTTCCAAGAGTTTAGCAAGGGACTCATTTTTTTAGACCTAGACTGGATCTTACATGCATCTACTAATAAACCCCTTTCTAACAGTCAGTAAGGGTATTTGAGTGGCAATGGTATTTTTAGGGATTAGGGTGATTAAGGGTAGTTGGGTGGCAAGAGTAATTTTAGGGTTTAGGGTGGGTAGGGGTGTTTTGGATAGCAAGGGTATTTTTAAGGTTGAGGGTGAGTAAGGGTATTTGAGTGGCAAGGGTATTTTTATGGTTTAAGGTGGGTTAGGGTATTTGGGTGGCAATTGTATTTTTAGGGTTCAGGGTGGGTAGGAATTAGGAGTTGCCAGTTGATAAAGGAGTATGTATATATATATATATATTCACTGAAAAAACCATGGGTTTCACACACGTTATAGTTAGGAATTAGCATTTAAAAAACCTTGCAAATTCACTGAAAAAACCATGGGTTTCACACACGTTATAGTTAGGAATTAGCATTTAAAAAACCTTAGAAATTCAATGAAAAAACCAAAGGTTTCACACATGTTATAGTTAGCTGGACATTTCACTCGTAAAAAACCAATGAAATTCCCCCGTTATAGTTAGTTCAGCTAACTATAACTTGCGCGCCCGCAATGCACTGCTGATGACGTCACATATTACATCACTCATGACATGGTCAGTGACATCACTCATGACATCACTGATGACATCTCAAATGACATCACTGATGACATCACTGATGACATCATCCAGTGAATGTGTGTGTTTCTGAAAATTAAATATGTTTTATATATGTATATCTCAAGGTCGATGGAAGAATAAATGGGTATATAAGTGTCTAAATGGATGATTTGTTTTTGAAAAATTGATTGTGTAACTGACTGATTAAGTGTATCATAGTGAATACATGGCTTAGTGAGTAATGTTTAAATATGTAAATATCTGTATCAGTCTCTCACTTTGTGTATAAGTGGCTGCATGGGTTGGTGAGTAGCTACATGGGTGTCTATATAGGTTATTAGTTGGTTTTATGAGTATCAGTCTGAGTGTCTGCATGGTTCGGTGGGGGTATTACGTAGTGCATAGGTGCATGAATGAATGACTCACTCTTTGTATGTGTTGAAGACAGCATGTGTGCAGGACTCTATGGGTGGATGAGTGAGTGTATGGGTGTGTTAGTGAGTGAATGACTGTCTCAATAGTGTCTTTATGAGTAACTACATATGTTTTAAACTAGTATATGTGACTATTGGTGTATATAAGCGAGTATATGTGAGAGTGAGAGATTGAAAGAGTTCCTGTATGAATAAGTATGTGTTTCTATAAGTGATTGTTTAAAAGACTAAGTATGTGTAAGTTTCCGTAGAAGTAAGTGTGGTGGTGTGTGTATAACTGTATATGCAAGTAAATGTATGTTTGATTCTTTTTTAGCATGAGTGACTATGTGTGTGAGTACCTCTATGGATGAGTGGCATTGTGTAACAGGATGTATAGGTGTATGAGTACATATGATGAGTGAGTACATGTATGAGTGACTGTATAGGACTGTTGGTGAATGAGTGGATGTGTATGTGGATCTTAGAATTACTGTATAGGTTGTTGTAACTGGTATTGGTATGTCCATTGTTTTTAAAATTTTAATTTCTATTTTTGAATGTGTGTATCAAAGGTTATATTAGGGGAAGAGGAGGTCTGCCACTCTATCACAAGGATGATGTCATCAGTGATGTCATCAGTGATGTCATTTGAGATGTCATCAGTGATGTCATGAGTGATGTCACTGACCATGTCATGAGTGATGTAATATGTGACGTCATCAGCAGTGCATTGCGGGCGCCCGAGTTATAGTTAGCTGAACTAACTATAACGGGGGAATTTCATTGGTTTTTTACGAGTGAAATGTCCAGCTAACTATAACATGTGTGAAACCTTTGGTTTTTTCATTGAATTTCTAAGGTTTTTTAAATGCTAATTCCTAACTATAACGTGTGTGAAACCCATGGTTTTTTCAGTGAATTTGCAAGGTTTTTTAAATGCTAATTCCTAACTATAACGTGTGTGAAACCCATGGTTTTTTCAGTGAATTTGCAAGGTTTTTTAAATGCTAATTTTTTTTTTTTCTTCTATTTTTTTAAACATATTTTTATTTTAATTTTCTATCCTTTTTTAAAGACTATGGTTAAATTTTTAAAATTCTATAATATGTTTTTTTTAATATATTTTATAAAATAAACATGTAAAATTTATTTGCAATACATTTTTTCCTTTTTTTTATTTTTTTTTTAGTACACGTACCGTAAGCTTACGGTAAGCGTACGGTTTACGCAACGTCCGTAATTTATCTACGCTGTTTGCGTATATTTACGCAATTTGCGTAGCCGCGCGTACTCTGCGTGGGACGTGTACGCGTGTACGCTACACGCGCACGTTACGCGGAAGTGTCGGGGAGTGACTGTTAAGCGCATGCGCGCAAGCGCGTGTCTTTTTTACGCGCATGCGTACTTTTTCCGTAAGCGTACCGTAAGCGTACCGTAAGCGTACGGTAGGTCATGTGATCATGAAACACAACTTTTGATTGGTTGAAACTACTTTCAGTTCTAGAACTCTCCTACACCACACCCATTACCCTCATTTCTGCTTGTGATCCCTTAGGAGAAGGAGCTGGGTTGTCTTTGTGATACGATGGCAGAACAGCAGAGCCCTTCTGAGAGTGAGGCTAGCTCTAGCAGCACTACCTTGAGGCAGAGAGCGAGGAAACAAAAGACCTCTTATGTATGGGATTATTTTACTTTTCCTGAAGGCCAGCAAAAGGTAAATGCACCCTTAGTAACTTGTAAGCTGTGTAAGCGTGTACTTTCAAGAGGTAATCCTGACAGGAAGTATTCCTTTGGGAATCATACCATGATGAGACACCTCAAGGATGTTCACAGAAGGACACATGCTCGACTTACTGGAGGTAACCCTTCAGTAAGTCAACCAAGCACATCCACAGCAGCTCATCCTGGACCATCATCTGCAGGGCCGAGTTCTTCTTCTGCAGGTCAGGTGAGCCCTTCATCTGTGGGGGGAGCATCTCCTTTTGCTGGCCCTCTGGAAATTAACCCTCGATTTCTGAGGGTTGATATTCGATGCGCCTCTTGTCATGATCTAATTTGTCATAGGGAGACCAGTGTTTCCCTAGTGAACAACAAAATAGATCAGCACACTTGTCGCAGAGACTAATTTTCCCAATCTTTCTTTCCTCTGTCCCTGCATGAACACAACGGCTCTTTTAAGAGCCAACCTTATCTTTCATCTTTTTTTTATATATGTTTTTAAAAACTTTTTTTTTTTTTTTTTTTACCGTACGCGTACGGTGCGCGTAATTTTTTTTATTTTTTTTTAAAAACACTAAAAATCAATTATCACATTACAAGGTCCTTGAGAGACTACAATTAAAAACTGAAAATGTGATTGGGGAGAAGTGGAAAAAAGGGACCATGATATTTTTGACTTACCATACCCACTCAAAAAAATATTTATTCATTTAAATTTTTTTTTAATTGCATTAAAAATGGTTCTAGTTTTCGAAAATTATCTATCTCAATCATGACATCTCTGCCTGTAATTCCTATATGCACACAGAGTCATGTTTTCACATTAGTCACAAAACGAAATTTCTTTGCCAATTTGAAAGCACACTTACTGCTCTTTTTTTTTGGCAAGTGATAATCACTTTTACAGACTGACACATTATGAATCCACTTTTCAGATTTTTTAAAAAGCCCATGTCCAGACTGCTTTTTCAGACCACCACCATGTGTATCCTGGGTAACTGCCTACACTCCAGCAAGGGCAACCAGCCTTAGTGATGCTGAATGTATTTGCATTACAGACTGAAACCTCAAACCCCACTCGCTTGTGAATACTGTGCATGATTCCACATGGTAAGCAGCTGGGTGTGTGCTAAGAGTCTGCTTCTGCACCAAAAAATGGCTCCCCCTTTCCTACTAATGCAACTGTGAAATCACCAGAGCAAAACGCAATAAATCTCTGCCTGTAATTCCTATTTGCACACAGAGTCATGTTTTCACATTAGTCACAAAACGAAATTTCTTTGCCAATTTGAAAGCACACTTACTGCTCCTTTTTTTTTAGCAAGTGATAATCACTTTTACAGACTGACACATTATGAATCCACTTTTCAGATTTTTTAAAAAGCCCATGTCCAGACTGCTTTTTCAGACCACCACCATGTGTAACCTGGGTGACTGCCTACATACCAGCAAGGGCAACCAGCCTTAGTGATGCTGAATGTATTTGCATTACAGACTGAAACCTCAAACCCCACTCGCTTGTAAATACTGTGCATGATTCTACATGGAAAGCAGCTGGGTGTGTGCTAAGAGTCTGCTTCTGCACCAAAAAATCGCTCCCCCTTTTTCCTACTAATGCAACTGTGAAATCACCAGAGCAAAACGCAATAAATCTCTGCCTGTAATTCCTATTTGCACACAGAGTCATGTTTTCACAATAGTCACAAAACGAAATTTCTTTGCCAATTTGAAAGCACACTTACTGCTCTTTTTTTTTGGCAAGTGATAATCACTTTTACAGACTGACACATTAGGAATCCACTTTTCAGATTTTTTAAAAAGCCCATGTCCAGACTGCTTTTTCAGACCACCACCATGTGTATCCTGGGTGACTGCCTACACTCCAGCAAGGGCAACCAGCCTTAGTGATGCTGAATGTATTTGCATTACAGACTGAAACCTCAAACCCCACTCGCTTGTAAATACTGTGCATGATTATACATGGAAAGCAGCTGGGTGTGTGCTAAGAGTCTGCTTCTGCACCAAAAAATGGCTCCCCCTTTTTCCTACTAATGCAACTGTGAAATCACCAGAGCAAAACGCAATAAATCTCTGCCTGTAATTCCTATTTGCACACAGAGTCATGTTTTCACATTAGTCACAAAACGAAATTTCTTTGCCAATTTGAAAGCACAGTTACTGCTCTTTTTTTTGGCAAGTGATAATCACTTTTACAGACTGACACATTATGAATCCACTTTTCAGATTTTTTAAAAAGCCCATGTCCAGACTGCTTTTTCAGACCACCACCATGTGTATCCTGGGTGACTGCCTACACTCCAGCAAGGGCAACCAGCCTTAGTGATGCTGAATGTATTTGCATTACAGACTGAAACCTCAAACCCCACTCGCTTGTAAATACTGTGCATGATTCTACATGGAAAGCAGCTGGGTGTGTGCTAAGAGTCTGCTTCTGCACCAAAAAATGGCTCTCCCTTTTTCCTACTAATGCAACTGTGAAATCACCAGAGCAAAACGCAATAAATCTCTGCCTGTAATTCCTATTTGCACACAGAGTCATGTTTTCACATTAGTCACAAAACGAAATTTCTTTGCCAATTTGAAAGCACACTTACTGCTCTTTTTTTTTGGCAAGTGATAATCACTTTTACAGACTGACACATTATGAATCCACTTTTCAGATTTTTTAAAAAGCCCATGTCCAGACTGCTTTTTCAGACTACCACCATGTGTATCCTGGGTGACTGCCTACATACCAGCAAGGGCAACCAGCCTTAGTGATGCTGAATGTATTTGCATTACAGACTGAAACCTCAAACCCCACTCGCTTGTAAATACTGTGCATGATTATACATGGAAAGCAGCTGGGTGTGTGCTAAGAGTCTGCTTCTGCACCAAAAAATCGCTCCCCCTTTTTCCTACTAATGCAAATATAAAATTACCAGAGTTGTACACAATAAATCTCTGCCTATATTTCCCAACATGTGTAACCTGGGTGACTGCCTACATTCCAGCAAGGGCAACCAGCCTTAGTGATGCTGAATGTATTTGCATTACTGAGTCCAACCTCAAACCCTTAAACTATTCTTTTTTTATACCAATACACCTTAATTTATCGTGAAAACATAGTCCATATTATTTTACATGTTCCTCACATTTAAATTTCTCCCAAACAGAAAATAATAAACACAACTTCAACAAAAAGAATTACATTTCTATTATTCATTTCTTAATTTACCATATACATCTCCTCTCAAACTCTAAACTCACCTTTAAAATTAGTTAGTTGTGAAAGAAATGTGGCACTCAAACAGCAGATTATCAGAGCCAGGATCTCTGTTCTCTACACCTCTCTCCTCTCAGCAGAACCTGATAATGGCAAAGTTTCCCTCTATTTTTCCACACATATACATGTAAGTTTCAAATCTCAGTGCTTCCCCCTTTTTTTCAAATGTAATCACACATTTCTATTGGTTGAAAACCAACCCTTTTCCAAAAGTACCCTTCCCCCAACTTGACTTCTGCCTAGTACCCTTCCCCCAACTTGACTTCTGCCTGCTACCATAGCAACAGCTCATGGAACACTGCTGTGTGGAGTTAGGTCAGAAGTTCGCCAAACAATGTTTCAATTCCACAGAGCAAGAGTGCTTGACTTTTCAAACCTTACAGCAAATCCATAGTACTGTTCTTTGGTAACACATTTTTCTGTACCAATACAAAACATGCTTCTATAAATTTACACATACAGCCTAGTTTTTAGTGTAGAATGGTATGAAACAGCCAATCAGTTCTTTTTTTTATGAAAAAAATATGTATGCCTCCATTTCCAAACTGTCTTTCATTTCTTTTTACCATTCTACTGAATTACACCTCCTGAGTGCATCCAGATCTCCTTTGAAGATGTTCACAGTGTGGATTGTAGGACACAGCTATGTCTTCTGGAGTGAAAAGTTTGCAGAGAAAACAGGTATTGTGAGAGACCTTGCTTTGCCAAATGTAGACATTAAATGGATTGGTCAGAGAGGGTTAAAGTGGCACCAATTGATGCCATTGGTGAAATCCTTCATGCAAATCCAACACTGGACTGTGGTGGCAATGACTTAGGCACTTTGACTGGGGTAGGTCTGGAAATGCTTATGAAGGACACCTTTGCACAACTGTTTTCACTTTTCCCTAAAACTGCCTTTGTGTTTTCCAACATATGCCAAAGGCAAAAATGGAACTGGTCCAATCATTTCTGTCCGCAGATTGACAAAGCAAGAAAGCACGTCAACAAATCTGTTTCTGCTTTCCTCCGTGACTATGGTATGGGTTCCATTTACCACAACAACTTGCGTTACGACATGCAAGACATTTATAGAGGAGATGGTGTGCACTTCAATGATGAAGGGAACAGAGTCTTCCTCTTGAACCTTAGACTCTGCATCGGTACTTACTAGTAGGTACCACTAAAAAATAACTTCATAAACACAACGGCTCTTTTTAGAGCCCCCTAATATCTAAACTCTTAAATCTGCATTTCGTTTCTTTTATTTATTTTTTTTGTTACCGTACGCTTACCGTACGCGTACCCCGTGATTTTTTTTAAAATCAATAAATGTTTTCTTTGTACTTTTCTGTCCTTCTTTGACCCCCTGACAAATGTAAGGGGGTCTGTAACTCTCCTCCTTGCCCCCTTTTCTTGTTATCACTCTTTTTTTTCTGAGTGAAACACACGAAATGGCGGCCGCCGCTTCCTGGTTTCGGCCGATTCGAATGTTTACTAAGATCTAAGAGCCAATCAGAATCGCGCTCGCGCACGCCACCGTACGCGTACGGTAAGCGTACCGTAAGCGTACCGTAAGCTGGCTCAGATATATATATTGATTTAAAGGCTATTTTCTCTGAATCTACTGAACAGATTTACACCAAACCTACAAAAGGCACTTCCTTGACCTGAGGACTACCTCTCTGCCAAATTTCTAGTAATTCTGTTCAGCCGTTCGGGCTGTAGCCCTGTCTAAAGGTCCTATGGAAAAATGCATGGGAAAAACGCGTTTTGGGACCCCCCTTTTATCTCAGCCCCCGCTTGACGAATCCCCCCGAGACTTTCAGGGTAGGAGCGGAGCGTAGCGCCCCACCTATTTTGAGAAATTCGCGAGGATTCGTCGACCGGCGCCAAAGTTATTCAAAATAGAATGTTGCGGATTTCCTATGGAAACGTGGTCCTAACTATAACTACCTACTGGCGACCGCCAGTAGGTAATATATATATATATATATATATATATATATATATATATATATATATATATATATATATATATATATATATATATATATATATATATATATATATATATATATATATAGAGAGAGAGAGAGAGATCGATATATAGATATATATATTATCTACTGGCGGTCGCCTGTAGATAGTTATAGTTAGGACCTATTATCCATAGGAAATGCGCAACATTCTATTGGGAATATCTTTGGTGCCGATTGACGAATCTTCACAAAATTTTCCAAACTCTAGGCCAGCTCCACTCCGCTCCTACCCTGAAAGTTTCGCGGTCATTCATCAAGCGGGGGCCGAGAAAAAAGGGGGGTCACAAAACGCGTTTTCCCCATGCAATTTCCCATAGGATCTGTTGTCGCAGCTACAGCCCAAACCGCTGAACGGAATGACACCAAATTTGGCAAAGAGGTAGTCCTCAGTTCGGACTCGTGCCTTTTGCATATATGGTGTGAATCCGTTCAGTAGTTCCTGAGAAAATTGGAGTTAAAAGTACATAAATATCTATGGCCGCTGAGGATCCGCGGACCGTACACGCACCGTACGCGCACCCTCCCCGAACCGAGCGCGCTGAATGCTAATTGGCTGTCGAGTGTCTCTCTACATTCGAAACCAGGAACTGTTGGCGGCCATTTTCTGCCTCGGAAGAAGCGAGGCTGAAGAAGCAAGGGGAAAAAGTGTGTAAAACATATAAAGGGGGCAGAGTGGAAATACTCTGACCCTCTAGAGGTGCTTAGGGGTCCTAGAAGGACCCCCTGGGGTCCCCCTTTAAAAAAAAAAAAAAACGGCGAAATGCTCGCACGGTGCGCGCATCCTATCGCGTTGGATGCACGGATTCTCTCGCGGTGGGTTCGCGGATCCAAGGGAAAAAAAATGAAATTGTTGGGAGATAAAGATTAAGCTTAAGTGTTTTGTTCTTGAGTGGCTCTAAAAAGAGCCGTTGTGTTCATTGAGAGTTTTTGGTACTTATAAGTAAGTACCTATACAGAGTCTAAAGTTGTTGAGGAAGACTCTGTTTCCTTCATCAGTAAAGTGTACTCCTTCTCTCCTATACATCTCTTGCATATGAAAGCGCAGATTGTTATTGTAAATGGACCCCATTCTGTAGTCTCGGAGAAAAGCAGAAACAGATTTATTCACATGTTTCCTAGCTTTCTCAATCTGTGGACAAAAATGATCGGACCAGTTCCATTTCTGCCTTTGGCATATGTTAGAATACACAAAGGCAGTTTTAGGGAAAAGTGAAATCAGTTCTGCAAAGGTGTCCTTCATAAGCATTTCCAGACCTACCTCAGTCAAAGTGACTAGGTCATTGCCACCACAGTGCACTATTATGAGGTCAGGGTGTTGGATTTGCATGAAGGATTTCACCAATGGCATCAATTGGTGCCACTTTAACCCTCTCTGTCCAATCCATTTAATGTCTACATTTGGCAAACCTAGGTCTTTGTGAATGCCTTTGTTTTCTGCATACCTTTGGCTCCAGAAAATATAGCTGTGTCCCACAATCCACACTGTAAGCATCTTGTAAGGAGGTCTGGATGCACTCAAACGGTCTCTGTAAATGAAATGGCAGTTTGGAAAGTAAGATGTTTCTAATGGTGGCTAAGATGCAATTTTGAAAAAAGACAAGAAATCATTGGTTGTTTGACAACCTTCTACACTGAAAGGTAGGGTGCATATTTCTGTTTTGTAAACGCATGATTCTTATTGGTTAACAAAAACTGATTGTAAGGAACATTATATATGATAAGCTGATATGTTGATAAGTCAAGCACACTTGCTGTTTGATTAGCAACATTGTGTGTGCTGAACTTGTGACCTGTGTGCTCAGTACAGTGTTCCATGACCGGTTTCTATGGTAACTGGCAGAAGGCAGATTGGGGGAAAGGTTGCAGTTTATGTCATTTGGAAAGGGTTGAAATGTTTAACCAATAGAAATGTGTGTTTGCTTTTGAATTTATGTGGGAAGGAATGTGATTTGATGTTTACATGTATATGT
This sequence comes from Triturus cristatus, assembly GCF_964204655.1. Classification (NCBI taxonomy): domain Eukaryota; kingdom Metazoa; phylum Chordata; class Amphibia; order Caudata; family Salamandridae; genus Triturus; species Triturus cristatus. The sequence continues at coordinate 624,398,294 of NC_140588.1, read as the reverse complement.
GTGGAAAATGAGAGGGAAACTTTGCCATTCTTTGGTTCTGCTGACAGGTGCACAGTGCAGAGATTCTGTATAAAAAAATCTGGTGTGTGACTGATATCTGGTGTGTGACTGATATACTTCTTAATCTACAAAACATCTTGAAAGGTAAGATATTTAATTGTGAGGGGATGTATGTAGACTATTTTTATTTTAATCAGACTAATGTATTTCTTCTGCTAAAGTGTAGGGAGTACTTTTTTTTCTCTACAATCTTATTGACAGTGTGTCTGCATGTAGAAACCATTTTGTGATAAGGATTTGTTTTTTTCATGTGTTTGTAGACAGATAACTATGCAGTTTTTATATTTTGGTAGAATTTGAAACCAGTCATTGTTTATGAATTTGTGAAATGAGTTATGTTTCTGCAGTAAAATGTAGTACTCCTTCTAGATGAAGAAATGTGTTTTGGTATAGTGCAAGGGATAGTGTTGTTTGTCTAGAATCACACAGAGAGCCTGTGTGCATTTGGGAACCACTGTGAGAGAAGCATTGAGTAACATCTTGTATTTGCTGACAGATAACTCTTTTAATACCTGTCATGTTGTCCAGTTTTAGTAGCATTAGAAGGCAGTCTTTGCTTATGCGTTGATTAAATGAGTCAGGCTTTGACACAAAAGTGCACTTTTGAAATATGCACATTGTGTGCAGTTCCCTTACCACTTCCATAGTAGTAAATAAGGTTTGGTAAACTCATAGGGATAGTGGTTGTTGTCTAGAATCACACTGTGAGTCTGTGTGCATTTGGGAACCAATGTGAGAGAAGCATTTGGTAACATTGTGTATTTACTGACAGATAACTATTTTAAATCCTGTTATGTTGTCAAGTTTTAGTAGCATTAGAAGCCAGTCATTGCTTATGTGTTGATTAAATAAGTCAGGCATTGACACTAAAGTGCAGTCGTGAAATATGTAGGTTGTGTGCAGTTCCCTTACCACTTCCACTGTAGTGAATGAGTTTTGGTAAACTCCTAGGGATAGTGGTGCTTGTCTAGTATCACAATGTCAGTCTGTGTGCATTTGGGAACCACTGTGAGAGAAGGGTTTGGTGACATTGTGTATTTGCTGACAGATAACTGTTTTAAAACCTGCCATGTTGTCAAGTTTTAGTAGCATTAGAAGACAGTTATGGCTTATGCTTTCATTAAATGAGTCAGACATTGACAGTAAAGTGCAGTTGTGAAATATGTAGATTGTGTGCAGTTCCCTTACCACTTCCACTGTAGTGAATGAGTTTTGGTAAACTCCTATGGATAGTGGTGCTTGTCTAGAATCACACTGTGAGTCTGTATGCATTTGGGAACCACTGTGAGAGAAGCGTTTGGTAACATTGTGTATGTGCTGACAGATAACTGTTTTAAAACATGTCATGTTGTCAAGTTATAGTAGCATTAGAAGACAGTTGTGGCTTATGCTTTCATTAAATGAGTCAGGCATTGACAGTAAAGTGCAGTCGTGAAATATGTAGATTGTGTGCAGTTCCCTTACCACTTCCACTGTAGTGAATGAGTTTTGGTAAACTCCTAGGGATAGTTGTGCTTGTCTAGAATCACACTGTGAGTCTGTGTGCATTTGGGAACCACTGTGAGAGAAGCGTTTGGTAACATCGTGTATTTGATGACAGATAACTGTTTTAAAACATGTCATATTGTCAAGTTTTAGTAGCATTAGAAGACAGATATGGCTTATGCTTTCATTAAATGAGTCAGGCCTTGACAGTAAACTGCAGTCGTGAAATATGTAGATTGTGTGCAGTTCCCTTACCACTTCCACTGTAGTGAATGAGTTTTGGTAAACTCCTAGGGATAGTGGTGCTTGTCTAGTATCACAATGTCAGTCTGTGTGCATTTGGGAACCACTGTGAGAGAAGGGTTTGGTGACATTGTGTATTTGCTGACAGATAACTGTTTTAAAACCTGCCATGTTGTCAAGTTTTAGTAGCATTAGAAGACAGTTATGGCTTATGCTTTCATTAAATGAGTCAGGCATTGACAGTAAAGTGCAGTTGTGAAATATGTAGATTGTGTGCAGTTCCCTTACCACTTCCACTGTAGTGAATGAGTTTTGGTAAACTCCTATGGATAGTGGTGCCTGTCTAGATTCACACTGTGAGTCTGTGTGCATTTGGGAACCACTGTGAGAGAAGCGTTTGGTAACATCGTGTATTTGCTGACAGATAACTGTTTTAAAACATGTCATGTTGTCAAGTTTTAGTAGCATTAGAAGACAGTTATGGCTTATGCTTTCATGAAATGAGTCAGGCATTGACATTAAAGTGCAGTTGTGAAATATGGAGATTGTGTGCAGTTCCCTTACCACTTGCACTGTAGTTAATGAGTTTTGGTAAACTCCTAGGGATAGTGGTGCTTGTCTAGAATCACACTGTGAGTTTGTGTGCATTTGGGAACCACTGTGAGAGAAGCATTTGGTAACATTGTGTATTTGGTGGCAGTTAAGTGTTTTAAAACCTGTCATGTTGTCAAGTTTTAGTAGCATTAGAAGCCAGTGTTTGCTTATGCCTTGATAAAATGAGCCATGCTTTGACACTAAAGTGCAGTACCATGTAGTATTGTCTTCACTGCACCAAAACTGTAAATTTAATATTTTTACCCAGGCACTGTCCTAGAAGTAGTCTGATGATTTAGTCAGTTTCTAAGTACTTATGTTGTGAACCATTCATTACCAAATAGACTTCTTCAAATGTCTATGCAGTATGCATGTAGTTCTCTAACCACCTACACAGTTGTTTCTCACACCTTCAATTCCCTAGTCAGTATCTATACACTTCCAGGAAACACCCTGTCACTCCCTTTGCAGTCTTCTAGTGACCCATTCAGCAGCATGTAGTAATCCATTCACTGTGCCAAAACCCAAACACTTATAAACCACTAACCACCTAGACCAGGGGTACTCACGAACTTTCTCTCGGGGGCCAAATTTACAATGTGGTTTCTGGCTGAGGGCCGCACCGGTGGGGCGGGGCCAGTAGGGGAGGGGGCGGGGCTAGACCAAAAAAAAACTATGGCCATGAGGTTGAACACAGGCCCCTGCAGCGGACGCCTTCGTCCACTGAGCCACCAGACCAGGCATTCACACATATCTATCTATCTATAGCTCTGTCTCCCTCCCTCTCTCTGTCTCCCTCCCTCCCTCTGTCTCCCTCTCTCTCTCTCTCTCCTTCTCTCTATCACTCTCCCTCTCTCTCTCTCCGTCTCCCTCCCTCTCTAGCTATCGCTCTCTCTCCCTCTGTCTCCATCACTGTTTGTCTCCCTTTCTCTCTGTCTCCCTCCCTCTCTGTCTCACTCACTCTGTCTCACTCACTCTGTGTCTCCCTCTCTCTCCCTACCTCGCTCTCCCTCCCTCTCCCTCTCTATCTCCCTCTCACTCCGTCTCCCTCCCTCTGTCTGTCTCGGTCTGTCTCCCTCCCTCTGTCTCCCTCTCTCTCTCCCCCTCCCTCCCTCTATCTCTCTCTCTCAATCAATGTTTGTCTCCCTTTCTCTCCGTCTCCTCCGAAAAACACAATAATAAGAAACATGGTAGCACCTATTCTCTAAATTTCTCAGGTATGGTTTGGCCTTCCTCCAAATGTCCTGCTGGTTGCCCTGTTGTCGCTTCTTTGTTAAGTTGTCTTCTCTCTCTTTTTTATCTCTGGGTCATTTTATCAGTGTTTTCTTTTTCTGACTTATTTTCTTTTCACCATGTCAGTCTTATTTCTCTTTCATTCATTGTCATTCTTCTCGTTTTTGTCTCACTTTAGTTCTTCTTTTCACGCTCTACTACTCCTTTGCCCTCCCCTATGTCCTTTCTCTCTTCTCCTTTTAGTCCTGTACCTGTGCTTTTGTTCTCTCTCCCTTTCTCCTATTTTTTCTTTCTTCCCCAGTTTTACCACGTCTTCCCCTGTTTTCTCTAGTCTTCTGTGTCTCATTGCACGGCTGCTCCTCTTACGGTTCTGACACATGGTATCAGGGTTATGGCCTTTTCAGAGCACAAAGGCACGCTGTTCCCGTTCTTTTGACCACGTACCTCGATTCAGTCCTAAAAGGCGTCCTTGCGATATTCCCTTACATCTGCCTCTCTACAAACAATTTCTCTCCTGAACTGCACACGATGAGAGGAGAGGCGGGGCGGGGCGCAGAGTGGACAGAGCGCACACAGCCGCCGCACCCAAGTACTTCACGGGTCTTTTAAAGACCATTCACTTGGTAATGAGGCTTTGTTGTATTTCACCTCTTCTTAGTGCCCCTGCATCTCCACTCAATCAGAGTGGAGATGCAGGGGCGCTAAGAAGAGGTGAAGTACAACAAAGCCTCATTAACAAGTGAATGTTATTTAAAAGAATCGCCCGGCCCCCATAGCTTGCAACCGGCGCTGGCGATATAAAAAACACAAAGGCATATGATGTCGGCAAGGTCCGCGGGCCGCCAAGGAAGGCTTGCCGGGCCGCTGGCGGCCCGCGGGCCGTACTATGAGTACCCCTGACCTAGACACTTGTCTTTCACACCTTCAATTCCCTAGTCAGTATCCATACAGTCCAGCAAACATCTTGTCACTGCCTTTGCACTCCTCTAGTGACCCATTCAGTACCAAGTACTAATCCATTCCCTGTGCGAAAAGCCTACCACTTATAAATTCATCCAGGCAGTCTCCTTGCTGTAGTCTAATTATTCAGTCAGTACCCAAGTCCTCATGCAGTTAGCCAGGCTTTAGCACATGTACTGCTTTAAATGTCTATGCAGTATTGATGCAGTCCTCTAATCAGCTACAGATTTGTCTTTCACAACTTCAATTCCCCAGTTAGTATTCATACACTTCTAGCAAACACCCTGTTACTCACCCAGGGGGTCTCCTTTTAGTACTGTAATCATTCAGTCAGTTAGCATGTAGTCTTTTAGTGAGGTAGGCTTTAGGGCATGAACTACTTCAAAGTAGTATGCACTATGTATGTAGTGTTTTAATCATCGTCACACTTGTGGTTCAGGGCTATAGTTTCTTAGTCAGTTTTTATATAAAATGTGTTTGTACAGTAATGGAATACTGTAAATTTGAAAGTTATTAATATACATTTATTTCTGATCCTTTTTTGCAGATACTGTTTTTCAACGTTAAAATAGAGAAATTATGCCAGAAAAAAAAGAAAAAGAAAAGAACAGAGACAGGAGGATTATTTGAAGAAACATGAACCACAAGTATTGAATGAACAAGATAATGTGGCTAAAAGGTAAAAATCTTCTGGTACGATCACAAAGCAATTTATTAAAAATGTTTGTAGGAGCAAACAGAATGTAGATAATGCTGCAACTTCAGAGAATTTTTTAAGTAAGAAAAAAAATCAAAATAAGAGGAAAAGTAAAAAAGCAAATGTTCAGTCAAAGGAGATAAAGTATGGTAAATGAAGACAATATCAGTATAAGGAATTACGCAAAAAAATATTTTACAAGAGAGTAGTGCATAATTTGCTGAAAGATGTGAAGAAATATAAAAAGAGAGCTTTATTTTATAAAAAGAAGAAGCATATTGAAAGCATTGTGGAAAAGACTTTTGAAGTAAAAAGGAAACTGTTTATTTTAGTGTTAAACAGAATTCGATCACTAGATGAATCAATATATGTAATGAAGGCCAAAAGTAGGAGGAAAAGAGTTATTAATAAAAAGAAAATTGTGATTTTTTTGGGGAGAATGGAAACACAGTTCTAGTTCAGAGCCTTTTTTTAATGAAGAGAGTTATTCACTAAGTGAAAAATTATTGTATGCATTTGACACCAGTGGTAGAGGTTATGAGGTTAGTGATGGTTGTCCAATGGAGAAAGAGAAAATGGTTGAAAGAAATGCAGAAGAAGTGATAGCTGATGAAGTTTTAGGGAGACGTGCTAAAAACCCTGTGTACACTTGGGATTGCAGTAGTGTTTGTAGTGTACGACAGGAATCTATTGAAAAATTATGTAGTTTTTTACGAGTCTATACTAAAAAAAGTGTAAAACAAAAGATTAAGCTGTTGCAAGGACTAGACCCTTGCAGAGTGAGAAAACATACTGGTTTGCAAGGTCATTCTCTGGCTTGTCTTTCTAGGAAAGTTTGTCAAAGTGTTTTCACCATTTCAGAATGCTGGCAGTACATCATATTCAAATGCGGAAGTTAGTGAGAAGGTTGTATTATGCAAAAAGTCCAGCACTAAAGTTAAGTGAGTTGAACAGTGCTCTTTTACATGGGTCTGTTTCAGATGTGAAGCAGGTCTGTGAGGATATTGAGTTTTGTTACTTTGGGCCTCAGCAAGAGAGTGAAGAAACTGACACATTAGTAGAACAAAATGTTGAAGACAATGTAGAACCTGTAATTACAGAAAAATTTAAGGATGAAATCACAAAGTTTAAGGTAATTTCAGGTGAAAGACCAAATGTTTCTTGTATTTGTTGTCGGCGAAGTCACTGTAAAAATCAGACTAGGGGTATCAATCTGTATTTAAAAAGTGAAATAGAAGATAATGATAAGTGGATGGAATTTGCAACTTATTTGTTGGTAGAGGATTGTTTTGATTTGGGATGTGAGCAGCGTATTTGCAAATATTGTTATAATAAATTAGATGAGAATAAAATGCATGCTAGAGCTGTTCATAATAATCTAGAGTTGGTTGCTATTCCTCCAGAGCTGATAGATTTAAATATGTATGAGTCTATTCTGATACAATGTGTTCACCCGTTTCAGGCTATTGTTCATATGGAGCCCAAAACAAGTAAATTACCTCCATCAGAGTTGCAAAGAGGATTGAAAGGAAGAGTTGTGTATTTACCATTAGATTTAAGGAAAAATGTTGAAACTATTGGTGTAGATCATGCAGAAAATGAGCCACTAGTCATTCTAGTTAATGGTGTTCCTACTAAGAATAAGAAAATCTGTCAAGAGTTAGTGGATGTTAGAAAAGTGCAAAAGGCATCATTGTATCTGTTAAAAAATAATGAGTACTATTGAAATGTGTTTGTTGGAGAAAAAGAAATAGATTTAGCAGAAGATAGTGAAACATTAAGTGGACAAATTGAAAAAGTGGACATGTCCAGATGTGAAGAGATCTATGAACATTACAGTGTACATCCACTCGAAAGAGGTGATGGGGAATAAAATTGAGTTGTTCCAAATGAAAAAAGCAACAGGAAGTCCCATGAGTGTATGGGAAGAGAGCTTGGAAGCGCGTTGTTTCCCGCAGTTGTTTCCAACAGGAAAAGGTGGACGATATGATGAACGTCCTGTGCAGATTCCTGCATCTGAATATCGGACAACAAGATTATATGCAGAAGATCCAAGATTTCGACAATGTATCCCTTATATGTTTCATCTTCTGTTTGAAAGTGACTTGTCTGGACTTTCATATGCAGTAAATCACATTTTAAAAACTGGAATGCATCTGCAAAATGTAACTGCAAAGGATTTTATGGATAAAGTGCATCAGAGAGATGATCATTTAGAATCTCAGTTGATTAATCTGATGGCATGTCAGCGTGGGACTAATGAATATTGGTACCGTCAACATGGAGAACTGAAATGTATGCTACGGAACTTGGGAACTCCTACATGGTTTGTTACACTAAGCTGTGCTGAGTATGCTTGGGATGATTTACTTGAATTTCTTCGAGAGGCAAATTCCAATATAAAATATATTGAATACAAGACATCTGGAGAATTGTGCTCTTTGGATCCTGTGAATGTATGCAGATATTTCAATCATAGATTTGAAGCTATGATGTCTTTCATCTGCAATAAAAAGAATCCTCCTCTTGGAGAAGTTGTGGATTTCTTTTGGAGAAAGGAGTATCAAGCAAGAGGTGCTCCTCACATACATATGTTGTTATGGGTCAAGGACGCCCCCAAATTTGGAACAGATTCAGATAAAACAGTTTTGTCTTTCATTGAAGATTATGCTACATGTGCTCTTCCAAATAGCAGAGAAGAGAAAAACTTAAAACAACAAGTCTTACGATTTCAAAGCCACAGGTGTGGAAAATACTGCCGACGAAAGTCAAAGGATAAGTTCTATACCAAATGTCGTTTTGGATTTCCACGTCCTGTATTAGCCAAAAGAAGAGTGAACAGTTTCATGTCAGCTGTATGACATACCATCACAAGAAAGTCTCCGAAAAACACCTATAACTTAAGAAGAAGCGAAGAATCAAAATACATAAATGACTACAATCCAGTTATTTTATCCATGTGGAACGCTAACATGGATATTCAGTATGTTACGGACAATTCCATTGCTGTTGCTCGAAATGTTACGTCTTACATTACTAAATCAGAAAAGACTGAATTGAAAGAAATGTGGGAAGAGATTTCTCACGAGAAGACTCTAAGTAAGAAATTATACAGTTTCAGTTTGAAGATGTTATTGCATCGTGACATTGGAGCATATGAATGTGCAGATAGGTTATCATCTGCAAGTCAGTATTCCAAAAGTAGAAGAATCATTTGGGTGAGTCTAGGTCTTGCAGCAATGCGAAATAGGGTACTGAGATCTGTTCAAGAAATTGAATATTTAGCGGAAAATGACCCTGAAAGTACAGATATTTTGAAAACCAATATGTTGGACACATACTATCCAAAGAGAAGCCATCATCTTGAGAACATGTGTCTCTATGAAGTGCTGCAAAACTACACTTTTAAACGGAATATTACAGAGAACATCAACGATGGAAAATATGGAGTGACTGGTTCTGAAGGATGTCTGGTGAAACAAAGGAAAGGAAATTTAATTAATCACAGGAAACTGAGTTGCGACACTGGTGACAAAAGGGAATTTTACTATTTAGCCCTTTTGCAAATGTTCAAACCATGGCGTTCTGAACTGGAATTACTTGGAGATGTTTCCAGCTATGAAGATTCATTTAATGCTTGTAAAGATAGCATACAATGCAGTGCTTTTGCAAATTATGTCAAAATGTTGAATGATGAAATTGATCAAGAAGCTACAATTGCAGCTGAGATTGCTAGAGACAGTTCTCAAGACAGTCAAAGTTCTGCTGCACTGAGTCAAGATCCACTAGGACAACCAATTGTTCAAAATGAAGCAGCGATTGCAATGAATTAGGTGGAAACAGCAATGTATCAAGCACAAGAAGATGCAATACAGTTAGGAAACTTAGAAGAGCAACTAAATGTTGAACAGAAACAAATATATCAGCAGGTGAAAGAGCAGATTGACCATGGATTACTTCATGAAAAGAGAGTGTGCTCATGTACATCATTTCAACCTATCCGAATGTATGTGAGTGGTCAAGCTGGAACAGGAAAGAGTTTCTTAATTAAAGTAATTACAAGTTATCTGCAAAAAACAACTGAGTCGCGTTTGTCTTGTGTTGTCACTGCTCCAACTGGGTTGGCAGCACATAACATTAAAGGAATTACTTTACATCATTTACTAATGCTGCCAGTAGAGCATGAGAACAAATTGGAATACCACAAGCTATCTGGAGGAGCTTGTTGTGAAGTTTCAAGAGTGCTGAAGAAAATGAAACTTCTCATTATTGATGAGGTGAGTATGGTTTCAAACTTGATGCTTGCCTTTGTGCATTTAAGAATGCAGCAAATTCTTAAAACAGACTATGACGTGTTATTTGGAGGAAAACACATCATAGTTTTTGGAGATCTACTGCAACTGACACCGGTAAAAGGACAACCGGTATTTAAAACACTTGCCCATGAAGATACCAGAAAGTCTCTTGGCAGTGTTGGTAATGTGAACATTTGGAGTAATTTTGAATACAAAGAACTGAAAACAAATATGCGACAGGCAAATGATGCTGAATTTGGAAGTATTCTTCCAGATATAAGAATTGGAATTCTTTCAAAAAAAGGGAAAGAAGCTTTGGAGAGTCGATTACATTGCAATGTCTTTCCAAATGAAAATGCAGTTCCTGCAAAAGTGTACGTGGAAATTTCTAAAAATAAGTCAGTGATTTGCTTAATGCCGACACTGCGTGAGTGTTCAATATTAACCCGTTCGACGCGCATGTCGGAACGGTTCCGTCATGCACGTCGGTTGCGCTGTGCGCATGACGGAACCGTTCCGTCATGGCCCCGCCCGCGCGCGGAACCTTCAGCGTGGCGCGGAAATCCGCGCCGCGCTGAAGGGGTTAAACGAAGAATTATTAAAATTGGAAAATGAAGAAATTGTAAAAATGGAAGCCATCGATAAAATATTACATGAAGGAATCACTATTATTTTGACGGGTAAGTTGAGATAAAAACTAGATTGTTTAGAAAAAAAAATATCTAAAACTGCTGGTTTGGAAAAGACACTGTGTGCGTGTGTAAAATGTCGGGTTCGTGGAGCAGGGATGCCCCACTAGACACCAGGGATGTCTTTTTCTTCATTTAGGAAGCGACCCCTTGGGCACGGGTCGCTTCCTTGGGGGCATAATTTACTGTAAGACTTTTCTGCCCCCCCTGGGGCAGATCGGTCGACTTTCGGTCCGGTTCTTCCCCCGGGGGGGGGGGCAGAAAAGCCCACTAGACACCAGGGATGTCTTTTTCTTCATTTAGGAAGCGACCCCTTGGGCAAGGGTCACTTCCTTGGCGGCATAATTTACTGTAAGACTTTTCTGCCCCCCCGGTGGCAGATCGGTCGACTTTCGGTCCGTTTCTGCCCCCAGGGGGGGACAGAAAAGCCCACTAGACACCAGGGATGCATATTTTTGCATGAGGAAGCGACCCCTTGGGCAAGGGTCGCTTCCCTTGGGGCATAAATTATGGGAAGACTTTTCTGCCCCCCCTGGGGGCAGATCGGTCGTCTTTCTGTCCGTTTCTGCTCCCAGTGGGGGGTAGAAAATCCCACTAGACACCAGGGATGTGTGTTTTTAGAAGTTAGGAAGCGACCCCTTGGGCAAGGGTCGCTTCCTTAGCAGCATAAATTATGGGAAGACTTTTCTGCCCCCCCTGGGGGCAGATCGGTCGTCTTTCGGTCCGTTTCTGCTCCCAGGGGGGCAGAAAAGCCGCCTAGACACCAGGGATGTGTGTTTTTAGAAGTTAGAATGCGACCCCTTGGGCAAGGGTCGCATCCTTGGTGGCATAAATTATGGGAAGACTTTTCTGCCCCCCCTGGGGGCAGATCGGTCGTCTTTCGGTCCGTTTCTGCTCCCAGAGGGGGCAGAAAAGCCCACTAGACACCAGGGATGTCTTTTTAGTATTAGGAAGTGACCCCTTGGGCAAGGGTCGCTTCCTGGGCCCCCATTTTTTTGGTGAGAGAGGGGGCAGATCGGTTTCATTTTGATGCCGTATCCGCTCCCAGGGGGGTCAGAAAAGCCCACTAGACACCAGGGATGTGTGTGTTGTTGTAGGAAGCGACCCCTTGGGCAAGGGTCGCTTCCTGGGCCCCCATTTTTTTTGTAAGACTTTTCTGCCCCCTCTGGGGGCAGATCGGTCATTTATGTAGCCGTTTCTGCTCCCAGGGTGGGCAGAAAAGCCCACTAGACACCAGGGATGTGTTTTTTTGAGTAAAGGAAGCATCCCCTTGGGCAAGGGTCGCTTCCCGGGGGCCCAAATATTTTTCAAGACTTTTCTGCCCCCCCCCCCCTAGGGGCAGATCAGTTTTTTGTGTAGCCGTTTCTGGCCCCGGGGGGGGCAGAAAAGACCACTAGACACCAGGGAATTAGTGTAAATAAAAATGGAAGTGACCCCTTTGGCAAGTGTCGCTTCCAGGGTGCAATTTTTATAATATGTATTTGGCCCACCTGCCCCGGGACAGAGTAGCCTTTTTTTTTTCCTGCTGTTTTCTGCCCCACCTGGCACACAACCCGATTGACCATGTGGGTAGTAACATAGCATGTTATAATGTTTATTTTTATATTTTTTGTGAATTGCAATAGTAATGTTTTTTTTTTTTTTACTTTTTTGTTCTCGGTGAAGTCTTTTGCTCTTTTTAGTTTACCGTGTTGTTACTGGTGGTTCTGCTGTTTGTGTAGTTTGGTAAGAGACTTTTTTTGTACAATGTAAATGTGTTTGATTTCTCTGCATGAATTTTTTTTGCAAATGGTGTAATAATAGCAGTATGTTTGTTTTTTGAGTGTCAAAAACTTTTTGCATTGGTGCTCGATGTGTATTTTGTTGTCTTGTGAGTAATTTTTTGTTGTTTTCTTTCTAGTTGGATATCGTTGGTTTTTGCTGTGTCACTGCAGAGTTGGTTTCTGGTGAGTGCAGCTGTCTCTTGTAATTGTATTGTATAGTTTTTGAGTACATTGATCTTTGTGATAAAGGTACACATTTCTTTACTTACTTGGTTTGCACATTGTTGGTTGTTGTTGACTTGTTTGTGCAGTCTTCTATCTTAGTAAGTATAATGGCTAGCCGCAGGATTACTGCTCAGCAGGTTGTTGGTTTGCTGTTTGAGTCTTCCTCTGACCATGGTTCAGAGACTGACTCTGCATCTGAGGGAGAGGAGGCAGGGGACGATTCTGGCAGTGAGTTTTCTCTCCGTATGGAGTCATCGGATGATGAAGATACTCTTAGTGCGGATGAAGTGCCTGTGTTAGAGGAGGAGACTGATGTGCTGATAGTGTGGCAAGAGGCATCTGGGCTGCAGCCTGGGGCTGCAAGGCTTCCCGTTGGTGTAGTGCGGCAAGAGGCTTCTGGGCTGCAGCCTACGGCTGCAAGGCTTCCCGTTGGTGTAGTGCGGCAAGAGGCTTCTGGGCTGCAGGCTGGGGCTGCAAGGTTTCCCTTTGAAAGTGATGACCTCTGGGTTGCCCCTGGCATGGTGCAGCCGGCATTGCCAGAGTTTACTGGTGTTCCAGGGTCTAGAGTGAATACTGAAAACTTTTTGCCGGTAAATTTTTTTCAGTTGTTTATGGACGATGTGTTTTTGGCAGAGATTGTTGAGCAGACTAATTTGTATGCCGAACAGTTTTTGAGGGACAACAGTGCCAGTCTTAAGCCACACTCTAGAGCTACCCGGTGGACTCCCACAAATCTTGAAGAGATGAAGAAGTTCTTGGGTTTAACTTTTTTGATGGGCTTGCTAAGGAAGCCATCAATGTCTTCATATTGGTCTAGCAGTCCCTTGATGGCAACGTCTATTTTTCCGGCAGTCATGAGTCGTGACAGGTATTTGCTTCTGCTTTGGATGATGCATTTTGTTGATAATGGTTTAGCGTTGCCACGAGATCACCCTGAGTGTGACCGTCTTTTTAAGATTAGGCCTGTCCTTGATCACTTTGTTGATCGATTTTCTGAGATTTATGCTCCTGGGAAAGAAATTGCAGTGGATGAGTCTTTGGTGTTGTTCAAGGGCCGCTTGGTTTTTAGGCAATACATTCCTAGTAAGAGGGCACGCTATGGAATAAAGCTGTATATGCTGTGTGACAGTAGGACTGGATATGTCTCTAATTTCAGGGTGTACACCGGTAAGGAATCCAGGATTAACCTCCCTGGTTGTCCGTCCACTTTTGGAGTGACTGAGAAAAAATTTTGGGAACTTGGTAGAGGATTTTTTAACAAAAGCCACCATTTATATGTAGATAACTTCTACACTGGTGTGCGGTTGTTCAGGGAATTGGACAAAGTGGACACTCTTGCTTGTGGCACCATCCGCTCTAACCGTAAAGGTTTCCCGAAAGAACTTGTTTGTCAAAAGCTTTTGCGGGGACAGTGCAGTGCGTTACGTTGCCAGGAGCTTCTTGCTGTGAAGTTTTCAGACAGGAGAGATGTCTACATGCTGACTACCATCCATGATGAAAGCACTGCACCTGTGACTGTTTGGGGTCAGGTCGCTGACGCGCGCAAATCTGTGTGCATTTTAGACTATAATAGGCACATGGGTGGTGTTGACAGAGTAGATCAGAGGTTGGAACCTTACACTGCTCTTCGTAAGGCTTACATTTGGTGCAAGAAGTTGGCTATCCATCTTTTCCACTTGGCAATGTTTAATGCTTTTGTTGTGTTCCAGGATTCTTGCCCTGAGTCAAAGATGACTTTTGTTGATTTTCAGGAGTCTGTAATAGGCAGCCTTGTTGTAGTGGAACAGGCAAGTGTTCCTAGAGTTGGAGTGGTGGAGGATGTTGCTAGATTGAAAGATCGCCACTTTCCTGATCACATTCCTCCCACACCCTCAAAAGATTTTCCCAGTAGGAGATGTAGAGTCTGTTGGCGAAGAGGTACGCGGAAGGAGAGTCGTATGTACTGCCCCGACTGTCCTTCTCAACCTGCACTGTGTGTCCCTGCTTGTTTTAGAGCGTACCACACGCGAAAGAATTTTTGGGAGCATTCATGAGTGGTAAAGTGAACTGCCTGGTCTGTATTCTTTGGATAATTTGATTCTGTTTCAAGGTTGGTGTTAGTGCAATGTATTTAGTTGCTGATTTTGTGTTTGCAGATTTGTATCTATTTGCGATTTGTTTGTGTTTTTATTTTTTTCTAAAAAAAACCTAAATGTGATGGCGGTGTGTGTAGGCTGGCGCTTGGCTGTTGGTGTGTGTGGACTGGCACTTGGTTGGTAGTGTGCGTGGAATGGTGCTTGGCTGGCGGTGTGCGTGGACTGGTGGTGTGCATGGACTGGCGGTGTGCGTGGACTGGTGCTTGGCTGGTGGTGTGCGTGGACTGGAGCTTGGCTGGCGGTGTGCGTGGAATGGTGCTTGGCTGGCGGTGTGCGTGGACTGGTACTTGGCTGGCGGTGTGCGTGGACTGGTGGTGTGTGTCGACTGGTGCTTGGTTGATGGTGTCTGTGGACTGGAGCTCGGCTGGCGGTGTGCGTGGATTGGCGATTGGCTGCCGGTGTGCCTGGACTGGCGATTGGCTGGCGGTGTGCCTGGACTGGCGCTTGGCTAGCGGTGTGCGTGGACTGGTGTTTGGCTAGCGGTGTGCGTGGACTGGCGCTCTACTAGCAGTGTGTGTGGACTGGCGCTCGGCTGGCTGTGTGGGAGTAGTGACTTTCTGCTGGTCACTACACACACTGCTAGCTGAGTGCCACTCCACGCAATCCATCAGCCTGTGTAGTTGCTGTGTCAGGATTGTGGGCGTGTGAAAGTGATGGGCCCTTGAATGGCGCTGTGTGCTGGTGTGAGTTTTGTTATGTGAATGGTTTTGTATGTCTCACACGTATGAAAGGTGTATGAATGGCCTGTAAAGAGGTTGGTGCCTTGTCGTGGCTTTACAGCTCACGAGCTGTGAGTCAATGGTTCAGTTTCTCGCCCTTTCAATTATTACCAGTGCATTTCATTTTTGTGAAATCACTTGCTAATTCAATTGTATCTACTGAACCATCACTCACCCTTGTGCCAAATCCAACCAGTATGTGTGTGTGCTTGCGGATTAGATGGCTGTGCAGTAATATTTGTCTATCTGAAGCAGGGTGTACCTTGTCCCTTTTTGTGAATTATGTAATGTGTTGCTTTTGTGCCTGGTGGTGCGAATGGTCTTGTTTGTATCACGTATGAAAGGTGTGTGAATGGCCTGTAAAGTGGTTGGTGCCTTGACGTGGCTTTACAGCTCACGAGCTGCGAGTCATTGGTTTGTTTTTTTGTGAATTTAATTATTGACAGTGCATTTCATTTTTGTGAAATCTCTTGTTAATAAAATTTAATACACTGAACCATGACTCGCCCTCGTGCCAAATCCAACCAGTATGTGTGTGTGTTTGAGGAATAGATGGTTGTGCAGGAATCTTTGTCTTTAGTTTCTCTGCCAAGGTACACTTTCCATGTAAGAATAACCCACCAACTGTAGATATTGTCGAAAACCCATGGGAGTTCATGGTGATGTCTCTCTTGTGAATTCAAAAAGTTTTTTTATCCCCAATGTCCTGCAAACCTCAAAATGTCTGCCACATTTTCATTGCAATATTACTCCAAAATTCCCACGCTGTAGGAACAATAGTTAATCTGGTTTTGCAAGGGGGTTACTTTGGTTTTTGGCCCGGTGCTCAGCGGCCATCTAGGGAAACCTACCAAACCCACACATTTCTGAAAACTAGACACCCGGCGGCTTCCAGGGAGGTATGACTTGCGTGGATCCCCCAACGTTTCCTTACCCAGAATCCCCTGCAAACCTCAATTTTAGCTGAAAAATTCACTTTTTTCACACATTTTGGTGTGGGAAAGTTGTGGCATCACCGGGCTCACACAAATTTACCACCACCCAGCATTCCCCCGGGTCTCCTGGTAAAAATGGTGCCTCACTTGTGTGGGAGGCCCAAGTAACCGCGGCAGGCAAGGGCCCAAAACGTAGTGAGGCGACATCAAAATGGCCTCTCGCAAAACCACCTGGTCTTGCAAGGGGGGTCATTTGGGTTTTTGGCCCGGTGCTCGGCGGCCATCTAGGGAAACCTACCAAACCCATGCATTTCTGAAAACTAGACACCCGGCGGCTTTCAGGGAGGTATGGCTTGCGTGGATCCCCCAACGTTTCCTTACCCAGAATCCCCTGCAACCCCTCAATTTTTGCTGAAAAAATCACTTTTGGGCCCTTGCCTGCCGCGGGTACTTGGGCCTCCCACACAAGTGAGGCACCATTTTTACCGGGAGACCTGGGGGAACGCTGGGTGGTGGTAAATTTGTGTGAGCCCAGTGATGCCACAACTTTCCCACACCAAAATGTGTGAAAAAAGTGATTTTTTTCAGCAAAAATTGAGGTTTGCAGGGGATTCTGGGTAAGGAAACGTTGGGGGATCCACGGAAGCCAAACCTCCCTGAAAGCCGCCGGTAGTCTAATTTTCAGAAATGTATGGGTTTGGTAGGTTTCCCTATGTGCCGGCAGAGTTAGGGTTCAAAAACTACAGCTAGTCACTTTGCCAAAAAAGGGTCATTTTTCACTGCAAAATTGAGGTGTGACCACGTTGCGTTTTGCGCCATTTCCTGTCGCGGGCACTAGGCCGACCCGCACAAGTGAGGTACCATTTTTCTCGTAGGACTTTGGGCAACGCGGGGTGGGTGGAAATTTGTGGATCCATGCAGATTCCAGAACTTTCTATCACAGAAATGTGGGGAAAATTTATTTTTTTGGTCAATTTTTTACGTTTGCAAGGGATTCTGGGTAACAGACCATGGTGGGAGGCAGTCAAGTCACCCCATCCTGAATTCCCCTGGGTGTCTAGTTTTCAAAAATATATAGGTTTGCTAGGTTTCCCTAGGTGCCGGCAGGGCTAGGGTTCAAAAACTACAGCTAGTCACTTTGCCAAAAAAGGGTCATTTTTCACTGCAAAATTGAGGTGTGACCACGTTGCGTTTCGCGCCTTTTCCAGTCGCAGGCACTAGGCCGACCCGCACAAGTGAAGTAGCATTTTTCTCTTAGGACTTTGGGCAATGCGGGGTGGGTGGAAAATTGTGGATCCACGCAGATTCCAGAACTTTCCATCACAGAAATGTGGGGAAAATGTGTTTTTTTTGTCAATTTTTTACATTTGCAAGGGATTCTGGGTAACAGACCATGGTGGGAGGCAGTCAAGTCACCCCATCCTGGATACCCCTGGGTGTCTAGTTTTCAAAAATATATAGGTTTGCTAGGTTTCCCTAGGTGCCGGCAGGGCTAGGGATCAAAAACTACAGCTAGTCACTTTGCCAAAAATGGGTCATTTTTCACTGCAAAAGTGAGGTGTGACCACGTTGCGTTTTACGCCGTTTCCAGTCGCAGGCACTAGGCCGACCCACACAAGTGAGGTACCATTTTTCTCGCAGGACTTTGAGCAACGCGGGGTGGGTGGAAAATTGTGGATCCACGCAGATTCCAGAACTTTCCATCAAAGAAATGTTGGGAAAATGTGTTTTTTTTGTCAATTTTTTACGTTTGCAAGGGATTCTGGGTAACAGACCATGGTGGGAGGCAGTCAAGTCACCCCATCCTGGATTCCCCTGGGTGTCTTGTTTTAAAAAATATATAGGTTTGCTAGGTTTCCCTAGGTGCCGGCAGGGCTAGGGTTCAGAAACTACAGCAAGTCACTTTGCCAAAAAAGGGTCATTTTTCACTGCAAAATTGAGGTGTGACCACGTTGCGTTTTGCGCCGTTTCCTGTCGCGGGCACTAGGCCGACCCGCACAAGTGAGGTACCATTTTTCTCGTAGGACTTTGGTCAACGCGGGGTGGGTGGAAAATTGTGGATCCACGCAGATTCCAGAACTTTCCATCATAGAAATGTGGGGAAAATGTGGTTTTTTTGTCAAGTTTTTACGTTTGCAAGGGATTCTGGGTAACAGACGATGGTGGGAGGCAGTCAAGTCACCCCATCCTGGATTCCCCTGGGTGTCTAGTTTTCAAAAATATATAGGTTTGCTAGGTTTCCCTAGGTGCTGGCAGGGCAAGGGTTCAAAAACTACAGCTAGTCACTTTGCCAAAAAACGGTCATTTTTCACTGCAAAATTGAGGTGTGACCACGTTGCGTTTTGCGCCATTTCCTGTCGTGGGCACTAGGCCGACCCGCACAAGTGAGGTACCATTTTTCCTGTAGGTCTTTGGGCAACGCGGGGTGGGTGGAAAATTGTGGATCCACTCAGATTCCAGAACTTTCCATCACAAAAATATGGGGAAAATGTGGTTTTTTTGTCAATTTTTTACATTTGCAAGGGATTCTGGGTAACAGACCATGGTGGGAGGCAGTCAAGCCACCCGATCCTGGATTCCCCTGGGTGTCTAGTTTTCAAAAATATATAGGTTTGCTAGGTTTCCCTAGGTGCCGGCAGGGCTAGGGTTCAAAAACTACAGCTAGTCACTTTGCCAAAAAAGTGTCAATTTTCACTGCAAAATTGAGGTGTGACCACGTTGCGTTTTGCGCCATTTCCTGCCACGGGCACTAGGCCGACCCGCACAAGTGAGGTACCATTTTTCTCGTAGGACTTTGGGCAACGCGGGGTCGGGTGGAAAATTGTGGATCCACGTAGATTCCAGAACTTTCCACCACAGAAATGTGGGGAAAAAGTGTTTTTTTTGTCAATTTTTAGGTTTGCAAGAGATTCTGGGTAACAGATCATGGTGGGGGCTGTCAAGTCACCCCATCCTGGATTCCCCTGGGTGTCTAGTTTTCAAAAATGTATAGGTTTGCTAGGTTTCCCTAGGTGCCGGCAGAGCTAGGGTTCAAAAACTACAGCTAGACTCTTCACAAAAAATGTGTACATTTTCAGTGTGAAAATGTGGTGTGTTCACCTTAGGTTTTGAGCCACTTCCTGTCGTGGGCACTATGCCTACCGACACAAGTGAGGTACCATTTTTATCGGGAGACTTTGGGTAGTTCAGTTTTGTAAAGCAACTGTTAATACCTATTGATTTTTGATGCATTTCTCCCTTCCAAATGGAAGACATTGTGTAAAAAAAAAGTCATTTTGAAAAATGACCAATAATTGTCATGCAAGTATGAGTATTCCCAATTTCGAAAATGTGCAAGCATGCACTGTTTCTAAACTCTATAATTTGTTCCCATTTCAGAAATACATAGGTGTCTTTCATACCAATTTTTCCATGTATACATTTTCACACAATAATTGCTATATACCCGGAACAAAAAAAAAAACATTACAAAATGCTGCTCAGGTTTTTTACTCTGGGTTCGTTGGGCTCTTGGTGAACCTACAAGTCCCATATATCCCCACAACCAGGAAGGTCCAGCGGATGTAACGGTACATTGATTTCAAAGAGATATCATAATTAGAAGAAGTTACAGGTGAAAACGTTGACACAAAAGGCTGCTTTTTTCAACGAATTTTTAATTTTTCCTATATTAAACTGTTAGTTTCTATGAAAAAACCTTGATGGATCTACACAAATGACCCCTTGCTGAATTCAGAATTTTGTCTACTTTTCAAAAATGTATAGCTTTCCAGGATCCATTATTGCTTTTCTACCCATTTCTACCATTATCTGGAAGGAGGTTGAAAGCACAAAAAATAGCAAAAATAGGGTATGTCCCAGTAAAATGTCAAAACTGTGTAAAAAATGTTGGATTTCTGACAAAAATCTGTCATTCCCTAAAAGCTGGAGAAATGGTGATTTCAGCCCCACAAACCCTTTTTTGATATCATTTACAGAGAAAAACCCAGACGCTTTCATTTGCAGCCACTTTTCCCCGTTTTTCACAAAAAATAAAAAGTTTGCTGTATTTTGACTAATTTCTGGGAACCCTCTAAGAGAATCCACAAACCTTGGATACCTTTAGAATCCTCATGATGTTGGAAGAAAAGGACGCAAATTTGGCGTGGATACCTAATGTGGTCAAAAGGTTACAGGGGCCTAAGCGCGCACTACCCCAAATAGCCTAAAAAGGGCTTAGCACAGGAGGGGAAAGGCCTAGCAGCGAAGGGGTTAAGTGATGAGTACCATTGAAATCACTATTTCTAGTGAAATTCTATATATTCTGAGAACAGCAAAAAAGGCAAACAAATTACTTTGTGGAAATTATGTTGTGTTGTAAAAAATGTATTATTATATGTTATAATTTTTTTTCCTTTTCTTTCACAGATCCAAATTTAAAAAAAAGCAATTTTTTAAGAATTTATATTTGAATGAAAAACAGAAAAAAAATGTATACCATTTTTTATTCCTATTACTGTGAAGGTAAGTTTAACTAAGTCTCAATATGCAGAATGAAGAGGCCTGCAAGAAGCTACAAAGTTGAAACACGTTTCTAAAAACACTCTGTTTATGTAGTTTTGAAATCTGTCCATAATCAGATATCATGTGACCTGCAAAAAAAGATTTGAGGGGTTCATAATATTTCACCTATTTAGCTGTTGAAGGACTGCAATCATTTCAATCATTCTTCTTTGAACATGTTTGCAGACAAAACTCTGTGCTTACTTTTATCATTTGCAAGGAATTTTAAAAACGAAAATATGTCACTTTTTGTAACATAGTTATTGTGTAAGATACTGTTTCATATTTAGAAAGAGAGGAAAAGGCACTTATCTCTGCTGAACCGGAAGCCAATGTAAAGATCTCCTACCCATAGAAGTTGGGTGACCCCTAGGTAGGTTCAGAATAACACGGACCGCTGCATTCTGTAAAGACTGGATCTTACCAACCTGGTATTTGTCAATACCCAAGAACATGGCATTACAATAGTCCAGTCTGGACATGAATAAAGCAGCCATCACCGTTTTCTGTAGTGTCCGAGTGATGTATGGGAAGATTTTCCGCAGAGTTTTTAACAAGAGGAAACATGAGGAGGTTAGACTATTAACCTGGGCTGACATGTTCAACTTGTCATCAAAGATCACCCCCAAGTTCCTCACCTTAGAGACCGGTAGGGGACATTGCCCGGCCTCAGGTGGCCACCATAGGGTGTTCCAAACTGAAATGCCTCTGCCAAACTCCATAGCTTCAGTTTTTTCAGTGTTAATTTTTAGAAAGCTCAGACGCATCCATTCCATCACATCCGTAAGACAAGCATGAAATTTGGCCGCAATCACCAATTGTGAATCATCAGCATAGGACACTAACATAAAACCATGTTTCCTGACCATTCTAGCCAATGGCCTAACATAGATATTGAAAAGAGTCGGGGAAAGAGCAGAACTCTGTGGTACACCACATGGCAATGCAAAATTAGCCGAGTGTAAGCTGGCCCAGTTTAAGCTTTGCCTTCTGTTGTCCAAGAATGAAGAAAATAAGGCCAAGACCCGTTCCGCAATCCCTACATCCCTTAGGCGCTGTAACAAAACCGCATGGTTTACAGTATCAAAGGCAGCAGATAGATCCAGGACGACAAGGATCGCCCTCCCTCCTCCATCAACTGCTGCTCGAATACCCTCTGCTGCCGTTATAAGGGCTGATTCCGTGAAGTGTTTAGGCCGAAAGCCATGCTGAGACCTGTCCAGCAGGGCATTCTTATCCAGGTAGTCAGTCAAACTCCGGTTTATGGCCTTCTCAGTGACCCTTGCCATCAGAGGTAGGCCAGAAATTGGACGATAATTTTTAAACTCTGATGGCTCCAGAGAGGCTTTTTTAAGAAGGGGCTTAACACTCGCCATTTTCCAGGTAGTTGGATAGGACCCTGCAGCTAGTACCTGGTTGATCAAGGACGTAAGGGTAGATGTAATCCTATCTGCCACCAAGTGCATAATATATGGAGGGCAGGGATCTGAAACTGCACCCGATTTTATAGAGCTTAACAGCGCCAATACCTCCTCTTTAGATAGAGGATCAATGGAGGTAAGACTGCACGTCGGTTTCTCCTCCGTGCAGAGTATCGACTGCTTATAGTGCAAAGCATTTGGACTTACTGAATTTAGCAATTTGTCATAGATTGTGGACACCTTGTTATGGAAAAAGACAGCCAACTAATCACAGAACGCCTGATCAGGGCTGAACAGATTGGCCTGCTGAGGATTCGCCAGAAAGGACACTGATTTAAAGAGTTCTTTGGTGGAGTTACCTGCCTCCGAAATTTTCCGGGTAAAATATTCCTTCTTGGTGTTCCGAATAGCCTGCTTATATTTATACAGGACCTCATTATAAGCTGACTTGCTGACCCTATTATAGTCCACTCTCCAGAGACGCTCACGCCTTTTACACTCAACCTTCAATTGTTTAAGTTCTGGGCCATACCAGGGGGCACCAGGCGGACGTCTGTTGCATGTGGCCGCCTGAAGGGGGGCAACCTGATTTGCTGCGTCTCTAATCCAATCATTAAACTGAGTAACAGCCATCTCATTGTTGCTGTTGAGGGTTGGAGGAGAGTTGTCCAACGCCTCTGTTAAGTTAGAGCAGGTTATCTTGTTCCATCGCCTAAACATAATCTTAGTCGGTTTATGGGGGGCACCCGTTGACCTTATCTTTACCCCTACCCTGAAGAACACAGCACTGTGATCAGTCCAAGGGAGGGGTTCTGCCCTGCAGTAAAGTAGATCTGGGTGGCTAGAAAACAAACCATCTAGAGTGTGGCCAACACTATGAGTCGGGGCCGAAACCAGTTGTTGCAGTCCAAAAGCTTCCAGGTTGTCTAAAAGTGAACTTGTTACTTGACTTGGGGCCTGATTTAGAAATCGGTGTAAGGGTTACTTTGTCAAAACGGGGACTGATATCCCATCTGCCAAAATCTAAATCCCATAATATCCTATGGGATTTAAAATTCAGTGGTGATATATCCATCTCCGGTTGTGATGGAGTAACCCATCTGCTAATATCTAAATTAGGCCCTAAATCTATTGGCCTATAATTTAGATACTCTCTTGTAGTCTAAATTCAACCGACTAATTGATCTATAAGAGTTTACATCTTCTGGGTCTTTATTATTTTTAAGAAAACTTACAACAATCCCTGTATTCAAAGATGAAGGAATGCTTCATCTCCGTGAAACATGGCTCACTAGTCTCACACAGGTCTGGATTTAATATTCTTGCAAATCTTTACAAAGCTTGATGGGAAAGCCATCTTCTCCACATGCCTTTTCATTTGATAAAGATTTGATCATGTAATTCACTTCCTCTCGCATGACCATTTTAACCCAAATTGTGGTGTCACTGGCAAAGTCTGAAAACAACTCCGGCATGACACTCAGAACTTGCATGAGCAATGTTAGTAAGTGGATGGATTACAACTACCTCAAATTAAATGCCACTAAAACTGAGGTCATCCTTTTTGGTATCAACCCTTCACTCTGGATGCCACCCGAACTGGACTCACTTCCTGAACCCGTAAAAAATCTAGGCGTCCTGATAGATAAAGAACTGAAGTTTAGGGACCAAGTTAATAAAATTAAATTTGCCCCTGATCTTCTGAGAACGGCTATCAGTGCATTGGTTCTTACTAAGATAGATTATTGTAACAGCCTCTATCTCACTCTCACAGTGGGTCTTGAAAAGAGGCTCCAGGCTTTGCAAAACGCTGCTGTCCGGTTCCTCTTCAAAATTCCCAAACATGAATCGACAAGAGGAGCCATCAGGAAACTGCACTGGTTGCCGGTTAAACAACTCTGCTGGTTTAGGGCTCTCTGCCTAGCCTATAAAGCACTGCATAGACTAGAGCCAGCCCATTTCAGAGAGAAACTCAAGTGGTACATGCCAGTTAGGACACTACGTTCAGGCTCAGCCATGAACCTGATTGTTCCTTCTTTCAGGAGAACCAACTGGGGTGGAAAGAGCTTCTTCAGGGCCACAGCAGTGCTCTGGAACAGCCTCCCAGTGACACTGAAAGCTGCTCCCTCCCTACTACCTTTCAGAAAAGCCTTAAAGACCTGGTTGTTCCCATAGGAGACATAAAGGCACCCGGCCCTGGCCTAACTCGCTGCAGACATCTAATTCAGCAACTTTATCTGTTCCTACAGCGCCAAGACGCCTATCGGCAGTAGCTGCACTTTATAAATTATATAAAATAAATAAATAAACTGAGGCATCCACTGCATGTCGACCTATCACTGTAAGAGAAATATTTGTTTTAAACGTAGAATTTATTATGATAGAAGAAAAGGACGGTGCACCAGAATAAAGTCAGGTTGCTTCATATGTAATCCAAAATAGACTCTTTAATGTTTTTTCTCAATTTAAAATCTTGGACATCAGCCAACGCGTTTCGTTCCTAATGGAACTTCGTAAGGGCGAATATATCTTTACGTGTCCGAGAGTCAAGTGGTCGCATGGATAGGACAAGATTGTAAAAGGCCAGGGTTCCGGAACTAAAGATTAATAATAAAATTTCACAGTATTCCACGGTCAATCAATTTGTAATAATTGTAAGGCCCAGGTCCTTAGCAGGGGCCTAAGTAATGGCCAATATTCCTTAAAGCATATTGAATATCGCGGTCCAAGTACCAATGCCTTATTCCGGCGTGTGGTTTAGCTTTTGTCAATTATCATAAATATTTTTATAAAGTTGGAATACTCTATCCTCAATGTACTTGGTATCAGTAATCTGCATATTGGTCTCCCTATCAAAAAGTACTCAATTATATTTTAAGATGCTCTTTCACACTTTTGCCAGGCTAAAAACTGGCCGAAATATTCACTTTCTTCATATGCCTTGTGCATATAGCCTCTGGTGTTTTAATTAACTCACTTAGAATGATAATCTTACATTTCTCCTTTCGCCCACTTGAGATGCTGCTGGTTGGCACTGTTTGTATGCTGCAAGTAATTATCCTGGGTCTGAATTAATTAATCTCCCAGATTCTTCCTGTCCTCTCAGGACTTTTTCTTCTTTCCAATGTCTTTAGATATTACAATAGCCATGATGTTTGCCCTAAATTCATCTCATACTATATCTAGGCTAGCTGAGTGCTCACTCTTGAGAAAGTACTGAGTAATTTCTGCTTCCATTCCTACAAGCCAGACTTTCTTCTCCAGATATGGTGGATCAATTGCCCACCTTTAAAGAGCCAGATGCTTTCAGATGCCGGTAGTATGCATATCTGGCAAAGAATGATCAAAGAAACCATCTGAATGAAGCATGTAGTGTTTGAGAGCAAAATCAGCAGATACCAGAAAAAAATTGAGACTCGTAGCAGGCTTAAATCTGGCGAAAAGGCATGTATCCTCCCCTTGACAAGAAAATGTAGTTCTCCAGGAGTCGACTAAATTGAACGTTTTCTGATATTGTGCCAATACCTCCACAGTGTTGCCATTATATTGTTTACAATTCATAGTAGAGTAATCTAAAGTCGGTACTAGAGGAAATTAAAGTCCCCTCCTAATATCATTGTCCCTAGGAAAACCATCATTGACTGAAACAGTTTAATGAATGGTTCAGGTTGGTCTTTTTATAGATGCATTAATTGTAGCTAACTTGAGAGGTGAACCATCTACAGAGCCATTTATCCAAGCCCATCTACCCTCTTTCTCCACTTGGGTGACTTGGATCGTCATCTGTAAATGCTTATTGTTAAATATTCCCACACCCCCTATGGGCTGAGATGAAGGAAGAAATACAATCATATCCTGTCCCTTTCTGAAACATATACGAAAATCTGATTATTTAGAATCCTTAATGCAAGTCTCTCGAATGAAAATTATATCAGGAACATATCCCAAGAGTGACTTTTCTATGGCTTGTCTTTTGCATTTATTATTCAAACGGTTAGCATTGCATAGGAGGACCTTCAATTTGTCCCTCCCTATACTCATCTGAATTCAGAAGGTGCTGCCCGGCTCGACTGGGATAGAAATCACATTACAATTGGCCATATAAACCTCTTATCAGTATTTAGAACAAAAAACGCATACATAACTACTGCTCCGCCGGATTGAGTACGAAGGTGACAAATACAACAAAACACTAAAGTACCTGTGCGATAAAGTGCAAAATGTGACAAAGTACTTACTTCATCTTGGTCTCTAAATAGAAATGCTAAATTTAAAAGACAAGTTATAGTTCCATTTCAGCGGTACCACACCTCCAGCAGCCCCCCTCAATTTCATCCCTCCTTTGCAATGCAAGGTTAGGGTTGTGGGGCAGAATCGTAACCTTTCTGACTGATACCTTGTAAACAGTTTATCTAATATCTTGCCTAAAGTGCAAACATGCATGAAAATACTGAAGTGCATGTTATCCCCTTGTCAATAAACAGAGAGCTGATTGGGTGCTCACGATCTCACTGTAGTCAATCCAAAAAGAAAAGACTCCACTTTGAGACTATGATTGATCTCTCCTTTTTCCCATCAGCAATTTCCCACCGCCCTGCCTCTCCTCCCTCCCCCACTGCCTCCCAGGAGCCCAGCCCCAATCCCTTCACCCACCCCCATACTTCCCCCATTACTGAAACTCTTCCAGGTGTAGTGCCTGCTCTTCCTCCTAGGGGCTATGAGGCCTTCCTTTCTAGTTTGAGAACCTGCACCCAAGCATTCATTGGTGAGAGGCAGGCCCATCACCTCTTAAAAGGGATTCATAAATAAGGATAAAGAGTGTAGAGGGAATGTAAAGAGGAAGATCTCTGTTAATACATAGTCCACACAGGGACACTAGCTGAAATGACACTACTAATTTTGACCAAATGAAGAACTGCTTAATGATTTTAAGACAGACTGTGCCTGCTCAACCACAGTAAAGACCTGGAAACAACCCTTACATAAGACTTTCAGTTTAGACTGCTGAAGAAGAAAGCCTGCACACCAGCAGCTATAAAAGGGTCCAATATGCTTATAAAGTATTTCCTTTTCCTGGCCACTGCCAGTATCATATCTGAGAAAACATTCTTCTGAAGAACTGAATGACTTCTGTTGGATTACCTTGGACAATAGGTGTTCTTTTATTCATAATCTGGACAGTTCAGCAGAACTGTTAATGGACATTTCAAGTGCAGGTAACAAAGTTGCCCAGGAACCCATGGGCTTTCATAATTACGAGATCAGCTGTGAAATTGGTTATATTATTGTTTTCTATAAGTCTTTCAATTAGCAGAATCATCACACTTGAACTTTCGTCACTCTCTGTAATCTCAGTAAACCTCAGATTGGCACAGCAAGAATGATTTTCCATTTCTCCTTGCTTTTTCTTGAGGACACTGATTTGCTTCTTAAACTGTTCAGAACATTTCTGAAGCACTCACTGCTGATTCTTAAGATCCAATATACTTCACTCCACCTCACCCAGTCTTTCAGTAATGAGTGAGAGTTTGTGATCAATACTAGATGACTGGATTTGCAAAAGTGACATTTATTGATTCTGCAAGCACTTAAATACTTGGACCTCCTGCGAGATAGACGCAAATCACTGATGGACTGGTGATGAAACAGGACTGGAATTCTTGAGGAGCTGGGATCATACTGATGGCTCCCGGAGGCTAATGAGATTCATCCAGAACCCGATAGGGACAGAGGTAGCTTGGGAAGTTTGACAAACTGGAAGCTGGGATGGTTCCACATTAGCCATCTCAGAAGTTGCTACATGTAAGGTAGTGGCAAGGGATTTAAGTGTATCCTGGATCTCAGCGTTCTTGAGCTTCTCAAAGAGAGGATATGCTTGAGAATTCTCTGACAGTGCTTCCTGGCTGTCTTGATAGCCCCACTCTAATTCTTGAGCTCCTTCAATATGAGGACAGTCCTTAGTATATTGTAAATTGCAAAAGTTTGGGGATGTCTCCCTGCATTTGCAAATAATATACATTGGCAGAGTTTACCTGATCTGGTGATTATGTGTTTTGCCACAGAAGGCTTTTGGGTAAGTTCTTAGCAGCCATGGTCTTAGGAGCCATATTTGGACAAGCTTCCACCCAGCTAGGCAACCCTGCAGCCCTCCCAGTATCAGTATTAGGAGGTGATTGCTTGATTTTCCATGGTGAGCTATGCCAGCTGTGAGTTTTCATTGCTTACAACAATGGCTTGAGTTGTCAATAACTGCACTTGTATTGTTGCTCCCAGAAAAATGCACTAATGATGCTTAATAATGCCTGCAACAGGAAGGCGAATGGCGCAGGGATGTATTACCCTGAGTGCTCAGTAAAGGTCCCTGAAAACAGTAAAGCTAGTGGAGGGCATCATTTCTTGCTGGTAAGCAAACAAACCCTAGCAATGTACCCCCAACCACAGCCCGCACCCACTGCCAGCCTCCAGAAAAAAACTGAAACATCAGAGTCTCACCACATCCAACAGCAGTGTAAAAAGACAACAGAATCTCACATATATACCAGAGCATGTCAACCATCAGCACCAGAGCTATGGCTTTTCCAGATACTGCCCCTGCCTCCACCATGGATCCAGGATCCACGTCTTTGAAGTCCTCAAGTTCTTGCATTGTGAGGACATTACAAGCAATCACTCGGCCAATATGAACCAATATGAGGTAACGCCACGAAAAAAGTGCCTCCCTGACTGATCTTCTACTACCTTCCAATAATGAAGATGTACAGAAGGAAATCAATAATTTGTCATAGGAATAGTGTGGTGCATGTTAGGATATCTGTTCCTTCTTGGTTACCCTTTATCTATTTAGATCAAGCTTAGTTTATGTGGTTGTGGTGCTAGAATTTAGGACGCACTCCCAGGTAAATTTATGAACTTGCATTATATACAATTAATCTTCACACCACTATAGCTTACTCAACTTCTTTTTAGTTATTGGACTTGCTTGAGTTTAATGAATCTTGTAACCTGACAATATAGTCAGAGTATAGTTCTTGAAAGCAGAATGTATTATTGGGTATGATTCATTAAGTACTTTGTGTTCCACAAATGCACTGATCGCACATGTTTATGCACATACATGCACAGGCATGCACACATGTGCGCACATACACAAACACAGCAATTGGTAACAACAGTTTCATATTGGTGCATTTCAAACTAGAATACATATGGAGGTTTCTTGCATTGTGAATAATACTGATGTGTCACCAGTGTGCAATGTACATCCTCGTCAGCTACTGGGTAGAATTCGTAAGTACGTGATCTATTTATATCTGTAATATATTTACCTAAAATGAGTTGAATTTTGCTTGTTTTTATACCAATAAATAAACATAAAACACAGACTGTCCTCAAATATCTGGGTGTGACTTTTAATTACTTGACTACATGCACTATTATCAGGGGGTTGGCTCTAGCGTGCATTTATTCTTGGACTACCCCATGCCTAGGCATGTTTACCTTTCCTCCCAGAAATGCGGGGACGCCGATATGTGTGAGACACTCTTCTGTTTGTAGCTTGGTATCATCATGGTCATAGGAGGCAAATCCTCACCGAGTTGAGAGAGTTAATCCTCAGTTTCCTACCCACCATATTCGATATTTTATGTAAGGAAATCTTCCCAAGAAGGTCATAAAGGCAATGCAAACGCTAAATAATTAACGATATTACAATTACTTTTGCTTGAGAACCTTATATTTCTAATGCACAGCCCTCCTCCTAAGGTAATCTCCATTGTGGGGGAGATTCAATCGCATCTTATTGGGTTTTGCAAACTATGCATGAAAAAGAAATTAGAAGACGGATCGTTAAAAAAGGTCATGTTCAAATCACATATTTGTGTCTATTAGCGATGAAACCTATTTCTTTTTATGGCTAAAGCTAATGAAGAAAAATACATTTTAAAGTATGTTTCTTATGGATTTACATACTTGAGTACTTGCCCTGGATGCTGCCTTTGACACTCTACTGGAAATAGGTTATGTCAATGAACCTAAAGCATCATAGTCAGAGAACATTGATCAATAACAACGATTCAAATGGCACTGCAGAAAAGAACATTGTTGCATAGACCCCCTCAACAATTTATAAAGATGAGCATTGCTCAGGAAGGTAGGAGGAAGAGTGGAACATAATACTGACGGTTCATCAGTATTTTGGTATGAATGCAAAGGAGCATTACGTGGTGGCACCGGAGAGGGCAAAGAGGCAGTGGGTACCTGACGAAAGTGCGGGGAGCGAAAGAGAACCAAGAGAAGGAGAGATAGACATGTGAGCAGAGGGAGGGTATGGAGTGACCTTCCTGACCTCTGTATGGCTTAAAACTTCTATAAAACAAAATGATTCTCCAGTACATAAAAAATTGTGATTTTACAAGTTAATGTGACTGAATTATTAATGATTAGGTTGTCATTTGGTGCAGTAAGGGACACCTTCCTGCACAAAAACAATCCTGGGAGGCATATTCCACTATCTATGGTTGCTGAATATTGCAGCACACATAGAAAGAGGAAGAACTAGAAGAAAATAGAGATATTTCTTCTCTTTATGCCTTCCCTGGGAAGGTGTAAGATTTGGACTCATTCCCAAGTTTACAACGCCCATCAAATTCCCTTCCAGGGCAGAGTAACGCAATGCAGCGATTTGTGCTGCATTGAGTTACTCATCACCACGCAAAGTGGCTTTGCACGGCTTTAAAAATCTTTCTTAAGGTTTATGTCACACTTGCACCACGTTGTATGGTGCAAAATTGATGCAAACGGACTCATAAAGAGGCCCCTAAATCCATTTATGGGCAGGACAAACTGGGAAACAATCTGTAGACTGCGGGGATGTGACTGCATCTCAGCTTCAAAACTCATTTTAAATCCCTTTCAATATGGGATAATATTGATGCATACATGCCAACATTTTAGAGTAGGCAAGTGGGAAATTTTAAAAAATAGCTGGGAGAATGTATTTTCCCCATTGACTTAAATTGAAGCAGAGATGATCTGCCTGAATCGGGTTTATTGGCATGTATGATGACAGACAATCAGCATTTAATATTTGGCAGTTCAATGACATAATTCGAGCAAAAATGGAGTTCTAAAACCTGGTTTTGTACGCACTACGTAAAATTGCCGCAATTAAAATGTCCAGACCTGTCACACGTTCTAATCTCTCCCTCCAAGAATTAAGGAAAAAGCGTTAAACTTTGATTTCGGAGGTAATTCTTGGCAGGGTAGTTGGGAGCATGCGTGACTTGCATCAACATTTCACTTTTGCCTTGTTTCCAGCAGATCATGATTCAGAAGTCTGAATTGGGTTTCTGCATGCAGGAATCAGGAGGTGGAAGACTAGCCTTGAAATCTGAAACGGGAAAGTTGGCATGTATATTGATGCCACACTGAACGCGGTGTCACCATGTAAGAATCAGTAACTTGTTTTTTTCTGTAATCATAGTTCTATTACTCAGGTATATTTCATTGTAAGCATTGTTCCATACATATGTGGTCAGATATGAACACTGTACTGTCCTGGATACTGCCAGCTCTGTACACTGGATGCCCTGCACACGGACCTCTTCATGCCTTAGCTTCCTGAATGAATGTCAGCCATCCTGTCAATATGAGGGGTTCTGAAGTCCTTGGAGATGGCCAGAATTAAGGGGGTGATTACGATGGCAGAAGGCCCACCACCACCAGCCGTGCGGTGGCGGGCTCTCCGCCATCGTACAGCAATTCCCCTCCCCAAATTAGGATGGTGGGGGAATCGGACAGCAACCCATCACTGATCCGCCACAGGCAATTGTTCCAATTGCCTGGCGGAGTGGTCAGCATCTGTAAAATGGTGGCGGTGCCTAGCAGGCACCGTCTGCCAAATTACAATGCTGGTCGCAGCCAGCCTTTCTGTGGCGGGTAAACCTCCATTGAAAATCTGGCAGAGAATACATTTGGGGCCCGTTGCAGTCCCCCCGTGTGTTGGGGGCATGGTGCACTGTGGGGGTACCAATGGTCCCTCCCTAACTTCATATAAAGTGCCAGCGCTATCTTCAGGAGTAGTCCCTCATTTGCATGGGAGTGTGCATGGGGGTGTGCCCATTCAAATGATGGAATCCCTGTGCCTCTGCACTGTGCCATATTACAAACGTGGGCACAGAGGCAAAGAAGCTATCAGGGGGCACTGACAGTGTGCTAAGTGCACCCCATGATGGCAGCCCTCGGCGGCGGAAAGGAGGTCCCATGGACCCCCCCAGACATCCCCTTGCAGGTGGATGCAGTCACCGACAGCACCCGCCTGCAAGGGTATTCCTAATCCCCTTTAAAAGTGCAGGCAGGTCGCCGTCTGCACAGTGAAAACACAGGGCAGCTTTAAACCAGCTGTTCCATTTTTCACCTAAATGCACTGCCCCGAAAGCAGCGTGAATTCGCAGCTGCCCTGGGGGCAGTGGATTCACCATAATGCGGTACACTTTCCTGGATTGCGGTGGATGCACTTTTTGAAAGGTGCGCCCAGTGCAATCCAGGAAAAAGAGCTGCAAATATAATATGGCCCTGACAGACAAGGACTGTCAAAAAATGATAAACCTCTAATATGACCCCGGAAGAATGATAGAGTAAAGCCCAAAAGGACACAAAGGGGTATAGTTGCTTAAAAAGCATCTGACCCAACAGTATAGGCATCAAATCTATCACATGATAATCAAACATCTAGGTGAAGGGTGGGTCTTTAGTGAATATAGGCATGTCAAAAATAACGTTAACAGGAATTTCGAAGGTAAAATATTATCTTAAGGGGTGTTTTTTAATATTGTTGTAAAAAGTATCGATATAGAAATATTGTTGTATGTAATATTGTTTGTAAGTGCCATTTTGTATGTAATATGTTGCACTGTTTAATTGACATGTTTATGACATTTTCCTTATTTGTGCTCTAAGTAAGTTCATTGATTAATTATGAAATTGTTGAAATTTGTGTTTTTAGTTTCATGTATACAAATAATGGATGTATCACTGTTTTTAGCAGAAAAATATTGGGTGTTTCGGGGATAAGGGTGGGTGAATTTTTAAAATGAGGATATTTTAATGCATATATAGGTGCCGATTCCGATCCTGTAAAACCCGGGTGCGATTTGTCGTACGGAGCGTATTCTCCATACGACTCGTACCCGGGAAATCCACCGTACAATCCAGCAAGTACGATTCGTACAGAAATACCATTTCCGTACGAATCGTACAAAACACCGTACGGCAAAAAAATACCTACGAGTCTGATCCTGGACAGCACGTACGCGACGTCCGTACGGAGTCAGGCAGCGTTTTACGGACCAGCAAGTACGATTCGTCTCTACGTCACTCCGCACAGCTATTTTTTTACGGCAGCCAAAAAAAGCCGGAAAACTGAATCCGACGCGAAAACAGAGCCCCAGTACGCGACGGACAGCCATGGACCCCATCGTACGTGTCATCATAGCCCTCTTAGCCTACGACCTGGTGCACCGAACCCGACGCACACGCCGCAGAAGGTGAGAACAACACCCAGGGGCCAAGGGGGGGTGAGGGGCAGGAAACATACCCCCTACCCAAATTAAAACCTACAATATTGAGGACATACATTACCTCAAGGGTCTGGTCACTCCGGGTGGTGTGTCCACCAATCCCTGCGTCACGCAACAACGGAAGTGGACGTGTATGCCTACCCCTACGACAACACTACAATAGTGATACGCACCGTACTCACACATACATAGCGTGGGTACGGTCTGTAGCACTATATCAGTGGTGCCGCGGGGGTATGCGTGGTACGGACCGTACACACGCCCCCAGAGCGGTGTACGGTCCATATCACCATTGTAGTGGTGCCATAGGGGTACGCGTGGTACGGACCGTACACACGCCCTCAGAGCGTGTGTACGGTCCGTATCACAATTGCAGTGGTGCCGTAGGGGTACGCGTGGTACGGACCGTACACACGCCCTCAGAGCGTGTGTACGGTCCATATCACCATTGTAGTGGTGCCGTAGGGGTACGCGTGGTACGGACCATACACACGCCCTCAGAGCGTGTGTACGGTCCATGACACCATTGGAGTGGTGCCGTAGGGGTACGCGTGGAACAGACCGTACACACGCTCACATGGCGTGTGTACAGGCCGTACCACGCGTACCCCTACGGCACCACTACTATAGTGATACGGACCGCACCCACGCATACATAGCGTGGGTACGGGCCGTATCACCATTGTATTTGTGCCGTAGGGGTACGGGTGGTACGGACCGTACACACCCCATGAATGCGGGGGTACGGTCCGTATCACACGTACCCCTACGGCACCAGTACATTTGGGATACAAGGTGTACACAC
This sequence comes from Triturus cristatus, assembly GCF_964204655.1. Classification (NCBI taxonomy): domain Eukaryota; kingdom Metazoa; phylum Chordata; class Amphibia; order Caudata; family Salamandridae; genus Triturus; species Triturus cristatus. The sequence goes on along the minus strand of NC_140588.1, from coordinate 624,363,917 downwards.
GACACGAATGTTGGCCTACGGCCTGGTGCAGCATATTACCACTATATTGGTGTGTGTGTAGGCCCAGGACAGCAGTGTACTGCAGCAAGGGGGTGGGTGGCTGCATAGGATTCCCAGCAGTGGACAGACATGTGAGGGGTGGGTACAGAGGACTCCCAGCAGTGGACAGAGACATGGGGGTGGGTGCATATCACTCTCAGCAGTGGGCAGACATGTGAGGGGTGGGTGCAGAGGACTCCCAGCAGTGGCCTGCAACATGAGGGGTGGGTGCATATCACTCCCAGCAGTGGACAGACATGTGAGGGGTGGGTGCAGAGGACTCCCAGCGTGGACAGAGACATGGGGGTGGGTGCATATCACTCTCGGCAGTGATAATAATAATAATAATATGAAATTTATAATGCGCTCAGCTTACCCGGGGGCATCCCGGCGCAAAAGATCAGAAGGAGAGACACAGCTAATCACTGCTAAGGAAACAAGTGGGTCTTAAGGAGTTTCCTAAAAGGTAGGATCTCAGGCTCTGAGCGAATCTTGAGGGGCAGAGAGTTCCAAAGGGAGGCCACTTGCACAGAGAAGCGCCTGCCCCCAGAACGAGCTCTTCTTACTCTCGCTGACTGCAGAAGGTGTTTTTGGTCCGAGCGTAGCAGACGTGGGGGTTTGTAAGGACGGGCCATATTAGCAAGGATGGGGGGGCCTTTGCCATGTAGAATTTTGTGGGCTGTACATAGCGCTTTAAATCTCACCCGCTCCTTCACGGGGAGCCAGTGAAGCGCTTTGAGGGACGGGGCAGCAGACTGCCTTCTGGAAACATCCATAAGGACTCTCGCAGCTGCGTTTTGCACCTGTTGGAGGATTTTGAAGGTCGCTTCAGGAGCACCGAGAAACAGCGCATTCCCATAATCGAGCCTCGATAGAATCAGGCCACGTATCAATAGCTTCCTTGCTGAATCAGGAAGCAGAGGTAGCACCTTTCGGGCTGATCTCAATAAGCCAAAGCAAACCCCTGCGGTCTTCCTGGCATGAGTCCTGAAGGACAGGTCTTCTTCCAACCATACTCCCAAGGACTTGATCTCCTTCTTGGGGGATGGTGGGTCGCCAAGAGACCGGGGCCAGCAGCTAGCAATAATGGAGGGGCTGGAATTACCCAGGAGCATCAGCTCGGTTTTACCTCCATTAAGCTTAAGAGCGGAGATAGACATCCAACGAAAAACATTGGCAAGGCAGTCGTGTAACACCTCAGGTTGTTCCGCCAGCTGAGTGAGGCCCACCACCAGCTGAGTATCATCAGCGTAGCTTCTGATCTTCACCCCCGAAGGGGCGACCATTCTTTCAAGTGGAGTCATATATATATTAAATAGGGTAGGGCTCAGCGATGAGCCCTGCGGGACTCCACATTGAAGAGGGATTAGGGCAGATTGCTCTGACCCTTCCCAGACTTGGTAGAAACAGTCAGAAAGAAAGGATTCCAACCATTTCAGGGCCGTCCCTGAGACACCTACCTCTGACAGACGTTGGAGGAGCACCTGATGACTCACGGTGTCAAAGGCAGCACTCAAGTCCAAGAGGATCACTGCCACTGACCCTCCTGTATCTAGAGTGCTCCTTGCCTCCTCCACTACTGCCAGCAGGGCAGTGTCTGTTCCATGGCCGGGGCGGAAACCAGTCTGGGAGTCTCCTAGCAGGTGGTTAGACTCAAGATGGTGAGAGAGCTGACGGTTGACCAACTTTTCTGCAATTTTCGAAAATCCAGGCAGAAGTGAAATAGGCCTGAAGTTGGTCAAATTGGATGGATCCAGTCCTGGTTTTTTCAATAGGGCTTTCACCACAGCCTTTTTCCAGACAGACATGTGAGGGGTGTGTGCAGAGGACTCACAGCAGTGGCCTGCAATATGAGGGGTGGGTGCATATCAATCCCAGCAGTGGACAGACATGTAAGGGGTTGGTGCAGAGGACTTCCCAACAGTGGACAGACATGTGAGGGGTGGGTGCAGATGACTCCCAGCAGTGGACAGACATGTGAGGGGTGGATGCAGAGGACTCCCAGCAGTGGCCTGCAACATGAGGGGTGGGTGCAGAGGACTCCCAGCAGTGGACAGACATGTGAGGGGTGGGTGCAGAGGACTCCCAGCAGTGGCCTGCAACATGAGTGGTGGGTGCATATCACTCCCAGCAGTGGACAGACATGTGAGGGGTGGGTGCATAGGACTCCCAGCAGTGGCCTGCAACATGAGGGGTGGGCGCATATCACTCCCATTAGTGGATAGACATGTGAGGGGTGGGTGCAGAGGACTCACTGCAGTGGACAGACATGTGAGGGGTGGGTGCAGAGGACTCCCAGCAGTGGGCTGCAACATGAGGGGTGGGTACATACCACTCCCAGCAGTGGACAGACATGTGAGGGGTGGGTGCAGAGGACTCCCAGCAGTGGCCTGCAACATGAGGGGTGGGTGCATATCACTCCCAGCAGTGGACAAACATATGAGGGGTGGGTGCAGAGGACTCTCAGCAGTGGGCAGAGACATGGGGGTGGGTGCATATCACTCAGCAGTGGACAGACATGTGAGGGGTGGGTGCAGAGGACTCCCAGCAGTGGCCTGCAATATGAGGGGTGGGTGCATATCACTCCCAGCAGTGGACAGACATATGAGGGGTGGGTGCAGAGGACTCCCAGCAGTGGACAGACATGTGAGGGGTGGGTGCAGAGGACTCCCAGCAGTGGACAGAGACATGGGGGTGGGTGCATATCACTCTCAGCAGTGGACAGACATGTGAGGGGTGGGTGCAGAGAACTCCCAGCAGTGGACAGACATGTGAGGGGTGGGTGCAGAGAACTCCCAGCAGTGGACAGACATGTGAGGGGTGGGTGCAGAGGACTCCCATTAGTGGACAGACATATGTGGGTGGATGCAGAGGACACCCAGCATTGGACAGACATGGTGGTGAGTGCAGAGGACTCCCAGCAGTGGCCTGCAATATGAGGGGTGGGTGCATATCACTCCCAGCAGTGGACAGACATGTGAGGGGTGGGTACAGAGGACTACCAGCAGTGGCCTGCAACATGAGGGGTGGGTGCATATCACTCCCAGCAGTGGACAGACATGTGAGGGTGGGTGCAGAGGACTCCCAGCAGTGGACAGAGACATGGGGGGGTGTACATCATTATCAGATGACCACAACTCCATGGATGTATGTACGCATCCCTAACTGTGGACAATGATGATAGTGCCATAACAACACATCACTGACAGCAGTGTCCCACTCCCAGGAGGATGGATGTCACTCCCCCACTGCATGATACACCACATGTGGGTGTGAGGACAAATAACACATGCATACCCACCCCTGGCGGATGCAGCACAATACACACACTGAGATCATGCCACAAGACTGTATAGTCATGTCACTGCTTACTAAACTAAGAGAGCCAAAGGGAACACACACTGTCACGCACATCTCAGGACTGATAGGAATGTTCAGGTGCTGGGCCAGCCACCAAGATGTTGTCTCTCATGGAAGGACTAGGGTGGACTTCCCACAGATACAATGCCCACAATTGTGAGTCAGGTGCCCAAATACCCGGCAGAAAAAGTACCATATGTGTGCTAGGCCGGGAGTACACACATGCATAGTGCTGAAAAGGGAGAATTTCTCCATGAAGGCATTTCAACATACTCAATACACAAGTACAGTGACTAGCAAGGATGGCACAGACGATGCAGCCGGAGACATTGCTGAGCAGGCATGGCCATAGTTGAAGGGATCCGTCACCAACAAAGGAAATGTAGACACAGGTCAGCACAACAATTGTGCAACTCTTTGCAGGGAAGATGTCAGGTGCCACAGAGGAAGGAACACTCCTTGGGACAATGTCTCAAAACCAAAATAACACACACTAACAATGATTCTTTGCAGAGACCTTGTGATGGCACGCAGAAACCATGGTCCACCTCATGACCATCAGAGTAGAACATTTCTCAGAACCATAACACATTACCACTACACCAACTCCAGGAGCCTCAGCACCAACATCAATACCTGAAATACAATAGTGTGCAAAGTAAAAATAAATGCTTTATTCAGCATAAAAAAAACATGAAATGACACTATATACAAAGGCCAATGGCCAGTCCACAATAGAACTCCTTGGGGGGACACATGGGCACGTGTCTCCCCTAGCTTGCCTGCACATTGGAACCCTCAGGTCCGTCGACCGGGGGGGGGGGCATTATGTGGGGAAGGACAAGGCACCGCAGGGACAGGAGGGGGAAGGGCAGGTGTGGTGGGTGAAGGGGTGGACGTCTCCAACGCAGGGGGTGGGGCAGCATCAAAGGTGGATGTTTGCACATCGCTGCACACTGCTGCCAGGGCGTCCAGGGTAAGACCTGCACTGGAAGAAACCCCAGGGCCAACGGAGGGGGGAGTTGCTGAGGGATGGGGTGTAGCGCTCGTGGGGGAGGGGGTGGACAGGTGGGGGACTTGACTACCCTGGCCGGGGACTTCCTCACCCGCTTGCGGGGTGGTGTCACAGTGTGGGTAATGGCCAGCTCTTCGGGTGTCAGTTTGGCAGGGGAGCCAAGGGGAGTGCTTTTGGAGGGACTGGGTTGTGAGGCCTGCGGACTCAGACTGTGGCTGTGTGTATGTCTTTTTGCCCCAGACCCAGTGGGTGTGCCTACATCCCCCTCAGTGTGCGTGACAGGAGGTGTGCGCTTGCCCTTACTTGGTGGTGTGCTGCCTGTGTCTGGTGGGGTGCGTGCTTGGGAATGTCTGGGTGTGCATGGGACAGGTATGGGAGAGGGAAGTGTGGATGGGGCTGAGGTAGGGGGGACGAAGCGCTGCAGGAGACTCACTGCTGCCATCAGTGAAGAGTCCATGGACCGCAGAAATCTGCGTTGTTCAGACTTCGATGCTGACATGCCCTCCATGAACTACACCATCTGTGTTGGCAGTGTGGTGTGGCCATGAAGGACAGTCAGCACCGATGCCTGCCCAACATGCAACTGCCGCAGTATGTCCACAGACTCTGCACTGAGGGCAGCAGGGGTGATAGGGGCAGGTGGTGTGGTGCCTGTCCCGAAGGAGACATGGTGGTGCCCTGAATGGACAGAAGGGACCGGAGCAACTGGGAGGGCGGTGCTGGGAATGGAGGAGGCGGGGACAGATGTTGGGCTGCTGCCAGGTGTTGTAGCAGCCTCCACCCTCTCGATGAGGTCAGCCTCGGACCCATCTGGGTCGTAGTTGGATTCGCCACCAGACAGGTCCTCTGACTGACTCCCCTCGCCCTCCGTGCCACTGGCTCCCGCAGACTCGCCAGCACTGGTGGCACTGGTGCTGGGTCCCTCATCCAGTTCCGTGCCGGTGTCTCCCTCGGTTTCCAATGATGATGCTGTGGGCAAGGTGAAGATACAGAAAAACATCAGTCACCTGTATACATTTGACACATGAGTACAAAAACAATAGGTCACAGTGCATATCAGGCAATGCATCATGAGTAACAGCTAGATTACTCGGCACATATGTAAGCCCTGTACTCCCCAGTTGGTAGACCCACCATGCCACTTGGACACAAGGAACAATAGGACACACCAGCCCAAAACTTGAATGAGAAAACACTGAGGAGCTACTGTCTGAGAACAGGTGAGCACAGCAATACAATGAAGTCATGCCATCTCTTGTTTACCCTGAAAGAAACAGTAGTGGTGCCCCCAAGGCAAAGTAACACACCTCAATACCAAAGGTGTCCCCACACTCAGAGACCTGTAAGTACTTTGGAACACAAAATGAAAAAAAGTTGGTCCCTTGGGAATCACAATAATTGACACAATCGACATGGTCAGAATGTGGGAATGTGCCATTTTGTGAACAGAACACACATGTGCCTTCATAAGAGATGGCTCCCAAGGAGGTGCACACAACTACATTTACCCAGTCATTGAAGAAGCTGGCAGCCTTCTTTAAAGAAGCCACTGTTAGAAAGAAATGTAGTCGCAGAAAGTACATATACATGGGCCCACGGAGGGCTTGATGAATTGACACTCGTAAGTTGGTATCACCAACAACCAAGGACCTACCCAATTTCCACAACACTGGGGGAACATGTATATGTATAATCAGAAAAACAGTCTTATTAGAGCAGTGCCTTCTTTAAAATTGTGCCAGTGTGTTCCCTGAAAGTGTAAAGGTGGTTTGGTGTGCACTTCCTTGGGAGACATCTGTCATACAGGCACATTATTGTTCTTAACAACAAAACATCAAACTAAAGCATAGAAAACATGAAGACATGTTGACAAGAGTTGTGAGTGCCAAGGTACAACACCTTGTGACTAACAACTTGAATTATGTCAGTTGTCACATGGCCATCCGTTACCTGATGACACAGTTGCCAACACATCTGACCCACTGCCTGACATGTGGAGTGGCACACATGTCCAAACCCAGGACAATGCATGAGCTAATGGGCCTGCTATTGTGTTGTAAAAAGGCATACCTGCACTGACGAGTCACCCCCATGGCAAGCCAGAATGTCCACACAGATGTCAGTACACAAAGACCAAACTACGTAGCATCTTGCACACACACTGGTGCAAAAAATGAATGAGCAGGAATCATGTATCTAAACAATTGTCACATGCTGCAAAGCACAAACATTAAACCCTGCACAACATCACTGGGACACTGCACGTTGAGTCTCTGTCCAGCCAATTATCACACACAGGTCAGACCTGGCAAGGAGACATAAGGTCTGGCCATGTAGGCCTCGCCCGCACAAATCCCCCATACCTGAGACAATGTGATAGAGACAGATCAAGAAGTGACACCTCTTAATCAGGCTTTACTAAAATGTGCAGCAAGACTTCCCAAATGTACTCCACATCACCTTGTGAGGCTGCCAACACATATTTGTGACAAACAACCATCGACAGATAGTTGTGAATAGACACACAGGCACTGCCCAGTGTGAGTATGCACAAGCCAAATGGGGTCTCCCTGTCCATTCGACACATGTAGCACACTTTGGATAAATACAAATGAGGCCAGGGAACAATGCCACAGAGGCAAGCATATGCTGAATACACTGAGAATGGACACAGTGTTGGATGACACACATGATTACGAGGCAAGGGTGTCTTAGGGGACTGTAGTGGGCACACTGCTCCTTGTTCCTTTAATGATCTGACTGTAACATGAGCAACCGTCCTGGCACTATGCATATCTCCCACTCATGCACATCATGTCTGAGGCCACAACATTGGTCATGCATGCTGCAAGGGTGTTCATTTGAAACCTCACACTCCCATGTTGAGACTCATCATCAGTGCCAACAAATATGTACCCCCAACAGAGTGAACAGGACAGGGCACAGGCAAGGTAACAACACATGTCACAGACCACCCTCCCACATGATGCTGAAAGCAATGTGCACTGTGCTAGATGACCATGTGCAATTGTGATTACACACAGACCAGGTGGCACATGTCAAGCTGGGGAAGGGACGAATAAGAGCACCGGTTGACTTTGGGGAACAGAATATGCACTGCACATATAAACCCTGGCAGTGTATCCAGGCTACAGAGCACTTCCAAAAGCTGGGGACACACAACACAACAAGCAGACAGGTACCTACCCCCTCCTTGCTGCTGTCCCTCCTGTAACTGCCTATCCAGGTCAGGGAACACCACCGCCAGGACACGCATCACGTTGGTGGTCAGGCGTCGGCGCCCGCTGTGGGGACGTGGAGGTGAGAGCCCCAGCTGGACCCGGGCGATTCGCCCGGTCCAGCACCGGATGTCCTGCCACCGTTTTCGGACTTGGGCTAGGCGCCGACTGCGACCACCTGCCACTCTCACAGCCCTGACGATCTGCTTCCAGATTCCCCCCTTCTCGTAGGCAGTTACCTGTGAGGATGACAAAGTGAGACAACATCACTACACCTGCTCCATGTCACAGAGACATACATTTGAACATCGACGATATGTTGAACAGGGCATAGGATGCTGCCAAGGAATCCCATCTTACTCTTATCGATATTGGCCTCTGTGGAAGCCCCAATGCACTACATGGCATTGAAACTACACAGGTGGCAGGAGTGGTGCGACACACTCCCTGATCATGGCACACACTGTGCATCACATGCAACACCAGGCTGATGGACAGCACCTCAAAGCAGTTACATGCCCCAGCCCACTGACGCAACCTCAGCAGAGTACACAGACACACACAGGCACAGATCAATCACCTGCCATTGGCAACAGCGGATATATACCTCACTCTGCACATGTGCCACTTGCCTATGGGGTGTCACAGGTGTTGGGCTAGCCCAGCAAGTCAGACACACAGCACGGCTTACTCCTCACATCAGATGGGTAGAGCTGTTGCCTCCTTCATGCAGCTGTGGTGCAACACTTCACATAGACACTCACCCACATGACAAGGAACCTTCACACACATCAATGTCCAGGATGGTGTACACATCACTTGGACACTCTCACCACAGCTCCCCTCAACTCATACACATCTGTGGGTACAGTCACCTGTCACACCGGGGGGACCACTGAATCACCTCAGGACAATAGCCAAAAAATGCCACCAAGGATTTGCCAGGCTGAATTGTGTCATGCACTATGCAGGGAATGTCACAGTAAGCACAATGCAAGTGAGGAGTACCCACAGGAATTACTTCATGCTCTGCATGACAGACATAAGACTTTCCCCCCCGGGACCCACTCTAAACCTCATTGCATGTCTGTCACACCTGGACACAATGCCAGAAGTGACAGCCACGAAACAGGTGCACAGTCAAAGGTAGTGGGGTCAGCACTCACCTGCTCCCCTGGTCTCCCATACAGGCTGGGGTACTGTGGGAGGAGGACATTCAGCAAGGCCTCATTCTCCTCCATGGTGAATGGCTGGGCCCTCTTCACAGTCCGCGACATGGTGCCAGAGGAAACACAGACAGCAGTAGTGTGGTCGACAGGAAAGTTGTGCAGGCAAGTGCCCTCTTATGGGTTCTGGCTGACTTATATCTGTCTTGCTTGGGGCTTTCTTTTACAGGAGTAGAGTGATTGGTCAGACTCATTTGCATCCTACGTTTCCTCCAATCCCTTTAAACATACACCAATGACACAAATTTGCATGGTTCAAATTTTGAGCATCATAGCAAGGCAAACACCACTTTGCAATATTGTAATTTTTGGGCCAACTGACTTTTCATGCCCACATGATGGCCACATTGCAACTGAAATCTCTGTATCCATGACAACCAGCATGCATTTTGGGCCTAATACTTGTCCCCTATGTAATTTTTTATTCAAAAAAACATGTACGGTGCGTTTCACACGTACCCGTACACGTACGGCACCACTACAATAGTGATACGGACCGTACACACGCTCTGAGAGCATGTGTACGGTCCGTATCACTATAGTAGTGGTGCCGTAGGAGTACGCGTGTGTGTACGGTCCGTACCACGCGTACTCCTACGGCACCACTACTATAGTGATACAGACCGTACATACGTTCTCAGAGCATGTGTATGGTCCATACCACGCGTACTCCTACAGCACCACTACTATAGTGATACGGACCGTACATACGCTCTGAGAGCGTGTTTACGGTCTGTAACACATGTACTCCTACAGCACCACTACTATAGTGATACAGACCGTATATACGCTCTAAAAGCGTGTGCATGGTCCGTATCACCATAGTAGTGGTGCCGTAGGAGTACGCATGTGTGTACGGTCCGTAACACGCGTACTCCTACGGCACCACTACAATAGTGATAAGGACCGTACATGCGCTCTGAGAGCGTGTGTACGGTCCGTACCACGCGTACTCCTACAGCACCACTACTATAGTGATAAGGATAGTACATACGCTCTGAGAGCGTGTGTACGGTCCATACCACGCGTACTCGTACGGCACCACTACTATAGTGATACGGACCGTACACACAACGTGTGTACAGTCCGTAACACGCGTATTCCTACGGCACCACTACTATAGTGATACGGACCGTACACATGACGTGTGTACGGTCCGTACCATGCGTACTCCTACAGCACCACTACTATAGTGATGCGGACCGTACATACGCTCTGAGAGCGTGTGTACGGTCCGTACCACGCGTACTCCTACGGCACCACTACAATAGAGATACGGACCATGCACACGCTCTCAGAGCGTGTGTATGGTGCGTTTCACAGGCTTACACTGGTGATAGGAGGCGCACACGAAAGGAATGGAGGTCTCCGACTCGCACAAGGCTGTACATCAAGTCTTTGTCATTGCAGACTTTCATGTGCAGGGCCTAGGTGTGTCAGGCAGTGATATTGCACATGTCTCCTCATGTAGTTGCACAATTGATGTGTGATGACCTGTGTACACATGTCATGTGTGATGGGGCACTATGTGGCACACTCACCTTTCACACTTTGCACATGTGTGCCTGTAGTACAAACGTGTCAAGCACAGCATCACTATTATGGCACAGTCACCACCACCCGCAACTGTCCCCTGATGCCAGGGACAGGGACACTAACAACTGACATTTCACAATCAGCGTGCCCCGATGTGACTATTTCATGTGTGTGTCATGTGTTCCCATGAGCTTGCTGTTACTGTTCTGTCAACTACATCTGCTGTTGCTGCATCCAACATGTGTCTGTGTAGAGATGGGCATGGCACACATCTACGCACACAATGCCACATGTGGATTCCCACATAAGCAGGGTCTGTATGCATCAGACATGATATTTTCACATGAGGACATATCTGCCTCATCTCAATGTCTGTGTTTTCTGTTTTCACGTGTACCCCTTCATGGCTATGTGAGTGATCTGTACATTTGACATTCCATGTGACCTGTGCGTCTAGCTTGCCGTCAGCTGTCTGTATGGGATGACATCCTTTAAATGCAGCTATGTGGATGTATGTCACTCCTGTGATGTCTCTGGCTGTTCACTCAGACTGGCCCCAAGCTCATTTCAGGGCATGTCATGTAGACTTGCCAATCAACGGGTGTATCTGGCTTTTCGTAGGAGTATCACCAAGCTAGCATACGTGTCCTGGATGTATTGCACACACCAGACTCTGTATTTAGCAGATGTGTAGTAGCAGTTGAGCATGTGCTCTGTTCATTGACATTGATGTTGTTATGCTCTCAATCTTCGTCTTTCATCACAATTTTCTGCAGGGCACCGCCTGTCCCCCGACCAATGCCAGACTTGGGTACCATGAGGGAACGTGCCTGCATCCGATGTTACAGATTCACTCAACATTTGATTGAGGACTTGACCGCCAAGGTGGCACCACACCTCCAACCGCGACACAGGTATCCCACTGCGCTGACCCCCAAGATGAAGGTGATGGCAGCCCTACATTTTTTTGCCACAGGTACGTTTCAATTCACCATAGCTGATGTTGGTGGCATGTCACAGACAATGTTCAGCCGTGTCCTGCGTGATGTTTTGGCAGCCATGTTGGAGCACCTTGATGAATTCATCCATTTTCCGACTCCTGAGGAGTTGACAGGTGTCGAGGGTGATTTCTATGCCCTGGGAGGGATGCCCCATGTCATTGGGTCCATTGATGTGACACATGTGGCTTCGGTACCACCACAGGCACAGGAGGTAGCCTATCGCAACCGTAAACATTACCACTCTATAAATGCCCTTGTGGTCTCTGCACGTTTTCCAGGGTCAGCACACGATGCCTACATCATGAGGCGTAGCAGGGTGCCACAAATGATGCTGCGGCTGCACAACGAACGAGCATGTCTTGTTGGTGGGTAAACTCTGTTTGTCCTGTGTGTCGCGGTATCTCTGGCTCTTACGGCATCTCCTGACCCACTTATTTACATGATGTTTCCATGTAGGGGACTCTGGCTATCCCAACATGCCATGGCTGATGACGCCTCTCCGCAACCCAAGATCAGCTGCAGATCACCGGTACAACAATGCACACGGGCAGACCAGGCGAGTGATTGAGAGGACGTTTGGCCTCCTGAAGAGCCGATTCCGGTGCCTTCACAAGACAGGCGGGTCCCTCCCATATGCACCGGCGAAGGTCTGCAAAATCTTCATTGTGTGCTGCATGCTGCACAACATGGCAGTGGAGAAGGCAGTGCCACTCATCCTGGAGCAGGATGAGCAGGAACATCCACCCGTGGAGGATGAAGGGCTTGGTCACGAGGCAAGTGATGAGGAGGAGGAGGAGGAGGAGGAGGATATCCGGAGTCAGCTCATACGCAACTTCTTCTCATAATGGTGAGTCACTGGGTCTGAGTGTGCACGCTTGGAGCCTTGGGTGGCATGTGTTGCAATGTGTGTGTCCAGCTGACTGTATGCTAAGTGACTTAGATGTGTGTTCTGATGTGTCACTCGAGTGATGATGTAATTCCACACATTTTAGCAGGGACACTTTCTTTTAAATTAGCATAGGGACAACATTGTTCCTGTTTAGTAAATGACCATGTATGCGGAGAAGAATCTTTTAGCTGACTTCTTGTGTTTCTGTCATTCCCAGGTTCTTGCGCATGTTGTCTGCTCGTGTCATCGTTGTCCTCCTGCTATTCCTCATGAGTATTGCAACGTGTGCTGAATCAGCGTTCCATGCACGGACATGGGGAAATTTCATTTTGGGTAAGGATTGCAGCAAGGCATTTTGGGGGTGGTACGTGTTTGGAATGTGTGGGGACTGCCTCTGTTCATGTTGTGTTACCATGCATACATGTTGACTCACCATGGGGCACATAACATGTAGCATGACTCCCATGAATTGACAGTCACCCTTCGTGACAGTCATCTGTAATGGTTTTTGGATTCTGATGAAGGCATCAATGTGTGTAACAATTCCCTCTAAAACATACGGGATGCTACGGGTGGACATAGTGTGGGACATCCCCATAACAGGCTCAATGGGGAATTGCAGCCTCTCCGTGTGCAGCAGGAGGTGTTTGGCTCATCCCCTTAACTTGTGTGCCAGTTCATTTGGATTTACAACATCCGTGTTGTGAAGGGGGTGTCCAGCATAGGTCCCACATGTTCAGTCAAATGACCTGTGAGTCTGTTCATATTGATGCATTTCCCTCAGTGTGAGCTTGAGTAATAAAGGTGTTCCTCACCCTCCGAAGTGCCTCATCTCTGTCAATGCAGGACTCTTGTCACTTTGCATGCGTCGTCTCTGGCATAGTTGTCAAAGATTGTGCATATGAGTGTATGTGTAGTTCGGCAACATGCATGCAGTTCGGCAACATGCATGCAGTTCTTCATGGATAATAATCTCTATTGTGCATGAAGTCCATGGTTGTGTATGTATTTGTGTAGGTTGCTCCCACCAACGGGCCGTCAACGCCTGCTGAGGGTGTGTCTCCTGTGCGCAGCTCGGCCTTCTGTTTCCTGATCCTGTGTCAGTCATCTTTGGTGATTGTTCATCCATTTTCTCTGGGTGAGCCATGAGTAACCTGACACTCCTTCCTTTACATGCACCTGTTGCAGTTGTCCTTTCTGACATCCTTGTCTTTGTGTGCTACTTTTGGCCTAGTTTACAGTACATGCCGCCTGCTGCTGCGGGCCCTGCGGCAAGGGCCCACCAAGTTTCCGGATTCTGCAACCCACACGCCTCCAAGATGCTCCTCCCTTCCTCCCTCCACCCATTCATTAGGCTGTCATCAGCTTGTCTGTGCCACTGTTGCGGCCAGGCGGTGCCAAAGGAAGGACCGTCAGCGCATGCAACATGCACATTGCACGACCCTCATGTCCTTGCATGACCCACATCACACAACAGTCTCATGTTGCAGCCACCCTCCAAGCAATGTCCAAGCGAAAATCAACCGCCTGCTCTCAGGCATACCCTAAGCGCACACACCACACCTTTGCCTGCTGAGTGTGCAACTCCAACTGCCTACACAGCGCTGCCCCGCCTTCCAGGCCCTGTCACACCAACCAGGTCATGTCCCTCCTACTCCACACCGGCTCCGTCCAACAGCACGCCATTGGACTCTGTTACCTCCTCAACACAACAGGCCCACACATCACCATCATGACAGTAACCTGGATGAAAGCATCCTCAGCACACAACTTCTTCATTGCCATCTCAGACGGATACAAGAGCACCCGCAGGGACGGCACTAACAATCCCGGAGTATGAATTGATATCTGTTCCCAAGTACGCACTCAGGGTCACAAATCCGGTTTGGCACAAACCCCCTGCAAACCCTCAGAGTAACACTCATCTACAGATCTCCAGGCCTACATCCACAATTCCGCAAAGCCATCAACACGTCCATCGTCAAGCACGCCCTCACATCCACAGGACACATGTGGCTGTGGGCCAGGAACTTCTGGCTGGATGAGAACCACACCAGCATCCATCATTGGTCCATCCACATTAGCATCCATGTCTCCGACGGGCAACACACTGCCACACACCCCGCTACCAATCCCCCAAAGATGCTTGATGTAAGTCAACACAGACATGCTGTGTGGGACACTGGAACCAACACCACCGCCACACCCTGCAACCTCACACACTGGATCAGCAACTGATCCAACAATCCAGCCACGTTGACGGACTTTCCTGTGACGCACATCAACAATTAAGCCACCTGGGACAAGGCAGACCTACTGGACTCATACACGTCTAGCAGGACTCTTGTGCACAGCTTGCAACACTAATTACCATCAGTGGCCTTACAACCCTGGAAAATGGCACACACAGCCATCACCATATCATCAGCAAGGACAATTAGAGATCCTTCAGATGGGGACGAGGCCAAAAAACAGCACGACATCAAGGAGCTCATCAGCATCGTGAGTGCACTGACATCAGCTCTCCATCCAAAAGACACCCCACCCTTGCAAGGCTGAGCCAATACCTTGCAACTTTCTACCACTGCAAGCTCATGGACATACACGCAAGCCTTGGCACACAGAGGCAGAATGCACTATTATACGCGAGACCAACCACCCTCAGGTTTTGGACTTCCATCATCAGCAGATACAACACCCGGCTCATATGCAACATCCCCTGGGGATCTCCATCAGGACCCTTCCCACACAACATCTCAACCACATCATTCCCCATCCTTGTGACCCCCGTCCAGCACGTCATGTATGTATCTTTGGAGTTAGCCACATTCCATGGTAGATAGAGGCATGCAGTGACCCAGGCCCTTCTTAGACAATGGACGGCAGGTACGCTGGCTCTCAAGGAACCTCAACGTGCTTTACTAGCCACCAAATGTAATCAGGAATACAGTCAACGAGCAACTGACAAACTTCCTCCACGCAAAGAGCTCCAGGCAACCTGCACAAGACCGTCTTACACAGTAATCACCCCACTGCAACCGTCATCATTACCACCAACACCAACAACTTTGCCCTGCTCAACAATGGTGAGGCCACCCCCCTTGAACTCTCCACAGCATTATGCACGATGTGGTCACACATTGTCAGCTCACACATCTCCAACACTGGTATCCAGGGGATGGACCAGGATGAAATCACCAAGTGGCTCACCAGCAAGGCCATGGGAACAACCTCATCATCATCTCGTATGCCATTGACAGCCAGCTGCTCCTCACCCTCACCAAAGACACAGCCATTGCCAGTTCCAACATTCAAGAAGGCATGAGGTCCGTTGATGAATGGCAGAACATCAGCCACCTGAGGCTGGACTTGTACAGGACTGAGGTAATCATCTGAGGATTGTCCCCTTACAGCTGGGTCAACTCCTTGTGTCCCACCCGCCAGGGCACTGCACCAGCACCCAGTGGTCACGCACACAAGATGGTGTGCATCATGGACTTGTCGCTCACAATTGCCATGCAACTCACCAGCATCTGCATGCTGCAGCACCCTCCGCATGATGCACATGACCCACAGATAGATCCACTCCAAGGAAAGACAGACCGTCCCCCAGGTCCACAACAACAGCCGTGTCAGCTACAGCCCCACCCTCCACGGAGCAAGTACAGCCAAACTCCCGAAAAACTTGTCCACATCAAGGGTGCATCTGCACACCTCAGCTTCAACATCCCGCGCCTCAGCCACATCACTGTCCACCTGAGATAGCTGCAATGGATCACTGTCTGCTGCAGGATGACCTTCAGACTCCTCACCCACACTCAGGAGGCAGTCCACAACCCCAGACCCCAAACCAACCTTGGACGTCTGTCATCCAAGACCCCGTTGGGCCAACTCCGTGCATCCAACCTTGCCCTGGCCAACATTCTTCACATCCACCGAAGTCCAGCATGCAGGACATAGTTCTCCCACCTGGCTAAACATACCTGGGACTCCCTCCCAGGGCACCTTTACCTCCACATGAGCCATGTCCTCTACACTTTAATGATGCTCTTCCAAATTGGCCTGTCCGCACAGTATTGCAAGCCCCCCCTCAGCAGCTTGAGGCCATCACGGGTGAGTATTGTGCTCCATGTCTGTATTGGATGATACATTGTGACCCATGTGTGTCCTGTACCGGACTCACATCCCAGGGTATGGATGGCTGGAGTTAGTTCAACACTCAGGCATAGTTTGACATTTCCCCACACATATGTTGTGGACTCATGCAAAATGACTGCAACATCTAATTAAAGAAATGTAGTTTTATTCTCGGTGGGGGGTGTCTATTGTGGGTAAAAATAGGTGCTATACAGTGTGCCTAGAATCCAAAGTTCACAGGGGGGAGATGGGATCCAGAGAATGTCAGTGAATAAGGTGCTGCTGTTGCGCATGAAGGCCAGGCCAGGTGACCTGGGAGATGTGGATGGCCCGCTGCCTCTCACTGTCTTTTCCGTGGACGACCCACCTTCCTCACGGGACCCTCAGATGCAGGCCTTGACGATCCTTGATGATCCCTCCCTGTGGCTGGTGTTGGTCTTCGCCTGGTGGCACAGGGAGGGTTTCCCATGTTGTCGGCGATCCGACGGAGTGAACGGCTTATGTCAGTTTGCACCGCCAGGAGCTCAGTCAGTCTTGCCTCCATCCGTCCTTGGTGTTGTTGTTGACTGGCGTGTTGCTCGACCTGCTGGTTCTTAATCTCTGTGAGGGTCTCCACTACCTGGCTGATGGCCCTGGTGTCACGCAGATACGTCCATGATGTTGCGTATGTGTGACATACCGGTCCCTTCAGCTGGCTGGTCAGGTTCTCACCTCCGCCTGCCTCCACTCCCACCACCCCTGCCCACATGAGCCTGGCCTGCCGTTGTGGGCACATCGGGTCTACGGGACCCCTGAGGGATGGCAGTTGCGGGGTTGTCTGCCTCCTCCTGGGTGCCCGGCGAACCTTCTCCCTCCAGGTCAGACTGGCTCAGTTGTTCAATGCGGGCAGGGCTCCTGGGTGTCTCCTGGGATGTGGCAGGAATGGGGGTGGTGGTTGGCACAGATGTACCTGAAGCAGGTGCTGCAGGGGCTTGGACACTAGAGGGTCCAGGTGGGTTGGGGTCATCCGCGGAGTGTTGAGAGGTGTCGCTGCCGGTGGGTTCAGGTTCCTCCCGAGCCTGGGACTGTGGTTCTTCCCCCCCATTGTTGGGGGGAGATCCATGACGTTGCCCTGTGTGTGAGAGAGAGACAATGTTAATGCTGTTTCATGTGACATCCATGTTTCATACATATTCAAGTTGGCACATGTTGGAGGGAGGCCCACCGGGTAGTCGGGGAGACTATTCCGGCACCTTCCTACCGCAAAGTTATAGCCGAGCGCCGCTGAGAAGCCTCCTCGGGGAGGTCTTTCTCCTATGATCGTACTAGGCCCAGTAACACCACCACACAGGACTCAATAGCAGTTGCGAGATTAGATTCTTTATCGGCAGTAATACGTGCAATATTTACAGAGGGATCGAGGGATCCTGTCAGAGTCTCAGTGTTCGTTCAAGAGGATAGGGTAGCGGGACAGTCTTAGTGCCAGCCAGGCATGGGAGGGCTCTGCGCCAGACCTTGGATGCTGGTCTCAGAGCGGCTCGGACATGGAGAGCCGCGATGTCGTCTGCAGGGCTCGGATGGTAGTTCCGCTGAGGTCGAGCCGCGACGAGGTCAGCTGGGCTCTGATGGTAAGGTTCAACAAGGTCGGGCCGCGACAGCGTCAGCAGGGCCCCAAAGGTTTGTGAAGGTCTTTAAGTACGGTGGAGCCGCGACGTCGTCAGCAGGGCTCAAAGGGTGGTTCAGGGTGAGTCTTCTTCGTAGGGTCAGCCGCGATCCGATCAGCAGGGCTCTCGACTCCAGGATACAACTACTGCCCTGTTGTCGGGTCGCCCCAGATATAGGACGAGAGCCCTTTGATGTCCGGACCCGTGCGCCCGGAGGGGGCGGAGAGGACGGGTAGGGGGCGGCCAGACGCCCAGCAGGAGAGGCGCCAGGCCCCAGAGAGCTGTGGGGTGATCACACCCAGGTGTGGAGAGACGGTAGGGGGTCCCATCGATACTGCCCTCTGCCGAGAGTGGGAAGGGCTCACGTGGTATC
Source organism: Triturus cristatus (assembly GCF_964204655.1). Taxonomy (NCBI): domain Eukaryota; kingdom Metazoa; phylum Chordata; class Amphibia; order Caudata; family Salamandridae; genus Triturus; species Triturus cristatus. The sequence continues at coordinate 624,345,459 of NC_140588.1, read as the reverse complement.
CCCCGAGCCAGGGGTTGGCGTCTCGATGTCGGGCCTTGCTGGGACCGAGGCCGGGTAGAGCAGGGTCATACAGGTGGTCACGTGGAGGGACGTGCAATCCAAGATGGAGGAGCCCCGATGTGCATGGGACCTCGTGCGGCTTAGCGCGGGGAAACAGGACCACGCCACGAGGCCGGCTCCCACACGCGTCCCCCCCCAGCTGAAGGCAGGGAGAGTCACCCATCTTCTTGGGGGTTCTCCTCGCTGAGGCGGAAGAATCGGGACAGGCCGTCAGCATTGGCGTGGTCGTTGCCGGGCCGGTGTTCAACAGTGAAGTCCATCCCTTGTAGCGAGATGGACCAGCGTAACAGCTTGGGGTTCTCGCTCCGCATTTGCATGAGCCACCGCAAGGGCCGGTGGTCAGTCTGGACCCTGAAGTGGGTACCGAAAAGGTAGGGCCGGAGCTTCTTGAGAGCCCATACCACAGCGAAGGCCTCCCGCTCGATGGTGCTCCACCTCTGTTCTCGCGGCAGCAGTCGGCGGCTGATAAAGGCCACCGGTCGGTCGAGGCCCTTGGCGTCCAGCTGGGAGAGGACTGCCCCGACCCCGTACTCCGAGGCATCGGTCTGGACTACAAATTCCTTGCTGTAGTCGGGGGCCTTTAGCACAGGGGCAGCGCAATTGGCTGCTTTGAGAGTATCAAACGCGGTCTGGCAGCGGGGCGTCCAGTGCACCGCCTTGGGTTGTTTCTTTGAAGTGAGTTCCGTAAGGGGGCCCACAATGCTGCCATAATCCTTTATGAAGCGTCGGTAGTAGCCTGTGAGGCCCAGGAATGCCCGGACAGCGTTTTGGGTGGCGGGGGGCTCCCACGCCTGGATGGTGTCCACTTTTAACCGGAGGGGGGCCACCTGGCCACTCCCCACCTGATGGCCCAGATAGATCACAGATCCTTGACCGATCTGGCACTTGCTGGCCTTAATTGTGAGGCCGGCTCTTTGGAGAGCGGCCAGGACTTCCCCAAGGTGTCCTAGGTGCGCGGCCAAGTGGTCGCTGAAGACAGCAATGTCATCGAGGTAGGCCGCGCTGAAGGCTTCGAGACCGGCCAGGACCCTATTTACCAGCCTCTGAAAGGTCGCTGGGGCGTTCTTCATGCCGAAGGGCATCACCCGGAAGTGGTAGTGGCCGTCGGGGATAGAGAAAGCTGATCGTTCTTGTGCGCTGGGAGTGAGCTTGATCTGCCAGTACCCAGCAGTGAGATCAAAGGTGCTTAGGTAGCGGGCGGCCCCTAAGCGATCAATCAGCTCATCGGCTCGTGGCAAAGGGTGGGCATCGGTCTTGGTAACTGCGTTCAGGCCCCGGTAGTCGACACAGAATCTGAGTTTGGGGGCCGTGCCGGGGGCGGCGGCCTTCGGCACCAAGACTACCGGGCTGGCCCACGGGCTGTCGGAAGGCTCGATGACTCCGAGGGCGAGCATCTTGGTGACCTCGGTCTTTATGCAGGCCCGGACTCGGTCAGGCACTCTATAAGCGCGGTGTCGTACAGGGGGGCTATCCCCCGTGTCCACATCGTGGACGCACCAGGGGGTTACCCCGGGCGTGAGAGAAAAGAGGGCAGCGAAGGGTTGCAGTAGCTTCTGGCAATCATGGCGCTGTTCTGGTGTCAGGGTGGCGGAGAGGTGGACGCCCTCCAAGGAGCCGTCTTGGCTCGAGGACCCCAGGAGGTCTGGTAGGGGCTCGGAGTCACTTTCACCCCCATCGTCGGTAGCCAGTAGTAAGCTTAGTTCAGTTCGGGCAAAATGGGGCTTGAGCCGGTTGGCGTGCAGGACCCTGAGGGGGTTCCCGGAGACTCCATATCGACCAGGTACGTGACGGGGCTCTTCCTTTCAACTATCTTGAAGGGCCCGATCCACTTGTCCTGCAGGGCGCAGGGGTCCACGGGTGACATGACCCAGACTTGCTGGCCCGGCTCAAACTCGACGGCTGAGGCATTCTCGTCATACCAGCGTTTCGTATCTTCTTGGCTGGCTTCAAGGTTGGCTTCTGCCAGGGCACGGAACTTTCGAGTCTGGTTCCACAAGGTCAGGAGGTACCGGTAGATGTCGGGCGGGGCACTCTGGACGTTCGCCTCCCAACCCTCCTTGACCAGGCTGAGGGGCCCTCGGACGGGGTGCCCATACAACAGTTCGAAGGGGCTGAAGCCCAGGGACTTCTGTGGTACCTCCCGGTAGGCGAACAGGAGTCAGGGCAACAGGACATCCCATCTCCTCCTGAGGGGCTCTTCCAGGCCCTTGATCATCCCCTTCAGGGTTCGGTTGAACCGCTCGACCAGTCCGTTTCCCTGGGGGTGGTAAGGGGTGGTGAATTTATAGGTGACCCCACATTGTTGCCAGAGGGATCTCATGTACTTCGAGATAAAGTTCGTCCCCCTGTCGCTCACCACTTCTCGGGGGAACCCCACCCTGGAGAAGATGCCCATCAGGGCCCGGCCCACCACTGGAGCGGTCACAGTTCGGAGGGGAACAGCTTCTGGGTACCGGGTGGCGTGGTCGACCAGTACCAGGATGAAGCGGTGGCCCAGGGCGGTCCAGGGGTCGAGGGGCCCCACGATGTCTATCCCCACTTGTTCGAACGGGGTGTGGGCGGCTGGAAATGGTTGCAGGGGGGCTTTCACGCGTCCCCCAGTCTTCCCGCTAGCTTGGCACGTCGGGCAGGACCGGCAGTGCTGGTCCACGTCTCGTCTCATTCGGGGCCAATAGAAATGGGTCACGAGGCGGCTGTACGTCTTGTCCTGCCCGAGATGTCCGGCGAGGGGCACGTCATGTGCCAGGTTCAAGAGGAATTCTCGAAATCGGAGGGGGACCACCAGCACCCGGCTGGCCCCTAGTTCGGCGACTTTCTGCTCGATATACAATAAGTCATTGTCCCAATAGACCCAGTGGGTTCCCGAGGGGTCCCCCGCAGCCTGGGCGGCCGCCTGCTGTCGGGCTCCCTCGAGGGACGGGCAGCCCTTCTGTTCTTGCTGGAATTGTTCACGGGTGGGGCCCCCGTCGTGGCGCCACTGGGCCAGCTCGGGGATCTCGCTGAGGGGAGCGGCCTCGTTGGAAGAAAGTTCGGAGGGCCCGGCCTCCTCGTCAGGATCCTCCGGGCTGGAGGAGGTGGATGGTTCGGGGCCCGCCGGTTTGTCGGGGGCCGGGGCCGCAGCTGGCTGGGCGGTCATGGACCGAGTGGTGGCGCAGGCCCACTCGGGTAGTCCTAGCATCCCCAGATGCTCTCGGCGCTCCACCTGGGCCCAGGGGGAGCTCTCTAGGTCGTTCCCCAGGAGGCAGTCCACCGGGGCGTCGTCGCGGACAGTCACTTTTAGGGTGCCGGACACTCCTCCCCACTCTAAGGGGATTCGGGCCATCCGGCACATGCTCTCGGTGTTGTCGGCGGTCCGGACAGGGCAGAGGACATGTGGTAGGATCTGTTCGGGGGTCACCAGATGGCAGCGGACAGCGGTCACACTGGCCCCAGTGTCCCGGAGGGCCTCGGCCCGTCGCCCATTGATGGTGAACCACTGTTGGTACTTCTGGATGTTGCTTGGGATGGTGGCGCGGGGCACCATTTCTCGGGAGCCTAGGCATACAAGCGACATGGCGGCTGGTTCCCACTCGGGGGACCCGTCGTCGTGGTTCTCCTCCTCGTCCTCTCCCTCCCCCAGGGCTGCGGCGGCAATTTGTCGGGGAGGTGGCCCCGTGGTCCCGTTCCGTCGGTTCACGGGGCAAGCCGGGTCACTTGCATAATGGCCGGTCTGTTGGCATCCAAAGCAGGTTACTGTCGGTCGTGGTCCAGACCGGGCGATAGGGGTCCCTCTTCGGCCCTGGGTCGGGGAAGCGGGGTTGGTTGTTTGCCCTCGTGGCGGACTTCTGGGCGGTCCAGCTGGGAATTCTCGACTGCAGTGGGACCCCCCACCTCCGCCGCGCTGGCGGGGAGGTCCCGTGGTGCTCCGTTGGTAGTCCCCCACGGGGTTCCGGGGGACCCGGGCGTTGACCCATCGGTCCGCTTCGGCGGCGAGCTTCCGGGGCTCGGTCAGTTTACTGTCCAGGAGGTGTTGCCTTAGTTCCACAAAGCAGTTGTTGGCGAGGTGCTCCCAGACAATGAGGTCGAATAGTTCGCTATATGAGGTGACCTTGCTCCCTTTGATCCATCCCTCCAACGCTCGGCTGAAGAAGTCCACGTATTCGACCCATGTGGTACCGGGTATCTTCTTGCAGTCCCGGAAGCGTTGCCGGTACATCTCGGCCGACAGTCCGTAGCGTGTGAGTAGGGCTTCCTTCATGTGGTCGTACGAGGTCATCACTGCATCGGGGAGTTGCAGCAGGGTATCCCGTCCCTCGCTGAGGAACCTCCCCCATAGGCCGGCGCCCCAATCCTTCCGGGGTACCCGATGGGAGGTCATGGCGACTTCGTACGCTCGGAACCATTGCTGGATGTCGTTATTTTTATAGTACTCCTTGACGACATCCTTGGGGATGTGAACCTTTGGCTCGGTCGGGGGCAGAGCGTCCCGGGCTCCGGGGTTGCTGGTCTCCCCAGCTTTAGCTTTTAGTTCAAGTTCTTTAAGGCTCCTCTCATGCTCGAGGGTTAGCCGTCTCTCCTCTAGCTCCCGATGCCTTTTCTTCTCCTCGATTTCTTCTTGTAGTCGTAGTTGCTCCAGGGCTATCTTTTTCTCCGCCAGTAGGAGCTCACCGTCCAGCCGGAGTCGGGCAAGATCCATTTCGTGTGTCCGGGCCCTTTCCCGTTCTCGTATCTCTTCGGGGGAAAGGCTGGTGTCTGGGATGGTTCGCTCCCCGTTTGTCGGGGCCGTGGTCGGCAGATTTCCGTCCCGGTCCGAGGTCCCTTCGGCTCGGGGTGGAGGGGTCTCGGGTTCTGCCCAGGCTTTCAGGGCTTTCTGCATTTCCTCCTTGGTGCCCAATCCTGTGGTTGGGATCCCTTTGTCTTTGCAGAATTGTTTGAGTTCCTTGTGGGTGTATTCCTCCAGTTTCTCCAACTGGAAGGTTGCGGCCATGGTTGCTTCTTGGCCATCCATGGTTCCCTTTTTCTCTTCTCGTCTGGTCAGGTAGTGGTTGCGTTACTTGCTTGTACGATTGCGTTTGCTCGGATCCCGCCGCTGGCCACCAAATGTTGGAGGGAGGCCCACCGGGTAGTCGGGGAGACTATTCCGGCACCTTCCTACCGCAAAGTTATAGCCGAGCGCCGCTGTGAAGCCTCCTCGGGGAGGTCTTTCTCCTATGATCGTACTAGGCCCAGTAACACCACCACACAGGACTCAATAGCAGTTGCGAGATTAGATTCTTTATCGGCAGTAATACGTGCAATATTTACAGAGGGATCGAGGGATCCTGTCAGAGTCTCAGTGTTCGTTCAAGAGGATAGGGTAGCGGGACAGTCTTAGTGCCAGCCAGGCACGGGAGGGCTCTGCGCCAGACCTTGGATGCTGGTCTCAGAGCGGCTCGGACGTGGAGAGCCGCGACGTCGTCTGCAGGCCTCGGATGGTAGTTCCGCTTAGGTCGAGCCGCGACGAGGTCAGCTGGGCTCTGGTGGTAAGGTTCAACAAGGTCGGGCCGCGACAGCGTCAGCAGGGCCCCAAAGGTTCGTGAAGGTCTTTAAGCACGGTGGAGCCGCGACGTCGTCAGCAGGGCTCAAGGGGTGGTTCAGGGTGAGTCTTCTTCGTAGGGTCAGCCGCGATCCGATCAGCAGGGCTCTCGACTCCAGGATACAACTACTGCCCTGTTGTCGGGTCGCCCCAGATATAGGACGAGAGCCCTTTGATGTCCGGACCCGTGCGCCCGGAGGGGGCGGAGAGGACGGGCAGGGGGCGGCCAGACGCCCAGCAGGAGAGGCGCCAGGCCCCAGAGAGCTGTGGGGTGATCACACCCAGGTGTGGAGAGACGGTAGGGGGTCCCATCGATACTGCCCTCTGCCGAGAGTGGGAAGGGCTCACGTGGTATCCCCCGAGCCAGGGGTTGGCGTCTCGATGTCGGGCCTTGCTGGGACCGAGGCCGGGTAGAGCAGGGTCATACAGGTGGTCACGTGGAGTGACGTGCAATCCAAGATGGAGGAGCCCCGATGTGCATGGGACCTCGTGCGGCTTAGCGCGGGGAAACAGGACCATGCCACGAGGCCGGCTCCCACAGCACAGTTCCTCCAGGTAGTTGTATGTGCCTTGCATTCCCCTCACTGTTCACTTGTGGATGGGTATGTTGCAGGGGACAGATTGATATGTTCTCCTGAGTGTTTGCCATGTAGATTTTTGGCTTGGATGCTTCTTTGGCTATGGATTGATCTTGTTGTGTCACATGTCCATTGTGAGAGTGGGTAAATCCATTGCCTGCCCCAGGGGTGTGTACTTGTGTAAGGGGTGTGTGTGACAGGGCCTGCTGGTGGGTGTAGTGTGATTTGGCTGTGGGTCTCCCAGGTGATGTATCTGTCCCCTCATGGTGCATGCTGGCATGACAGTGAGTGTGAGTTCCTGTCATAGATATCTGAGCTTGTGGTGTTGGTGTTTGAGTTTACAGTAGTCACAGGAGGGCCTTATGCTGGCTACAGCAGGGCCAAGTGTCAGCTACCTTGTCAGTACTTTGCCAGTCCCTGTGCATTGAGCATGGTGCATGGGTATGTCCCTGGGCCATATTGGCTGAGGGCAATGATGTCTGATTCAGAGTTGAACAATGTGTTTTGTGAGCCCCACCCTCCCAGCATCCCGGACATCCAGTCTTGGGTTTGTGCTTCGTGTAGCCTGGGATATGGCATGGCCTTGCTTTATGGATGGGGCATACACATGTTAGTGGAATGAGCGTTGTTTTTGAGTGTGATGGTGTCCGATGAGGGCTTGGGGGTAGTTGCGAGCATTTGGTGTAGTTGGGGTGTGGATGCCATTACCCCCATGTTACGTAAGTTGTTTGTGTACTCACCAGGCTCTGCAACTCCTTCGACTCCGTGTACTCCCACCGGCGGAAGCTGGGCCATCACCTTCTCCTCCCAGGGATGGTAATGTACCGGTCTGAGGGGCAGCCCACCTCCAGTGATGTTGCTCTGGGCGTAGTCCTCGTTCGTTTTGCGCTTGACTGCCCTCTGCAGATCGTACCACCTGGCTTGGCATTCATTCCTCTTCCTTCTGATGGGCGCAACAGCATTCACCCTATCGACGATCCTCTGCCACAGACGTGATTTTTCGGCTATGCTGGTCTGTCTAACCAATGTTCCAAAGAGCTGTGGCTCGACTCTGATGACTTCGTTGACAAGGATGTCCAGCTCCTCCCTTGTGAACTTTGGATTCTTGTCTGTGAGCATGGTGTGGGGTGAGGGTGTGGATGGTTGTGGGTGTGTGGGTGTGAATGTGAATGTGAAGGTGTGTGTGGGAATGTGGAGAGGGGGTTTGTGTGAAGGAGTGTGTGTGAAGGTGTATATGTTAAGGTGTATGGGTGCCGTTGTTTGGGTGTGCTCTGTAGCTGCAGTGAGTCTGTTGCAAAGGCTCATGGTTTGTGTGTGTGGGCCCTTTTTATTGGTCCATTTGTGGGTGGGTCTGAGTTTGAATTTTTGGTGGGTGTGTTATAAGAGGTGGTTTTGAGTTTGGGCCTCTGTTTACCTGTTTGGATGTGCCAGGTCAGTCATTTTGATGTTTTTTGTACTGTAGACATGTTTTGTGGTGTTGTGCGAGTCGAATTGACCCTCCTTGTGCTGTTTAACAGTGTCCTGGTTCAGTACGAGTCGTTTTCGCGTATGTAAGGTGCGTCCATACGCGATGTTGTTGTACCGTGCTCGCATAAGCAATGTTGTTGTAAGGTCCGTACATATGAGATGTTGGGGACGGTGCTGGGGTATGGTGCATCCAAGTAAGGGGCTGGGGTACGGTGCTGGGGTATGGTGTGTACAAGTACGGGGCTGGGGTACAGTGCTGGGGTGCGGTGCATACAAGTACGGAGCTGGGGTACGGTGCGCCCAAGTATGGTGCTGGGGTACGGTGCTGGGGTACGGTGCGTCCAAGTACGGGGCTGGGGTACGGTGCTGGGGTACAGTGCGTCCATGTATGGGGCTGGGGTACAGTGCGTCCAAGTACGGGGCTGGGGTACAGTGCTGGGGTACGGTGTGTACAAGTATAGGGCTGGGGTACGGTGCTGGGGTGTGGTGCGTACAAGTACGGGGCTGGGGTACGGTGTGCCCAAGTATCGTGCTGGGGTACGGTGCTGGGGTACAGTGCGTCGAAGTACGGGGCTGGGGTACGGGGCTGGGGTATGGTGCGTCCAAGTACGGGGCTGGGGTATGGTGCTGGGGTACGGTGCGTACAACTACGGGGCTGAGGTATGGTGCTGGGGTATGGTGCGTCCATGTATGGGGCTGGGGTATGGTGCGTCCAAGTACGGGGCTGGGGTACGGTGCTGGGGCACGGTGCGTCCAAGTACGGGGCTTGGGTACGGTGCTGGGGTACGGTGCGTACAAGTACGGGGCTGGGGTACGGTGCGTCCAAGTACGGGGCTGGGGTACGGTGCTGGGGTACGGTGCGTCCAAGTACGGGGCTTGGGTACGGTGCTGGGGTACGGTGCGTACAAGTACGGGGCTGGGGTACGGTGCTGGAGTACGGTGCGTACAAGTATGGTGCGTACAAATATGGGGCTGGGGTACGGTGCGTCCATGTACGGGGCTGGGGTATGGTACGTACAAGTACGGGGCTGGGGTAGGGTGCTGGGGTACGGTGTGTACAAGTAAGGGGTATGGGTTACGTTGCGGACATGGGGGGTACGGTGCTGAGATACGGGGGTACGGTGCTGACATACGGGGGGACGTGCAGACATACGCGGGGGGCTGTACGACTCATATCCCGGGCACAAGTTTACCCAGGATACGAGTGGTACAGAGTTTGCTTCGTACGGGACGTTTTACATACGCTTGTATATTTGGAAGGGGCGTTACGGATCGTACTTGTGCGCTCGGACTGCAGTTTTACGATTTGTATGTAAAACTGTCCGGGTACGTCTCGTAGACCTTTTCCCGAAGCGATTCATATGAATTTTTCACATACGGATCGTACTTCACCGGTGGGACGGGACTTGTACGTAAAAATATACGGATACGAGTCATACGGGAATTTTTTTTACCCGATCGGAATCAGCACCATAATGTTAATTATTTTAGTGATGCACAAAAAAATATTGTAAACATTCATATTTTTCATAAATAATGATTCATAATTAAAGAATCTGTGTATATTAATTATATTATATTTTAACAAATAACATATTTATTGTAAATATTTAAATAAACATTTTAAAAAAGTAAAATGTAAAATGTATAAATTTGTGATAAAGTAAATTAATTTTACATTTGTTTAATTAACAAAATTACATTTTATAATTTTTGGGAAATTATTATTTTTAATTTGAAAATTGGTTTCATTTTTATTGAATTCAGTATCGTTAATTATGAGTATGTTATTATTTCCTATTTTATGGAATGGTAGTAAGTATCTTTTTCATATATTAATTATTAATAGTGCTCAAATTAATATTTTATATGATAAAGTTTAAATATGACTATATAGGTTTGTAGTTTTGGTTAGTGTCTTTTTTATGTAATTTGTAGTTTATTTGATAGACGGAAAATTAAGTCTATATAATAATGATTGTGTGTATACATTTTTTAGTCTGCAATACCCTGCACAAAATGTTTTAGATTGTAGTGGAGTGGAAATATAGTAATTTTCACCGCTTTTGTGTACAACACCTTCACCAAATTGGTATATATTGGAATGGAAATAGTAAATGCCATCCCTTCAGTGTTCAACACTTTTCCAAAATTGGTATAGATTGGAGTAGGAAGAGTAAATGCCACTCTTTTAGTGTCCAACAACTTTGCCAACTTGGCATATATTCGAGTGGGAATAGGAAATGTCGCCCCTTTAAGTATCCAACACCTTCCCCAAATTGGTGCATATTGGAGTCGGAATCATAAGTGTCACCCCTTTAGTGTCCAACACCTTCTCCAAATTGGTATAAATTGGAGCTGGACAAGTAAAAGTCTCCCTTTTGGGGCCTGATTACGAGTCTGGCGGTCCAAGGACCACCAGACTCATGGTGGCTTGGTAGTGGCGGTCTCCCAACCTCCTGGTTATGACTCGGACGATGAGACTGCCATGGGACCACTGACACCTCCAGGGAACTGCCGTTCCGTGGAGGTGGCACGGTGCCTCACACCCTGTGTAAGCACCCAGTGGGGCATAACATGTACCCCAATGTGTGCATGCACACCAGTTCCTGCTTGGCATGGACTTTTGAGTCCATGCTGTGCAGGAACTGCTTTTGCCGTTCCCATTATGGTGCCTATTTTTAAAGGCACCGCCGTGGAAATGCCATAAAAGGCCCGCCAAACACGAATTTAACTCGTAATCTGGCGGGCAGCCCAACCAGAGGTTTGGCGGGGTGGACCCCCCGTCGCACCGTTAAATTCGTAATCGGGCCCTTAGTGCCCAACAGTTTCTTAAACATAGTTTATTTTGGAGGATAATTATTCAATTTTTAAAGTTTTGTGTGAAATCCTTTGTTTAAATTGTAGTTGTATAAAGTAGAAAGAGTTTGTGTTATTGTTGGTGTTTCAAAATGGAAAAAAGTAGTTATATGCTTGTAATAAAAATATTATGAATTACATATTTTTATGGAATAAAGCGTGTAACACATTTTTCTACTTCTATGTTTTCAAAGTTTATTTAATGTAAATAGTGTTTTATGTTGTACATTTTCCACTTTTTTCTATTGTTCAAAATATTTCTTAAATTGCTTGTATACATAGTTTTAACATTATTTATTCAGTATATATTAAATAATTGTATATATTTTAGACTACTATTTAATGTATACTTTGCAATTTCTTAAATTGTTTACAACTTTTTTTGACATGTTTAGTATTTTTTAACATTTTTAATACATTTATTAAACATTTTTACATTCATTCCCATTCAATTATATGAGGAGATAGACTTTTTTAGTTTCATTTAGCGGCCATTTTTTTTTTACTGCCACGTTCTATTTTGGAGTGAATTTGTGTCATGTTGTAGTCCATTTTCTAGGATCCAGGGCACAGTATGGTGCGGCTGTTCTCCAGAACAAGTACGTCCCTTTTTAAGGGTTTTGAGGGTAGGTGGTGCAGGGAGGCAGTCTACAGGTTAATCATGCCATTGTTTGTGGGATTATTGAAGGTTTAGGTGCATTATTAGTAGTGTTTTTCACTAGTGTATAGTACGGGGTTTTGGGACACTGTTTAACTAATGTATCATTGGTGCAGTGCCAAAATATCGATGTAAAAATATCGATTTGCACAAATAATAAGGTAAAAGAATTGTGGGTCAGAAATATCGACAGAAAAAATATCGTAGTCAAGAATATCAATTTTTAGGTAAGTAATATCGATTGAAAAAACATCGAAGTGTTAAATATCATTTGTAAGAATATAGTTGTTAAAAATATCGATTTTTTTAATTAATGTTATGTATTTTAGTATATATTTTATGTGTGTTATGTTTTTTGTGTGAGAATTGTTTGTATTTTTATTATATGTGTTAAAATTTTAGTAGGTAATATATTTTTTTTATTGAATTTAGCATTTTTAGTTCCATAGCGGGTTGTGGGTTTATAGGGGAATAGGGTGGGAAGTAATTTAATTATATAAATTGTATTTATTATTTATAGTAGTTAATAATTTCCTTTAATTGATCTTTGCGTTTTTAGTTCCGTAGCGGGTTGTGGGTTTATAGAGGAATAGGGTGGGAAGTAATTTAATTTTATGAAATCTGTTGAATAATTTATATTTATTCATATTTGTATAATTGTGATGTTATAGAGTTAAATGTGTAAATTATGTTATTAATAATTGTTTGATAATTAGTTGTTAATTAATTTAAATTATTTCATTATTAAATAATTATGGTAATTGTTTGATTAATTTTAGGTGTGTTTTGTGGTGTTTATAGGTGTAAATGGTGGGAAGGGAGGAAAGTAATTTATTTTGTATTGATGAATTATTAATTATTTGTAAATTAATTTAAATTAATTCATTAGTAATTATTAATTGTAATTGTGTAATTAATTTCAGGTGTGTGTTGTAGATATTATAGTGTTAAAGAATGTGTAATGAATGCATGTTTATTATTTTTTTAATAACAATATATTTTAAATGTAAAATTAATTATGTTAATTATGGATATAACATTTAATAAAAATGTTGATGTCTTTTTTTATTGGTGTAGTATCCAACCCTTTCCATACTGCTGCACTCACTGGAGTGGGAAGTGTAATTTTTACCCCTCCGCTATCCAACACTTTCCCCTCTGTTGCACTCACTGGAGTGGGAATAGTAATTTTTACCCCTCCGCTATCCAACACGTTCCCTGCTGTTGCACTCACTGGAGTGGAAATAGTAATTTTTACCCCTCCGCTATCCAACACTTTCCCTTTTGTTGCACTCACTGGAGTGGGAATAGTAATTTTTACCCCTCCGCTATCCAGCACTTTCCCTGCTGTTGCACTCACTGGAGTGGGAATAGTAATTTTTACCCCTCCACTCCATTATCCAACACTTTCCCTACTGTTGCACTCACTGGAGTGGGAATAGTAATGTGTACCCCTCCCCTGTCCAACACTTTCCCTGCTGTTGCACTCACTGGAGTGGGAATAATAATTTTTACCCCTCCACTATCCAACATTTTCCCTACTGTTGTATTTATTGTGTTGCAAGATGTATGTTTTATTTTTGTTTTAATGGTTTAATGTTTTAATTAAATATAGAATGTACTATTTTATTTTAAATTATTGATGTATGTATATCTTTTATTTTTATATATTTTAAAAAGTTTATAAATTAAATAAAGATAATAGTTATTAAATTATATTTAAGTAAATATATGTATATGTATATATTTTTATGCATGTGTGTTTATATTTTTTTTATTAAGTTTATTTGTTATATTTATTTAAAATATATATTAAATGTAAAAGGGCCTCTGCTGTGTTGCTAGCCAGGGTCTGGACATGTGCAATCACTGGCAGACACAGAGTCTGGGGCACCCTACAGTTAATTGCCCTGTGGAGAGGTAGCTGGGCTGCCAGACAAAGAACAGCCCAATAGGTCATCCCTGACTCACTCTTCGATCCTAGCTTGCTGGGAAGGACACCTCAAGCAGACCTACTGCCCCTTCTCCTAGGTCCGGAGCTTCACTGACGCCAAGAAGCATGGCAGCTATGCAGGGGGAAAAGGACCGCAGTTTTAAAGACATGCTTAAAAAACGACGGGGGCCAAGACTGGCGAACGTTTGCCACCTCCTTGCTCAGATAGTGAAGAGGTGAATGGCCCAGTGACTCACTCCTTCTTAGAAGCTCTTTTTGTCTCCCTCCACGATGACCTCTAAACATTCACGAAAGACCTCTCTAATGACCTCAGGGTGGTCTGCCGCAAACCCGATGGCCTAGGCAACAGAGTCTCGACACTGGAACACAATAAAACAGGCTGGGTAGAAGAAATCGAGCAGCTGCAACAGAAGGTAATCAGGCTTAGAGACTAATAGCTCAAGCTACAAGCACACATTGAAGATTTATAAAATCAATAGAGGTGCTACAATGTACACATCAAAGGAGTCCCTATGGATGCTGAGAACGCTGACATTTAAATGTTCATAAAGTAATTCTTTAGATGTATCTTACAAGCATCACAGAAGACTGACATTCAGATTGACCGAGCACATAGAGCAAGCTCCACGAGACCGAATGGTAGTAGATATATTGGTATTTATCTGACATTCAACTAAAAGAATGGATTGTTTGTGCAGCCAGAGACTGCCATCCAGTGCAGTTCAAAAGTCACAAACCAATGCTATACCAAGACCTAGCAGTTTTTCCACTACAGAAATGCTAAGAATACTGCCCTGTTACTGCCCATCTTTGGATAAAGGGATACCATACTTGTGGGGGTATCCCTCGCAGATCATCTTCCACCTGATAGGCAAGCTTCACCAACTCTGTTCTCCTGAGGAAGGCTTTCCAGCATATTGGCATTGACGACTCGTCTCTCGCTGACTCCCAGCTCAGCCAGCACGAACGAGGGACCTGTAGAGGACAACGACAGTGAGGAACCAGAGCTACACCCACAAGGCTGAGACCATATCCAGCAACTATTGCCCTCCAGCGGAGGGCGGTACTAAAGAAGCTTGCCAGTGACTCCACTAGTGCAGACAGTATGTGAATATGGCTGAGATGGCTTTATCATTTATCATTTGTGATGGGTGGATTGGGCCAGGTACGGGGGGACAGGAACCCTGGGCCACTATTCACACCAAAACGCTTTATTCCCTTTGGGACTTTTGATCTTTTGGGTCATTTCTTTCGGACTATGTTGTTCTTATTGTTATTTCTTGTTTTTCAGGGTTGTTTTGGGGGGGTAACTGCAGAAGGTAGCTTTATATTGTCTTTTTAGCTCACCTTTACTTTGGCCACCCATAGGCAGAGTCGGCTGCAACATAAAATGGCTTGGGCCTTCATACACAGAATATTTCACAACGGGATCACCACACCTTTACCATGAGCTTTCCGACAGCAATTCTTTTCATCTACTCCCTCTAAAACTGAGTGAGTGGCCATATTGGTATCCCTCTCCTTTTGCAGCAAGATAGGTCCCAAACAGGTTGAAATCAAAGGCAGGCTATTGGCCCACTCAGTGACCCTAGGCAACTACACCTCTACCCTAGGGACCATATACTTTCCTAATAATGGACAAGAGCATTTCATGCACCACACTGTGGCTGAAGTGATGTCCAGCCAAGATTGACTAGTGCTCTTTGGGGGAGACCTCAACATAATATTCAATAATGATTTCGACAGATAGGTGTGCTCTGGTTTCAAGAGATGGGTCTGGGAGACATATGGTGTAATCTGCACCCACACATGTGGGACTACATGTTTTTTTCCCATGCACATAAAACATACTCCCATATAGATCACTTCTCGGGTATGAAAGGACTCCAGTCTTTAGTTACAATCGTTTGTGCTGGCTGAGCTGGAAGTCAGCGAGAGAGTGTACAGGTGGGTTCCAGCCCTGCGCATTGCGTGAGTGTTTCTTCCAAAGATCATGTGCGCATAGACCCCAGCCCTGTGCACCAGAGCAGAGTGTCTTCCAGGGTTAAAACTGCTCCTGTCAGGTTCGAGGATTACTGCAGATTCTAACTTTTGTTTGCCCTGCATCGTAATTATCTATTATGTTTATTGTTGTTTTCTTGCTTTGGTTATTTGTAATATAATTAATTTCTCTTGTTTTGTAAAGGAAGGGGGTGTGTTGGGTTGTGCGGAATGTGAGTGTGGAATGCGGGGGCGTGGGAGTTCCCTGCGTGGAACTGGGGTGCGGGGCTGGATGGCAGTTGCTGCTGGACGTGGATCGAGAAAGACGAAATAAAGAGAAGCACTTACCTGCACAACGAGTCTGCTTCTTCTCAGTAACCTAACACGATCACTTTCCCACTCAAATCCCATGGGGGATGGCAGATCAGATTAAGTTTAGGTGCAGCTCTGCAGAACATTCAACCACTCTGGGGCACAGACCTGGTTCCCAAGCATCAAGGATGGCTACACTGCCTTTGCTACATACTAGGGATGGAGAGGCTGACCCTGACCCTCTCTGCACAGGGCAATTCATATTCTGAGCTTTGCCATCCATATATTGTCTCTCTCTCTGCTGAGTTCCGGGAACACACCTGCCCTAATTATCTCCATCTACTTCATCTGACGGATACTGCAGCTGACTCCCACCCTGAGGGTTCTGACTAGGATGACACATCTTGACATGCCGGGGGAGGGGGGGCGGGGGTGTCACACTGCCCACCATATTTTTAAATCTGCGGTTCCAGTGGAGGAGGATGGGGGTGTTTATAGGAGGTTGTTGTGTTATTTCACATATGTGCCATTGCAGATGAGCAAATGATGCTCATAGTTTTGCTGAGTTTCTATTTGTACTTAGAAAACTAATATACATATTTGAACCATAAAGTGCTCTCATGCTCCTGCTGACACGTTTCAGCTCCCCTGCAGTCTTGCTCACAAACAGAGGCTCCATATTAGTTTCAACATTTAAAGTGCACAATGCTTTCGTAATCATGGACAGAGCAAACAGACCTCATTGTATATTTCAGTGAATGACACTATATCGACTTCAGTGCTTTGTAGGAAAACATCACCAATCTTTGTGTGTTACTTTCAAATTAGAGCAGAGACATGAATGTACATTCAGATATTTTGAAAGAAGAATGATTTAAAAATTAGAACAGTGGCTTTCACATTGTTATACAAGAGCATTCCATCGAGTTTCTCAAGCCATGAATGACCAGTAATTTAGCCCAAGTGGACATACTGTATGGTATAAGCCTGAAAACACTGGTCAAATGCAGGTTAAATCTTATGTCATTTCTACTCCTATTGTTCAATTTCTTTTTTCCTGACTCCTATTAATTAAAACCCCATGGTTCAGCTACACGTGGCGCTTCACATGAAGTTGAATTGGGATTGTGCAATTGAAAAATGAGGCACAAAGTAAGAAAAGTCCATTAGTAAAGCATTTGTGAAGATTTTAATAGTAAGGTATGCCCACAGGGGGTGAATCACAGATTTACTTAAATGAAGTGGGAATGATCAAAATCCTCCATGTGAAGTTGAACCATGGGGTTTTAATTCTTCGACTGCTCTAGACATTTGCAGCTCTCACTGATTTTAAGGTACAAATACAGGACACGTGATTCATTCTTCCTCTCAACATGTCATTTCTTACAATTGCTGCAGTGCAACTGCAATGGAGTTTTTCGGGACAAACAAGCCAAAATGTTAATGAGGGGTCCAATCAGAGACAGGGTTTACTGTGTCTATCTTGGAGATGGTCTCTTTTATCTCTTTATGTGGGATCCGGAACGGTTCTTTACTCATACTACCCATACTATCCAGAATTGGACTGGGGAAATGATGGTATGTTATTCTCGCCTTTTTACCTTCAACCTGTTCTCCCAAATGAGATCATCCTGTTTAGACTGGGACTCAACAAAGGAGGTGAGATTCAGCTTCATTAATCACTCCATCATACAAATGAGGTCCCCCCACCATAACGGATCTCCAGCAGTGATTGGCAATGTAAGAGATGGGTATGTGAATTTTTTACCTGAACACTAAGGGGCTCATTACGATGGCAGGTGGACTTTGACCGCCTGCTACCGTACCGGTAAACGGGACTGACCGCCAGTGGTGTGGCGGTCCCACAAAACAAATTAGGATGTGACCGCCACCCTGGCGGTCGCATCCCGGATATTCAACATTGTGGCGGGCGGTGCTTTAAGCAGCACCCACCACAATGTTGAATATGCACATTGTGCATTGGCATGCACTGTGTGACAGGCACCGTGCGGTGCCTGCCACCTTGAGTATGCCAACGCAGGGGGTACCATAGGCACCCCCCATCCCCCCAACACCCAGGGGGCCTGTAAAGGGCCCCCACAGCCAAAGCCTGCATGCCTTTCCATGGAGGCATCACCGCCATGGAAAGGCAAAAATCCGCACATATTCTAATATGGCAGGCGGCGCCTACTAGGCACCGCCACCATATTAAGGCCCAGGACCGCACGGCAGGCAATTGTAACGATTGCCTGCCTGCGGTAAAGTGGCCGTCCACCGCTGTACCCCCGCCATTGTAATCTGGCGGGGGGTAATTGAAGTGCGGGCGGGCAAAGATGTTGGGCGGATCGCTACTGCCGTTCGGGCGGTGGTGATCTGCCCGACATCATATTGGGCCCCTTACTGTCACCTCCCAATGCTCCACCATCGGAGACTTGATTTTCACCAAGTGGTGCAATAGTATCGTTTAAGTAATAGGTCCCAAAGTTCTCCATGTTTTCTCTCACGTTCAGATTGCTGGTGACCGTTTTGAAGCACTGAGTAGTGGTGTATCTTGGGTAGCATAAGGCTTGAACTGTTTCTGTTTACCACTTTTTAACCCGTGGAAACATTTTTTTCTTTTTAAAGAAAATACTATCTTGTTTATTCTAAATGAGTTTATATTTTTGCCCCCACTCCTATAACTCAATGCATCTTAAAATAAAAATGCATATTTCTAGGTGGCTGCAATAGTCTTAAATTACAGTTTATTAGTATTTTAGGAAGTAACACCAAACCTCCATTTCCTATGATTTACAGTAATCCCCATGCCTAGAGCTGTGACCGAGTTAGCAAACTATTGAAGGCATCTTGCTTTTTGAATATACTGCAACTGTCCTAAAGCCAGATTACTTTATTTCTTTTTAAACAATGTTCTGGTTTCTGCAGCCACTTTAAGCTATGCAATTTTAAAGATGATAGAAAGATATCAGTTTGCATATTGAGTAGGGCCTTGAATATAATTATAAACTAATAGAAACGAGAACAGTTGGATATCACGGATAGCGCAAACAGAGCATTACATCTGATCTCAAGTTTGCACATGGCTGGCTAAGGTACCCTTCTCAGCATCAGGGGAGTGCATCCTGCGCGGCAGCTGTAATATTTCCGAGCTTTCTAGTCATATGAAAGACACTAGTGCAAACGGGCACTGAAGCAGCCCCATGGCCTTTCATCGCATGGCAGCTTGTTAGAATGCAAATTGCAAACCTCTTGCAACCTCAAACACACACTGTGGTCCTTGATGGGGCTCACGCAGGTTTCTCTCCTGATGAGACCCCAATCTGTTCAGTTATTTGGTATGAATTATCGTAAAACATATTCAGGCCACTGGAGGGCACACACAGTGGCATCCTGTCTTAGTTATTAATTTATATCGTAATAACACATTTAGGTGTGAATTTATGTCCCTCTTTTGGTACAGCATAAATACACTAATAGCCATCTATAGAGATTTACACAGAAGATGTGTGACCCCCTCCATGTAATAGTTCTTTACTGTGAATGTTTCTAAGTTAGATTCTTCCAGACCGCTACATATTTCTGAGCGTAAGATAGATTTGTAATGACTTGTGCAGAACACAATTCATACATTGTCAGTAATTGCAGTGAAAATTAACATTTCTGTGGCATTCCATTGCAATGGCACACAGCAACGGTAGACTCTTTTCAACAATGAAAATCTAAACAATTTAATTTGAAGTCTGATCGTAGAAAGTGGAACATTGGAGCCTGGGAGCAAGGCTGAGTTAGAATTAATACTCCACTGAGTTCGGACAGAGTTATCTCAGCTGTGACAGCAAGCCCTTTGTTTGTTTCACCAGCTCTTCTACGTGGAAGCGTAGACCGAGCTGCATATCCGACCAGTGTCCTGGCAGATTGGTCAGCTAACTTCGTGTGCAACATTAACCAAACACTAAGGAGTGAATCATGCACAAAAACATTTACAAAAGATAACAAAAGGTGGTATAATAAAAAACAGTAATTGTGCAAAGTGGGCATCAGTTCCACAGTGTCCCATATTAGGTCAAAAAGGGGAAAATAAAAATACAGTAAGAGCATTAATACTGTGGAGTTTTGAAAAAGTATATATTAAAAAAGCAGTTCAGCCAAGAAAAAAGAAGCATGTGAAGACAAAGTTGATGCCTTAATGCTCAAATGAAGTGTAGTGAGTTTGTAAAGACGGGACCATTGTGGCTTCTGATGGACCCTGTTTAGAATGTTGAGTTTGCAGTTAAACACAGAAGAATAAAGACATACTATATTAAGCTCCGTTTGTGGCATAGTCAGTGGCAAGTACCTGGGCTGGGGAGGACGCCACAACTGGTGACGAGATAACGGATAAGCAACCCAAAGATCAATAGTGCTCTCCCAGAAAAATTGCTGTGGTCCACCAAATTGCTTGTGTGCCTCCGACAAAGCGCAGAATCAACATCTGGTATATGTGAAGTCAAAGCGTAGCCCCAGTTCCATATAAAAATATTCAAAGTTAATTAAAGCTTCCCTCAGAAGTCTACACAGTTTCCGAGAACCTGCTGGGAAGGCTGCACAAAGAGGTACTGAGCTACAACACAACTCAAAGCCATACATTTATACGCAGTGACAACGCTATAGGTGGATGCAACCAGGTTTTGAAAGAGCAGCAAAGTGCAAGAGAATACTGCAAACAGAAGTGCTGGGAGGCAGAGATCAACCAGATGTCATACAGCACAAATTTACGCTTACAAGCACCAAAATGTAAATACTAAAATAATCATCTACTTACCAGAGCTGAGCAGAGGGAATCATTGTGCCTCTGCGCTGAGAAAACAACCCCAGAGAAAGCACTTGGGGTTGTGCTTACAGAGCTGTCCATACCTGAAGCGACCCACCACCAAAGCTGCCTGTTGGTGGCTCGGAACTACTCCCAAGGTCTCCTAAAAGCAAAGAGCTCCTATGGAGACCAAGAGGCAGGTCAAGGTTTCGCAGGCTGTCCAAGATGACCCAGAGGCCAGAACAGGACATTAGAGATGGTATGGATGGAGCAGGTTCTAGCAGAGAGCAGACGGCGTTGTCGGGAACTTCACCCTCAGTCAATATTCTAAATGGTTAAAATGCTGCCACCTTCTTGAAACCACAGCCACCATTCGATCCCACCAAAAATGTAATATTGGTGACAGATGGACTACCTGGATAGATTATTTCATTAATGCGATCGAAGAAGCTGATAACAAAAAGATAGCCAAGTACCTTAAGAATCTTGCAGCCGAAGGTGTAAAAGAAGTCATAAAGAAAAAAACGCGAGCTGAACAAATTGCATGCAGTAAAATCAAAGCAGCCTTGAATCTCAAGTTCAATCCAATGCAAAATGTAGATAACGAAAGGTACATCATCAGTCAAGAACGACAGAAAGCTGGTGAGACCATCAAAAAATGTGTTGAGAGAATGGATACATTCATCAAACAATTAATTTAAATATAAGAAATCTATATGCCTGAGAGGGATTGACAGATGCTTGTCAGATTTGTTCAGACGAAGAATGCTGAGAGAAACTCTGAGTCTGGACCCTGTTCTCAAGGATGCTAGAGCTGAAGAGTGTGTTGATTGATAAGCTGCTGACATCGAAGCAGAAGGTGCCCAGAGGGAGTCAGTCATGAATGTGAGAAATAAGCCTAGGCACAAGGCCGAGATACCCAAAGTGAATGCTCCACAGAAAAATGAGTTGTGTTTCGGGAGTGGATTTTCATTTACAAACAAAGATAAACGTCCCACCATTGGACAGGTCAGCAAAGGCTGTGGAAAGGAGAACCATTTTGTGATGGTGTGCAATGAACAGGAAAAAGTAAGTGCGTCACAGTGTGAAGACAAAATGGCTGCCAGAATGTTGCAAAAGTGATGTTCAACACACGATCATAAGGCCAAGCAACCACACCCGCTGAGGCACATCGACACAAAACAAAGTTGATCGACATCTGAATCTTCATCAAACAGTTCTTCCATGTCAGTATCATGTGAAAGTGAAGAAGATGGTTGTGCCATGTCTATGTTTACCTAAGGGAAGCATTCGCATGTTGGATAGACCGCCTGTGCGGAAAATCACCATTACAGGAGAAATCGGCATGACAAAGCTCCAAAGTCATTCAAACATTGCCCGAAGATCACACTAAACAAAGGTTGTTCAGTAACTTTCATTATCAATATTGGTGTGTGAATAAATATTATGCAGAAATATAATGAGCTGTCTCCATTGCCTTGAGTTACACCATCAAAAACTAAACTGTATACATGGAATCCATTGATGCCACTGAAAAAACAAGGTTTGTAGCAACAATCAAGCAAAAGAAAACAAAAGCACAAGAACCCATTCATGTACTTCAAGGTTCGGCGTCAAGCTTCTGTTTACTCAGCTTCAGCACAGCATCTGATGTTGGGACTGATATCCGTGAACTATAACATGAATGCTCATCACGAAATAGTAAGTCAATGAAAGTCCAATTACACCATAAGGACACCCATCCTATTGCTCAAAGACACACTTATAAATTGCCTTTTACTTCCCTACTCAAACTCGATATCATTGAGCGTTCCACTGGTCCAACTCCATGCGTTTCTCCCAAAGTGGTGGTACACAAAATGAACAGTGAAGATGCTGTATGCATCTGCATGAATATGTGTCAAGCGAACAAGGCAATTGAAAGAAAATGACATCCAGGTCCCACACATTGCTGACATGGTAACTCAATTGAATGTTGCTAAGGTATTCTATCGTCTGGTTCTGAATAAAGGATATCATCATTGTAACTCAATGAGAATTGCAGGTACATTGCAAACCTTTTTACACATGTTGGTCTGTTCCGTTACAAGAGACTACGTTTTGGGGTGTCATCATCAGCAGAGCTATCCCAAGATGTCATTCAACATATCATACAGCCTGTAAAGAATGCTTTCAATTAAAGTGATGACATTTTGGTCTTTGGAGATACACAGAAGTAGCATGACAAAGCTCTTGTGAAAGTGTGCCAGCTGCTCGCTGATACCGGTTTAACTTTGGATGCTGAGAAATGTGAGTTCCAGAAGACAAAGTTCAAATTCTTTGACTATATCTTTTGGGATGAGGCATGACACCCGATCCAGCTAAAGTGCAAGCACTGTTAACTGACTATCCCCCACAAGATGTTTCCATGTTAGGTTCATTCCTTGGCATGGCCAGCTATTGCTCTAGATGCATACAAGACTTTGTCACTGTCAATATGCCATAAAGAGGCTTGACGAAAAAGAATGTTTCTTTTCTTTGGTCACATGAATGCAAGCAAAGCTTCCAGAAATTCAAACAAGCTATTGAGAATGCTAATTAAATGGCATATTTGGATCCAAATCTTCATACTGAGGTTGCTGTTAACGCTAGCCCTTTTGGGTTGGGTGCCGTCAGCAC
Source organism: Triturus cristatus (assembly GCF_964204655.1). Taxonomy (NCBI): domain Eukaryota; kingdom Metazoa; phylum Chordata; class Amphibia; order Caudata; family Salamandridae; genus Triturus; species Triturus cristatus. Next base: position 624,322,590 of record NC_140588.1, on the reverse strand, counting down.
AGCGCAGCGGACACCCAAATGCTTAAAGTATTGTGGCGTACACAAGCCAAAGTTTGTCCTAAACTGAACATGTGATTCACAAACTGAAAAAGAAAGCTTATCAGTGGTGTGGGCTTGCAAACATTTCCATGTATTCTTGTATGGGAAGCCCATCATGCTCCTCACATTCAATGTTGTGGTTGGTGATTACAAGAATATTATACCATCGTGCATCGTCCATGGAAAGATCAGATCAATGACAACTACTCCTCACGAGTGCCTCTATCATTCCCTGGCACCCCTTCTAAGACAGTTGCAGCTTATAGATTTCATACTGAAATCAAGCACCCCAGCTGCCATTTCATGGGACCAAATTGTCACTACCACAAGTCAAGATAGTGAAAGACATTATTATACATCAGTCTTGGTAACAGATCCCTCGACCTCTTACCAGTGACAGTGAATATCAAAAGTTTAAGAATATCAATGATGAACATCTGTTACTCAGGAACGGCATTATTCTAAGCGGTTAGAGAATTGTCATCTATGAGAATCTGCGACAACAGAAGTGGCCCATGAAGAATATCGTGGGATTATGGCCAAAAAACGAGGTCTCCAAGACAGAGTCTGGTTTCCACATCTTGACAAGAGAGTTGAAAGAGAATTAAAGGCCTGTCATCTGTGCAACTGCCTGTCATCAAAAACTGCTCAACACTTGTTAAACATGTCAGTTACCAATGCATACATGGGCAAGAATTGCAGTGGACTTCTGTGATCTTCTTGACAATGCACATCACTTGATGGTGATCGTTGATGCATATTCCCATTTTCCTTTGATCAAAGATCTCTCATCTATCACTCAAGAACATGTCATTGAGTGATTGGACAGCATCTTCACAACCTAGGGTGTTCCTGTGATCTTAAAGTATGCCAATGGACCACCTTTCAACAGTCAAGAATTCAGAGACTTTCTCAACCATCTTAATGTGAAGCTTCAGAAGAGCACTCCTCTTTGGCCGCAGGCCAATGGCCTTGTTGAACGGTTCAGGACTACTCTAAAGAAAGCCTTCCAGCGTGCTGTTCTAGAAAAGCTTGACCTTAAACATTAAAGCTGTCTTAAATTCTACTCTTCAAGTTTACCGCTGGACCCCTCATTCAACTACAGGCAAGAGCCCTGCAACCTTGATGTTCGGGAGAGCTATGATGACCAAGTTACCGCAATGGACCAACAGAAGATCAAATACCAAGAAGAAACATACATGAAAGACTTGGATTGTAAGAGGAAAATGAAGGCCGATGCAGACAAGCTTCGGCATGCAGAAGATGTCACGTTCATTAGCGGAGATTGAATCTTTGTTTGTCAGCATAGAAATCAAAAGTCTGATTCTCCTTTCAATGCTGAACCATTTCATGTTGTGACCAGTTGGGCTGGACTGTTTCCATGGGGGGCAGGATCAAGAATGATTTGCATATGGCTAGGTCCAAATTGGAATGGCATGGTGAGCAAAAAAATGATGGATTTAGGTTCAGATCTCTGCACTGGGGTTGCATGTTTGACATTGTTCAGCATCCCATCCATCATTTGTTGTTTTTGCATTTGACACCCTCAGTAGGACTGAAATGCCCAGAAGTGGTTCCCGTGCTCAAGATACCTGGCTGATGATGGGTGATACCCCGAAACCGGCCCTAGGATGCCTGTTTCCAGTCTGGAGAGGACCTGGCCTGGCAGTTTGGGCTGGACTTTTCCTATGGGGGGCTGGGTCAAGACTGATTTGCATATGGCTGGGTCCAAACCAGAATGGCGTGGTGAGCAAATGAACAATGGATTTAGGCCCAGATCTCTTTTTTAGGGATGAATGTTTGACATTGTTCAGCATTCCTTCCATCATTTGTGTTTTTTGCATTTGTGACTAGCAAAGGACAAATGGTGACTGTCCAACGTTCAGGGAAGTCCATTACAGCGAGACTCCTAGCATTTCAGACATGTGGGTTGTCTCTCCTCAGGCACTGTTGACATTGTAGAATGCATCTGAAAGGACAAGTGAAGAACCCCTGACTGCTGCTGTTTCTCCATCACCAATACCAGTCATGGATATTTCTACTGCCTGTCCCCATTTCGGAAGAAATGGTTGTGATGTGTGATTCAAGCACCATGAAGGCTCATTGAAGAGCTCGAATTATATATATTTGTAAAAAATGTAATTGTTTTTATTTAACAGAGGGGGAGATGTAGTGTTGTGTGAGTTTTTAATGATGGAACCATTGTGTCTCCTGATGGACTCCATAGACCTGTGACGTAAGCATTAAACAGTAGTGAAGTGAATGCAGGTTTAGAATGTTGAGTTTGTCGTTGCACGCATAAAAATAAAAATGTGCTATACTAAGTTCCGTGTGTGGCGTAGTCATTGGTGAGTACCCGGGCTAGGGTGGACACTACAATGATCAGGGCAGGCTTTAGCCTTAATGGTGACAGGGTGCCACAGCCTTCTCCATGGGAAACAACATTTACCACGCAGACTTTATCACGTATTGCCTTTACTATGCAGCAATTACCACGCATAGTAAATAAGTAAGTATATCATGTAAATGCATATGTGTGTGTGTGTATATATATATATAATATGTACACATATATATAATATGTACACATATATAATATGTATCTCTCTCTCTCTCTCTATGTAGATATATATATATAATTTAGGGTTTAGGGGTGGGTAGTAGTTAAGGGTGGGACGTGGTTTAGGGTAACAGGGTAATTTTTGCATTATGGGATAGGTAGTGGTACAGATTTGTAAGGGTAATTTTATAGTTTAGGGGTGGGTAATAGTGTCATACATCCCTCCTGTCATACATCCCTCCTGTCATACATCCCTTCTTCATTGATTATCTGACGACCACTCTCCAATGGAGTCAACGGTGCACCTCATCTCTGCATATTAAAGACACTTAATCAAACATATGGAAATTAATGCATTTCACTCAGAGTGTTGTAAACAACCACCCAGTAGGCATCATCAGTACTGTGGCCTATCTTACACTGCTTGCAGCTTATCTTATACTGCGTACAATACAGTGTTTAAAGTAATGGCTTACACTTTCACAGTGCTTTTGTCATAGGCTGGGCACTGCACTATAACTACCACCCAGAGTTCAAATCAGTGACCCTCTGGTATGATCTGGTATGATCACATTGAACAACTGAGGTTTCCAAGCAGAACAATACATTCCCACATGTATGTTTTACGTACATTTAATTTTCACTTTAGATGTATGCATTACATGTTACACGAAGCTACCTGTAGGTGAAAGGCCACAAGAACAGTTACAGAATATTTTGATCTTTTTAGCTAAGTGTCTGACCATGTCCCAATACCCACTGACCCCATCCTCATTCTTCTCTTGATCATAGTTTCCATACTTTTCTATGCACTTAAACTGCTGCTCATAGGTCAGTAAACTGCTCCAGCAGGAAGTGCAAAGCGAATTTAAGAAAATTATACCCATTTCTTTAATCTTGCAGCGTTTTCCAGTGAGTCACAGATATGGTGCACAGATATAATGGGACAAGCCCTGCGTCCTCATGCTCTCCTCACTGAACATTTAACAAGGACCTGGGGGGGCGGGGGGTTGGTGGCTGGCAAATGCTCTCCGAGTAAAATGCATTGGTGAAGATGTAGTGAAAATCAAAATCGTTTGGCAGAATTTGGGATCCACGCACCTGCTTGGAGCTTAAGGACCTCCTTACAATGGCAGTCGGACGTGCGTCAGACTTCCATCGTAGTGGGATGGAGACTGTCCTACAAGTAGTTGTCGGCTCCATCCACCATATTGTGATATGACCACTGTGTAGGTGGTCAGAAACATGCCTTTTACTAAGACGCACTAGTAAAAGGCATGCTTTTAAACATCCATGCACCATGTACCAGGCCAGGCACACAGTGAAAGCATGTTTGGGGGGCACCACATGTGACCCCCTGGCCACACAGCGGAGGCCCACGGGTGCCCTACTAGGGGCCCCCAAAGTCCCTTTCCAGCAGCTTTCCATGGTGGTAAGCCAGCCTTGAATAGGCTGTGGAAAATGGACATCATAATCCCCGTGGCAGTGCCTGCACAGGCACCGCCGTCATTGCAGGGATTACTGTCCGAGCACTGAGGTGACAGTCTTTGCCCCCGCCTGCTGCACTCCAAATGCTAGTATGTTAATCTGGAGGTCAGACCTTTTCTCTGGATGTCGGACAGACTGCTACCTGCTGCCTGTCAGTGGCCATCTCCACAACATCCTAATGAGGCCCTTAATGCATCACTTGGGTAAAAATAACATTGGCAAGAATTAGTAATGCATCCTCCTCTAAACCACGGGTATCAGACATATGTCTACCAGCATCAGAACCATGCCAGATGTTCAGTACAGTCACATACGTTTAATATGGCTTTCCATTAAATATAAATAAAGTACATCTAAATAGTCAGTGGTTATCCAGAAAGTCAGACATGTATCTAGCTATTTCAGATCTACACTTTAGCACCCTATTTTAAAGCATTTGATTGTGAGAACAAGGCGACCAAGCACTTTACTTCCAATACTTTTTGATGGGCCAGAGGCCTGTGTGGTTTCAGTCTACAAAGTGTTGTGGATGGATGTTAGGGTATGCCTACTATCCCAAGGAACAAGAGTGGTATTGCACTGTTGGTAGCTGACGGTCATAGAAATAAACAACATTAAATGTGAGTGGTCAGTAGGCCTGGGATCAAACAACACAATTTCTGAATATTAGCTGACGCCTTTGAGCGAGTCATTTTGTAGACTGCTGTACACTGCTGTGCAGTATTATAAACAGGCAACTTTGTCTGCCCCCCCAAACATCTAGGAAATATGCTCCAGGGTTGAGCAAAATAATGTGGCACTACTGTAATCTGAAGAAAAGGAGGTAGGCTGCCTGGCATGTAGTCCCTTATTAAACCCAGGGTTTTATCCCAGGTATTCAGGAATGTGTCGTTAGGACTTCTGTATCTCTGAAGGTATTCAATAGAGTTGAAAGGCAATCTAGACAGAGGATTAGGATCAACCACCAGTGTATCCAAGGACACAAAGGTCACCACTACTGTCTCTTTTGTCTTTTATGGGTCACTCTTTAGTCCTAACTCTACACTATTTGGGTGAATTACCTACAATTAAGAAGCTTGTTTGTGTACTTTGCTTCCCTTCTACGGTAATCTGGCATAAAGTAATCAAAGCAAAACTCACTAAGAAGGGGGCCTTTTTTCCTGAGTTCTCATTGGAACGCCACCTTACCCAATTTTTAGAGACATTTTAATAACTTCAGCCCTTGTTCTCACCTCTACCTGGTCTATCCGATGTTGGTTTGATCACATTTGTTGAAATCTCTTTCTTGGACATTCTGGATTCTGGTATGCTAATTCACTGGTCAAAATTCCTTGCTCACTCTCAAGGATAAGTGAGGTCTGAACCCACCAAATGCTGGTATAACTGTACAAAACAATTATTCAAAATAGTCGCCTTCATGGTACGAAAATGCATTGCAATAGTGCACTACATTATTAATTTTAAACCACACAGTTAAGCTTTCATTAAGGCATCCACCCTATTTAGACTGCTTGTTTGATACTGACCCTAAAGTCTCAAAACATACTTTTCAAGGGGCTGTCTAAACCTCCTTAACAAACTTTAAGTGCTGATAATTTGGTTGCTGTGTCGGCTTCAACATAAGTGTGGCATCTTGATGGCATCTTGACCTACCACAGGTAATCTCCCCATGTTCCTCACACATCTGATGCAAGGAGCAACTCAATTTAAAGGCCTCTAGCAAGTAATCTGTATCACCATAAGAAGGATAACTATCTACCATTTCTGTTGGAGAGTGGGGTTAAGGTTTTCTCTAGCCTGGTGGTCCACTCAGCACTTGGTTGTTATCGCCTTGAGAGTTGGGTCCTGGGGACTTTCTGTTTTGAGGTTCATTCCTTCAAGGTTTTCTCATTAACCGTAGTCCCTTCTTCCAGATCTAAGGGTGCATTTCTTTCCTCAGTGATGAACCAATCTCTGGTTGGTTGAAATGTCCTTTCTTTATTTCGGCTTTCATCTCCTTTCGTCTAACTCTTTGGAAGAAAGGATTCTGGAGCCAATTCCTGAGGTATCCTGTTACGGGGAATTTTAGACCGCGTTTTTGCACATGTTCTCTACATTAGTACATAATGTGTATTTCCATTGTATCGGGTCATCCGTAAATCTTGGTACTGGATTCCATATTATTTTCATTTATGGTTGCTGCTACCTCTTTTGTTGATGCTGGTGTGAGGGCTCTGTAATATAGACATTGTTAACTTTCATCGAGTCTGTATTTACCACATTTCTTCTACTGTCTCTGGAGGATCAACTGATTTTTCTGGAAACTATAGGTTAAGTGATACAGTCCGCACTGTTGATCACTATACTCTCTGTTGATCAGGATACTCTCTGTCTTGGTTTTCTTTCTTCTAAGACCTTTAAGTTGTTCCCATTTCTGCCTTCCAAGTGTTTTTGTGGGGAAAGATACTTCTCCTGTGACAGATTTCCTTCATGACTGAGCCTGTCGAGTTTAGGTAAGTCTCTACTTTTACAAAAATCTTAGATGAGGAATCTTATCTCTTTACTGATAAATCTGCTTTATAGTTGGTGAAGGCAGATGTACTACAACACCTCTGCCACATGGTCACACAATTGGTATTAACTGTGAATTTCTTCCTACATGGCTCATAAACATGACACAGAGTGATCCTGGGTGCTTCGGTGGTCAACAAGACATCCCTAAAAGAAAGTATATACACTGTGTTTGCAACAATTACCTTGGAAGCACAGCTAAGATATGAAGATCTTAAAGGTGAAAACTAAGTAAGTTAAAAAAAATATGAAAATGTAATAAAGTCCAGCCATGCCCAAAGAAACATGGTTAACATGATGAAAAAGGATTGTTGTCAATAACGTAAAATCGAACAGAATTACAAATGTAACAAAGTTACTCTACATATGAATTCAGATTGCATATTTGGTGAACATCAAATCAGTGGCTCAGCATAACTGTCTCACCTACTGAAGAGCGTCGAACAACCCATCTTTATGGCTCAAAAACTCAGGATAAGGCACAAAGGAAAAGCTGAATGAGGAGGTCCCAAAACCATGTGCAAGTAGCGCAGAATCTGAAATGCTGCCTAAAAGTCTTGTGACTGGTACTAGATACATCTTGAAGCCACGACAAATTCCCTATTCAACAGGCTTGACTGGGCTTAAACAGCGGAGAGGGGCGGCTGTTCAAAGATTCAAATCGAAAGATGGATTGAAAAAATCTCCATTACAGTCACAGATGTTTTTGAGGGATAGTTCACAGAAGGACCAGTCCTCTTTATTAGACTCTAGTTCTGCAGCTTCCTCTAGGTACAGGGCTTTCTCAGGGTTCTCGGTATCATGTTTTGCATGGCAAGGGCTTTAATGGCATGACAACAACTTTCAGTAGACATTCTTTTATCAACTCCTAGCATCCTGGTTTCTTGGAAAAGAGTGGATACGTGTGCTACAGACAGGTGTCAAGGATGCAGGAAATCTTCGTTATAAGAAATCAGGGAGGTATTTTATTCTTATTTGTTTCAATCAAGTTCTCCCCTTGCCCCCTTGCCATGATTTGGCATGGTTTTATTGCATGTGACATCATTGCCTTTGATAAAATCTGAATGCACCCTCAAAGGGGCATGCACTTGCATACATTCCCTTACCACCTCCTCCTCCTCCTCTTCTCCTTATCTGTCTGCATAATTTGTGTTAGACCTGGCACCTTGGCGTGAGTCTCCCTTCCACTTTTTGTCGCTGTGCCTCATGTATTTTTATGGTGTTGGCCGCTCAGTGCACTGTGCCACTGCCAACCAGTGCCACAGTGCAAGTGCTCCCTATGTAAAATGTCTATGTTGGTTGGATTCCATGATTGGCTTATTTGGTTTACTGTCAGACCCCAGTAAAGTGCACCAGGAGTGCCAGGGCGTGTAAATACAAATGCCGCTGGTGGGCTTGCAGCACTGGTTGTGCAACCCCCAGAAGCGGCCTGGTAAAATGTGTCTAGGGTCTGCCATTGCAGAACCTGCATGCAGTCTGGTACTGACATGCTGACTGGCAAGTGCACACACTTGCCAGTCCCTAAACCTTCCCTTAACTTCATGTTAGTCACCCCTATGGTAGGCCCAAGGGCAGGGTGCATTGTAAGCATAAGGTAGGACAAGCCCTGATGTGTGGGGCATGTCCTAATAGTGAATTACAGCCATTTTCGTTTTTCACTATTGTAAGGCTACCCTGTTCTCATAGGCCAGAATGGGCGGTTAGGATTGTTACATCCTATGATCCTAATCGACCCAGGGAACATGGTAGAAGATCGAGTTTAGTATGCCTGAACTCGGAATAATAAGGTACATCTTTTCGTAAGGTTTATTTTAATATTCTGCGTTTGCAAATGCCACTTTTAGAAAGTTGGCCTTTGCTTGCCTAACCATTTCAGCCCGCCTCTGCGTGATGTGTATCTGCTGTCTGGCTTGTGTGAGTGACAGGGCTGGGGAAACCCAGATGGGCAGGGCAAGGTAGCCTGGTGGTGAGTAGAGAGATTGACAGGTAGATGGGTCGGAGAAATACACCTGGACACTGAATAGGACTGTGCTCTGCCACCACAATGCCGGCTCCGCCCCCTGTGGAGCGTCTGATCACTCTGCCCTGCACTCTGAAAGAAGAAGCCTGCATCACGTCAACAAAGTGCTCCAGAACTGGACTGAACTAGGCAAGGGCCCCCCTGGCCTGGGAGAACAAAAGAAATGTAGTATAAATGTAGGAGCCCTGCTCATAAGAAATCAGATCCGCTTTGACCCAAGAAGAATCTCTGCCTGAGGAGGAGGCGCCAGGAAAGCTGTAAGGAGGAAGACTGTCCCTATCCTGGGGGACTGGCCTGCAGTGGTGACCTTGCTGCCAAAGGAGAGAAGAGGAACCATTTGCTAGAGACTTTGCTTTATTTTTACTTTCAAGAAACTTGTGCTTTTCAAAACGATCTCCAAGGGCTTGGAAGCGAGCTTGCCCCCTGAACTGAGCCCCAGGACCATTGGGCTCAACCTGACCTTCACTCGCCCACCGCTGGACTGTGGTGTTCCTTCGCTCGCCGGAGCCGCGACTCTCGTGCCCCCCAGACCCTCCTTGAGCCGTGACCCGACTGCTTAGCCGCCCCTGCCTTGGGAAGAGCCTCGCTCGATCTGAGCCGCTCCCCCGACGCCGTGCTGGGCTGCCCCCGTCACCTCGCTCTCCGGAGGCTCGCTGCGCACCTTCACCCCTCCCGCCGGAATCGGCGTTGTGAGCATCTTCAAGCCTCGGACGGCCCGGACGTAGACAGCGTGCCCGGCTGCCCCGCTTTGTTCACTTGCCACCTGTAACACCCCGCTCTTGCTGTGAGCCTGAAGGACCAGACCCCCCTCGTGAAGTGTGGGAGCCCCGGATGCCGCCTCGCCCTTCTAAAAAGAGCCGCTGAAGTCCCGCACCCGCCTTCACGAAAAGAGACAAGGTACTTTACTTACGAACTCGACCGCGAGCTCGCATCGGATCAAGGGTCCGCAACGTTCTGTTTTCCCTGTCATCTGACGCGTGCTTCCCGGTTGCCGCCTCAGCGCGAAGTGCTCTGAGGCCCACAGTTCACCTTGTTGCCCGCATAAGAACTTTCCATATAAAGAGAACTTTCCGTATTTATAGAAATTGTGGCCCCACCGTTTCACCGTTACTGGGCCTTGTACTAAATCTGCTGAAACTATATAAAAGCCATATTTTTGTATACAACCTGATTGGTGTCCGTTTGTGGTGCATGCAAGGGGTTTACTGTGTGTATATTGGCAAATGCTTAACCGTGTACGCCCTGAAGTTTAGCCTTGACTGCTCGCACCACGCACCTAGAGGGTGAGCAGGGGTTATTCTAAGGAGTCATCCTTCGCCCTGACTAGAAGTAAAGGGTTCCTGCTTGTCGCTGGTACTTGCCTGCGCCAACCAGAGTCTCCTCATTTCTAACAATTTGCATTACAGACACTGCCTAACCTGCAGGTGGCAGATATTGCCTTCTCTGGTGAAAGACCTCTTAGCCACCGAAAATAGTTTTCACCGTGCTACTATAATTGGGAGTTAGGGGAGCATCAAATCACTAAGCATCATGTGAAGTGCGAAAAGGGCTGCTTTATTGAGACAGGTACACATTAAAAATTGAAACCTGGGCAAAACACCTTACAAAACTACCACCTAGCTAAACAGCCAATTGACTAACCAATGTCCTACCCACAATACCCCACCACTCAAGTATCTCATTACTATTAAAGAGCATTTGAACATTTTCAACTTTATCTTTCCCCTACAGCCCAAACTGCAATTATTAACCCCTTCCATGCCCATGACGGAACGGTTCCGTCATGAGCATCGGTTGCGCTGTGCTCATGACGGAACCGTTCCGTCATGGGCCCGCCCGCGCTCGAACCCTTCAGCACCGCGGGGGAATTCCCGCAGCGCTGAAGGGGTTAAACTCTAAGCGACTAAACTTCTGAACTTGGAATTTCCTACATAACCTCCCTTTCCCTTATGTTTCACCAATGGCAACGCCACTCCAACTTCTATAACCCCCTGGAAAATATTCCAGGCCACCGCTATGCACCTGCCTCAAGTGACAATATTTACAAACATGACTAACCCCGGTCCACCTGTTCCAGCAACGGGAACCGGGATATAATAGAATACCAAAACCTGCCACCTCCAAAGCATTTTTAGAATTAATGGACTGATGGGCGGGGAAAAAGACTACAAGGACTCCCTCCCACTAGTCTCTTCCACCAGCATTCCATGCAAACACCTGATCAAATTGTGCTATCTCATGTCCCCCTTCCCATGCCAAGTAACAGGAAACAGGTACATATAGGGTAAACCCAATGGTACTGGGACGTGGGTATTGTGCAGTACAGTAAGGGATGGTCCCAGTAAACAATACTATAAACAAGGAATTACGATAAACAATTACTCACAATACTTAAAAAACAATACATACAATCAATACCTGAGCGTGTTATTTAATCACACCCTCATATTTACAAAGATATATAGAACACATTTAGGTTATATTGACATTGTGCCCGGAAGAATAGAAAGGCTGATGGGGAAAGTGGGTGATTTTTTTGAGGATTGAGTGTTATAGACAGGTAAGAAAATTGGTGCAATCAACCGATTCACATTAAGCGTCCAATATGGCTTATTATTTCGCCACTATACACACAAGTTTGTACAGTTGTTACTAGCCAAGCCACATAGTAAAACACAGTAAGAAATATCCGTTGTTTGTAGGCTGGTTTTAAACAGAAGTGTCGACGTTTCGACCCCAGAAAAACGTAGGTTATTGTCCACCTTACATAGGGGTCTTCCTCAGGACTGTGAAGGGGGAAAGGGCACCTAGGGTAAAGTGAAATAGTATTAAAAAATCGAAGGTTGTTTCGTAGGAGACATTAAAACATAAATTAAAGGCCAAAGGTCCTCAAAATACCATATAAAGCCCTACACGGAGGGCTGAAGCATGAAAAAATAGGGCACGTGGGCTCTGAAAAAGAGAGAGCGCGGCAACTGCATCTGTAAAATTAAGGTGTAGTTTACATGTACGCCCGTTCATAAATGACATATGGGCAAATGGCAAACGTCCATGGTTAACCAATTAATACAAGCGGTATTAACTGCTTAAACACTCACATTCCCCGGATGTAATCCGGCATGTCCCAACAAGGCCATATAAATCAGATCAGCCATATTCATCAGCTTAGGCCACTAGTTAAAAATCTAAACAAGCGGAGAGGAGATTGGAAAATATTAACCAAAAGAAAGGTGGGGAGAAACCTCGCAACATCTAAACTGATTCAGAAACATGGACCACCGACTAAAGCGTTCACCAGTTTACCTGCTCTGCTCCCAGAAGTGCATCGTACGAGGGCACTCAATCTAGGGAGAGAGGGAAATGGTGCGTAAACATTAGTGGCAACATCCACCTCAGCGTGGGAAATGTGACCGGGACAGCCTCTAAAAAACTAGGAACTTACCGCTCCTATGTGGTCCCGTCTCAGTCAATGGCGACGTTGTGCACAAATCTAAGGTTGAAAAGGGCCAGAATTAGGTTGGGATGCGGACGCCACATGGATGATTACAGAAAGAAGGTGCCACAAAGGAAACAAGCATTTACAATGCAACAGGTCTCGCATTTGTAAATTTTAGAGCTATCGTACACTAAAACTACGGACCCAAATCACTCCATTCCAATGCTCGCAAGACTCCAAGATTACATCAGGTGTGATAATGTAATGTCAGCACGTATTTGTTATCTTAGCTCATCCTGCTATCCTTACACACTTGGAATATAATGTGACATTTATTCAGAATTAATAAGGGCAGAAGTTACAACTAAAAAAACTGCCTGCAGCACTGAGCCCATATACACTATAAGACGAGCATATTTTCAAATACAAATGCTGAGTTTTAAGCACGACGGCGTGCTTGTCTACAAAATCAGGAATTTTCACGCTCGCTGCTAACATCAGCTGCAATAGTAATTACGACCCAAATCACTCCATTCCAATGCTCGCAAAACTCGCAGATTACATCAGGTGTGATAATATAATGTCAGCACGTAATTGTTATCTCAGCTCATCCTGCTATCCTTACACACTTGGAATATAATGTGACATTTATTGAGAATTAATAAGGGCAGAAGTTACAATTAAAAAAACTGCCTGCAGCACTGAGCCCATATACACTATAAGACAAACATATTTTCAAATACAAATGCTGAGTTTTAAGCACGACGGCCTGCTTGTCTACAAAATCAGAAATGTTCACGCTCGCTGCTAACATCAGCTGCGATAGTAATTACGAGCCAAATCACTCCATTCCAATGCCGCAAAATAAAGACAGCTAAACCCTTCTAGTAAAATAAATACAACGACCTAAATAGCAGTACAACTCTTCCCGAAAAATAAATTAAAACAAAATAAATAGCAGAAATGGACCATCGTACACTAAAACTACGGACCGAAATCACTCCATTGCAATGCTCGCAAAACTCCAAGATTACACCAGGTGTGATAGTGTAATGTCAGCACGTATTTGTTATCTCAGCTCATCCTGCTATACTTACACACTTGGAATATAATGTGACATTTATTCAGAATTATTACGGGCAGAAGTTACAACAAAAAAAACTGCCTGCAGCACTGAGCCCATATACACTATAAGACGAGCATATTTTCAAATACAAATGCTGAGATTTAAGCACGACGCCGTGCTTGTCTACAAAATCAGGAATTTTCATGCTCGCTGCTAACATCAGCTGCGATAGTAATTACGACCCAAATCACTCCATTCCAATGCTCGCAAATCTCGCAGATTACATCAGGTGTGATAGTATAATGTCAGCACGTAATTGTTATCTCAGCTCATCCTGCTATCCTTACACACTTGGAATATAATGTGACATTTATTGAGAATTAATAAGGGCAGAAGTTACAACTAAAAAAACTGCCTGCAGCACTGAGCCCATATACACTATAAGACGAGCATATTTGCAAATACAAATGCTGAGTTTTAAGCACGACGCCGTGCTTGTCTACAAAATCAGGAATTTTCACGCTCGCTGCTAACATCAGCTGCAATAGTAATTACGACCCAAATAACTCTATTCCAATGCTCGCAAAACTCGCAGATTACATCAGGTGTGATAGTATAATGTCAGCACGTAATTGTTATCTCAGCTCATCCTGCTATCCTTACACACTTGGAATATAATGTGACATTTATTGAGAATTAATAAGGGCAGAAGTTACAACTAAAAAAACTGCCTGCAGCACTGAGCCCATATACACTATAAGACGAGCATATTTTCAAATACAAATACTGAGTTTTAAGCACGACGGCGTGCTTGCCTACAAAATCATGAATTTTCCCGCTCGCTGCTAACATCAGGTGCGATAGTAATTACGACCCAAATCACTCCATTCCAATGCTCGCAAAACTCGCAGATTACATCAGGTGTGATAGTATAATGTCAGCACGTAATTGTTATCTCAGCTCATCCTGCTATCCTTACACACTTGGAATATAATGTGACATTTATTGAGAATTAATAAGGGCAGAAGTTACAACTAAAAAAAATGCCTGCAGCACTGAGCCCATATACACTATAAGACAAGCATAGTTTCAAATACAAATGTTTAGTTTTATGCACGACGGCGTGCTTGTCTACAAAATGATGAATTTTCACGCTCACTGCTAACATCAGCTGCGATAGTATAGTTACAGCACGAAATTGTAACATGAAATCATCCTGCCGTCTTTACATACTTAGAACATGGGATGAGATTCGAGAGGGATTAATAAAGTTAGAGCTTGCAAGTATAAAACACCCGAAAACAGTGAGCCCATGTGGTTACAACAACAAAACAGCACCAAAGGCTAAAGTGATGTTCCTTATAACACGAGCACAGTTGTAAATAAGAAACGTTTGTTTTGGGCAAATGTATACCATTTTACACATCAACACGCTTCATGCTCGCTGCTGATATCAAGTATGGTCGTATATTTACGGGACTTCATTCACACATCAAATCATCCTGTTATCCTTACGAAGTCAGTACATGGTGTGCCATTTGTTATATATTCATAAAGGCACAAGGCACAACTATAAAAGAGCCTGAAGCATTGCGCCCATGTACACTATTATTCAAGGGTTTCCTACCCGCATCCACGCTAGGCGCACACAGCCACTTCGCAGTGCCCTTCAATTGGGAATAAAGTGTGAAAAGGGTAAAAAATCGGAAGACAGAAAGTCTGGTATGGTGTCAAGCGTCAACTTGTTTGTGACAGCTGAGAACCGAAACCAGGCCAAGATAATGAAGTACATTAAGATGGGCAGTATAGATTGTAATCTCTTCGTTCCCAGCTTCAAAGACATGCAAATGAAGACACAGAGTGATGCGAAAGGTATTTTCCATTCCAATGCCGCAAAGTGAAGACAGCCAAACTCCCGGGAAAATAAATAAAAATAAACCCAAAAGCAGAAACGGACCATCGTACACTAAAATTACGACCCAAATCACTCCATTCCAATGCCGCAAAATAAAGACAGCTAAACCCTTCCAGTAAAATAAATACAACGACCTGAATAGCAGTACAACTCTTCCGGAAAAATAAATTAAAACAAAATAAATAGCAGAAACGGACCATCGCACACTAAAACTACGGACCCAAATCACTCCATTCCAATGCTCGCAAGACTCGCAGATTACAGCAGGTGTGATAGTGTAATGTCAGCACGTAATTGTGATCTCAGCTCATCCTGCTATCCTTACACACTTGGAATATAATGTGACATTTATTTCAAATTAATAAGAGCACAAGTTACAACTAAAAAAACTGCCTGCAGCATTGAGCCCATATACACTATAAGACGAGCATATTTTCAAATACAAATGCTGCGTTTTAAGCACGACGGCGTGCTTGTCTACAAAATCAGGAATTTTCACGCTCGCTGCTAACATCAGCTGCGATAGTAATTACGACCCAAATCACTCCATTCCAATGCTCGCAAATCTCGCAGATTACATCAGGTGTGATAGTATAATGTCAGCTCGTAATTGTTATCTCAGCTCATCCTGCTATCCTTACACACTTGGAATATAATGTGACATTTATTGAGAATTAATAAGGGCACAAGTTACAACTAAAAAAAACTGCCTGCAGCACTGAGCCCATATACACTATAAGACGAGCATATTCCCAAATACAAATGCTGAGTTTTAAGCACGACGCCGTGCTTGTCTACAAAATCAGGAATTTTCACGCTCGCTGCTAACATCAGCTGCAATAGTAATTACGACCCAAATAACTCTATTCCAATGCTCGCAAAACTCGCAGATTACATCAGGTGTGATAGTATAATGTCAGCACGTAATTGTTATCTCAGCTCATCCTGCTATCCTTACACACTTGGAATATAATGTGACATTTATTGAGAATTAATAAGGGCAGAAGTTACAACTAAAAAAACTGCCTGCAGCACTGAGCCCATATACACTATAAGACGAGCATATTTTCAAATACAAATGCTGAGTTTTAAGCACGACGGCGTGCTTGTCTACAAAATCAGAAATTTTCACGCTCGCTGCTAACATCAGCTGCAATAGTAATTACGAGCCAAATCACTCCATTCCAATGCTCGCAAAACTCGCAGATTACATCAGGTGTGATAGTATAATGTCAGCACGTAATTGTTATCTCAGCTCATCCTGCTATCCTTACACACTTGGAATATAATGTGACATTTATTGAGAATTAATAAGGGCAGAAGTTACAACTAAAAAAAATGCCTGCAGCACTGAGCCCATATACACTATAAGACAAGCATAGTTTCAAATACAAATGTTTAGTTTTATGCACGACGGCGTGCTTGTCTACAAAATGATGAATTTTCACGCTCACTGCTAACATCAGCTGCGATAGTATAGTTACAGCACGAAATTGTAACATGAAATCATCCTGCCGTCTTTACATACTTAGAACATGGGATGAGATTCGAGAGGGATTAATAAAGTTAGAGCTTGCAAGTATAAAACACCCGAAAACAGTGAGCCCATGTGGTTACAACAACAAAACAGCACCAAAGGCTAAAGTGATGTTCCTTATAACACGAGCACAGTTGTAAATAAGAAACGTTTGTTTTGGGCAAATGTATACCATTTTACACATCAACACGCTTCATGCTCGCTGCTGATATCAAGTATGGTCGTATATTTACGGGACTTCATTCACACATCAAATCATCCTGTTATCCTTACGAAGTCAGTACATGGTGTGCCATTTGTTATATATTCATAAAGGCACAAGGCACAACTATAAAAGAGCCTGAAGCATTGCGCCCATGTACACTATTATTCAAGGGTTTCCTACCCGCATCCACGCTAGGCGCACACAGCCACTTCGCAGTGCCCTTCAATTGGGAATAAAGTGTGAAAAGGGTAAAAAAATCGGAAGACAGAAAGTCTGGTATGGTGTCAAGCGTCAACTTGTTTGTGACAGCTGAGAACCGAAACCAGGCCAAGATAATGAAGTACATTAAGATGGGCAGTATAGATTGTAATCTCTTCGTTCCCAGCTTCAAAGACATGCAAATGAAGACACAGAGTGATGCGAAAGGTATTTTCCATTCCAATGCCGCAAAGTGAAGACAGCCAAACTCCCGGGAAAATAAATAAAAATAAACCCAAAAGCAGAAACGGACCATCGTACACTAAAATTACGACCCAAATCACTCCATTCCAATGCCGCAAAATAAAGACAGCTAAACCCTTCCAGTAAAATAAATACAACGACCTGAATAGCAGTACAACTCTTCCGGAAAAATAAATTAAAACAAAATAAATAGCAGAAACGGACCATCGCACACTAAAACTACGGACCCAAATCACTCCATTCCAATGCTCGCAAGACTCGCAGATTACAGCAGGTGTGATAGTGTAATGTCAGCACGTAATTGTGATCTCAGCTCATCCTGCTATCCTTACACACTTGGAATATAATGTGACATTTATTTCAAATTAATAAGAGCACAAGTTACAACTAAAAAAACTGCCTGCAGCATTGAGCCCATATACACTATAAGACGAGCATATTTTCAAATACAAATGCTGCGTTTTAAGCACGACGGCGTGCTTGTCTACAAAATCAGGAATTTTCACGCTCGCTGCTAACATCAGCTGCGATAGTAATTACGACCCAAATCACTCCATTCCAATGCTCGCAAATCTCGCAGATTACATCAGGTGTGATAGTATAATGTCAGCTCGTAATTGTTATCTCAGCTCATCCTGCTATCCTTACACACTTGGAATATAATGTGACATTTATTGAGAATTAATAAGGGCACAAGTTACAACTAAAAAAAACTGCCTGCAGCACTGAGCCCATATACACTATAAGACGAGCATATTCCCAAATACAAATGCTGAGTTTTAAGCACGACGCCGTGCTTGTCTACAAAATCAGGAATTTTCACGCTCGCTGCTAACATCAGCTGCAATAGTAATTACGACCCAAATAACTCTATTCCAATGCTCGCAAAACTCGCAGATTACATCAGGTGTGATAGTATAATGTCAGCACGTAATTGTTATCTCAGCTCATCCTGCTATCCTTACACACTTGGAATATAATGTGACATTTATTGAGAATTAATAAGGGCAGAAGTTACAATTAAAAAAACTGCCTGCAGCACTGAGCCCATATACACTATAAGACAAACATATTTTCAAATACAAATGCTGAGTTTTAAGCACGACGGCGTGCTTGTCTACAAAATCACGAATTTTCACGCTCGCTGCTAACATCAGCTGCGATAGTAATTACGACCCAAATCACTCCATTCCAATGCTCGCAAAACTCGCAGATTACATCAGGTGTGATAGTATAATGTCAGCACGTAATTGTTATCTCAGCTCATCCTGCTATCCTTACACACTTTGAATATAATGTGACATTTATTGAGAATTAATAAGGGCAGAAGTTACAACTAAAAAAAATGCCTGCAGCACTGAGCCCATATACACTATAAGACAAGCATAGTTTCAAATACAAATGTTTAGTTTTATGCACGACGGCGTGCTTGTCTACAAAATGATAAATTTTCACGCTCACTGCTAACATCAGCTGCGATAGTATAGTTACAGCACGAAATTGTAACATGAAATCATCCTGCCGTCTTTACATACTTAGAACATGGGATGAGATTCGAGAGGGATTAATAAAGTTAGAGCTTGCAAGTATAAAACACCCGAAAACAGTGAGCCCATGTGGTTACAACAACAAAACAGCACCAAAGGCTAAACTGATGTTCCTTATAACACGAGAACAGTTGTAAATAAGAAACGTTTGTTTTGGGCAAATGTATACCATTTTACACATCAACACGCTTCAGGCTCGCTGCTGATATCAAGTATGATCGTATATTTACGGGACTTCATTCACACATCAAATCATCCTGCTATCCTTACGAAGTCAGTACATGGTGTGCCATTTGTTATATATTCATAAAGGCACAAGGCACAACTATAAAAGAGCCTGAAGCATTGCGCCCATGTACACTATTATTCAAGGGTTTCCTACCCGCATCCACGCTACGCGCACACAGCCACTTCGCAGTGCCCTTCAATTGGGAATAATGTGTGAAAAGGGTAAAAAAATCGGAAGACAGAAAGTCTGGTATGGTGTCAAGCGTCAACTTGTTTGTGACAGCTGAGAACCGAAACCAGGCCAAGATAATGAAGTACATTAAGATGGGCAGTATAGATTGTAATCTCTTCGTTCCCAGCCTCAAAGAGATGCAAATGAAGACACAGAGTGATGCGAAAGGTCTTTTCCATTCCAATGCCACAAAGTAAAAAAACAGCCAAACTCCCGGGAAAATAAATCAAAACGCTCTAAATAGCAATGCAACTCTCCCGGGAAAATAAATAAAAATAAGCAAAAAAGCAGAAAAAGGAACATCGTACACTAAAAGTACGAGCCAAATCACTCCATTCCAATGCAGCAAAATAACACAGCTAAACCCTTCTAGTTACATAAGTAAAACGCGCTAAATAACAGTGCAACTGTTCTGAAAAAAAAAATGAAAACAAAATAAATAGCAGAAACGGACCATCGTACACTAAAAGTACGGAGCCAATTCACTCCATTCCAATGCCTGAAAGAAAACACAGCTAATAAAACACGCTATGGACCCAATTCAAAGTAAACACAGCTATAATAATAAAACACGCTACTGACCCAATTCACTTCATTCCAATGCCTCAAACTAAACACAGCTAAACTCTTTCAGCAATAGCCACGAAAAGAAACAAAAGAGTTCCAACTGGAACACTTCATGCCACATAAAGCATGTTTACTGTAGTTAGGCGGTGCTGTGTGGGCGTTCTTAAAAAAGTAAAGGCTGATCGACAAAGGGCATTAGCCTGTCAGAAACCAACACACTAAAACAGACAAGCTCAGGAACCAATTACTGACAAAGAGCTGCAGTAGGCGGAGATTCAACACATTTACAAATTACTTAATGCCTCGGAGAGGCAGCGCATGCGCTGCCCTATGCGAGACCTAAAAACGGAGTGTGTTGCTCAGATGCGTTTACCGTCAGTACGCTGCCAGCTAGCTCAAAGGAAACAAGGGAACCGAGCCGGTCTCCCGATTATACTTATAAATGCGTACGTGTCCCCTATCATGGACCGCACGTACTGCTCGCTGGCGCTGGATGCTGTACAAGCAGCATCACTGCGTTACCGTCCTTGGCATGGAAAGGGACAATAGACTCAGCCACGTTTAAGAAGGGGCTCGTGCTCGTATATTTAAAAAGAGGAATTAATGATAACAAAGAAGAGTGTATCAAAGTACCATTATTTTCTAGAAAGGGAACCCCTAATTAAATGGAAAGTATATCCATTATTGCTGCATAGGAAGGACATTTCCAATACTAGTGTAATAAATTAAGCATGTGATGTCACAGACAGATTTCAATACATTGGGACAATGAAGATACATTGTACTGGGTAGGCCACATATTGAGCCAACAAAGTATAAGCTACATTTCTACACGTTGGGGTTATTGTCTTACCCACACAGTTAAGAATATATAACCATACAGATTAACCTTGGTATTAAGCAAAATACATTTCATCAAGGGAAGTGTAACACATTAAAGTCATGGCGACAGACCCATTGCATATGTAACCGTACAGATTAACCTTGGTATTAAGCAAAATACATTTCATCAAGGAAAGTGTAACACATTAAAGTCATGGCGACAGACCCATTGCGGGATATACTCGGTGAGTAAATTAGTAAGGGGCCACAACCTCATTCTGAAATGGGGAACAACATATACCGGTATCCTCCCTGCGTCGCAGACCCGTCGTCACACACACTCATTCATGCATGCATTCATTGGTGGGGCCCATAACACCAACACTCACACAACCTATTCAAGAGTCTGCACACAGGAGGGATGAGTGATTCAAGCACCGGACATGTGCGGGAAACACCTTATAACCTATAGGGAAGGAAAAGTCATTTACAAAATATACATTAATGCCCTTTCGCCTATAGATCCTTAATCCTAAACATCAAGGCACTCCTCCCACTTCGGTCAAATGGACCAAATTAGTTGGATTGGTTGATGGTGATTTAGAACCAGCTAAAACACATTTAAGACTTCAGAATCAGGGAGGAGCCTAGCGCGCAACCAAGATGGCCGCTAGGCTTACGGCTCTCGAGGGCCTCCGCAACCTCCCACGTCTATCCTGACTAAATCCTGGTAAACTTGATGGGCTTTTGCTGATGCATCCGCGCTGAGGTGCCACCCGTTTTCCAAATTCAGATCGGACGCCGGGAGCCCGAATGGTCGCCCTCCGAAGATTGCGGCCTGCTGTTGCCTAGGTCCCGATCTCGAGTTGGTGGGTGCCCGGGTACGAAGTGAACAACAGCGGCATGCTGAGCCTGACTCGCCGCGTACCCCGCACTTTCACTTTCGTTTTCGAGTCTGTCCTTTTGAGATCGGCTGAGGGACCTCGGTGTTTCAGAGAAGAGCGGACGGCGGAGTGTCTGGCCTGACTTTCGGGCTACACACGGATTTCCTGCCCGCGACTGCAGTGTTCGACTGACTTGGCCAACTGGTTCCTGTCCCCGGCTTCGACGAGTGCCAACTTTGGTGGCCTCCGGACGACGGCGACTAGACTAGACGGTGACAAGTCGAAACCCAAGTCAACCCGGAGGGGATCCTATGCACAGGCCAACAATGTGGATCGGTATGCGCAACCGAAGGGGTCCCCCAGTGGCTTGCATAAATTGCCTGAGAGGGCTAAAGAGGTTTCGGGCCCATCGTCAGAATTGACCCTGCAGGACGTTATGGGCGCCATTGAGGAGATGAAGGCTGCGGTGGGTCAGCGGTTTGATACCCTGGCGCATAAATTGGACGCGGTCCTTATTGATGTGAATTTGGTCAGGGCAGACCTGTCCAAAACCAACGATCGGGTTGACTCTTTGTCTCAAGCGGCGTCGAGCCTAACTGTGGATGTGGCAGCCCTGCAGACGGAGGTCCGCCGGCTGCGGCAGGCCAGTGACCAGACGGATCGTCGACTTGAGGACTCTGAAAGCAGGGCTAGACGCAATAACGTTCGTATCATCGGAGTGCCGGAAAGATCGGAGGAATCTGCCGCGGATCTATTTGTGGAGGATCTGGTGATCAATCATCTCGCGCCCAAGGGATTGAGCAAGTTCTTTGCGGTGGAGCGGGCCCATAGGATTCCGGGTGGTGCGCCCAAAGTGGGTGCTCCCCCGAGGCCTATAATTGCCCGCCTTTTCAACTTTCGAGATAGAGATGCTATCCTTCAGGCATCGAGGGTGGCAGGGCCGCTGAAGTTTGAGAACTCCAATGTCAGCTTCTATCCGGACTTCACGCAAGCGGTCCAGAAACAGCGGCTGGGATTTTTGGGTGTGAAACGGCGCTTGAGAGATATGGAGTTGAAATACGCGATGCTATTCCCGGCGAGGTTGCGGGTTGAGTTCCAGGGTCGTTCCCACTTTTTTGACCGGCCGGAGGCAGCTGGAGACTGGTTGGATGCTCTGCCGCGGGGACGGGACCGAGACAGTCGGACGGCGGAAAACGAACGGGATGTGGTGGAGCGGGACTAGAACTTGGTTCCTGGCGATTGACTAGACTGGCGAGGTTTTGTACCTTGGCTCAATTGTACTTTAATCTGGTACATCATGCCCTTCAAGTGCCTGGGGGTTGTGGGGAGCTTATTGGGGTCCTTTCCTCCTTCTGGGGTTCTTTTTGTGGTATAGGTTAGGGCGACAGGCACACTGCAAGTTGGGGGGGCTGTTTGGGCTCAAGCAGGGGTGCAGGGAGGGGGGAGTTGTTGTTTTGGGATTGTGGGGGAGGGGGGTTGTTGGGGATGGTTGTATTCTTGTTTTGCAAGGCAATGTGAAGTTTTCTGCTGAACTCTCTGGGTTGTGCTCTCCGGGATGTGGGTATCATGTGCGGGAGTGTAATGGGGGGTAGGGGATTGAGAATCCTTTCGTGGAATGTGAACGGTCTGGGGGACAGGATCAAGCGCGGGGTGGTGTTGCAGTTCTTGAAACGAGCCTCGCCCGACATTGTTTTCCTGCAGGAGACACATTTGATTGGGAACTCTTTCCAGGCTCTGAATAGGAGGGGCTATCGCCTTGCCGCTCACTCTGGTTTTACTTCTGGCTCTAGGGGAGTGGGCATTCTGGTTAGGGCCTCTCTCCCATTGGAAGTGGACGAGGTGCTTCACGATGATAGGGGGCGATATGTGGCGCTGGTGGGGAGATGGGAGGGCAGGACTGTGTCGCTCGTGGCTGTGTATGTACCTCCGGGGTTACAAACGGCTACGTTTGCTGATTTGGGGCGTTTGGTCCTGGGACTCCCTGGGGGGGTTTGGTGTTGGGTGGTGATTTTAATGCCGTTGTCTCCGGATTGGAGGACCGCCACCCTCCCAGGGATCTCCCTAGGGCTCAGGCCTGGTTGGGGTTTTTTTTGGACACTCTGGGACTTGTAGATTGCTGGAGATTGATGCATCCGGGACAGGCGCAATACACCTTTCACTCGGGGGCCCATGGGAGTCTCTCGAGACTTGATTATATGCTTATGCCGGCGACCCAAGCTGGAATGATTGGGGAAGTGCGTCATTTAGCCCGAGGTATCTCTGACCATTCCCCTCTATGGTTGCAGCTGAGGGTAGTCTCTGGGGCAGAGGGGAGAGTGGCACCCATTAACACCTGGTATCTTCGTAACCCTAAGATCCGCGCGGAGTTGGTCAAGTCCACTGATCACTACTTCACTGATAACGTGGGGTCGGTGTCGTCGGCCGTCTCCCTATGGGAGGCTTATAAGGTAGTGGTCAGGGGGCAGGCCTTGTCCCTTATCTCCCATACTAAGAAGTGCGAGAGAGCGGAGGTGGTCCGCCTGGAAGCGGAAATAGCTGTAATGGAGGAGGACTTAGAGAGTGGGGTTACTGAGGAGAAATTGCATGTTCTCAGCCTCAAACAGTCAGATTACAGAGCGTTAGTCACGGAAGCGGCTAAAGAGATGAGCAGAGAGCAGCAAGGGCGGTTGTATGATGTGGGGGATAAGGCCGGAAAACTGATCACTTGGTTGGATAGGAAAGAGAGAGCTAGCAGGGTGGTGCCCGTTGTGGAGAGGAGTGATGGAGTGCGTGTGACTGACCCGGTTGAGATCGTTGACTGCTTCGCAGTTCATTTCCGCGGAGTATACTCTCCGGTCTCGTTGCGCTCGGAGGAGGATTCCCATAGCCTGCTTAGAGACATCACATTGCCAACCCTATCGGAGGCAGACGCGGTGTTGATGGAGGCGAAGTTGTCATCAGATGAGATCGCTTTGGCCACTCGTTCGATTGCTTCGGGTAAAGCGGTGGGTCCCAATGGTCTTCCCATCGAACTCTACAAGTTGCGTCCCGATAAGATAGCACCATATCTTCGAGACATGTTTTTGGCGGCCCGTGCGGCGGGCTTCCTCCCCCCTGACCAACGCCTCGCCAGCATAGTTGTGATACACAAAGAGGGGAAGCCGCGAGATCGCTGCGCCTCCTATAGGCCCATTTCTCTGTTGAACGCAGAACCCAAAATTCTGGCTAAAGTGTTGGCTAACCGACTGGTTCGGGTCGTGGGCGATTCATCAGGATCAGTCTGGTTTTATACCCCATCGGAATACCGCTCTAAATCTGAGGCGGTTACACGGCGTGCTTGCTAGAGCGGAATTCATACGTGAGCCGGCCATCTTGGCATCTTTGGATGCTACTATGGCATTCAACACTTTGGAGTGGCCATATATTTGGGCCGTGTTGGCGAAATTTGGGTTCGGCCCGGAGTTTATTGGTTGGGTAAAATTACTATACGCTGACCCACTGGCTCAGGTGGTAGTGAATGGTAGGGCGTCGGCTCCCTTCGCACTGGGGAGAGGTACGCGGCAGGGGTGTCCGCTATCACCCCTTCTCTTTGCACTTTCTTTGGAGCCTCTCGCCACCTGGTTGCGTTGGGAGCCGTCGTTGCGAGGCATTAGATGGACGCCGGAATTCGAAGACCGTGTCTCCCTTTACGCGGATGATATCCTTCTGTATCTCACGTCTCCCCGGCAGTCGCTAATTGTATTGGTGGACGTGCTGAATTCTTTTGGCCGCAACTCTGGCCTGGTCATCAACTGGGCCAAGTCGTGCATCTACGTCCTCTCGGGGGATGCCCCCCTGCTGCCGCGGGGTTGCCCAGCTCAGATTGTTACCCTGGGGTTCAAATATTTGGGAATCTTTATCTCACTGGACCCCGCGGTTCGCTATGAGCGAAACCTTCTGCCTCCCCTCCAGCGGTTGAAGGCCGACGTAGCGAGATGGCGGCGACTTCCGCTCTCGCCGCTCGGACGGGCGGCATTGTTTAAAATGATGTCGCTGCCTCGTTTCTTGTATGCCTTGCAAAATACCCTTGATGTCGTGCCGGCCCGTTATTTCCGGGAGGTGGAGGGTCTTCAGCGCCAACTGTTTTGGGACGGGCGGCCGCGGATTGCTCTCGCTAAGTTGACGCTCCCTTGGTATGATGGGGGGGTCGCCCTTCCCGATATTAAACGATACTATTGGGCGTCTCATTTGGCGGCGGTGAACCACGGGATATATGGTCCTGCTTTAAACCCGGCCTTTGAGATGGATAAACTCCTGCTTCCGGGTGGAGACTATAATAGGGCGCTGTACTCGGTGACCCAGGACATGCGGTTGACGGGACCCACGCAGGTGGCGGTGCACGTGTGGCACACGGCGAATGCTGCGATGGGGTGGAGGGATCGCTTGACTCGGGCGACGCCGTTGTATGCTTCTGGGCGGTTGGGCTGTTTGTGGAGATCGAAAGGCTTTGAGAAATGGGATATGATTGGTATATGTAAGGTGGGTGATCTGTGGGCGAAGGGAGCTTTCAAAACGTTCGAAATGCTTAAAATTGAATATAAATTAAACGATAGAGAGTACCTCCGGTATGCTCAAGTCTACCATGCACTTTGTTCGGTCTTTCCGGATGCTACTGCTATCCCTGAGTATTCCCCACTGGAGGATAGAGTGTTGGATGGCTATGTGCCCGACAGCACTATTTCCCTGATTTATAAGAAACTCATTAACAATCGTGCGGACTTGCTACTCCGTTTGAGGGAGGCGTGGACGGGCGATGGCTTGGAATTGGATGATGAGGACTGGGTATCGGCGGTGGCCTCCCCGAAAGAGGTGGCGATCCCGGCCCGCCTACGGTTTGTACAGCTGAAGATCCTCCATAGAGTGTATGTCACAGGGCCCGGTTTGCTGCGTATGGGTTATTCGATGGATGGATTGTGTAAGCGTGGATGTGGCCTGCCGGGCACGTTTCTTCATATCTTGTGGGAATGTTCGGAGGTTGTGCGATTCTGGAACGGTATCCACACAGTACTGGAGGGGGTCACGCATGTGGCCCTGTTGCCAGAGGCTAGGAGGTGTTTGTTGAATGTCTGGGAACCGAATGATTGTAATGCGGCACAGACGCAGTGGGTGACCTTGGGGTACATGGTGGCTAAGCGTAACATTGCACAGCTATGGGGCTCCCCGAGGCCGCCCACGATTGACGTATGGAAGGAGAATATGGACTGGTGTATGTTTAGGGAAAAGACGGCGTATGTGGCGAGAGGTAAGCCAGGGAAATGGACTAGGGTATGGGGTCCGTGGAATCTATATCGGGGACGTATCTGCACCCCGCCTCTGCCATTAGAGGTCGATATTGCTCTGACCCCCTTGCCGCGCGTTCCGCGGGAGGGCTTGAGGTGTGCTTCATGCTTTGTTTTCCCATTGCCCCCCTCTACAGCTTCCGGACAGGAACTGCTTTGGACACTATATGTTATTCCCCGTCCCGGGTAGAGCACGCTGCTACTTCGGACTCTCATTGCCTTGAGTGTGTTTTATATTTAATACAAAATGAAACTGTTGTTTTCAATTGCTCCTGGCCTGCGGCCACGGCCTGTTACATGTGCTTACGAACTGCCGGGCGCCTTGCCTATGGTTCGACGGACTGTGTGGCGTTATATTGCGGGCCCTCTGGCTCTATAGCGGCCGGCCCTGGTGGTTGTAGGCCCTTGTTTGTATTTTATTGTGTGCTAACGGTTTCGAATAAAAAAATAAATAAAAAAAAGACTTCAGAATCTATCTTTTAAATGAAACTCATGACTCATGAATTCTCGTTAATCAATAATTATTTATCTAAATTTCATAAGGATTTTAGTACGCATTTGTTTCGTCAAAGTTTAGAAAGTTTTATATCAAATTTTCAGTAAATCGCAGAACTTCATATTTACCTAATCTGGCTATTTGGAGTCCTCTAATTCATTGGCTCTGCATAATTTTGATGTAAATTGTCCGAAAGCAAGCCAAAGCTCAATAGTTCTTAGCTCGGCATGTTACAGTCCCAAACATCAGCGCCAGCATCAGCCTGAACGTCAGCATCAGCGTCAGTGTCAGCCAAAGCGTCTGTAAGAAGAAAATGAAGATGGAGGAGGTATCCCTCTCTATTCTACTACTTCTTTTATAATAAAATGTAGTACAGAAGATACAATATAATAATTTTGGACAGTCGTGATTGGCTGGTTGAGATCGTCCGATGTCAAGTTTTAGTTTTCATTTCAGTTCAAGGGGCGATGTCATGAGATTGTCCAAAGTCAGCTTTTTCTGGTTTTATGGTAAGGTTGATTGTTCTCTAGGCTTGGCTGGTTGCCCACTCTGTCCTTGCTCTGGTACATGTCGAACCAAAGGTAGTGACAAGGTTTAGGAGAATTCTTGCTCATGCGTAGCTCATGCCGCGCCTCATGGGACAGTGGCCACTTCGTCGTGTGGTGTCAACGGCCATCTTGAATTTAGGCCCAAATGCTAACTTAAGCGAAACAAACACAAAAGAGTAATTAATAGATGGAAGTAATAAATCTAATGTTAACCCCTTACTAATCCCTTTATGTGCTTGTATTTATCTAGCATATAGCAACATTTAAAGCCATTATATTCACCTTTTCGGTCCTCCTCTTGGGCAACATTACAAAAGCAACATATATCATGCTATATTCTAATTACCACTTATACAACTGTTAATATGCGTACAGATGTTAATCATAAAGGTTATTTTGGCCATGCAAATGCAAATCCCACGTGTAATTCGAATGTTAATAATGTTGATTAATAAACATGCAAACTCGTTTAATAATATTATAGTTAATAGATTATCTAATTAGTATTTTCATGCAGAATAGGGGAGGTATACAAAATGTTGTACTACCCGCTCCATCAATAGGCACGCTAACTGAGCATGGCTTGAGTCTTGTTCATTAAGTCCATTACTTAATGAGTCAAAGCGGGTCATCCACTTCCCCTCCCTGATATTGAGGACTGACCCCATGTTTCCTCCTCTCGGGCCAAGGGTCACCTTCTCAAGAACAATCCATTGGAGTTCCCCCGGTCCATGTGTCGCAGTTTTGAAATGTTCCACCAATGGTGCCCCCTGGACATCACACCTTACTTTGCTGCAATGTTGAAGTATCCGTGCTTTGATTTTTTGCTGGGTGTGACCTACATAGATAAGCCCGCAGGGGCATGTGATGCAGTAAATCACGTTACTGGTGTTGCAGTTTGTAAGTTACTTCAAATCAATGGTATGGTGTTTGTACGTAAATCGCTTGGTTGAATGGTCATTTTGCAAGCATTGCACTGTCCACATATGAAGTGTCCTAGTGTTACCGGTAGATTCCAAAAGGTTTGTAAGGATGGTGTTTCTGGACTCTCCAGAAAAGAGTGAACCACATGGTCCCTGACGCTCTTCGCTTTCCTGAAAGAATGCATCGGTGGGGTGGGTTGTTCAATATCGTCCGATATGCTCCTGATGGCATTGCTCTGGGTGCAGTATGTGGTCACACAGATCGGCCTTTGGAGGCTGTTGTCACTCCTGTCCTTCACAGTGAGTAAGACTTCACGAGGGCTATACCAAGCCCTCTTTTGTGCTCTCTTTATCAACCGTTTGGGATAGCCTCTCTCCAGTAGTCGTTTACTCAAATCTTCAGACTCTATCATGTAGTCGTCTTTTCTCGAGCAATTCCTGTGGATATGCAAAAATTGGCCCACTGGCAAGTTGTCGCTTAATCCGCTGGGGTGGTGGCTATTGTATCGTAAGAGTGAGTTCCGCTGTGCTGGTTTTCGGTACAAGGTGGTAGATAGTCTGTTCTCTTCATTAAAAATTGTAATATCAAGAAAATCAATCCGGTTGGTGTCAGACTGCATCGTAAATTGAATATCCTGACTTTGTTGATTGAGCCAGTTATGAAAGGAGCCCAGTTTCCCTCTGGTACCTGACCACAGTATCAACACTTCGTCGATGTATCTTCTCCACATCGTGACCTGGTTGTGATAAGGGTTAATTGCATTGAGAACATATCTTCGTTCGAAGTCATCCATGAAAATGATAGCTAAGTCTGGTGCGAATGCTGCCCCCATCGCCACTACCTTGGTCTGTAGGTAGAAACTCCCTTGAAAGAGAAAGAAATTCTTCTTCATGGCGATTGAGAGTAGGGCGACAATTAAATTAGTTTGTGCACGACGTCGCCATTGACTGAGACGGGACCACCGAGGAGCGGTGAGTTCCTAGTTTTTTTAGAGGCTGTCCCGGTCACATTTCCCATGCTGAAGTGGATGTTGCCACTAATGTTTATGCACCGTTTCCCTCTCTCCCTAGGTCGAGTGCCCTCGTATGATGCACTTCTGGGAGCAGAGCAGGTAAATTGGTGAACGCTTTGGGCGGTGGTCCATGTTTCTGAATCAGTTTAGATGTTGCGAGGTCTCCCCCCTCCTTTCTTTCGGTTAATATTTTCCAATCTCCTCTCCGCTTGTTTAGATTTTTAACTAGTGACCTAAGTTGATGAATACAGCTGATCTGATTTATATGGCCTTGTTCCCCCTTCACAGTCCTGAGGAAGACCCCTATGTAAGGTGGACAATAACCTACGTTTTTCTTGGGTCGAAACTTCAACACTTCTGTTTAAAACCAGCCTTCAAACTACGGATATTTCTTACTGTGTTTCACTGTGTGGCTTGGCTAGTAACAGCTGTGCAAACTTGTGTGTAATAGTGGCGAAATAATAAGCCATATTAGACGCTTAATGTGAATCGGTTGATTGCACCAATTTTCTTACCTGTCTATAACACTCAATCCTCGCAAAAATCACCCACTTTCCCCATCCGCCTTTCTCTTCTTCCGGGCACAATGTCAATATAACCTAAATGTGTTCTATATATATTTGTAAATATGAGGGTGTGATTAAATAACACTGCTCAGTTATTGATTGTATGTATTGTTTTTTACGTATTGTGAGGACTTGTTTATCGTAATTCCTTGTTTATAGTATTGTTTACTGAGACCATCCCTTACTGTACTAAGTAACAGGAAACAAGCGTCGGTCTAATCCCAATTTAGTACCATGTCCCACCTGAGCAACCTGCCGCTCCGCCCATTGGATGAAGGAATGTCCTACTAACCAGATTGATACTTTCTTCATCACTGGTTCCGCAACCGTACCTGTAACAAAAACAACAGTAAATATTCACACACAGAGCACTGTCACACTGCCCTTTGCCCAAGGGGTGGACACATATCTCTTAAAGGAATTGGAACACTAGAGGCCCAACAGCATGATGTCCTCCTTGTGGTCAGGAGATGGCACCTTGGGGCTACAATTCTGGAGCTGCTGCACCACTGCAGCAGTGGTTCACCAGAGTACTGAAGTTCTTAGTCGGGTACTGGCTGGCTACAAACTTGTAGTCCTCCTGGACTCGGCTTTGTCATCTTTTGCAGAAAGGGGTCCTAAACTCTGAGTGTTTGTGCCATGCAGCTCAGGTGGGTCCTGGGGCTTCAGGACTTAGTGCAGTGTCCGAGTTGACCCTACAGAGCAAGTGAACTTTCAGATGGCACTTGAAGACGCCGGTCGGGCTGGAGAGCTGGACAACGTTAACTGGACTTTGCTGTTTTGGAGACCTGAATTTGCAGGGAAATAGTACCTCTACCCCGAGGGAGTTCTTCAGTGATCTGCGAAGTGGTGGGGGGCCTCTGGGGTTTGTGGGGGCCATACAGTGATGAGAGGAGCTGGAGAATGGTGATTGTCGAGTTCTATGGCAGCAGGCAGGAGTTTGCGCCCATAGTCAACCACGAGGCATGCAATTCTCAGTCAAACTGCGTTTCTTTAATCATCTTCTCCTTGTGTTCCTGGAATCTAAATTCAGGGTCTGGGGATGCCACCTAAATACTACATTTAGGGGAGTGACAGGTAGTGGCCAAAGGGCCTCTTACCTTGGGTGTCAACACCCTCTAATGTGCCTATCTCCTGTGGGAGGGGACATAGCCCTAGCTCTGATTGGGGAAGTCCAACCATCTTCAGGACAGTGGGCACTGAAAAATGTGCCTCGCCTTGCCACCTAAACCTGAGGGGTGGAGTTGGCGGGGGTATCCCGCCTATTCTTTTGAAGTTTTCCCACCTGTCTCCTCCTATCAGGAGAGGCAGGGGTCACGTTCCGAAGGTGGCAAGGCCTTTAAAGCTTCCTACTAAGGATAGTTCTTACTGACAGGGGGAAGGTGCGAACACCTCCGCCCAGGACAGGCTTTGTTCTGAACTTCAGAGCGCACTGGTGCTCACCCCATTAGGTCAAAACTCTGTCTGGTGGTGACAGGCTAGCATAGACCAGTCGCCAACCACACTAAGGAACAATGCAAACATTCACCCTCAGTCACAGATCTGGGTTTAATCCATCAATTGTTTACTCACCACACCACCTCAGTTTGGACCCAGCTATATGCAAATCAGTCTTGACCCTGCTCCTCATGGCAACAGTCTAGCCCGAACTGCCAGGGAAGGTCCTTCCTAGACAGAAAACAAGCATCCTGGGACTGGTTTCAGGGTATTACCCCTCATCAGTCAGGTTAGCTTGAATCCAGTGGCACAGTGAGCACGGGACTCATGTCTAGGTATACCCTTCCCACTTAGGGTGACAAATGCAAAAAGAACTAATGATGGACGGAATGCTGAACAATGTACCCATTCACACACAGTCACAGATATGGGTTTAGTGGCATGGCGAGCAAATAAATGATGGATTATAGCCAAATTTGTGATTGGGGGTGAATGTTTGATTTGTTCAGCATTCTGTCCGTCTACTGTTCATTTTGTGTTTGTGGGCGCGGCACACTTGGATGTGTGCCATGTTGACTCTTCAGTTTTGTCTGCAGGAAGGCACGTAGTCTGGGATGGCCTTGGTTAGGGAACCCTAGGGTGGCACAATCTACCCTGGGGGTTCCTCTTCAGTGCCAATTTCCTAGTTACGAGTGGTACCATTTTCTAGGGACTTACAAGGGGTACTAAAGTTGTGCCAATTGGGAAACAAAGGTACAGTTTACGGAAAGAGCTTCTGGCAAAGGAGACCTGATTTGCAGTTACCCTAGGCAATTCCAGACGAAAATACATCATTTTCAAAACAAAAAACTGTGGCTAACCATGTCTAAAAGGGGCACTTTCCAACACCTACTGACCACAGCTCTACTGGTCCAGGTGTCTTGCATCTCTCTGCTCCCCTGGCCAGTCCACAGAATCTCTCCCACTGGAAACAAGACTAAGCATCAGCAATGTCTTTGTCTATCCCTGGCACATGCTGTGCCCTGAAAGAGATTTCATGCTGCAAGGAACCCAGCATAAAGACAGACAACAAATTTAGCACCTTTATATTACTTTCTGACTGTCTGTTCACCACTTGTACTACAGCCATGTTGCCTGACTCTTTTTAACATAATGTACGACTCCCCACCAAATGGAAATAGGCATCAGTCCTCCCGCTGCTGAAAAAAAAAACTTAGATGCTACAAACCCAAATAACTACAAGCCTTTTATACAGACTGCCCTTCCCCGCCAAAAGGGTGGAAAAGGGGATGAACATGAAAATTAACACCCTCATAGAGACCCATGGTGTCCGAATTCCTGGCACAGCTCACCTATCTTGACTAGAACAGTATACCAACATGACTCATATCATTCCTCCCAACACTTATGAATGAACAATGTCTTCTACATTGACTTTTGACCATATTACATACTGTTGGTAATAGCTAGCTGCAGCTGGTGTTCCTCGGTTTGTTTGAAAAGGCTTAATAGCTTTTACAAATGTTTTACCATGCATGTACAAGATCAGGTTTCAAGCACCATGGAAACATCCAGAAAATCCACCAGAAAAAGCATTAAGAAACAAACATAGATGACCTCAGAGTGAATCTTCCGTAAGACAACTCTCATCAAATGAATCCGCTGCAGCTGTTCCTTGCTATAGGCAATTAGAATGCGACCTTTGTGAACATTCTAAAATACCTTCTAGAAGACAGCCTTATCAAATTAATCATCTGCACCTGTTCCTTGCTAAAGCAATTAGAACGCGACCTTTGTGAACATTTTAGAGCACCTTTTAGAAGACAGCCTCATCAAGTTAATTATCTGCACCTGTTACTTGTTACAAACAATTAGAATGTGACCTTTATGAACATTCTAAAGTAGTCATATTTAAAGACAGTCAACACTCCTCCCCTTCGCTTAGCCTCTTTGCCTGCCACGTACCTCTTTCCTGGCTCCCAGGACTCTGTCTTGCCAGATCCCTTGATCCTTCCTCTTCAACCTCACCACAAAGACCGTCCTGCATTAGTCTTGCACCTGGATGGAGAAAAGAACATGAAGAAAAGGAGAGAGTTTTGTTAAACTTGTACATACTGTTGGCAGGGCTCTGCTTGAGAGGACTTGGGTGGAGCTAACCCCATCCAAATTTGCTTGTGGGTTTGATGCTGAAATCATGCTCACTACGGTTTCGAATATTTTGATAAAGGAGCCTCTATGGTCAATACTAGAATAAAACCTTATTATTTGTTTGTTTATAGGTACCATATCTGCCAGTACCATTCTTCAGACTGGTGTGAATGGCTGCTGCAAAGTTGCTCCCCAGGGACTCGCCACCGGAACAGTGTGTCCTGTAAACCAAGGGCAGGTTTCAGGAGGATTCGGGAACTAGCGTTGCCGCGACATTGGAATCATTTAGGTTCCAGGTAAGTGGCTTATGACACATGGACATCTTGACCCAACCCAGTTCTCTTTCACGAGCCATCATAGTACCAAACTTGCCTTGATCACTGCTTCAGAACAGGTCAGACAAACAGTAGATGCTAGAGGCAATGCTGCTTTGGCACTTTTAGATCTCTCCACTGCATTCAACACTGTCAATCACATCATGCTACTTGACCACCTTGCTTCGATCGGGATCCAAGGCCGAGCACTATCATTGCTAAAATCCTTTCTTAGTGATAGAGAAAAATGTGTGGCTCTGGAGAACTTAAATTCACCATCCTTCACTCTTCCCTGTGGGGTTCCCCATGGCTCGTCATTGACCCCTATACATTTCTGTGTGTATGTGGCACCGTTGGCGAAATCGATTCAATCCCTTGGGTTCTTAGTGGTGTTTTACGCTGAAACACCCAAATCATGATATCCGTGACCAGCAACCCTACCTTTACTGCCATGCGCTTCCACAACTGCCTGCTTGAGGTCGGAAATTGGATGGCATCAAACTGCTTAAATCTTAATACTAACAAAACAGAGGTTCTACTCTTTGGAAGCAATATCTAATTTTGGTCACCTTCACGTGGCCACAAGCACTAGGATCTCTCCCCACACCTGTAAGTAAGGTGAAGAATTTGAGAGTTACCTTTGATAGTCATCTCTTGTGGGACAGCCTCATCAATACCATCACCTCTGCATCCTTATTCATGCTCAAACTTCTTAAAAAGATCTTCCCCTACTTACCGAAACACCTAAAAAATAAATGGTGACTTCAGCCAATATTCTATCTGAGGTTGACTATTGTAATGCCCTGTTCGTTAATATCGGAAAAATATGCTTGAGCAAATACAAGTCATTCAGAATGCGGCGGCTCGATTGCTTTTAGGCATCCCTAAGCAAGAATCTGCCTCTCCTCCCCTAAAATGCCTACACTGGCTATCGAACCTGAAAGCACATTATTTTCAAGGCTTTGTGTTCAAAGAACTCCACGGAACTGGCCTGGAGTTCCTTAGGCAGAGTTTCCAATGGTATACTCCTGTTAGATCACAGACCACTGTAGTCTGCTTCAGCAAATAATCTGGTAGGACCCAAATACAAAAAGGCCAGTTGGGGAGGTAGACGCTTCTTGGTATGCAAAACCAGACTTTATAATTCCCTTCCCCTGAAACTGAAATACTAAACTGATTTGTTAGTGTTCAGGAAGGCACCCAAAACGTTGCTTTCCAACTATAATTCTTTTCTCAATGCAGTTCTTCAGTTTTTCTTTCTCAGCTAGCGTCTTGACACCCTCGGGTAGCAGTTGTGCTTCATCAATTTTGTTTTCATTCAATTTCATTTCTACACAAAACAGCACCCTCCAGTGTGCCAACTCTGCTCACCACCGTGTAATTGCTACCACTAGTGGAAATAGTTCCAAGAACTCAATGCTTCTTCCTCCTGCCTTCCACTGGGCAGGCCATTCCTCTGTGTACCAGCGACCCTGCCAAAACAAGCCGAAGCCCAGACCTCTAGCTGCGTCCGAGAATATCTGTACATCCCAGTCAAGATCGACCTGCCGGGCCAATGGAATTCCATTGAAGGAATTAAAAAAAAATCCCAATGTCCTGAGGTCCTCTTTGACCCCGGCCCATAGGTGTACGTGATGGTGTGGCAGGAATTCCCCTGTGAGAGCTAAGCCTAGCCTCCTACAGAATGTCCTCCCTGCCCTGACCACCCTACAGGCAAAGTTGATGTGACCCAATCAAAAGTATGGCATGTTGACCTTCCCCCACCTTCATCTTTTGTCTAGCCAACATGTTGGTCAACAATGATCACATAACTTCTTTTTTGTCCAGTGGCAGCCATGCCTCCATTTTTTTCAAATCTAGCTCAATCCCATGAAAAGACAAAACTGTGCTCGGGCCCACTGTCTTTTCAGGGGCAAGTGGAACACCCAGGTCACCTATGAGCTTCTGGAATCTTACCAAAGTATGCTGGCAGCCCGCTGAGCCAGGTGCCCCCACGAGGAAAAAGTCATCAAGGTAGTGTGTCACCAGCCCATGCCCCATATGTCACATAAAAGTCATTGCAGAAAGCTACTGAAGCACTCAAACAGTGCACACAAGATGGAACAACCAATCGGCCAAGCTTTATCCACATACCATTGCCCTTCAAAATGCATGCCCAACAGTTGATAGTAATCCGGGTGATCTGAAAGCATCTGAAAAGCTGACTGCCTTTTGCCATCTCTGCCCCTTTCCCTGCTGACTCCAAAAGGGACATGGCCACGTCCACTGACGAATGAAATCATTCACTAAACCTTTTGGCAGGCCCAAACTTTCCTTTATAATTCACATAAGACACCGCTAAAGTAGGCCCTAGAAAGCCCCAAGGGCAGGGTGCATTCTATTTCAAAAGTTAGACTTAAGCTTTTAAGTTATACATGTGTTGGTAGTGAGAAGCTCTTAGAATTTATTTTTCACTACTGCAAGGCCTATCTCTCCCATAGGATAACATTGGGATTACCGTATTACATTTTACAAGTGTAATTTCCAAATAGTAAGATGTAACTTTTTCCAGTTAGGAATTTCTGGAATCCTAATTTTTAAAATACTAATTTACAGTGCAGTCGGATATTAAATTACAATTCTGAAAACGCCACTTTGATAAAGTTGGTATTTTCTTGCCTTATTCATTTGGTGCCTGCAGTCTGTCTCATGGTTGCATGACTGAGTGTGGGTGACAGTTGGGTTTTGTGTATTATTCCTTGACAGCCAAACACAATGGGTGCTTAGGTATGACTGGATGGGCCATGACCGGCAGGATGGGCGGGAGGAGCTGGGTCCAGCCTTACGTACACCTGAGTAGGCTGTTTCCTTCTTCCACAAAAAGAGCTGCACATCCCCTGTAGTTAATCTGGAGCCAGGGCAGGCAAGACAGGACATCTGTGCACTTCCAAGGCATGCCTCTAGTAGGTTCTCCCAATTTCAAAAGTACAACTTCTGAACCTCTAGATACTCTGCCAGCAAGAAGGACTGCTTTGCTGCTGAAGGACAGCCACTCCGCTGGACTGCACACTACTGGACTCCTGCTTTGCTGTGCTGACCTGCCACCTACCGCTCTCTTGACTGGGTGAAAAGGACTGGGCCTGCATCACTTGTACCCAGAACCCAGAGTGACTCCAAGGGCTTATGGACATACCCGGCTCCCAGTCATCTTGCACCTTGACTCTGCCATCTGTGAGTCTACCCTGCCACGTGGTGCCACTTCAGTACTAGATCCTTGGAAGTGGACTTTAGGTGCTTGCTAGAGTAACCAACGCATCTTCTTTGCTGAATGGTGCATCCTCCATCAGAACCGATGCATCCCTGGTGCTGCATGGATTGGACCCGTCGCAAAGACGCACATCACCCTCGCATCTCCTTGGAACTGATACATAGCCCCGAATGCAAGGCACATCCACAGCCCAGGTCCTCGCATCTCTCATCTACTGCAGCCTCTATGCCAGACTCTGCATCACAGCTTCGCAGCTCCTTGGAAGCAATGCATCTCCAGCTGCACACCGCATCACTGACATTGGACTTCACATTACAAGCCTTGTTTAATGGATCCTCAATGATGACGCAACAGGGCCTCACACCGCAGCCTTGTCCCATCTCAGAACCGGCACATCGCTTCAGCTGTGCAGTGCATCTTCGACATGGATCTACGCAATACTCTGCAATCCGGATTAAAGATACTTTGTTCATCAGGCCTAACTCGTTCCCTGTAGCAGGTCTGTGCTCCATTGCAGTAGGCCTGAATTTGTGGCTTTGACCCAGTCCGTCGCAACCAGATATCCCCATTAGTCCTTTGTGCTTTTTGGTACTATTTTCATTTAAAACTTTAAAATTCAATATCTCCAGTTCTACTAATGGGCATTTTATCATTTATTATTTATTTATTTATAAAGTTTTATATAGCGTGAACATGACCCAAGCGGGTATCAGAGCGCTTCACATAGGAGCAAGGATAACAGAGAGGGACAGAAGTAAGTAAGACAACAATCTGACAGTGCAGGATAAACGAGTTAACAAGAGTACTGATATATCGGAACACCGCATAAATACAGTAAATGAACTTACGTGTGAGGAGGGAATTTATGGAATTAAGCTCTAGTTTTCTAATCTGGTGTGAAATCCTTTTTGTGTGGTGTTTTCACTGTTTTACGGTTTGAAATGTTGCACAAATTCTTAAAACATTGCCAAGGTAAGCCTAACTGCTCTATCCCAAGCGACCAGGGGTTAGCACAGGTTAATTTGAGGTTTGCTTGGGCAATACCATGACTATGATTGTGGTTGCTGTTTGACCAAGGCTCACATCCAGTAACCCAATTCCCAACAATCACCCTTTGTACAGAATAACTAAATAACTTCAAACACTGTAATGCATTCTTATTTGCATCTTTCCCTACCAAATTCTCTGTTGGTTATGTTCCCATGAGTTTGAGGGAAGATGGTGCTATCAAGTGAGGGACACAAAGATATTCCAAAGGAAGGGTTAACCTTTCTCTATAGAGATCTTGCACGTGAGATTCAGAGTTCTTTAATGGATAGTGGTAGCTCAGAAATGTTGACTTCCGTGCTAGTTTTATGTCAAAGACTCCTACCACTGTTGCCTTTGTAAAGCCTATGAACTCAGTAATCAATCTCACACATCTTCACACACCAATATACCCCCCTCACTAGACCTCGGCTTTGTTCCCTTCACTGCTATGCACTTGCATTCCTTTATATAACTAAGGAAGAGAAAGTTGCCGGAGAAGTGGATGGGGGAGGAGTTAGAGGTAGAGTTCGAGCAATCTTTGTACCATGTGCAAGAGTGGAGATTTTTGTATGTCAAACGTCAGGTAAAATCATCATATAAGTCCACCATTGGTTGTATTGGTGCTTTGTTAGTCGACAAGGAGATTGAAAAAGGAACTATCATTTACCAAAAACAGTGAAGACAAACTAAGTCTCCAAAGGAAACGACAATGAGAGCTGTAATCAGGTAAAGGATTTACTAACAAATTAGTTTAAACCAAATGTTTGTAATCACTATAACAGATTCAAATAATCTAAAAGTCGATATATCAGAATAAGGTAAAATAGTACATTGGTAAGAATGCCAAGTAGAATGCAGAATATGTAGCAAGTGCGTTCCATAAAGAAAAAGCCCTAATCTGAATTAAAGAAGTTTGGGTGTTTTGCCAATAACTTTGGCGACGCTTGATGAATCTCTACAACATTTTAACAAAACTTTCCTTTTTTGGTTCAATTGCTGTGTTGAAAGTTTCGAGGTGATGCATCAAGCAGGAACCGAGAAAAAAGGCGGGGGCCAAAACACAATTTCCCCATGTTATGTCTATGGGGATTTTTCTGTTTTTGAACGCCACTACAACCTGAACTGCTGAACGGAATTAGACCGGAATTAGACCATATTTGGCAGAAATTAGACTTTTGCCCAGAAATCATGCTTTTTGTGATTTGGTGTAATCCGTTCAGTAGTTTCAGGAAAATTAAAGTTTAAAAAATATAGATATCTGAGGACACAACTCCCTGCAGTGGACTCGCAGATCCTACTAAAATTTGATTGGCTGACAAAACTTCAACTAGGAAGCGTTGGCAGCCATCTAGGGACTCAGCTTGAAGCTGAGTCCCAGTAAAAAAGTAAAAAATAAAGAAAAGGGGCAGGGTAGGAATACCCTGTCCCCCCCCAGATAAGGTGGGGAGAGTCCCACAGGGGTTACACTGCGTTTTGAAAGTATTGTTTTTCAATTTTGCAGCAGACTTGTGGGTGGACACACAAATCCGTGGCATCCGTGACACCATTTTTTTAAAAATGTGTGGGCTGCCGTACATCTTTTTTTAAAGCCACCGGGCTGGTCAAATCCCAAGGACATGAAGGAGGGGGGCTCATAGGGGCCCCCCTCTTGGGCTTAAGCAAAGCCCTTGGGACTGCCACGTGTCCGGGGTTGTAAACAATGGAAAAGCAGGGGGCCCTCAGCCCCCAGCAACCCAGGGGACTGTTACCTCCCTGAGGCAATGAATTGTATGAATGCAGGGAGCTCGCTCAGCCCCCATGCAGCCCCGGGGGCCACCACCTCCCCAGCGCACAAATACAATAATGAAGGGGGACCGTTGTGGACCCTGGCCCCGGGACCACCACCTCCCTGAGGCTTACATAACAAAGGAGGGGGTCCGCACAGCCCTCTCCTGGAACCCTAGAGGGACCTGGGGACTGCCACCCCTGAGGGCCGGCTCCAACAATGTCCCGGGGTGCCCACCCCTGGGACATTGTAGTTTGCTATGGCTTGGCAGGAGCGCCGCTCTCGCCAAGCAATAGCAAAAAAGTGCTCTGCTTTCAGCAAGTGAGAGCAGAAAATGCTCTTGCATCCTGAAAGCATAGCCTGTGTCTGTTTCCCTGCCCGCTGCAATGCGGGTGGGGGAAACAGACATTGCTTCTGGATCCAGAGAGCTGCATGTTAGCATCTCCCTGGATCTAAAAGTATTGCCGGCTCCCGCAGGAGGTGGGAAGCCCACAGGGACCGTGGAGGACTTGAAGTTCTGCCTGCGGTCCCCAGCATTTTAAATGTGGGTACCCTGAGTGGGACCTGGGCACCCACACTACAGGCCGGGACCCAGCAAATGGGGTCCCGGGGCCAAAAATGGCCCAAAAAGGAGGCCCCCTTCCCTTTCAAATATAAAACAAAATAAAAGGCCCGGTCCCAGGGAATGGGATTTGTGGGGCGGAAATCGGCCCAGCACTGGGGCCACGTGTTCCCCTCCCTTTTTTATAATAAAAAAATTAACAAAGGGGCAGGCCCCGGGTAATGGGTGTCCCCGGACTCGTAAATGGCCCAGGACGGAGGCCGCTCCTGGCCCCTCCCTTTCGAATATAAAAAAATAAAAGGCTTGGCCCTGGGGATGGGATCCCTGGGGCCGATATCGGACATGCGGCCCCCTCCCTTATTTTAAATAAAAAAATATAAACAAAAGGGGCAGGCCCCGGGATATGGTCCACAGGGCTCAAAACAGTCCAGGGAAGGGGGGCCATGCAACCCCTTGGTAAAAAGTAGAAATTAAAAAAAGCTAGCAACTC
The DNA here is from genome assembly GCF_964204655.1 of Triturus cristatus. Lineage (NCBI taxonomy): Eukaryota > Metazoa > Chordata > Amphibia > Caudata > Salamandridae > Triturus > Triturus cristatus. Next base: position 624,281,197 of record NC_140588.1, on the reverse strand, counting down.
ACTGGAGGCCGCGCCCTTACTCCACCACTCTGCAAACACACCTCCTTTCGCACTGCTTGCTGGTTGGGGTTGAAGTCCCCTTGGCTGCTGAGGATCCTTAGGGGCGAACAAGACTTCCTGTTACCTCCAGTAAGCCCCACACAGTGGGATTGCTGAGAGGCCATGCCCCTTTCCTTCACCTCTCTGTGCACTGCTGGTGGGGGGTTGTGGTATCTTTGCCTTCTGAGGGCCTCAGGACTAAAGTGTACTTTTCCCCCCAAGCAGCAGTGCACCAGGAGGAGCGTTTGTAAACCCCATCTTCAAATCATAATTCAGACCCCTTAAGAACTACTGACCAAAAGCCAATATTCCATTTCTAGGCAAACTGATTGAACATGCATCCATTAAACAAATATCATCATTAATCAAAGGAAATCAATTTTCTCAGATTACCAAAACGGAATACTTCAGTTTGTGGGGACTGAGGCATCATTGACTACAGTATGAGACCTCAAAGTAGCAACGGAAACGAATTGATGAGCAGCTCTATTTTTACTTTATTTTTCATATGCTTTCAACACTGTCATTTACCCTATCGTCCTTCAAAAACATTGGTATCATATAATGCAGGGAACAATGCACAAGGTGATTCTATCCTACCACAGCGAAAGACCAATATCCACACCCCTCCCCCTTTCTGCTTTTAGCCTTTGAACTTACAACTAATATACCTCAATGCTCAACGATTGCCTTCTATTATTTAACTTTTACCTTAGATTTTTAATGGCACTTATGTTCTCCCTTAACATCATCTACTAGAACTATGCTGAAAAAACCCAGATAATACTAATGCTATAAGTCCCACTGACCTCAGCTAATGCCCCGTGTGAAAAAACTCCAAGGTTGTAGATAACTGAATGTCTACTGACCACCTCAACACCTCAGAAACAGAGATGCATGAATGCACAATTGAACCAGTCATCGCCCCTTGACAATTTGGACTCATGAATTAGGATCCCCGCCAGCTTACTCAGCTAATTAAGGAATCTATGGGTCACTATAGGCACAACCTTAATTTTGTCATACCTCAAGCCCATCAAGTAGTCAAAAGAAACTTCCTAATAATGAAATGTCTTTCATGAACCTTCCAAATTCTTAGACTCCTACAAATGGTCAAAGTACCACTTTGAAAACCACAAGAAATCTAAAATGCCGCTCCAGACAGCTCCCTAATCTACCAATGCATTCTCACATCACACCTGGTATTTTATCCCTTTGTTGCTGGTAAACAAAAAAGCATGGACCGAGAAGAAACATACCAGGCATGCCTCTAGCTATTGACTACATCAGCGACATCCCCTGTGAATATCTCGTAGCTCCATGAAACAAGGTCTGACCGTCCACTTGATTTTTGCCTGTACCGGAAAACACTAATATCTTCAAGACTAAAGTACCTTTACCCTGCAATAAATTGGCCAGACGAGTTGAAATTCTATTTAAGATTGATTCTTTGTTTCTTGAACACACAGTGGTAGATCAATAACTGGCTTTGATAAGCAAAATTAAGTTGAAAATAGTTTTAAACATTTCTTGCCGTGGCCAGAGTGCACCAGGCAACAGTAAGTGGGCTCAGGGTCTGCTCTGGGGGTAATAACCAGCGTATCTGGTGTGGTGGTGGTTGCATCGGTTGATATTGTGGGGTGGCCTCCTCCTCCCCATGTTAGTGAGGAGGGGATTGTACTTCCTGCATACCCAGTGAATGAAGAACCTCTGTGTTGTCAGCCATTGCAGAGGTGCACCTCAAATACAGCGCTTCACCAGGCACTATATGTCCTGCCGTCACATTTTTTGGGGACCAGGCTGTTGTGTCTTTAGTGTCACCATGCGCGCTACACCACAACAGCTGGCTGGAAGATTAGTGTGCATGTGCTGTGTTGATGTCTGAAGACGGACATGTTTTCCTTGCCAGTCACTCTGTATATAGCTGCATGTGTGTGTGGGCTACTCCAAAATGTGTAGGGCAGTTCAAACAAGCAATGGTTTAAAGATGTAGACCCATAGAGACAAATGGATGACGGGGGTTTAAAAAAGCCCACTCTCCGTTTATTGTTCATCACAAAATGTTCTTGGCTGTCCCAGACCTAAAAACCTGTCTGATTGTCAAGAAATTAAAAATACATACGGCTTTAACAGCAAGTTACACTGCATTGTATGGTGTGATTTGCATGCATGGCCAACAATGTATTTCATAATATTTTCCAATAAACTGTTTCTTTAATTTCCACACACGTCCAGTGGGTTTAAACACATCTCGAGGTTAAATACACCTCTTCGTGGGCGAGGGAAAGTGTCCAATTAAGTAGACTTTTTGGGTAGATTTACGAATATGCACAGGATGCGCCACACATTTATGATGTGTTTTATCTTTAGAAATGTGCGGGGCTGACGTGCGCTCGTTCAAGGTTGCCACGACTGCCTTGGCTGTATTTTCCATCTGGCTGCTGTGTCAGGCAGTGAGTCAAGCTGATTCAGACGTGGAGGGAGGGCGGGGGGGGGGGGGGGCGGGTGCATACCTGCGCACAGCGAGAGGCAATCACGGCTTGTTCGCGCGCGCATTTTATAATTAACAGTCATTCATTTGATGCATTTCCTGAACAACACAGCTGGAAATGTTACAGTGGGCCTTCTGGCAGCACAATGGCACAATCATTTTAATTTCACTTCCAAATCTTTCCAATGAATAGCTCCCACCTCTATTCAAATAGTGTACCGGAATGTGTCAATGTGTTGGTTTTCGTTGCCGCGCGTTATCTCCGGGTGATCCTGCTACTTGTATGTAAAGCACGCGCGTGCATTTGAACTTTTGAGGTTCCCTTCTCGTTGCCGTTGTTCTAGAGTCTGTTTTGAGCTCCGAGGGTCACGTTCACTTTGCACCTAGCAAAGCTTTTAACCGGTAGCGCAATGTGACCCTTGTACAAGCACATGCCAATTTACATCAGGGCTGTAGGCAGCATTTCATAAACCACCGAGGCATAACATTTATTGTTCTTATTTTAACTTACTGATGCAATTGTACATCACTGTTATTTGCATGCAACATAGTAAATTAAGCTTTTACTCCACCGGGAAGTTGTACTTATAACCAAGATATTTTTCACAGTCGCACGTAATGCAGTGGGTTGCGTTCACCCCAGTAATTTTCAGGAACACTGATTGAAAAGGGAACGTGCACATATTTTTTATGAATTAATTTGAAATAGTGTGACTTAGCACTCTCAGATCCCCCAAACTGATGTTCAGTGCTATTTTTTGGTCTTTTAGCTGTCATTTGTCGAAGACCTGCTAAGGACAGTGTCAATACTTACCATAGACTTTTGGTCAGCTCATTGTTTACCACTGATTGACTTTCTAGTCAATATAATTTTCATGCGTCTTATTTTAGAATTTCCCTACCTCTTCTCGTGTGTGGCCCTACCCTGGGTATAGCTTCCTTGCAGTCCTTTTTATTGGATGGCTTGTATCCTTCCACAGTGCTTCACCAAGGAACTATTTTCTTTTGCTACTAGCACTCCATGGAAGTGCATATCTTTTCTTGCTCTCTCCTAATCATGTGCTGATTCCTACTCCACGCTTACCGTTTTGGTCCCCCAACCAAAGCTCATCCAGGGTATTTCCCCTGTAGTGTTGGCTTTCCAGCTTATTCACTGCTGTCATCATTTGGAATGTGATTGTTCATGATGACATATTAGAACGTTGGGTTCTGAGCTTGGAAAGCAAACACTACATCCCCAACCATCCGGCTTGGGATTTTGTGTTGTTTTTACACACCCCACCCAACTCCTCCTTTGCCCCATAATGCTTTTATTGCCAATGCTATTCTGGAAAAACGTTAAAAAAGCCAATAATGTGAGTAACACTATTGAAAGTAAGACCTATTGGCTTTGCCAATGCTTGTTGACTTTGTGTCCTCTGTGATTCTGTATAATACAGTGCACAGTGTTGTGCTAGATATCTTGCAAATGTTATCTGGTAATCAGTCGTTTAAAGAGGTGACAGTGTTTCGCAAGTAGTGTAAACTTCCTCCAACTCATGGACTTTAGCAGGATAACTAAACCTTAAATAATAAAATACAATTAATGTGGATAGAATGACTTCTTCCTATTTATGTTTCTTTCACTATTAGCAAAAGTTCATGTTCATATCACAGACACTATAGGTTTTTATTTACACAGGACAATGACTTTAGAAGAACCACAAATATTATACTTTGAATGTTAATGTCAAATGTCTTGGATCCTATGTTTCCTCCAAGTAAGACACATAAATAATATACATGAATTTTACTATATTGTTCTGTAGAGTTTTTAATGGGAAAAGTTGCCAAATACCTGCTGCATAATTACCTATTCTTGCCACATAAGTTTGTCAAACCTGCCTCATAATGTGGTCCTCGACTGCAGCATAATTCCGGTGGCACTTTATTTGACATAAACAGCATAGGTAATGCTCACAAGAGTTCAAAAAGATAAACTAATGAAGTTTTAATTAATTAATGAATAACGGTAAAGGTTATCAGGGTCCTAAAATCTGGATTATCTAGAAACAATGGGGCATATTTACAAAGAATTGGCGTAGGGCAGCGCCACAAGTCATTTTGCTGCACTGTCCTACGCCAATTCGAAAGGGCAGGAATGCACCGTATTTACAAGTTACAGTGCATTTCTGTCCTTTCTGCCAGCGCCGGTGCACAACTAGCAGCCGTGCACCAGTGCAGGCACGCTTCCACCATAGTGCAAGCGTGTCTGTGCTGTTGGCAGGATTGTTTTTGTGCAGGAAGGGACAGGTTAAAACAATAATAGGAGACGTTTTCCTCAATCCATGTGTGCTGCAGAATGCAGCAAGCGTGGAAAGAGTAAGAAATTAGTAGAAACGTAAATCATTATGCCTGCTCTAGGGAAGTGCAAGTTTGTGGCGCTGCCCCAGTTTACGAGATATTGTGAATCTGGGGCAGCGTCAAAGTCCATAGGTGTTGTGTGGGAACACCCTCAACAACACCCATGGAACCCCTCTATGACGCAGAGTAAGGCAAGACAGTAACTTGGGCTACTTTGCCTTACTCCATATCTACAAGGGCATGAAATATCACTCAGGGTGGCTTTACGAGTTTATGTGGCCTTGTAGATATGGCTTAGCCCTGTGCGCCACTGGAACGTCACAAAAAGTGACATTTTGGCAGAGGACAAGGCTTTTAAATAAGCCCCTAAATCTTGGCTTGGAGTGGAGGTGCAAGCAAGCTCCATCTCCCAGGGGTCCTACAGACATATGTAAAGTTGGTCTTTGAGAAGAGTTTGTCTTGCTCTGGATAGTCGGGGGAAAATAGTAAATGCTACTTACTTTGATGGGGGAACCCCCGAACCAATATCTCTTGTAGACTCGACTTCTTGGGGAAGTGCCTAAGCAGGACCGTCATTTTTGGCAGTTCAAGTGAAGAATACAATACATTCATCCAAAGGGTGAGCAATTGGATATTACCTGAGCCCTCTGCCTTCTTTTCTGTATACAGTCTGACTCTCACTGGATGCAAACCAAATAACAGTATTGCTCGACTGTGTAACTGGAGGGCCCAAAACTGTCCTTTAATTCATGATGCTTGTAAGTTTAGCTAGGGTTAGCAGGAGATCTGCAAATATCATCTTGGATTTACTTGTTTATGTCAGAAGCCAGGCCTAGTATAAAGTCATAAGAGAGTTGTAGTAGCCTTCCACTATGTCATCCAGATGTGCATGCACTGCCTGAGAAACCTACTCTACCAGTGAGCAGCCCCAGACCATGTCATGTGAGCAAATCCCACTTGTTCTGCACTGCAGAAGGAGGAGCTAGGTGAGGCCTTCAGAAAGGCCCTACCCAGATAAATATGATTAATATATTGGAGTCTAGCATTGTAGGATACCTTCTGTGGATATTCCAACATCTTATAATGAAATTCCCTCTCAAAGTCTGTCTCCCATTTGTTCTTTAAAGATTCCAGGGATATTCCCTCTATCCCTATCAGGAACTAATATATAGGCAAGTAACCGGCCTCCTACCACAATATATCATACAAATAGCCAGGAGATATACATGCCCTGGTGGATCTGAGTATGTGATCCCCTATAATGTGTGTAGTTTCATAGTGAGACCTATGCTGAAGAAACTGACCTGTTGGGAGTCCTATTTCTTCCATCAAGGATTCAAACATATTTTAGGGACACCTTTTCGAACAGATTGCATATCATGTCCTTTTTTAGGTCGAGCCTATTGCATGACCTTTTGTAATTAATTCAGTTTTTGCCCTATAAATGTGCAGGCGTTGCACTGCCTTCAATGGCAACGTGTGCACGCTTGGCGATTCCCTTGCGGGAGCGAGCTTTGACACCATATGTTTGTAATTAACTTGCAAACACATGGTGCCCCTGGCTCGCTCCCGCAAGGGAAACGCTTTGTGTGCTCTCAGCGCACTCCCCTCAACCCTCCCACTTTTAGCGCGAGGCGCGCGCGCAGGCTCAAATTCCAGAAGAGTGATACTGCTTTTCGACCAAATGAGCTGATACAATAAATTCATGTGAGAAACAAACTTTGAAGCATATGTGATTAGTTAAATTCCCTATTCCTTTCCAACAGCGGGTTGGAAGGATTTGGCAGAATTATGCCAAAAGTTTGTCCCTAACAAAAACTATGGTAACACATACTTTGTTTTGTAAAGCTCGTCCATTCAGATTGCTTTGACTTGTACGTATTATGCTCCCCCAGTGTTAGAAAGTCATAACTGTTCCCTTTTCCCCCCATTATTTGCTGCAAGTCTGGGGTATCCTCCACAGTATACAGATAGGCGCCTCTGAGGTTTGAACAGAAACTACAGCAGTCAGTTATCCCACTGAGCTGTCCTATGAGAAGTGGGGAATAAACACCGAACCCAGACAATAGGGGGCGTGTAGTCTCCGATAGGGGACTGCACGTACCAAATGGCCCCTTGGGGATCAGTGGCCTTTGATGTTAGTGTTTCTTTGAAATTTCAGCAGAAACTCTAAGTGTGCAATTTGGTCTGACCCATTACACTGTCATTTACGAGCACTCACGATTATGGCAGGTGAGGAAACTAAGGCACAGGGAAATAGGGTGATTTGCCCAGGGTCACTCAGTTTGGTGAAGTCTAGAAGTGGGGCTGAGAACCCATGTACAGTGCTTTGCGCATGTAAAGTGCTCAACAACCTTCTAGTCAGTGCGTGCTATATAAAAACTCCACAAAAAAAACATTTAGAAATTAACCAGTCTCTTCTGGTTCCACAGGCCCGGATGTAGGCACTGCACCATCTCATATGCCTTGTAGGCTCTATACCATCTCATATGCCCAGGCTTACTCAGCTCCGTGAAGTCTTGAAACAGGGCTGATAACTCGAGTCACCTGGTTCCACAGACCCAGATGTAGGCACTATGCCATCTCATATGCCATGTAGGCACTATACCCTCTCATATGCCAAGGCTCACTAAGGTTGCTGAAGTGTTGAAGCGGGGCTGAGAACCCCCGTCTCCTGGGTCCACAGGTCTGGATGTAGGCACTATACCATCTCATATGCCTTGTAGGTGCTGGACCCTCTCATATGCCCAGGCTCACTAAGGCTGGTGAAGTATTGAAGCGGGCTGAGACCCCGAGTCTCCTGGTTCCCCAGGTCTGGATGTAAGCACTATACATCTCATATGCCTTGTAGGCGCTATGCCATCTCTTATGCCCAGGCTCACTTTAGCTTGGTGAATTCTTGAAGCGAGCTGAGATCCTGAGTCTCTTGTTTCCCCAGGTCCAGATGTAGGCACTATACCCTCTCATATGCTTTTTAGGGACTGTACCATCTCAAATGCCTTGTAGGGACAGTACCATCTCATATGCCTTGTAGGCACTATACCATCTCATATGCCTTGTAGGAGCTCGTATGTCCATGCTCACTAAGGCTGATGAAGCCTTGAAACGGGGCTAATAACCCAAGTCTCCCGGTTCAACAGGTTCTGATGTAGGCACTGTACCCTCTCATATGCCGAGGCTCACTCAGCTTGGTGATGTCTTGAATCGGGGCTGAGATCCCGAGTCCGCTATACCATTGAATATGGCTTGTAGGCACTATACCATCTGATATGCCTTGTAGGCGCTATACCATCTCATATGCCCAGGCTCAGTCAGCTGGCTCCCCAGGTCTGGATTTAGGCACTATACCATCTCATATGCCTTGTAGGCGCTGTACCATCTCAAATGCCTCCTAGGCACTATACCATCTCATTTGCGAGGTTAACAAAGATGAATGGATCCTCAGAGCCCAGGCAGGAAGAGGCCATAGCTGCCCTCACTATCAGGGGCTCAGCTCCATTCCATCGGCTCACCACCACTTCCTTAGTGCCCGGCACCGCCATGAAGGTGCCAAGACTGACAGGGTGCGAAGCCAGAGATTGCATCTCTGCTGGCCTCTTGACAGAGCGCAGCACAAGGCACTGGGTGCTCGGCCAGCCACAGATCTGCAGCTGTCTTTTCGAATACGCGTCAGCCTACAGTAGAGCTTTACAATCTGGGGGGAGGGGGGAAGATTCAGCATAATTCACTGGATAGACACACAAGATGAATGTAAACACAGAATCTAGAAGACAGTAATTCAGTCAATGCCTTTCCTGAATATCTCACATGGGCCTCTGCCTGCTGGGCCCACGCTGGACACGTTTTGACAGGGGAAGCCGTGGTGTCACCGAAACAAATCGCTGTTCGCCTGTCCTTGGCACAAGGCTGTCTGGTGCTGACGTATTAGCCATCTCTGGCCCTGCGCCCAGCTGCCTTCGGGTAGGGTGGTCAGCGCTCTGGAGAATGTGCACTCCTGTCTCTAGGGCCACTCGTGGGAAGAAGTTCATCCTAGTCTATGGGTGACTTACTTGTGGCAACCCACGGACTGATCCCAGCTGCCCTGCACACTTTCGTAGTCCTCTGTTCGCATGCTGACCCAGTGCCTGGACGCCCTCTTTGCGACACGGCGCTATGTACACACACACACACAATGGAATTGACGGGTGATGGTGAAACGCTAGACAAGCCATGCAGAAGAATTGTTTTGCAGTGAATAACCTCATGGTGCAGTGCTGGACACAACATATAACACCGAAGGCACGTGCCACCTCCACACACTGCCCCTTTAAGGAACAATGCGGTTAACTCTTTTGTCAGTGTATGTGGAGAAGCCGTCCATAGCGTCACAGTGCATGTGGAGGCAAAATCTGTCCTGTCACCAGTGCACGGAGAACCAAAATATGCACTATCACTGGTGCACCTGGAGGCAAAATCTCCAGTATCAACAGTGCGGACTGTCACCAGTGCAAGAGAAGACGCAATCTGCATTGTCAGCAGTGTAAGTGGGGAAAGGGGTTGGCCTAACGGCTAGAGCGGAATGCGGGGAACTGGATTCGAGTCCCAGCAACGACACTGAACATCCTGTGTTTCTGGGCAAATCACGTAATCTCCCCGTGCCTAATAAAACAAGCAGTGGCATAGCCGATAGGTCTTGCTTTTGGGACCTTATAAGTATTTAGTTATGCAGCACAATGTTCTTGGTGCAACAATATCAACTGTTGCATGGCTAAACACTTATAAGGTCCTAAAAGCGAGACCTATTGGCTATGCCAATGCTTGTGTACAAGACTGTGGCTCTGCAATTCTCTGGTGGACTGCAGTCCCATGCAACTACCCAGTGGGTTCCATGGGGCACAGGGTAATCTGTCTTGGAGCATGTATAACACCTGTTTATGGATATGTTGGGCAGCCAATTCAGACTGCTTTAGTGAATGCCACAACCTAGAAGTGAGAAGTAATTGGCTGTGCAATGAGAGACTATTAGTTGCCAACAAATCAATAAAGAATTCACTTAGGTGGGCACCCTGCTGCCCGTTGCGCAATCCACTGGGTCTGCGCTGCAATATAATGCAGTTCAAAATCAGGGACTCCCAAGCCTCGCTGTTACACTGTTTGCTTCAGCTTCCTGAGTGCGACCCTGCAGCTGAATACACATTTATGTAGCGCATGGCTACCCATGGGCATCCCAGCGCTTAATGTGGCACCTATTAAACTAAGAGCAGATCAAGCGGAAAACATTTTTTTAAGCTGCTTTCTGAAATTAAGATGATTAAATTCCAGACGTATATGATCGGGGAGCCGGTTCCAAAACTTAGCTGCATTGTATGAAAAACGCCGATCTCCAGTTCATGATCGCTTGATCCTAGGAACTGCGAGTAAACCTTTATTGTTGGATCTCAAAGTCCTATTAGGGCGATAGAGTTGCACAACCTAGAATGAATCATTGGGGAACCTTTCCCCGAAATAGCTTTATGGGCAATACACATTGCCTTGAATTTAATTCTTTCCTGGATGGGGAGCCAGTGCAAAATAGTAAGGTCTGGTTTGGCTGAACTACATTTGGAAATGTTCATTAGAAGGCGGCCTGCACAGTTCTGAACAGTTTGCAGTCTCTTAGTGGTGCCCTGTGGCACTCCCAGATATACTGCGTTTGCATAATCCAACCGTGAGAGTATCAGTGCCTGGACTAATAATCGTCTGGCAACAAAAGGAAGAAGAGGAAGAATCTTCCTTATCATCCTAAGGAGTCCGTAGCAATTGGCTGCAACTTTGCAGTCTTGTTCTTTGAAGTCCAGATTGCAGTCAAGCCAGACTCACAAGCTCTTGATCTGTTTTTTCGGAGCGGGTGGAGGGCCTAGGGCAGCTTGGCCACAAAGAATCTATATTAGCGGGAGAAGAGAGACCAAGGAGCATGAGTTCTGTCTTTGCTCCATTCAATTTTAAAAATGACTTGTCCATCCATTCAGAAATCTTCCCAAGACATAAAGTTACACCAGAGTCAGATTTGTCCTGCTGGCAGAGGGATACCACCAGTTGGGTGTCGTCAGCATAAGTGACGATCTGTATCCCCCATGGACGCACCATTTCTGCCAGAGAACTCATATAGATGTTAAACATGGTAGGACTTAAGGAAGATCCCTGGGGGACTCCACACATCAGAGGAATCTGCTTTGAAGCAGCATCATCTTCATAAACTGTAAAGTCTATTTTCAAGAAAAGACTGAAGCCAGTTCAAGGCGATTCCAGGCACACCCACCTCTATGAGTCACTTTGGTGATTCAAAGTATCGAAAGCTGCGCTAAGATCAAACAAGATAAGGGCAGCGCAGCCTCCATCATCAAGAATTTTCCTAGACTCCTCTATCACGGTAATGAGAGCAGTCTCCATGCCCTGTTGGCATCTGAAACCTGTCTTAATGGAGTGAAAGCAATTGTTATTTTCCAGAAATGCTGACAATAGGGAGTTGACATGCTTTTCAGCTAATTTGCTGATTCCTGGCAACAGAGAGATGGGCCGATAATTAGCGCATGCCTCGGGGTCAAGATTTGTCTTTTTCAAAAGCGCTTTGACCCTTGCCTGTTTCCAGAGAGGAGGCACCATTCCTGATTGGAGAGAGGTGTTTATCACATCACGAATAACCGGTGATACTATTTCAGTGATCTGATTTAAGATGCAGCTCCCAGCATTTCAAAAAAGGTCGCTTAGCTGGTAGAACATCTAGTTCTTTAAAGACCACTTTGGGACTAATGACAGGCAGACAAGCAAATTAATACAAGATACGCGGGAGCATTGCAATCTTTGTGAGGGGAATTCTTGCCTTTACTGAAAACTGCAATGTCTGCAAAAAAGGCTATTTGGGATCTCAGGGCCCAGATGGCTCCACCTACATTACCACTTTAAAAGATCCACATCTGAGCAATATATTTGCACCCCTAAGAGTCTAAAGTCAGCGCCTTTCCACCTCACATTCTCGCCACCTCGTCCCAAATCTCTGAAGGACAAAAGTGGGATTTTGTCCAATAAATGCATAGCCAAGAGATGCACCCAAATTCATTCCAGACTTCCTTAATAGAAAGTAAATCAGCTACCACATCACAGACGTACAGCAGCAGTTAGTGGGTATAAAGTGATACTACGTTGACTGCCCCATCAATTGGAATTCCTCTCCGATCCCTCGGCCCTAATGTTTGCCTCAAAAGGTTCAACTGCCAATCTGAACAACAGACATCAGACAACCCTGCTTAATCCCTTACTTGATGCAGTATTGCACTGAGGTCACCTTTGTTACTGGGACTGCAAACATCAGGGAAATTTACTTGCACATGTTGCTTCCTAATCCATACTCCATAAGTGCCCACTGCAAGAATTGTCAGTTCAGATAACCAAAGACATTTGCCATGCCAATTGTCACTTCCACTGCACTTGGCCTTCCCTGGGAGCAGCCTCCATTACTTTAAAAAAAGCTACATGATAATGTTGCTTGTACTGGGCAGAGAGATAAGCCCATTCTAATCTTTGTGTAGAAGCATACTCATGTGTGAGTGCACCTTTTTCAAGGATCTTATAATACACATTTAAAATGAGATCGAGTCATAAGAGGAAATGTTCACTGGATGCTTTCTCGGCTTATGTAGGGATATGTTAGGGCTTCACACATCATTGTGTGCAGGTGTTCCACCTTGAATGGCACAGTTTCCAGTGCTATCAACCTACAGGGCAAGTGGTATGTGGCATAGAACTCCTAAAGGTGATCATCTGTAGTGGTCACATCTCCATGAGCTAGATCCACCAGGGTGGCATTTATCCTGTGTAATAATATAGGCTAATGTAGGGCACCACCAAGTTGAGGGAGTGAGATGCCCTCCAGAAAGCCATCAATCTCATCCCAGGTACTGTTTCCTCATATAATCTGGCTCTGTGTTCATTAAATGCCCAGTTTTAGTAGTGTACCACCCCCTGAGAGTCTCTAATGTCAGCCAATGGGGCCCACTAATGTCTGGCTTTTATAACCAAGCTAAATGTTTTTACGCATTTTTCACCATCAACATCTTGCCGTGCTTTGTATGCTTAATAGTCTAAAAACATTTACTTCTCGACTCAGGTGGCAAACTCTTCATTAGCCTTACTGGAGGCATCAAATTTGGTATTTCTTGTTGCCCCCTAACATTCCAAGGTCTTCAGCGTTATGTCAAGGTTTGTCAATGTCTGGTCTATCCATTTCCTGACTGTTGGAAAGTGGGTTATTGGTAGGGGCAAATGTAGGTCTGCCACTGGCAATAAGGCCACTAACACATGATAGGATTCAGCATAAGTCTTGGAAAATGATTCCTATGCTCAACCCTTGGTAACGTGGCTGCGAGCAGAGAGGCTTAACTTCAAAGACAGGTATGTAAAGCAATTAAAAACACAATTTCAGTAAATAATTGAGACACAACACATAATAAAAATCCAACACCAATTTATAAAAATAGGAAATATTTTCCTCTTTAAAATGACACCAAAACGACAAAAATACAATGTAGGGAACCGGAGATATGAATTATCAAAGATTTAATAAAATATAGCACTTAGAAGATTATAACACCATATTGTGATACCTGCTCGGGATAGACCAGGGCAAAGTCAAAGTTTCAGGCCGACCGCGATGGAGCCCTGAGTGGCTACAGCTTGCGGCAGGTCCCGGTCTCAGTTTCTACCTTCACACTTATAAACTTTTCTGGAGCTTTTCTTCTCGTGGGTCCTCAAAGCTCCCAGCCAGTTTGGATCCTGTGAGGGTTCGCCGGCTTGACTTGTGATGAGGTCCCGGTCAACTTCCCTGGAGCGGACTTATAAAATATTTCAAGTTTGCTTCAGTGGGGCAACCCAGGAATCCAGCCCAACACGCAATGGAAGGCAGGCGTCTTGGCTCTCACAGTTGATCCCGGTAACCTTTTCTACGAGCGGACTTAGAAACTTTTCTGGAGCTTTTTCTCACGGGGTCTCTTGATGCTCTTCATGTAGCCGGACCCGGTGAGGGTTCGCCAGCTTTAGAGTTTCTCTAGTCCCGGTCAATCTCTGGAAGTTGATGCGATGATGCTTTTAGCGGGACAAACCTGGATGGTTTGGCCGGCTCGCGGTTAAGGGCAGGCGGCCTGGCTGGCCAGGTTGAGTTGGTCCCTCTATGGAGCTTTTTTTCAAAGTTTCTCCAAAGTTCTCCAAACTTCTTGAACTTCTTCCTGAAGTTCCTCAAAGGGTCCCAAAGTGTCTCAAACTCACTCCAAGGGTCTGGAAATTTGAAGATGGTCCTTGAAAGTTGTGGACTTCAGTTCCCACAATCCACTGGTGAAAAACCCTTACAAATCCACTGGTGGTCTCATAGTTGCGGAATTAGTTGGTGGTGTTCCAGTTAAGCTCTTTTCACCTGTAGCTTTCAGGGAGTCCACTCTTTACTTCTTTTCCAGCAAGGTAATCCACAGGGCTGCAGTTTCAGATGGTGCAGTCTTCAGAGGTCAGGCCTTAGAATTCTTTGCACAGCAAAATCTTCTCAGCAGGGCACTTCTTGCTTCAGTAAGTTTCAAGCAGCAGATCTGGAGGGATCTGCCCCTCTCAGATACTTATTCCAAGTTCTCTGGGTCATTCAGGAGGTCGCTTCTGACCAATTGGAGCAGAGTAACTCCTCAAAGGTATGACCACAACCTGTAGAGTGTGGCATTATTTTGTCCCAGAGTGCATCAAATCTTCCAAATCCATAATGGCTGATTTTCCAGCAAGGAGCTAAGAGCTGGGTAAACACACCCCCTAGGATGGCTTATTTCCATAGACTCTCCCCCTATCATCTGCACATACCTTCCCTAATCCTGGGTCTGGTGGGGGTCAAAAGTGTAAAGTGGAAACTGACACTGTGGCCATCCCTCTGCCTTTGAAGTCCATGGTTTACGACTCCTCCCCTGGCCTGGCATTCCTATGGAACAGCACACTGCCCTCCCAGCAGAGCTGGTTAACCCCCAGGGGCTCTTTATCACCTCTTCAAGGCAGCCTGGCTAATCCACTTAACTCTGAAAAATCAGGGCAGACCACTGGAAGGCTGAATTTGGACTTTCAAACAGGGAAGTCTTATAATTTCTTGTATGTACACTTTAGGAGAAATTCAACAATATGATATTGTTGGATTTGTTAATACCATTTTGAGAAGTCTTTGAAAAGCATTTCTAGTCCTCTCCTATAAATAGTTATTAATCAATGATTTCCTACCATGTTAACCTATGTAAAAAAGGGATTTGCAATGGGCAAAATGACTTTGGCCATTTTTCCAGCACCAGGACTTACAAAAACAAATTTTATAAGTACTTGCCTTATATTTACAGGAACCCCACCCCATGTGCAACTAGGGGAGACTTTAGGGTTTCTGAATCTGTAGAAAGATTGCAGATTTTCCCTTTACAGTGCTCCTAGCATCAAAGTCGAATTTGAGTAGCACTGTACCACAATATGGGGAGTGAAATATGAAATTTCACTTTGCCCAGGCATATAAAAACACATTTTATAAGGGTGTACCTTATAAATACCTGACCCCACACCCCTGGGATACCTAGGGGAGACCGTGGGGGTCCCTAATATGCCCAAAACATTGTAGGGTATCCATTGTTAAGTGCCCCAAACACCAAAATCGAGTTTGGGCACAATTTACTTTTTAAAATCAGTCCTGGCACCCAGGGCTGATTTTAAACTGACCTCAGTCCTTAGCAGTGCACACATGCAAGTGCAGAAAAAGACTGCTGGCCTCTAAACTGCCATGCCCCATGCTACTGGGGACTTCTAGGTAGTTTCAATCCCCTGCCCTATTATATATTAGGGGCTTATAGGGTAGGTCATGCCAATCACAGGGGTACCCCACCATACCATTGTGTACCCTAGTGTATGTAGGTGTTTAACTGTATTCTAATGTGTCTCTTTCAGCTTAGCACTGGCCCTGGGCCTGGTTAGGCAGAGCCCAGAGTCAGTCAGAGTCAATTACCACCAGCATCAGTCAGCAAAATATTGGGGGGTGCCCAGGGCACAGGATGACTTTGCAACACTGACCCATGATATAATCCTGATACAGTGACTATGCACAATCACAGAATCCTACAGCATTGTGCCCTGGAGGTGCCAAGTTGAGATAGATGCCACCTGTCTCCCCACTTAATGATACATAGCTGTAGGTTATGGTCACTTTTGGAAGGGTGGTTATTAGTGGGTGTAGGTAGGTACCAACCACCAGTAATAAGGCCACAATCACAAAATAAGGCCCAGTCAAGGTCTCAATAAATGATTCCCATGCTCAACCCTTGGTAGCTGGCTGCAAGCAGGCAGGCTTAACTTAGGAGACAGGTGTGTAAAGCATTTAAAACAGCAATATATTAAAACAGTAAGACACAACACACAACGAAAATCCAACACCAATTTATAAAAATTGGATTTTTTAAAATTAAAATGACACCAAAACGACAAAAATTCAATGTAGGGAACCAGTGATATGGATTTTTAAAGGTTAATGTTTTCTAGTGTTTAAAAGCCAAAAGCACCAACGTTGGACAACAGGTCACTCTAGACCTAGACAAAGTCAAAGTTTCATGCCGACTGTGAAAGAGTGAGGGTCGGATACAATAAACAGTAGGCTCTGGTCACCTTTTTACCATCTGATATAGTCACTTTTTTGGAGCTTTTTCTTTTGACATTGAGTGGTTCTCCTCGGCGGGCCGGGTATAGGTTCGACTACAGCGGCATGCTTCCATAGGATACCTCAATCGATTCTTGGAAGTCTAGCACGCGATAAAATGCATGGTAGCTTCAGCAGGAAAAACCTGAATTTCAGACTCTGTTGCGTTTCAACGTCACTAGCTTGACTCTCGACGATGGGTCGGTCAACTCATTGAGCTTTTTGGTCAAAGTGCTCCAAATGATCTCAAACTTCTGGAGATGCCTCCAGAAGGTCTCTTGAGTTCTTGATGAGTCCACAATACTAGTGAAGGTTCAGAAACTCTGAGTTGCTCCTTGGACAGTTGGGACTACAGTTCCCACAATGCACCTGGCCAAATCCTCTAAAGTCCAACTGGAGGTGGTCAGCAGGTTTCTTCTTGGTGGAAATGATGCAGGTGGAGCTCTTTTAACCTGTTGCTTTTAGGGAGTACACCCCTTCAAAGTTTAATACAAGGAAATATCCTTCTTTTGCTGTAGTTCTTAGAGTGCCAATGCAAACAGAACAATTGATGGACACAATGCTGAACAAAGTCAAACATTTACCCCAGTACAGAGACCAGGGCCTAAATACATCGTTTTTGTTCCCCAAGCCATTCTAGTTTAAACACAGCCATATGAATTATTAATCTTTATTCAATTATATAAAGCATAAAGGATAAAACTATATACATAAAACCACGTTAAAAAACTTTAAAAAGCCTTATTAAGCACAATACAGTACAAATCATTCCAAAGAACAATGTGTGAGCCTTAAGAACCTTGTAAATTTAGCAACCCAGCCTAACCTAGACGTCAATAATTACTAGGAACACATTATTTTATTCCAATGTAAGGCACCTTTTACAATAACCAGTGACCATCAACATCACCACCTGATCAGGCAATAACTGTAAATATAAAAAGGCAGGGCGAAAGTGAGTAAAACCCCTCACCTTTAAAAGTGGTAGTAAGTACCTTTTGCGCAAAAATCCACAATATTTACAGAGTAAAACCAGATGTATCAAGGTCTGGGGTGAACTGTCATCACAAGGGCAAGTTAAAAGAGCATGGTGATTGAACTGACCCAGAGGGAAATGGATCATTGTACCGATAGAATCCAGACAAAATTTAGTGAGCAGTGATCTGTCCCTGGGATGCTTAACTACTGTGAGATAAGGTTCAATGCAAACAACGGATTTCAGCAATAAATAGGATCTGTTGGAGTTTTTCTCCAACGCCCAGGCCTCCCTGTCATCTTTGAACTTATTTAAAATGTGTTCCTTAAAAAGACCACACTCGCCCTTTTTAAGGCGATGTGGCCAGTTAAAAATATCCATGCAATCGAGGGAACGGGCAACTGATTTTATATAATTGATCCATGGTATCTTTTGGGCATACGTGCATTCCATGCAGTCCTAAATCACACTCCTGTTGGACCACATCCTCCCGTCTACCCAAACAGATATCCAAAGTAACAGTGGAGCCAGTCTCACCTGATCCTCCACATAGTTCAAACCCAGTTCCTCGTGAGTTGCAAACAAGGAACTGTTAGGGCCCAGCCCCAGAAGTTTTCTACAGAACCGATCCTCTTCAAGCTGGATCGCCCTACACTTATGGTACCCACAAAGAGCTGCACCGTATGTCAGGACTGGGAGACATTTTATTCTGTAGATTTGCAGCAGAGGCAAGAAGCGCGTGTGACCCACCGAAAGTGAAAATCTAAACAGGACACAACTGGTTTGTGTGAACTTGGAGCAGCGACTGGAAATGCAAGAAAGCCAGTCGTTCTGTTGATCAAATGATACCCCCAAATAGGGAAAGGTGGAAACCCTAGTAAATTTGTGTCCTTTGATGTTAATGGGTCATGTTCTAGCTTTCTTCCTCCGGCAGACCATATAATGGGTCTTTGAGATGTTTGTATCTAGGTTCAAGTCATCTAAACTTGTCAACCAGGAGTTTTAACCCATTAGCCGTTCGGGCCATCAATATGGCGTCAGCTGTGTATAGCAGAGTAGGCACGCTGACAGACTTTACCCTGGGCAGAGCAACCCCATTTTCACTCAAGTAATTGTTCAGGCTATTAATATATAATAAAAATAATATTGGAGCCAACACACATCCCTGCCTAACACCTCGTGGGAGGCTAAAAGATTCAGTTGTTTCCCCCTCTGTACCATATCTAATGCAGGCATTTACGTCCACGTGAAGAGCTCTAAGAAAAACTATCAACTGAGCTGGCAATCCCATTACCCCAAGAATATGCCAAAGCTTGGACACATTCACCAGATCAAAGGCACTACTGAGGTCCATAAATGCAAGAAAAATGGACCCCTGCTTTGCCACAGCATACTTCCTTCTAATTAGATTGAGGTTGAGGCATTGTTCCAGTGTGCCCATCTCTTCCCTGAATCCATATAGGACAGGGCAGATAATATCGTTTGCCTGGGCCCAAGATTCTACTCGCTCATGGACAATACGCCCAACCACCTTTACCACTGAATTTAACAGGGAGATAGGTCTGTAGAAGGTACGGTCCTTCCTATTCCCCTTCTTGAATACTGGGACTATGGTAGCAGATTTCCAAGTCAGCGATAGGCCTAACTGGGTCACAACATTAAGGACGTTAGTCAGAACTGAAGCCCAGAGGTGTGGTTCAGCCTTGTATAGATCCATGGGTATCCCATCTGGCCCAGGTGCTTTATTGGATGGGCTACCCATGATGGCCTCGTAGACCTCCTTATACTGAAACCGAATCTCAAGTGGGTACAGTTTATCAGCATCACCCTGGTGAGTGGGGAGTTCTTTGCTCAGTACGAATACCTTATGATAGTGGGAAACCCGAAGGGCTGAGGGATAGAACAGCCTATATCATCTTGCACGGACACATTGGGCTGCCTACCATTTACCACTGCCCAAAAACCCTTGGAATCTCTAGAAGAGCAAGTGAACACCAGCCGGCACCAAGATGCTTCTTTATATTCAACCTATCGCTTCCCTAAGGCTATTTTGTACACCATCCTGGCATCCTTAATAATGTCCTGATTACGGAGTTTAGTGTTGAGGGCCTCTAGCAAATAATTACTAGCCAACCTGCAGGCTTTGTCAAGCCAGCCCAGCTTTGCACCCCGTGGTTTGCTCTCCACATCCCTTATGATATTAACGGTAGATTCATTTAACTGGTTAAATGCATCCAAACCTAAGGCCGGTGATGTTTCCAGGGCTAACAGGGGCTCCATAATGATAGCAATATTAAGGCTGACTACTGATTTAATCACTTTAGGCATTGGGAGGTTGCGCCACTTTACCCTTAGACCCCCGTCTTTCGTGGTTAAGCCAGTCATACCTGGGTCATGATTTTCAGCAGTACCAGCATTCACTCCAGAAACAGTTTCTATTGGGTTGTGGTGGCTAAAATTAGTTTCATGTACCACTCCAGGGCTAATATAACCATCAAGAGACCTCAAAACCAAAATATAATCAATAATGGCTTCTTTACCCCAACCCACAAAAGTGTGCAATTGTCTAGACGAACGTGGGCCCACAGGCATTACATTTATTAAACCAGCTTGCCCAAGCGCCTCAGATAGTTTACGTCCCCTCTGGTCAGACCCGTACTCACCAGGCACTAGGTCCTCTAACACAAAGGGTTATCATTGATGCAATTTTTTCCTAACTTAGCGTTAAAGTCCCTCCCTATTATAATATTGAACATTTTTAAATAGGCATATGATCTGATCTCTAGGCGTGACACTACTTCAAAAAGCGTCTCAATATGACACCCAGTGTCGCTGATAGAGTTGTAAAAGTTCGCTAGGAAAAAAAAAATCTTTAGAGCTGAGCACCCAAAGAATCTGGATTCCTCTATGTTTAAGGAGACTTGTAAATATCATCAGATTAGTTGAGAATCAGACCAAAATAATAAGTCCCCCTCGTGTCCAGGGATGGGAGTTGCTGCCACACAAAAACTTTCATACCCATCCCGGCCAAACGAATTAAGAGCCCAGGTCTCCTCATGCAAAATGACGTAAAAATCAGAAATACAATTATGCCATTTAGGGTACACCAGCTTATCCCTAATCCCAGCTCAGAATTTTAGAGAGCGCCCTGAAGCACTTGAAAGTATAGACTCAGCAGGAAGATTACTTGAATAACAGATGTCTATGTGGCGGGGGGGGGCGAACACTAGATATACAAGGAGAAGTACCCAGTGGTCAATCATTTTGGTCCAAAGCAAAGGATCCAATCTATTACTCACAGGGATAGCTATTTGATCAGAAGATATAGCTGGTTGCCTAAAAGTGTGAAGAATTACACTGATCCCCTAAAGGAGAATGGGGCTGTAAGCTACGGTAGAAAACTCCAACATGCCCTACCCTTCTAACAAACAAAAGGTATTCAAAGTCCTTACAGTCAAAATTTGTATTATTTGCCAGCCAATGACATACTTTGTTTTTGATTTGGCCGGTAGTTTCTAAAGTGTTTACGACAATACTTGGACCCCCTGACAAAATATCTACATAAGGACAACAATCCGGAAGTAAATTTAGGCAAGGGTGCCGTGCATCCGCCTGTCTTCTGTTGCAGGGCCTGTCCTCTATTGAAAGATTCCTTACTACGGGCAGAGGGGACCAAGGGCTGAGAGCACAGCTAGGTTGACTGGGGGTTAGGGATGCAAATATCACCTCCATTCACGGCTTGACTACTGGACGGAGTAACTTGCCCAGGTGTATTGAGCCGATCATGCCCCCTACTCCTTCTGCCCAAAGAACAAATTGAGTTTATGGCATCTTTAAGTGGATCAAACCCTACATCCAGTTTAGTTATGGCTGACTCCAGGGCAAATAATCTTTCCATCAAGGGAGCAATACCAAGCAAGATCGCATCTTTAAATTTGCCAATCTTATCAGACCAGTCCATGGCAGCAAGATTCACTGAGCCCAAATAATTTGCGCAAGGCCGGTTTGTAGATGAAATTCAAGGTCCTTTCTTGCCCCTTACTTTGAGAGGTTGTTTGGTTTGCCTCTTCATTTTAGGCAGGCGAGAGCAAGTACTATTGTCGGTGATTTCAGTGACTGGGTTGTCAAAAGAATGAACCTCAGGGGAAATGCAGGTAAGACTATGATTGGTCTTGGACGCTAGGTGTACTTGGAGGGCAGACTGTGAGGCCTGAATGGCCGACCCCCTATTAAAGATTTAGATACCCCCAATCCAGGCACCCCCGAATCCATCGATAACCTGCATTCAGCCAGGTCGATTTCAGTGGTAATAACCCCCATTGCTCTAGCCAGGAAAGAGTCCAGGGTGGTACTGTTTGTAAATTTAATACTCAGCTCAAGGGGGACCAGGGCTTTGCGTTTCCCCATTTTTAGCCCAAAACCACCTTAGCCTAGAAAACCGGGTAGCTGGGGCCAACCTTCCAGAGAGCAGTTTGCAGGTATGGATAAATGAGGTAAATGAAACTCATTAAATACCAAAGGAGGGAGTGGAGAGTTGGTGTCCTACACGAACATCTAGGGTGGATTCGACCTCCCCTTACAATTATTTATAAACAAAAGGATCCAGATCAAGAGATTGCGATGGATGATGTTTGATCATGGGTCAAGTGTGCTTCCTACAATGGTGGGAAGCAAATCGTATTTCTTAAATACCCCTCACACACCAAAAGGGTCCTTAGTGTCATGCTTCATTATAGGGGTCTTCGCGTCCCTCTACGGAACGCGGCGTGCTACTACCAGCGAATGCGCGGGCGCACTGATGTTTTCACTATGTGTAGTGTGAGAGAGGGTGAGTGGTAGGGTCAGTAGTGACTGATAAGTGAATGTTAAAAAATACCTAGCACCTGTGGAGTAGAACAATTTAATATGCCTTGGTGCCGGTATTAATAGAAGGTGTGAGGCAGAGGTGTGTTGTGTTAATGTACCAGACCTCCTGTGTGTGTCAACATGTTTCGAAGCGTGCTGCTTCTTCTTCAGGACGGATACACAGATCCCTACCCTACTCACATGAAATGTGTGACAATGTCAACAATGATTAGATGCTCAGTGTAGACATATAGTAAATGCTACAAATACGACACAATGGTCTCAATCTGATTTGCGAAAAGTTAATTCCTTAAGGACAATCGGAAAAAGAAACCCAATATATAAAAATCATCAGGTATGCAAAATTACTCCGGATGTAGCAATCGTGATCTGCAAAAGTGATATATACAGTGCCTATTTATAGAGTAAACCGTGAAATACTCGTGCAGGTGCAGTGTCCTGTAAAAAAGAGACTAATACAAGACGCACAGACATATAACAAAAAATATACACACTATACGAAATATGTCCCAAGGTAGTCCTTGCTGTGACTGACGAGTTAAGTAATTGGAAATGTATTGCCAAGAAAGGAATCTGATTACATACTTGCTGTATTGAAGGCAGTGGCGTTATTGGTTAGTTTTAATTATAAAGACAGCCACTCGACTAGCGCAAGAACTGAAAATAGACATCCAAAAACTGGAGGTACAACTAAAGACCTATCAATCACCCACCGTACTGAAGAAACACGTGGAGGAACTGAACCAGCAAATGACTGAATTTGAGGTCACACTCAAACAAAGCAAGTTTAACAAACTAAAGAAGGATAAAGAACGCTTCAGCCACGAGAGAGCCTACCCATACACAAGAGATGACTATGTACCCAAGGACATTAACAGTGACCAGGGGAGCAATGCCTCTGACACAAGTACCAACAGTTCCCATTCTGCAGGAAGAACTCATACAGGAATCAGAGAGGAGGGCAACAATACCTAGGACCTTATAATCCCAGACAGAGAGGATGGGACAACTATCAAGGGCGCCCTGCCTACCCGCAATATCCTTATGGACCACCCCCAATGGGGGGCTCGTACGAACAATGGGCACCCGATTACGACTATAATTACTACAGACCACCGCCTTTTTTAGGATCACGCCCTGGACCCCGATGGGGCAGGAACAGGAGAGGCAACAATGTACACTGGACAACGGAAGAAGTAGAGAACCCACATGTCTCGACGAGGAGCATGACGAGCTCACTCAACAACCAAGTGTCCACCACCAAGAGGGGCAACTAGTGGTGAACATAACAGAATGTGAACTCACAGGGATTCAGAAAAGAGCCCTAGAAAAAGGATTGGGTTTTGTACCAACAAATAGGATGGACAAATTTAAGATTCATGCAGAAATGCAAGAATTCATACGGAAATTGAAGCTACGGGCATTCTTCAAGGAGAAGGATACCACCACAGCAGAATCATCCGACACTGGCTTACGGTTAAAATCAACCTTCACCCCACCAGATTCTACACTACCTGTTGAACTACTGACGTTTGAGAAAGCAGTCATGGAAGATCTGGGATAGATGGCCACAGACGGCCAGACCTATTTCCAGAACACCACCAGAGTGGAGAATGAAACAATACAACAATTATCAACTAACAAAGAGATCACTATCAAACCAGCTGACAAAGGTGGGGCGATAGTGATCCAGACAACAACGGCCTACAACAATGAATGTAGGAGACTACTGGGAGACTGGAGAAACTAAGAAATTCTACGAGAGGACCCCACAGAATCCTTACGGATCCGGATCTCGGGGATGGTAGAAGAAGCTTTGGCAAATAACTGGGTGTCTAAAAATGAGGCAGAATTTTTGATCCAAAAATCACTGAGGACTCCCTATTTCTACACCATCCCCAAGATACACAAGAACCTGGAACAACCACCAGGCTGCCCAATAGTTTTGGACATAGGCTCTATATTAGAGCCCCTGTCGAAATTTGCTGACACCTTCCTCCGCCCACTAAATCAAAAAAACGATACCTATTTAAAAGACACAAAAGCAGTACTCCAGTTGCTGCAAAACTTAACTTTTGACCATGAGAAACAACTACTACAAGGGCTCGACGTGGAGAGTTTATACACGAGTTTACTCCACAATGAGACACTCAACATCATTGAGGAGATTCTTTTCTCAACCACCTGGGATTACCAAACACCACGGAATCTAGTAATGCAGTGCATCTCCCTGGCCCTGACTAAGAATTTCTTCTTATATGAGGACACACTCTACCTGCAGAAGAATGGGACCAGCATGGGGATCACCTTTGCTCCCAGTCTGTCTGGTCTCTACGTACACCATCTGGAGACCTGCAGGATCCTACATCATGCAACCCTTTCAGGCATAACATCAAGACCTGGAAGAGGTATATTGACGATTTGCTGGTCACCTGGGAGGAGACGTTCCATCGACCGAGGATGAGATGGCTCAACCAGCAAAATACTTTTCTAAAGTTCACCAACACTATGTCACGCGATAATCTAGTATTTCTAGATTTAAACATATACCCGAATGGGGGCACACTGAAAACCACCACATTTCAAGCCAACTGCTAAGAACTGTCTGTTACTGTACAACAGTTTTCATCTGCGTCACCTACGTGATAACCTCCCCTACGGGCAGTTCCTCCGTCTTCGGAGGAACTGCACCGAACTAACGGACTACAAAGCACAAGCTTCTGATTTGAAGACAAAGCTCTCCAACCGGAACTATCCCGTCTGAATTATTGACAGACCAATGAAGAGGGCCCGGAATAATGACAGGGAGGCCCTGTTGGAAGATAAGGTGCATAAGGATCAAGAGGCCAGACCCATCTGTGTGACAACCTACAACACTCATTCCAAACGAAATATCAAAAATTGTCAACAAACATTGAAGGATCCTCAATTGCGGCAAACTGAATCTTAAAAAACCATTGTTTGCACACAAAAGAGGCAGAAACCTGAAAGACATGCTCGTTCACACACGACCATGCTCAAGCACAGTCACAACCAGTGAAAACCCTACTCTTCAACTCATCCAAGGCCACCACCCATGTGGCAACTGCAGCACTTGTCATCTCACCAAGAAGAGCAGATGGATTAAGTTTAGGAATGGCAGTGAGTGGGAGCAAAACAAATGTACAAACTGTAGTAGCCGGAATGTCATTTACATGATCACATGCTCCTGCAGATTAGAGTATGTTGGAATGACCTAACGACCGGTCAAAATTCGCATTGGGGAACATAAAAGTAATATCCGATGTAAGAAAAGCACAACTAAAATGGCGACACACTATCTATCTGAAACACATACAGTGAGCGACTCACAATGGACAGTCATTGAGCAAATACAATCTGAAAACGGTCTGCTGGAAAAAAAACAACGTCTGGGCACCCATATAACGGGCCTCAATGATAATACACCATGGAGCCATTTTTCTTGAATAAAATTAGTATCCGATGCAACCCTGGACAAACATATACTAAGTGTCCCTCATTAACGATCTAGTAATCACAACTTGGCAATCCAGTATCCAGACAATGACACTTGTAATACTAACACCTACCCACGGAATACACCTGCCATTATCGTTAGTGATCGCCTAGGTATTGCGGTCCCCTCATTTAATACAACATCGGGTGTTTACCTTCCCCTCACCTTTCCCCCCCCTTTTTTGTGGGCTCATACTGTACCATTGTAAAACATGGTTGTAAGAATCACGAACAATAGTTTTGTTCCACTATTAATATCTCCAGTATGTATTTTCCTTTATACCCTTGATCAGTGAACACCACCTACCACTGTCATGAGGGCCCGCCTAGACACTATGGTACCCTCATCTACTGATGTGACACGTGACTGTTTTTAATTTCACACCCTTCCCTGTAAATAGTTTCCTCAGCACTAATGTCCCGTTTTCGATTAAGTCTGGCAGGACTTCTTTAGCCTTTAACACGAGCGCCTCCGTATGAATCAATCAGAGTTGCGCTGTTCCATAAAGTCTAAAGTGAACGCTCTAGTTGAAACGCATCGCGTCCATCTACTTCCAGGTTGATTAAGGAACCCGGTCCCTGGCAGCCGCTCGACCGGAACCACATCCGGGGCATATTAGTTGCTGAAACGTAACCGGCAAATCTAATGAGAGAAACGCTTCCGGAGCGCACGTATACACCGCTAGTGGTGGGAAAACAGAGGCAATTAAGTATAATATAAACAAGAGTTCCTCCCGGCCTGACCACATCCACTGAGCCGCGAGGGGGGACGACAATACAAGGTAGTACCCTGGTACATGTAAGTACGGTATAGCCGCATCAAAGAAGCCACTTCTGTTCTTATCTTAAAGGACTTCCGACACCTACCTAATGCACTAATCTTTATCTACAGAGTGCAAATAGCACCTGGTCTCCATCGTTTTTAAGGCTCATGACGCCACTGCCTTCAATACAGCAAGTATGTAATCAGATTCCTTTCTTGGCAATACTTTTCCAATTACTTAACTCCTCAGTCACAGCAAGGACTACCTTGGGACATATTTCGTATAGTGTTTTTGTTATATGTCTGTGCGTCTTGTGTTAGTCTCTTTTTTACAGGACACTGCACTGGCACAAGTATTTCACGTTTTACTCTATAAATAGGCACTGTATGTATCACTTTTGCAGGTCACGATTGCTACATCCGGAGTAATTTTGCATACCTGGTGATTTTTATATATTGTGTTTCTTTTTCAGATTGTACTTAAGGAATTACCTTTTCGCAAATCAGATTGAGACCATTGTGTCGTATTTGTAGCATTTACTATCTGTCTACACTGAGCATCTAATCATTGTTGACATTGTCACACATTTCATGTGAGTAGGGTAGGGATCTGAGTACCCGTCCTGAAGAAGAAGCAGCACGCTTCGAAACATGTTGACATACACAGGGGGTCTTGTACATTAAAACAACACACCTCCGCCTCACACCCTTTAATAATATCGGCACCAAGGCATATTAAATGTTTCTACTCCACAGGTGCTAGGTATTTTTTAACATTCACTTATCACTCACTTTTGACCCTACCACTCACCCTCTCTCACACGACACATAGTGAAAATATCAGTGCACCCGCGCATTTGCTGGTAGTAGCACGCCGTGTTCCGTAGAGGGATGCGAAGACCCCTACGATGATGCATGACACCAAGGGCCCTTTTGGTGTGTGAGGGGTATTTAAGAAACACGATGTGCTTCCCACCAATGTAGGAAACACACTTGACCCATGAACAAACATCATCCATCCCAATCTCTCATGGGTCGATCCTTTTGTTTATAAGTAAATGAAACTCAACCACTGGCCCCCAAAGCTCCAGGCTATCACTGCTGCACAAGGGGGGGCGCAGCCCAGCTCCACCCAACCTTCTCCAGGCAATGACGGGGGAAGACGGGCCCACTCTTGGCCCGGTCTTTGACCGGGCACGCCCTGAGCAGCGGGAGCCCCACAGACTTTTAAGGGCGCCTCCGGGAGCGAGGATTGGTGCCTCTGAGCGCGATCAAGGTGATGTGCTGTGGCCTCTGGAATCTGTAGTTTTTTAAAAATAATAGCCCTCAACGATGTGGCAAGGTGACAGGCTTCCCGTGCAGCTGGAGCCCCGCAGACTCTTAAGGGTGCCTCGGGGAGCAAGGAATGCTGTTGCCTCAGGGCGCAGGCAAGGTGACGTGCTGGGGCCTCTGGGACCTGTAGTTTTTTAAAATAACGTCCCCCAATGATGTGGCAAGGTGACATGCAAACCAAAAAGAACATTATGGACAGAATGTTGAACAATGTCAAACATTCACCCCAGTACAGAGATCTGGGCCTAAATCTATTGTTCTTTGCTCCCCCTGAAATATATTGTTCTTTGCTCCCCATGAAATTCCAGTTTAAACCCAGCCATATGCAAACCAGTCTTGACCCTGCTCCCCATGTGAACATTCCAGCTAAAACTGCCAGGCCAGGTCCTCCTTGGACAGGAAACAAGCACCTTGGGACTGTTTTCAGGGTATTACCCCTCATCAGCCAGACTAACATGACTCCAGTGGCGTAGAGAGCACATGACCCACGTCTGGGAATATCCGCCCCACTCCAGGTGACACATGAAAACAGAAACAATTGATGGACAGAATGCTTAACTCCTTCGATGCGTGTGGTGGAGCGGTTCCGTCATGCGCGTCGGTCACGCTGTGCGGATGACGAAACCGCTCCGTCACGGCCCCGCCCGCGCACGAACCCTTCAGCACAGCGCGGTAATCCGCGCCGCGCTGAAGGGGTTAACAATGAATGTGAAATATTCCCTCCAGTACAGTCATCTGGGCCTAACTTCATTGTTTTTTGCTTCCCATGCCATTTCAGTTGAAACCCAGCCAGTTTCAATGGGTGCAGCAGGTGCAGTCAATCAGAGCGCAGTCCTCTTGGTGCAAAGCAGTCTTTCTTCTTCTTGTTTCTTCATCAGTTGCTGGGCAGCCCTCCCCTATTTTTCCAGGCTTCTGGGCTGGCAAGCAGGGGGCACCCCTGACCAATTGGTGCAGGGTGCCACCCTCAAAGATGACCACTTCTCCTGAAGTGTGGCAAATTATTGTCCCAGAAAGCACTGATCTTTAAAAACCAAAATTGAGTAAATCTCTCCTGTAGCTTAAGGTCTGCCTATCCCAACCTACAGGGGTGGCTAACTTTCTCTAACACTCCCCTTCCAGCCCTTCTGCTTATTCAACTACAGGGGCTCTCATATGACTAGGAGTGGAGAAAGTGGGGGTGGGCCTGGCTCCTGTTCTAAGTGTCTTTCCCTCTTTGAAAACCAGTTTGGAAGCCCAGCCCCCTTCCTACATTTTGCTCTGCATCCCACCAGATGTCTCTTTGTTTCCTTTCAGGCCACTTCACACCTCATCCAAGCATCTTGGCTCAGCCTGTCAGAGGCTGGCCAATCAAGAGACGCTACTCTAGAGCTAGTATTAGGCACATCAGAAAAGCAAGTTCTATAACTTATTTTCTGTCATAGTTATAATAAATGTAACCATGGCAAGGTGTTGGTTTTATTCCAACTATTATTAGGCACTTATCATTTTAGATCACTCCTGTCAATAGTTAGGCTTTACTAAAGTTTAATAAAGCTGTCCCATGTTAGCCTAAGGACCTAATATTCTACAATGGGGAAAAACTAAATTGGCAGTATTTCCCACACCAGGGCATATAAAGCATTGATTATAATGTCCCTGCTTATTGTTACAAGGCACCCACAAATAGGGGAGACCTTTTGGAAAAAGAAGGTATTTAAAGACTAGGCTTGGGCATAAAACTCCACTCCACGTGCGGAGTTTGTGGAATTTGGGCACTCCGCGCTCCACGAAGGAAGGCTCAGTTCCTGAATTCCACCTTCCCAGGTGCAAATTGGAATTTTTTTCAATGCGCTCACTCAAGATTTATTTTGACGCTCGCTCGTGAGCATCACAAGAATCTCAGGCTGCTAGTAAGCTCACGCCATACTTTTCTCTTGCTTGCACAGATTCCGGCTCCAACGGCGCCATTATAGAGCCAATTGTAACCGCAAACGTACCGCTCAAATGGCTTTTGTGCCTGAGAAGCAGCTGAGAGGCTTTTAGAGTGGATTTTCTTCTCGAATAGACCTTTTTTTCTTTACTTTTTTTCCATCAGAAAGGAAGTGTCCCTGTCAGGTGGCGAGAACCGGTAGCACGCCGCTCGCATCACCACCACGCGGGGGAACTACGTTTCCCAGGACGCCCGGCAGAACATGCCCCACGTGTCCTGCGCCGAGCGCGACAGCGGTTAAAACCGCCAACAAACAACGAGCGGTGCCGATGATTCCTGCCAGTCCAGTTCGCACTCTTGTTCCGGAAGCAACGTTCAAGCCCCGCGTCCTCGGCCCCACCCTCGTCCTTGTATCCAGACTCTCCGACTCCAGCGGTGTTCCCTCGCCGCCTTCTCTGACGCGAGGAAGACCGCGGGGAGCTCCCAAGCCTCAACATTCCAGACTCCCGGGAAACTCCATCGGCGCTCCTCTGCCCAAGGATTACCGGGTCCAGAGTAGTAGTGCGAAGGTGAAAACCTCTCCGGTGAGCCCCGACGCTGGTACGCGTCTGAAAAAACCTTCCACGTTCCTGTTTTCTTCCCGCCTCCATCTCACGCGCTCCTCTGCCCACGGAGTTCCGGGTAGAGAGTAGCAGCGCGGACTGGTGCGCTCCTCTGCCCACGGAGAACCGGGTCCAGAGTGGAAGCGCGAACTGGGGCGCTCCTCGGCCCATGGAGTTCCGGGTTTAGAGTAGCAGCGCCCGCTCCTTTTTCAGCACTGCACAATTGTGAGTACTGTTCTTTCCTTTAGCCTTCAGGGAGGCGATTTCTTCGTTCTTTTGGGAGTGACCCTGATCCGGGACGCGCTCTGGGGGGCATCAAGCACTGCCGTCCAAGTGCTGGTTTTTGCTCCCAGTAGGCAGCGCCCCTCTGCCCTACCGAACCCATCCCAAGGGTCCGCCCTGGTTCTGCAGTGGTGCATCAGTGCTAACCTCAACTGAGCTTCACGCAGGCCAGGCCAGAGAACCCTCAGTATCACGGGTTGGAAGGTAACAGGTGAGGAATCACTGCGAAGTAGGGGGGAGGCAACGAGTGGGTCACTACTGACGGGTGTCTTACGGTGTGCTTGTTTCGTTTCAGGTCCATCTCCCAGCTGCTCCTTCCCTTCCTTCCCTCGCCCACCTGTCTCCATAGTCCGCGTGTGTTACACGTTCTCCGGACTGGGGACGGATGGGAGGTGGACCCCATTAAGCATCAGCGTCATCCTGAGGAGAGAATTCCCCGGCCATCGTGACAGTCCCAGAGACTCCAACTTCCTCCAGTGCTAAGTTCAAAAACTGTTGTATAAGGGTATTGTTTGTTTGAATGGGGACAGGCACCAGTATTTATGTTGTCCTTTTATTCATTTTTTTTTGCATGTAACTTTTCTTCTTTTATAAAGGAAAAATTATGCACAGCTCACTACATTTTCTTCATGTTTTTTAATACATTTGCAGTATTCATTTAATTCACTATGAGGTCTAGTCTGCCACTGGGCCTTCCAGCCGGTTGACCCAGAAGTAGTTATGGTTGCATGAAACAATTGTTTCTGTCATGTTTAGGCCTTGGATGGCATTGGATTGAATTGAATTTTGGGTGGCATTTCAAATTTTTTGTGTGTAAAAAGTTTATAGGTGGGGTAATATATTAGATGCCTTTGGAGGATGTGTGTTGTTGATATTTTTTTTGTAGCCCAGTTAGTTTTTGTTTTTGGCATTGCTTAGTTAATGCTGTTTATTCCTGTGTTACCAATGTCGCCTTTGTCTGGCCAGTGTGAGAAGGTGCTTGCCATAGGCCACCATTTGTCTTCATTCCCCATGCCATGTGGCCAGGGGCCATTTTGTATAGTCAGTGCCTATAGGCCTACATATGTTCTTTGCTTTCCTTGTTTCCTGGTTGTTGCTGTTGTAGCCATGTGGCCATTTTGTGTAGCCAACTAGTGTGCTTTTGCCAGAGGCCTGCATGTGTTCTTTGTGGTGGCCATGCCTGCTTCTTGTTGTTGTGACCATGTGGCTGGTGGCCACTTTGTGTAGCCAGACAGTGTGCTTTTGCCACAGGCCTGAATGTGTTCTTTGTGGTGGCCATGCCTCCTTGCTAGTTGTTGTTGTGACCATGTGGATGGTGACTGTTTTGCATACCCAGCCAGTGTGATTTTGCCATAGGCCTGCATGTGCTCTTTGTGTGGCCGTGCTTCCTTCTCGTTGCTGTCCCCATGTAGCAGGTGGCTATTTTGTGTGGCCAGCCAGTGTGCTTTTGTTTTAGGCTTGCATGTGTTCTTTGTTCCCCATGCTTTCTTGCTCAGGCGTCAATTACGATGGAGGTCGTAAAAAAAGGCTCCGACCTTCAACCGGAGGCTTTCCAACCCCCATTGTTGGTTTCAATTCCGACCGGCTGATTATGTATCAGCCGGTCGTAATAGAAACCGGCTGGTCATTCTTGCTGGATTTTGACAGGCTCAAGGAGCCCGTCGGCCGTCCGGAACTGGCTCATAATCCGTAATTTCGGATCTAGATATTGACCTTCCCTTTCATCTGAGATTTTGATCGGGATTGTGAAATTGTTTAAGACTTCTGTACATTTATGAATAAAAGTGTATGGATTCACACCAATAAAATATATTAGAGGTGTGGCGGACCAATAAAACACACACTCTGTATGTGATTACAATCCTAGGCCCTGAGGAAGTCGACGGGCAACTTACCCGAGACAAAACACGTGTTGGCTACTGTTCTTATCCTGGTGCTTTTAATGAAAACAAAGAAGATTAAAGGAATAAAAGAAGAAAACCAGTTTGTTTGAATTATTGGACTCTAAATTGTTTTAAGGATTGTTGCCTACAGGCTCAACTGCCTTGTCTTTGCTCGGGAATGTCTATTTGTTTTTTCAGTCTTTCCTTTTGTCACCTCTGTGACGGAGGAATATTGGGGCATAGGTGGCTGCTCCCCTTGATGTTTCCTAGAGCATTCTTCTAATATTGAGTTATACTATTGACAGGAATTTGGATGTGCGCAAGGTTGTAACCCTGCCATGGTTCGAAGTTATATCGTAATCCCAAAGGGCAGGCCTTTCCGCCCTTGGGATTACAATGCACACTTTCTGCCATGGTTTCCATGCCGGCCTGTCCGACATGGAAACCATGTCAGAAAGTGTGTTTGGGAGCCCCCAGCAGGGCCCCCTTGTGTGTGTGGCCTCCAGTTGTGGGGACGAGGGGGCACCTTGAGGTGCCTGCCACGGGGTGCAGGTATCATCAGCACCTCCCATCTCTCTATGGGAGCATGTATTACGGTCATTTTACAGCCGTAAGGCATGCGCCCATAGGGAAATGTAGGAATGCGATCAAGCAGTTTTCGGTTGCATCCTAATTAGATGGTCAGAACAGGAGGTCGGTTGGTCGGTTGGTCCCAAGACTGAGACAGTGTTGGGCAGACTTAATTAGGCCATCAGTGTTGTTGTTGACCATGTGGCACTGGCTGGCAGCCATTTTGTGCGTCCAGCCAGTGTGCCTTTGCAATAGGCTTGCATGGAAGGATGAGATATCATAATATGCTTGAGGATAATTTCACATATTGTTATTTTTTTTGCATTCAAAACTTTCACACAAATTTTGTTTATTACATGTTTATGTAAATTTTTTAATGTCAATTTTTATTTATTTAATTTTTTTTTATTCCATTTAAATAGAAATCTTTTGTCATTTTTTTCCCATTTTGCCTCGGTCGATCCATCATCCGTCCATCCATCCATCAAAGGGGCACAGCGCGCCACAGCATTCAGGCTTTTAGGAATATAATACAATTTCCTACTGGTGGACACCCTGGCTGCGGTGCACTTTAGACTCCAGCATCATTCATTTTTGTAAGGATTAGCATTCTATTTACCCATTTAGTTCCCTGAGTGACACAGGTGTCTCCTTTCGAATATATTGAACATAAAGGAAAGACCTCTATCATTCTTTATATTGTGTGTTATATTCTGATGAGGAATTATGGTATGGTGACGGACGTGGTTTGCCTTTAAAGTGGTTACCTAAGTTAACAAAACAACAACACCAATATTGGCTTTGTCTGTATTATTTCAAACTGCAAACAATTACTTGTTTCACACTAAATGTTTTTCTTGATTGTTTGCTTTTAGGTGCACAAGAGAAGAGACGTCACCCACAGTACTGCCAAACAGGAGGCCTGTGCAGTCACACGTCAGTACTCCAATCCCTTCCTCATGTGCTGCTTGGTTCAACTGCCAACTGAGAGCTTTATGACGATGGCCCCAAAAGAAAATGACCAATGAGAAGAATCAACTTTTACCATTGGTGTGCTGGCTATAAACCTTTTTGGCAAACTTGTGCCTGCTGCACCGGCCCCTGGGGAGCAAGCTGGGCGGAGCATTTCTGCATCAACAGCACCATCCAAACCTAAGCTCAGGATCACGTCTGTCAGTGAGGCAGCTACTGCAATCATGTCAACAAGTAGTGACATTGAATTGGATTTGTCTCTTTTGCAAAGTAGTACACAATCATTTCAAGAAGCAGAGGAAAGTGGACAGCAGCTGCAGCCAGCAATAATACATTTCTCTGATGTTAGAGTAGAAACGGAGGTTACGCTTCCTTCTGAGCAAAAACGTCCTCTTTTAGAAACATTGGCTCCCAGATCTTGAGCAAGGAAAGGGAAGGTTACTACTCCACCATTTTGTCCCAGTACCACTACTGATGATGATGATAGGGACATAGAGTGGACCAGGAGACAACAGGAGAGGCAAGGGAAAAGAATAGTTCCTGAAAGACTTAGACTTATGGAAGGGGATGATGAGGAGGATGATGATGACGAGGCAGTCATTGTGGAAGGTGATACAGAGGAATCTGACATTGCTATTCAACCTGTTTTGAGGGATGTGGCATAGGTAGCATCGCCCCCAGCTCTCATATTTGCAAAGTCCCAGCTGAGACCTGAACCACCCCCTTCCTCAGGAGAAGCAGAGAGGCAATTGATGACATGCCCAGCTACCTTCACCAGTTCTTCAAGCATTGGTAGTGGCACAGTAATAGAGTACTTCTCCCCAGTTTTGGACTTTTTTATGGTTAGCAAAGAAGGGGAGCACAGTGCAGTATGCAGCATCTGTAAGACACACGTTCATTGAGATAAGCGTGGTACAAATTATGATACTGGAAGTCAAACCGCCCGTATGAAAAAAGACCACACAATTAAAAGGGAGGAGCAACTTCAACAAATTACTGAACGTGGTCATGGTGGTGATAATATCTGAGGAACATCAGCTACAAGTCCAATCATGGTGGAAGGGGATGATGAGTAAGAAGAGAGTGACATCTTCATGCAAAGCAGCCATGTCCCCAGCAGTGCACCAGCAGAATCACCCATCTCTGCGACTTTACAATGGTAGAAGAATCGGAGTGAGATGGAGACACAAATGCATACAGTGAGTGCCGAACCACAACACACATTGAGTCTACCGCCACCATCCATTTCTCAAAAGATGCATGTGTCGGTGGCACCAAAAAAGAAGTAATCCAGGCTACTATTATGGGCTTGCTTAGGCTGGAAGGGCCCTACGAGCGGATCCACCCAACCGCATGTTTGAACAATTAGAAGCTGCCAAAAATGTTAGTGCTGGCACAATCCATACAGGAGGACGCTGTGATCTAGTCCCTGGACAACAGAATGGCGTTTGATACCATGGAATGGCCTTTTCTTTTTTAAGTATTGGCAAAACTGGGGTTTGGTCCAAGGTTCCTTGGCTGGGTACGCCTCCTATACTCTGAGCCACTCGCACAGGTGGCTGTAAACGGAGAAACCTCCAAAATCTTTCCATTGCCGATCGGCACCTGTCAGGGTTGCCAACTCTACCCCTCCTTTTTTCCATGGTTCTGGAGCCACTCACCGCATGGATGCGGGTGGATCCTGTAATGGGGGGTCTCCGCTGGGCCCCGCAATGGGAGGACAGAATATTGGTTAATGCGGATGACATGCTCCTTTATCCTGCAAAGCCCATACGTTCTTTGGCAGAGTATCAGGATACATGATTAATTGGGGGGAAATTACTACTTCTCATACTTAGCGGAAACTCACCCACGCTACCCAAAGGACATGCAATTCGAATAACCAGAGAGGGCTTCACTCACTTGGGAACCTTTGCCACCATAGATCCTGGCCTATCATATGCCCAAAAACTCATCCCGCCGCTAGAACGGTTAAAGGCAGATGTCCAACACTGAGGTCACTCCCACTCTCGATACTTGGAAGGGCATCCTTTTTTTTTTAAATAATCTTTTTATTATTTTTTAAACACAAAACCAAACCGGCACATACAAAGTCAGAGCACTGTTTGAAATGTCCATTCTAATAACGGCATCCTTTTTTAAGATGATGGCACTGCCTCATTACCTTTATGCCATTCATAATGCACCATTGCCAGTCCGCGCAAAATATTTTAAGGCAATAAATTCTGAGCTATTCACTTTCTTGTGGGATGGAGGAGCCGCACAGATTGCACTCAAAAAGCTTACTCCGGGTTTGTATGATAGGGGAACGCCTTACCTTACATACAGAGGTATTACTGGGCCAACTAATCACTATCAACCAGTGGGTATACTTTCCTGGCAAAGGACCCTCAATCCAGATGGACCGTTGGACGATGTGTCCTGGTGGATACCTAAGAGCCCTTAATGCATCGCCCCCGCAGGCGCAGCAACAAAATCCCACACACTTTACAACCAAAATCTGGCAGGCAGTACATAGGGCGTTAGGCTGGGGCAACAAACTGATGCAATCTACCCCCTTATGGGACTCGAAGGCCCTAGGGACACTAGGGAGAGACCCGGGATTTAATAAATGGGAACTCATAGGCATATCAAAAATTGGGGATCTGTGGGCACGGAGCACAATACTCTCCTTTACAGACCTTCAGAGGGAATATGACTTGGCAGACTCAGAACTCTTCAGATATCTACAAATCAGGCATGCACTACAATCGGCAATCCCCGCGGGTGACCATCTTCCAGAGTACTCCCCACTTGAAGACCGTCTGCTTGACGGTCATATGACTTGTAAAGCAACTTCCCTCACATATAAAAGACTGACAAATAATCTACCCGACGCACTCTTACAATTACGGGAAAAGTGGGCACTAGACGTTGGTGGATTAGATGATGATGAATGGTCAGAAGCGCTAGCCTCACCTAGAGAGGTAGCCGTCAAGGCAGGATTTAGGTTGATCCAACTTAAGATACTTCACAGGGCTTACTACGCCTGCAATACACTCTTGAAAATGGGTAGGATACAAACTGAGAACTTTCGCTGTGGGTGCCATCAAAAGGGCACCTTCTTTCATAATATTTGGGAATGCCCTGCCAGACAACCCTATTGGAAGGCAGTGATAGCAAAAATAAATGAGGTATGAGAGGCGTCGACAACCCCAACGTCAAAATGGTGTCTCCTGAATATCTGGGAAGAAGTAACCATCACAACAGTAGGGGAAATTTGGATGACATTGGGTTTGATTGTGGCCAAAAGAAACATAGCTCGCAATTGGGGAACAGCACTGCCCCGAGCCTCAAAGACTGAAAAAAAGACATGGACTTCTATATGGTGGCAGAGAAGACAGGTTACACTAATAGAGGCTGCCCCGGGAAATGCACTAAGGTGTGGGGTAAGGGAAATGATGTAAAAGGTAGGCTGTGTACACCCCCTCACCCCCCAGAAGGGTGTTAAAAGACTAGCAGAGTGCCCAGAATTGAAAGGGTCCCATTATAATAATAGTGTTATGTCACTCAGCTGAACAAGTCACCTGATTTAACTGTTTAATGATGTCTCCTGGTGCTGGACTGTATTGATTTGTTGATTGTCCTTGTTTTTCTTTGTCCTTTCCCTTCCCCTCTTTTGCATCCCTCTTATGTCTTAATAAAAATATTTATACAAAAATTAAAAAATGTTAATGCTGCACCTCTTCCCTTTTTCTTTTGTGGAAGGAGTGGGATTCTAAGAACTTGTGGCAGCCATCTGCCCAAAATTGAAGGTACCAAGTCGGACCTATGGTGCCAGAGTTGCTGTTTCAGTGCTGCATCACAATGTGCTGCAGCTGGTTGGACAAGCTTTACAGCAAAGTGTTATTCACCCCATCCACCTGATGACAGACATGTGGACCAGTTGTCAGGTGACGGATTACATGTGCATCACTGCTCACTGAATCTCTTTTGTGGGGGTAAAGCAAAAGATATCTGCAGTTCTTGGACATGGAGAAAGTTTTAAGACCATTCGGCAGCATGAAACATTGGCAATATTCGCCATGGAGAAATCAAATACAGCTGTAAACGTCTTGGAGGAATTTAACAGCAAGGTGTATGAATGACTATGACCCAGAGGTCTTAGAATTGGATTTGTTGCCACGGACAATGGCAGTAACAAAGTCAAGGCCATGTCAGATGCACGCTATTTCAAGGTCCTGTGTTTGTCCCATTGCTTCAACCTGGTGGTGCAAGACCTCCTAAAAAAAAGACATAGTCAGCAAAATACTGACTACCTGAATCTGCACTCATTTCAGCCATTCTTTTAAAGCCTGGAAGCAGTTTCTGATTATTCAGGTTAATATTGGAGCACCAGTTAAATACAGGAGGTGCCAAAACGTTGGAACTCAACCTATTACATGTTGCAACATCTGTTCTAGAGTACAAACAGATCAATGATGATGTCATTCTCAGAGGAGGGGATGCAGTTCGGAAAGCTATGACCATGGATGCAAACAAATGGGGCCAAGTCAAATGCCTGACACAGATGCTACTCCCTTTTGAGGTTTTCACATGGGACATTAGCAAGGAGGACAGTACGATGGGCCAAGTTATCACATTGTTGCATCTCCTACACGACCAGGTTAAAAAGGTATGTGAAGGGGGGAAGGAGCTTGCCTTTCTTCAAGATGGCCGCGATCTAGGAGAGCTCTCTCAATCGCCACCAATGATCTTCATAATCCTTGTGCAAACCCTTTAAGCGCTGCCGCTGTGTAGGGGAATACTATTGCCGCTGTTAAACGCTAACGAACGCACCAGTCGCCATCTGAATTGAAGCAGTCAAACCGAAGGTACTGACCGTGACGCTCTACAGGCGCTGAGGTGAACGAGGCTCTCCGGCTACGTGGAGGACTACCTCGCCCCAGTCTTATACGTGATTACTGGGCGAGTGGTTCCAAGGTGCGGCGTGAAGAATCCAGCGAGAAACGGTGGTGGGGAGCCTGGCGCAACATAGCTGAGCACTGCCGGATTGAGAGAGACACACCCGGAGCAGCAAGATGCCCTCGGGAATCGAGTGCCTGGGCCGGGAACTCCCGCAGTGACATTGAAGACTGCAGTAAGCAGAATTGCAGGGAAAGGGCGCGGATCACTTAGTAAGCAGTCCGCACCTGATAAATACCGACCCGCAGAAGGAAAGCTTTCCAGCAGCGCTGAGACGGAGGGTGCCCATGCAGACATTGGGGGAGTAGGCTCAGGCTGCCTTGTTAAATACCCACTGTCGAGTCCTGTGCTGACGCGGGCCGTGTCCAATAAAGCGCAGCAACTGGGACTGCTGTTTTGGTCCCTTGAAAGTACGAAGGCTAATGTTGGACACAATCTGAACATTAGGTAGCCCAGAGAACACTCCCAGAAGAAGCAGTAGAGTGGGGACAGAATAACCCTTCGAGGTCCTGTGCGCTCATCAATCCCCCGAGTGTGGGAGACGGTTGCAGTGTGGGCAACTAAAAGAAA
Organism: Triturus cristatus; assembly: GCF_964204655.1. Lineage (NCBI taxonomy): Eukaryota > Metazoa > Chordata > Amphibia > Caudata > Salamandridae > Triturus > Triturus cristatus. Next base: position 624,241,441 of record NC_140588.1, on the reverse strand, counting down.
CGAGGAAATAACCATAACCCCCCACTGTTGAACATAGGAGGCATTCGGAGGGTGACAATAAAATTGTGCAGGGGGCGGTCCCTGAGACCTGGCCTGCTCCTGATCTCCCAGCAACACTATGCCTCCGAGCAAACACTGATTCTCATTAGTAAGGCACCCTGACAGGCGCACTTGCACCTCAGCTTCCCCGACATTATGGGTAAAACAGATAAGCTCCTGCCCAAGCTGCAATTCGACCTACGCAAAACCCCTAGGTCGAAAGATTCCACACCTGTTGAACATGATTCCACCTCGGACGATCCGGAAGCGGGAGTGGATATAGACATGAAACAGGCGTTTCGTAATATTCAACAAAGTCTCTCCAAGATAGACAGCAAAACTGATGCTCTCTCGTTCTGCATGTGTCAGAGAGGCTGGAGAAGCATGGCGGCAGGCTCGTTGCGGCAGAAAAACGCATCTCAGACATAGAGGACGTTATACGAGCTGACGCGAATACAGATAAAGAGAGGGACAAAATCTTGCAAGCTCTACAAGCCAAGGCTGAAGATCTCGAAGCGAGATCTAGACGGAACAACGTCCGCATTTTGGGAGTCGCTGAATCAACCAATATCGGCAATATGGAGCAGTATGTAGAGAAGCTACTTGTCGAATTACTGGGCCGGAACACGTTCTCGGACATACTAGTTGTAGAACATGAGTATCGTTCCTTTTTGGCTCCCAGGACAATACCAGGAGCTGCCCCTTGGCCTACAATAGCGAGCTTATTAGAGGGATCGGGATGCGGCTTTGCGAAAGGCTCTAGAACTGGGAACACTTCGCCATGAGGCTACAGAAATCTCTCTGTTGCCCGACTTCAACATGCAAGTGGAAGAAGCGCGAAGACTCTTCATTCTGGCGAAAAAGAAACTTCGGGACCAAAACCTGGAGTACAGCATGCTGTACCCAGCAAAGTTGAGGTTCAAAATAGACGGTAAAATGCAGTTCTTCACTGACCCTAAGCTGTGCTACGCTTCATCAAAGACAAAGAACAGCACTTGGTTCACCAAGGTTCACCAGGCTTCTCTCAATCAGGTATGGAGGGCTCCCCAAGGGTTTTGGAAGAGCAAGATTCGGAAGAGTGACTGTCCGGGCAGAACATACGGTATAGAAAAAGACTATGAGGGTAACATGGGTATACAATAACATGGTGATGGGGGACTTTCGTGAGCTCAGCCCCGACTTGAATGCATGGGCTGGGGATGCCTAGGAAAATATTATAGAGTAACATGTTGGACTGCTTGATATATAAAAATGGGCTCGCTGGACGCACAAAACACAGGGTGTAGCCCCTCACAATGACACTTGCCTACAGTTAAATGCTACTGTAAATATAATAAGGGTGGTATAGGGAGTTGGGCAGGATGGCAACATATGCCCCCAAGTGTATCACACCATTAGCGCTGTTCTTTTTGGGGTTCTTTTTTTGTTTTCAGGGATTGGGGAGAGGTGAGGTAGATCTGATAGCCACGACTGTTGGGGATTCTTGTGGCGTGGGTGGGAATGTTCGTTATATTAGAAGGGGTGCGTGTACTGATGTAAAAATGCAACAACAGTTACACACAGTACATACTACAGTCAAGGGGAGTTTGTTCATTGAAATGTTCCGTTATCACAAATGACTGCGGTAGGTGAGACTGCGCAGGTCCTCCAACTCATGACCTGGAATGTGTTTGGATTAAATGATAATAGAAAGGTTAGAAGATTGTGCACCTATTTAAAACAACACTTCGTGGCTATCGCAATTCTGTAGGAGACACATCTCACCCCAGAGCGCAGTGGGGCAGTACATCGCAAATTACAGGGGATGTGTTACTCTGCGGACTACACTTCCCATGCCAGAGGGGTCTTGATATGGATTGACAAGAAAACGGGGGTAGAGATGACAGGCTTGCTTTGGGATACGCAGGTTAGGTTTGTGGGAGCCTTTTGCAAACAAGGTGACTTGAGGTTCCTCCTGGTGGGAGTGTAAGGCCCAAACTACGATGATCCCCATTTCTATACTTCATTAATGGTCAGATTAGTACAGTGGAAAGGTGTCTCGCAGGTGTGGGGAGGCGATTTCAACTGCATATTAGACCCAAACATAGACAGATCCCAGGGCCCGCCTAGGCGTCCAGCAGCTGCCGCAGTAGCCATACAAGATATAATGCACGCAGAAGGCCTCATAGATATTGGAAGACATAGGTCACCTGGTCAGAGGGGTTATATACATTACTCCTCTGTATATGACACTCACACTCTAATAGATTACTGGCTAGTGTCTGGGGGTTAGATTCCAGAGTTGTGGCATGTGAACACCTATGTAAACAACGAGAGAGAAAGGGAGTTACTTGTGGAGCCACTCTTGGTCCCCTTATAGTCAATCAATAAACAAAGGAAGAGTGATTCCAAATGAAAAGCATTACCTGAGGAGTCACAGAGTGTGTTTTAAAAAGAACCCTCACTCACCAAGCTAGTTGGTGACATGCTTCATCATAGGGTTCATTAAACACTGCCTGCTCGAAAGAGAATCTCTACAGGTATGGTGTGTGGTGGGGGGGCAAAAAATAGATTTTATACGTATTCCAGTCCTGCCTGTAGGATAGGTATCCTCCCTAGCTTCTTGTTTCTCAAAGTAAGCTTTAAATTTCAGTTTTCTAAAGAATTCCGAGACCTTGCAATGCAAATTAAATTTATCGAGGCGGGCGGTTGGTACAAAGCACAAACCTCGATTGAGTACTCTTTCTTCAGTGGGCGTGAGGGTAACAGAGGACAGGTTAGTAATCAGACTCTCTGGTTGCTTGTGCCTACCTGTTGTTCCTGTGATTTGCTGCGAGTGTTGCTCCCTACTGGGTCGTCTTCCTCCAAATGAACTTGGTTCATCCCTCTCCTCCTTCCTCTGCCTCTCCCTAAAAAAGGCGGTCTATATGTGTTCTGGGGAAAAGGAGGTGGTTGTGGGGCATGTAAGAAAGCTGGATTCTAGCCCATCAAGAGGTATTGATGGTGTAGGTGGAATTGATTAGGGAAGCCTCCTCCTCCTGGTTCAGGGTACTGGACCAATTGCTGTTGTGTGTTGTTATATCTATTCCTCCCCTTTGCCTGGATTTGAAACTACCTCCACAGACCCACTATTGTTGTAGGAATTGTCCTTAGAAACATCTGAGCTGTGAGTGCTTTTTGTGGGAGGAACAAATTCTGGACTGGCATAAGAATAAGTCTTGTAAAAGGAAAAACGTTTCAGATCCTTCTGAAACTTCTGAACTTTAGACTGTGTTAGATTCTCCTTATGCTCATTAATTTCCTTATGCAGTTTATCCAGCTTTTTTTATACGAAGTGATGGTGGTTTTAAAGTGGCTTTCAGTGAGCTGAATCTCCACTAACATCGTCTCTGAAAGCCTTAATGCAGTTTTAATAATGAGGACTAGCCAGTCGGGTGTGCAGTGCCACGTGATCTTGGCCCATTCCTTTCTGAAAGTGGGTGCATTTGTTACTAATTACTAATTAGTTACTAATAAGCCTTTCTGTGCCGTGTTATTCCGGAGGTACTCTGTCAAGATTGTGCCATGTAGAATGGTTCTGCTTTCTCTTTCTGATTTGTTTCCCTTCAGACAACACTGAAGGTCCAAAACTGTAAGTTAACGGTATACCTGGCCACAGGTGAGGGTGTACCTTAGCACGTGCATAACCCCGTGGCTTACCTGGTCCTGACAAAAACCCCGCTATTTGCATAAGGAGTCTGAAACATGTAGACCGGCCACCACTTATTCACTGTGGATCTTATTGGCTAATTAAGCCAATTTTAACATCCATATTCACCACCTTTTAATCTTACCTTACTTCTCCACTATTAAAAGTCTTTCAGATAAGTAAAGGTAATTTTAAACCTCACAGTATTATTTTTCACCCCCTGCACCATTCAAAAACCTGCTCCGCTGTAATCAGGCATCGTAGCACACCCGAGAGGCACTCAGCCCCTCGGGCGGAAACCCTATGATGAAGCATGTCACCAACTAGGTTGGTGAGTGAGGGTTCTTTTTAAAACACACTCTGTGACTCCTCGGGTAATGCTTTTCATTTGGAATCACTCTTCCTTTGTTCATTGCATGTGCACACTTCCCACAAACATATTCTGACCACTCCCCTGTCCGGCTTGTTTTATAGTACAGGGCACCAAGAAGTCCACCCTTCATATTGCGTTTCCTTATTCACTCTTGGACCCTGTATTCAAAGAGGGATTTGCAACAGCGATAGAAACCTTCTTCACTTGTAACATAGGGACGGTACAATCATTTGCCACAGTGTGGGAAACATTTAAAGTCTGCATCAGAGGGGTAGTGATCTCCACACATGTGGGTGTACTGTGCTCCATTCGTAGCAGATTAGAGACATTGGAACGGGAAATAGGTCACCTGGAACAGAATATGACAGGAGCTGGGACCGCTCAAACTACCGCAGACCTTAAACAGAAATTGGCTGAGTTCATTGCCGATGCCAACGACAAAATTAAACACATGGGGAAATATGCAACGGCACACGGCTATGGGGAACATGAATGACCAGGTGCCACTCTGGCAGGGATATTGTGACCCAAGAGGGAATTAGATAACATGGTGGGCATGATTGACGAGAGCGGGAATCCATTACGTACCCCAGAGGACATTGCTGCCCATTTTCGATCTTATTATCAAAAATTGTACACCTCTCAAATCCTTACAGACAAGTCAGCACTAGAGAAGTACTTGTCATATATTAAGATGCCGTGGCGTGTGACTGAACATAGGGAGCATCTGATGGTGCCTCTAACATCTGATGAGATACGAGACGCGTTATGGGGAATGGCAAATGTGAAGACCCCGGGGGCAGACGGTCTCACAGAAGCCTTTTACAAGGAATTTTAAGACCTATTGATTCCCTATCTTAAAAGGCTGTATGAGGAGATGGCGGAGTCCGGCATTATGCCACACTCTATGCGCGAAGCGATAATTGTCACCTGTTAAAACTGGGAAAGTCACCTAGTCCTTGCTCCTCATACAGGCCCTTATTCCTGCTCAATGTTGATGTCAAGCTCTATGCCAACATTTTGGCTAATACATTGGTGCTCCGGTTGCCGGGTATTGTTCGACCAGAACAGGCGCGGTTTGTCCCAATTCGTAACCTGTCTCAAAATCTGAGAACTTTGTTTGGTACTGTACAGAGCTTGAAACCTGACATCAAGGCAGTGGCGGTCTTTCTCGATGCCAAGAAGGCATTTGACTCCTTGGAGTGGAGTTTTATGTTCGCGGTACCTCAAAAGATAGGAGTCGGGAATATCTTCTTCCGTTTAGTGTCCGTATTATACACATTACCCACAGCTAGGGTGAGGATTGGAGATGAGGTTTCCCAATCATTTAACATTACCCAGGGAACGCGCCAGAGCTGCCCCTTCCCCTTTATTGTATGCGATAGTTGCCGAACAATTTGCTTGTGCCATCCATGATTATCAAACACACAGAGGACTGAGATTCCCCCAACTACACGTTAAATATTTCTGCCTACACAGACGACACTTTACTATACATTTACAATCCAGAGGTGAATCTGTCTCCAATGCTGTGAGAGGTGGTTAAATTTGGTGGTCACTCTGGGCTGCGTATGAATTGGGATAAATCCATCATTTTCCCTCTTACTCTCAGCACCACAAAGCCAACTATGGAGTTTCCACTACACTGGACCACAGATTTGGTTTGGTACTTGGGCATTTAATTCCACACAGACCCTGCAGTAGTGATGCAGGAAAATTATGGCAGGGCCACTCAACGGCTAACAAAAAATATAGATAAGGGGGTTAAGCTTCCACTCTCATTGATAGGCAGAATTTCTCTTGTGAAAATGGTGATCCAGCCACGATTCCTCTTTTTATTCCAAAACATACCTATTCCTCTGCTGAAACACCTATTCAAATGCTGGCGTACACAGCTAATACAGCTCGCCTGGGCTAGCAAACAGCTTCTCATACGGTGGGATTCAATCACTTTACTCTATGAATTAGGTGAGTTGGGTGCTCCTGATTTGGAGCAGTATTATAGAGCTGCGAATAGTGTATTCGCCCATTACTGGATACATGACCCACATGACACACCCTTTCTATACCTGGAAAGAAACGCAGTGGCACCTCACTCTCTACCCCAAATGCTCACCCAGACGGGCCCCGAAGACTGCGAGTCTTTGATTCCATAGCGGTTACTACACAAGCCTGGCAAACATTATTATATAGGCAGGCAGGGGCCTTTCTATATGCTCTGGAAATGCCCCTCCAGTGGTGTTTATGGTTTCCGCTGGGCCAAGATGTGAGGGCAAAATAGGCACTGCAAACTATAGGTATTAATACAATAGGAGATTTCTTCAGAGATGGCGCATTGGCGACCTGGGAAGCGTTACAACAACAAGACAGGCAGCCGATGGGCACAGCAATATTAAATTTTTTTAGGGCTAGTCACACTTGGCGCACTCTTATAGACGATGATCTACTGGAGCCGCAAACTATGGGGACACTCACCACCCTTATTAAGGTTGAGGAACCTCTTAAGCTAATCACTAAATTCTACACTAGCCTCCAAGACGCTAGCAAGTCAGAAGTTCTAGTTTGGATTGGCAACGTGACCTGGGCGCTCCTCTCAGTGACAAGGAATGGCAGTATTGCTGCGCCCGTACACGATCAGTCTCTCTTGATGGGAGGCACCGGCTTATCCACTTTAAATTCTTGCACAGGACTTACTGCACCCCGCAGCGTCAGAAGATTCCCGCTGACACAGATGCGGAGTGGAAGGTGTGGGGTTCTGGCATTTAGCTTGGCAATGCCCGGGGATTTATGACTACTGGGGTAAAGTGTTCCAGGAGTTGGGAACCATTATCAGCGCAGATTTGGAACCAGACCCCAAGATGGCGCTTCTTGGGTGGGATCTCTCTGTCAATAAGCAGGTACGTCCATTGCTGGCTATTGGACTCTTACTGGCTAAGTGCCGGGTGGCGCTCCGCTGGATGAGAGGCCCACTTCCACGAATTAAAGAATGGTATGCGGGCATGCTGTACTGCAATACGCACTCCAATGCGTATAGCTAACTACTCCCTCCCAGAAGCCATCCCAGGAATTACTGGGGGCAACACCAAACACAGCTCTTAAGTAGCTGTGATGACGCTATCTCAGGTTCGCAGACTACGACCAATGCAGCATTGTCGCAGGAGGCAGGAACTTAGTCAGATGAGGGGTTTACGGGAGGAGGCTGTACCAACCAGCAAAGTCAATGAATAAGGAGTAGACCTATGATGGGGCACCGGTCTATAGAATAACATGATGAAACCACATGGGATGCTATACTAACCAAAGAAGCAACTGTATAATTGGAACTCCCTGAATTCCTAATTCATGCTTTCGAGAATTAATGATCTTTTGTACTGTTGTGATCTGTTGTACTGATACGCCTTTCTAAAATGCAACTGTGTTCTAAGGTATATGTATTTGTTCTTTGATAAAACCAATCAAAATAAAATTGTTTTAAAAAAAAGAGGTGTATGAAAGGTTCGCCCCCGCAGGTGTGATTGAAAATACAGAAGCGCATGCCTTGGTTGAGAGCTTAATCCTTTGCTTGGCTTGTAATACAAGGCTGAAGCATGACGTCATCAAGTCCAAAGTGTACATCTGTGCCACATTACTTGATCCACAATACAAAAATGTTCTGCCCACTTTCATTCCTTTTTCTGAAGGGGATGTTTCAAAATGCAAGAGGTGGAATGTAGAGATAGCTGGAGACCTGGAATAAGAATGTCTGGAACTTAGAGTCCCACCCTGCAGTTCTGGGGTGTCGCCTTCAATTTCCAGGGAGGGCAGTTTTGTCTCACAGAAGCCAACAACACCATCAACCAGAACATCAGCAAACACAGCAACAGAAGGAACAGACCCAACCTCTGCATTGTATTGGTTTCAATCAGCAGGGCTCAAGTCCAGTGCAGAGAAGATGGCAAAACAGGTTGAACCCTTTCTACCAACCATCTTTTTGCCCATCCATCCATTCTATCAACTATCCTTGAGTTGCCCATACTAATCCTAAAATACATATTCCACATTTCCTTGTCAAAAACTACATTTAGAACTAATGCATTACAGTAAATGATCTTTGAATCTTTTCTCATTTCTCAACCCCGTTAGTGGACCAACTCAGTCTCTCTTTCTTGCAATGCATAGATACATACTACACATCACTGTGAAATAGCTTGGAAATGTATGAACTACATAAACAAAGACACAGAGAGAATGAGCTACTCACTGATATCACTGATTCACTTTAGTGACTGGAGAACAGTCTGCAATGGCTTCTAAATTAATTAGCCAAAGTGAGCACCTATTGATGAGTGTGATTAAGTAGCGCAGAGCACCTGCCTAGAAGAAACTAGAAACTGGATCACATGATAATATTCCAATGTAACTTAACTCTGAGTGTGAGCAGCATGCTCTTCAGAATTTATTTTTAGCATTGTAACACAAACACAACAAATAATTAATACTCACTGAGCATCGGAATCTCGACGCCCAGAAGGTTGAGCAGGTCCTGTTCTCAGTCCGAGATATCCGCCTAGCGGTGCGTCTGCTGCTGGACGGTGTGCCCAACCTGGTTGGTGTACCGCACGCACTGGCGCACCCTCCCCCAACACAGCTGATGCTCCAACAAGGGGTATCCACTGCCGGGTCTGCTGCCTGCTAACGTCATGGAGGGGAGGTGGTTCTGCACACAAAAAATAAATTAGTGCTAACTGCCCGCAAGGAAGCCGTCCCTCTGCCATGGCACTGGGTGAAGTAGAGAAGAAGGAAAAGGAAGGGAAAGGAAAGGAAAGAAGAAAAAACGAAGGAAGAGGAAATAAACAAAATTAAAAAAAATTCACAAAAAACACCAATTTAAAAAAAACGTGAAATATACGCACACAAAGACACACAATGATATAATAAATAAAATGAGGGGTAGATACGTTTAAATTGGGAGGATTAAAGAGTTTAAGAGGAATTCTAAAAATAGGCCCAGCATCATAACAGAGAATAGAAAAACAAGATGGTTGTGCCCATGCAAACTGCGTGGTGCCATTCACATGTGATTTCCAACTAGGGGATGCACATGAGAACCACATAGTGCTGTTTGTGCACGATTTGCAACACATTGAACATGGCAACAGGAACAGGTGCCTAGCAAACTCTGCCTGCACACGGAAATCCGCATAGTGCAGCACAATTTTCTAACCACAAACTCTGCACAGGCATAATTAGGACTTTGGAAGTACCTTGAATTCCAAAGTCGAATTTGCATCTAATTTTAATTTGAAAGCAGCGTGCAAGGCTTGACTGACGTTTAAAATGACAACAGTGCACACTTAAGTGCATTAAATCTGCTGGACCTCTAAACCTGCCTGCCCTACAATATACCGGGGGGTTACAGGTAGGCTGCCATTCCAATTGTAATTACACCTAATTACCATATGCCTTTTAATCAGAGCACGGGCCCTGGGTCTGGGCTAGCAGACCCAGGGCACAATCAGTCAGTAACCATCAGTATCAGTTAAAAGATGGGGATGATCAGGGCAAAAGGGATGACTTTCTCACACAGCCCCCCCCCCCTCAGAACAAAGGTGATGGGTAACCAACCTGCACCCTGGTATTCCATATCAGCTAAGTTGAAAAACCTGGAAAGTCCATCTGCATTGGCAGTGCCAGGTCTGTATTCCACTTCAAAGTACCTCCCATGTAGGAAAATGGACCACCTTAACAGTTTAGGATACTCCCACCTCATCGGCATTACCCATCTGAGAGGTCTGTGGGCCGTTTGAACATGGACGTGAGTGCCAAACAGGTATTGTCACAGATTCTTCAGGGACCAGACTACAGCAAATGCTTCCTTCTCAATGTCACCCCATCTTTGTTCTCTGGGGAGAGGTTGACTACTAATGAAGGCAACTGGCTGATCTAGGCCCTCCTCATTTACATGTGACAACACTGCCCCAATCCCTCGCTCTGAAGCATCTGTCTGAACCACAAGTTTCTTAGTATAGTCAGGGGCCAGTAAAACTGGTGCTGAACACATCCTTCAGCATGTCAAAGGCCTCTGACACTCTGGATTTCAAATGACTTTCTCGGGTTGTTTTTTTAGAGGTGAGTTCTGTCAGGGGAGTCACAATGTTCCTATAGTTTTGAACAAACCATCTATAATGCCCAGTTAGACTCTGACATGTGTCTGGGTTTTAGGATCCTCCCAAACCAGAATGGTCCAAATTTTGAGTTGGAGAGGTTACACATGGCCTCCACCTACAAGGTGGCCCAGGTATACCCCTGAACTCTTCCCTATCTGGCACTTACTGGCCTTGATAGTCAGGCCCGTCTGTTGCAGTGCCTAAAGCATTCTTTCATGTGGTCCAGGTAATCCTCCCAGGTGTAACTGTACACAGATATATCATTCAGTTAAGATGCATAACCCAGTTCGAACCCTGCTCACCAACCTTTGGAAGGTGGCAGAGGCATTCTCTAAACCAAAGGTCATCACTTTGAATTGAAAGTGACCCTCTGGTGTTGTAAATGCTGACCTCGCCTTTGCTCCTTCACTGAGGGCAATCTGCCAGTAGCCTGACGTCAAGCCACATGTAATCAGGTACTTTTCAGCCCCTAACCTATCAATGACATCATCAGCTCTAGGTATACGGTAGGCATCCGTCTTAGTGACTACATTCTATCCTCTATAGTCCACACAGAACATTAACCTCTTCTTTCCTCCTTAGGGATTATGTTTGGGCACCAGGAGCACTGGGCTGGTCCATGGAATATCAGTGGGCTCAATTATCCCCAACTCCAGCATCTAAGGTACTTCAGCATTGACGCTAGCTCTGACCTGTTCAGATAACATGTACAACTTGTTTTTGACACGTAAGCTGTCACAGTCTCAACATCATGTGCACGTCAGTTGGTGATAATTGTGGTCAAAGAGATCAGTCCTGCAAACTTCCCCTGCACCTTCCTGCAGCCTTTGCCACTCCCTCCACTAACCCATCTTGCAAATTGTTGGAGAGGGGTCTGTCAATTGCTAGATCTCCTTTTTGCCTCCTTCATCAGTGACCATTAGCATGGTGTGGAAATATGGATTTTTCTGGTCAGTTATGTCCCCTATCTTGGACCCCAACGGTTCTATGTGCATGTTACAAGTACATGTATGTTCCCTCCAGTTCCAGTTATGAAGACGCAAATACATGTGCGTCCACCGTTAACATGTCCTCTGTTGATCCGCCATGAATGGGCCGGATATTCCATTCCTAAGTACGAAAGGCCACCGCCTTTATATGGTTCACTTATGCCATTTTACAGTCCAGGCAAGTAGGCCCTGATTCTGTCATCAAGCTTTTCTTGCTTTCTGTCTCTGAAGCTCCAGTCCGAGCCTGCATCTGTGACCATGAACTTTGTCTCATCCTCTGCGTGGCTCACGATGCCCGATATCAGCTTGCTGCCTGCCAAGAACTGTATTTCACCTTCGGAAATTATCTGCTCCGCTCCCTGCCCAATGCATTCCTGTCTAGTAGTTTAAGTAAACATTCTTCCAGCTACCGAGCAAAGGGCCCGGCTTCTCTGTCTTTATGCAAGTAATTCATAGCCCTGTTACTATGGAAGATTCCTGCCCTCGCATCTAGTGTAGACACTTAGACGCTTGTACACACACTCACAGTCAGTATAGAATAGATTTTGTTCGAGAGACCTTTCTTTTTGGATAACACAGTTCTTTAAACATAAGATGTTAGATATGATTTGGGATTAGGTTGACATAACCCCAGACTTTTGTCTCCACATGTAGAGCTAAATGTCAAGTCCCTTTCTCCCTCTAGCCCCACGTCAGTCACACGTCATGCGACTGCGCACGCATCTCTGCCAAATATTTCTGCTGACATTGCAGGATTCTCCAGGTATCCACCCACACATGACAAATTACCCATTATCATCAAGTGGACGCCCACATGGACGCCCACCTTCACGCCTACTTACACGCCCACATGCTCTTATCTCATTCTCTCTTGCTCTTTTGCTTACGTACAATTGAGAAATGTATATATACTGTACTCTGTGAATAATGTTTTGAGAATATTGAGAATACTTTTCAGTCCCTTCCAGATCCTTTTTTGGTGATGGAAATATTCTCCCTTTGACTCGAGTTAATGGAATAAATCCCTTTATGAACCTGATACCACAGACTCAGCCTCTTGCTTTATGCATGATCTTATTTATATTTTAAAAGTCTGACAGCGTAATATTTTATTTACCACATAATGGCGCCCGAACAGTTACATCTCTTTCCCCACACGCCGGAGATGAAGGTCCAGTTTTGCCCCCTTCCACAGCCGTGATGGACTTCAAGCGCGCACGTCGCGGGTCTTCCCGCCAACTCCCTCAGGCCAACGAAGGGGACAGACTGCGACCAGGCATCCATACGAGGCGGTGAGGAACGCAGATTGTCCTACCCAGAGCCCACCTGCGAGAGAGCTGTGTCCGAGGTATACAGAGGCCCACCAGATTCCGAAGTTCCGAAGTATCCAGGTCACGAGTCGAGTCCAGTCCAGCCCAGTCCGGTCCAGTCCAGTTCAGTTCAGTTTCCGAGGCCTTCCGTTTCCGAGCTACCCGGTGAGTACCATTACTGGGGAGGCGTTCTGACGTGCACATAGGTTGTGCCGGTCAAGACGGGTTTGGGTACACAAATCCGGTCTGCACTGTTTCAGCAGTGTATCTGTACTGTTTAGCAGTATATCTAGTATATCAAGTAATAAATTCAGAATACTCAGATAATGCCGAGTATTATGTTTAGTGATTAAGTTTTCCTTAGATCGTCATCATCATTGTTGCTCAGTTAAATGTTAGATGTTAAATGTTTTAAATACGTTCTGCATATTGTGGTGTGAATGACTGTTCATTATTGTGTTCATTGTATTAAGTGTGTTCAAGTAATAAGGTCTAAAAATGCCGCTATTTTCAAAATTAAGACAGATCAAAACTAGAAAAGGGGTACTCGAAGAAGCTGTTCCCATTCCACCTAGGGACACTCCAGGGTACTTTATGTATCATAAGCATGGCCTAGATGCCGTATTATTTCTTGATTTATGGGTGGACTGCACCAGGGATTTACCAGAAAGTCAGAGGTGGCCCGCAGTTGGGACATGGGATGCAGATTGCATCATGAGAGTAGAAGAAATGTTATGGAAAAAGACAGCCAGACAGTGACTGAAATATGACATTGAATTATGGCGTAAAGAATTGCATAGACGCACAGAGTAAACGCTCAGAAAAGAAGAGAAAAGTAGGGAGGATTCAGACAAAGCCCGAGAAAACGTGTTAGTTGAGGAAGGTATACGAGTAAAAGCAGAACAAGTAGATGGACAACGAAACACTCTTATGAAAGAGAAAATGTAGACCAGCTTGGAAGGATGCCATTGAGTTTTGGCGCAAGGAGTCACATAGTAGGTCAGAGTAAGTGTTTCACGAAGCAGAGAGGAGTAGACTGGAGTCTGGAAAAGCCAAGGAACAGATGTTACAGGAGTAATTGGAGTAGGTAAAATGAGCGCAGGCTGACAGAGAAAGAAATACTGACGTTGCTGGTATTTATCCCGTCCTTTCAGAGGACCTAGCAAGAGTGGCCCCAGTAGAAAGACCAGTTAGAGTGCCACCGCAAGTACCGCGATACATATAATAATGATATAGTAGCCCGAAGGTTCTTGAGCCACCCACCAAATGAACAGCGCATGGCTGGTGTTTACATGGTCCAACATTTGACTACGTTGTCAATAGGAAATTGAGAGGGGTGTAGCTAGAGAAGGAGCAACACCTGTGATTTGATGACACCCCTAATGTACAAAGTGTTAATGAAAAATAATTAGTGAAAAGTTTAGCTTGAGAAAAATTGTGGGTATTTCGAATTTACAAAATTGTTCCAGAATCCAGGTTTGTGTTCTTGGTGGTCCAGTGAGCCAATGTGCTGGGTCAAGTCGGTAAGATTATGACCCCCTGAGTGCAAATTGTATGTAAAAATAATTTTTCAATTGGGCGAATTATTGCAGTTTTTATGGAATTGAGTAGTCTTTTTGTCTTTGACAGCTTCAGAGTGAGGAGAAAGTGGGGGCTGTGTAGAGCAGAATGTGATACAGAAATCAGAGACAGATTCTGACCTTGTAGCCAGTGTAGGTGGGGGCCGGTGAGAGGAGCAGAACAGAGGCACTGCTTAGAAAGCTTCTCTGACATCGCATCTGTGTAATGCCTGCAGGCGGAGAGCCTTGGGGGCAAGGAGTAGGAAAAACAAAAAAAAGATGGCTGGCAGCCCAGGCTCAGGCCGCGCTGAGGGGCTATTTTTAGCTTCTCTGATAAGACAGGGCAGCTGAGAAATGTAAGTCGAGAAAGATTCCCTTGTTCTATTCTGTGCAAAACAAGTGCCCCGAGGAAATGTCTATGGAGAAGATTTGTTTTATTTTTTAGCAAATGTTATATTGCTTCTGGCCAGAAAGTAAAATGTTGCTCTTGCTTGGAATTTTAAGGGCTATGTGCCTATATAAAAACGATTTTCAAATTCAGACATTTTTGAATTGTGGCCACAAGCTGCCACCAGTTGCATTGGATAAATGATCCAGTGGTTAAAAGTCTGTGAGGAGAGATGAGAGGTGCGTCTTCGTCTGGGACATTAGGGTACATTGTGTACAAAGATGCATAGCTCATTTTTATAAAAGAAAACAAACAGGTTCGTGTGTTCTTCATTTTTGATTATTGTTGCTGATCCTGTGTGTCAGACTTGACACGGTCATCATTGGGATGACCCACTGCCAGATGGGGTTGTATAGGGCAGGTAAATAAGTTATTGATTATAAGCCTGACAAATTAAGCAGGCCAGAATGTTCGCCTCTGAGCTGTAGGTACTGTAATTGCGCATCGCTGCTCATTTATATATGTTAGTGCAATTGTCTATGCTTTCTGTGCTTGGTATACTGATGGCTTGGCATATGTATTTTATATATGTTTTGTTTTTGTGTTGTATTGACCAGTCTGTTTAGCGTTTAATACCAAGTTCTCCTGTGCAAGTACAGAGATAGTCGTGACGACGGCGATCTTTGCACAGCGCTTGGCTGGAACTTGTTCACAATTACTAAATTTCACAGACGTGATATTACCTTTATCATGCTGTCAAAATAGCAGACAACACGTTATCAGTGTATGTCTAATTGGTGTTGGAGATGAATGAAATAAAAGGAAAAATTATGCAAGACTAAAATATTTTTCACATGACTGCCTTTCTCTTATAGACAGGCAGCCTCGGTCATATGTTTCCAGATTGGACATTGAGGAACAATTATGATCTGTACACTCGCATCTTAACTCTTGAAAGGCCTGTTTTAAATAAGGACTGCCACCACAGAGTGACAAATGAGGCTCGGTATTTAGGGTAATGAGAAAATATCTGACAGGATTTCCTTTTTAAAGTTTGCTTTAGTAAGCTCATTCTTGTAAGTGGTGGCCCCAAAAGTTGACTTGTTTTTAAATTAGGCTATTTATTGTATAGGTGGAAATTATTGCAAAATGACTGATTTCTTTAGCAGATAAATTATTAATTATCAACATTAACAACTGTTCTTAAACTTGGTTTTCCGAATATTTAGGTAATTTAGCATTCCTATTAGGGCCTACTAGCATTAATATTGACTTCAGGTTGGTGTAGGTTCATGTAATAGGGACATTTGCATATGAGATGTCATTTGGCCAGCTTATGAGCTAACACAATGAGGTTTGTACATTAATTTGAAGGATTTCTCGCCGTTTCAAATACGCTGTGTATCTCCTATAATTTTGCTTACGCCCAGTAGCTACACACAGGGATTAATAGTGTTGACAAGACACAGGGTTTGATAGTGTTTGACAGCAGTGAAATCTGTTTCAGATTTCCTCCTGTCAAAAAGGGGGGGAAGGAGGAGAATATTGGCTTTCTGCTGGCCCCTGGGGAGGTTCGCTTCCCGCTAGCCCCTTAAGAAATTAAGCCCCTTAGAAATTAGCCCCCTTAGAAATTAAGCCAAGGAAATAGGTATGGTGTTTTCCCCTTTTTCTCATGTTTTATTGTGATCTTTCAGGGGAATTAGTCCAAGCCCCTAATACAGCTTCTACTAAAGTCCTCCCTTGGACACAAGAACACACTGTGGCATTTGAAGAATTAAAGAGAGCTTTATGTCAAGCACCAGTTTTAGCAAACCCTGATTACAACAAATCGTTTATGTTTTTTGTGACAGAGCGGGATGGAACAGCACTATCTGTCCTAACACAAGATCATGCAGGAAAACACGAGCCCTGTGCTTATTTTTCTAGTACATTAGACCCAGTAGCACAGGCTTTGCCTGCGTGCCTAAAATCAGTTGCAGCAACGGCCTTAGCCATAAGACAAAGTGACTTGATAGTGCTGGGCCACCCTCTGACAGTACAAGTACCACACGCAGTAGAGGTTCTCTTGAACCGGACACAAACACAACACCTGACTGTAGCTAGACTGACAGGCTATGAGCCAACGTTATTTCAACCACACATAGAGATCAGACGATGCAACATACTGAATCCTGCTACCCTTTTGCCCTCCAGTACAGAAAGCGTTTCACCACACGACTGTGTTGAAGTAATACATACCGTGACTAAACCAAGACAAGACTTGACAGACGTTGCACTCCCAGACCCCGACCTAACACTATAAGTTGACGGCTCATGCATGAGGACAGGGGCGGGAGAATTAGTGGCAGCATATGCAGTGACTACTGATACTGTAATAATAGAGACTAAAAGAATAGACATATTGTCAGCACAAGCAGCAGAGCTCATCGCCCTGACACAAGCGTGCATAAGAGCTAAGCACCTGAGAGTAAACATTTACACCGATTCTCTGGCGAGAAAGAGGTTTCTTGACCTCTCATGGGGCCAAGATACAGCATGGCCCCCATATTCAAGCCCTACTGGAAGCAATACATTTACCAACAGCCATAGCTATCCTAAAATGTAAAGCACATACTAGAGCCACAGATACCATTTCCCAAGGCAATGATCTGGCAGACCGAACTGCTAAACAGACAGCTCAGACCCCACTAGACATGACAAAGTTACAGGTTCAATAAGTGTCCAAAGCCATGACAGTTAGGGATCCTTCCAAGGATGTACAAGACATACAGACACATGCTACTGTAGACGAATTAAAGAAATGATCGGAACAAGGAGGGGTACTGACTGATCAGGGTTGGATGAATAAGGGCAAATCCATATGGTTTTCTTTCTGATTCAATGGTACAAATAATCATAAATACCGCACATAGTCCTGCACACTTAGGAGAGAAAGCAATGATAGATAGCTTACAGAATATATGGTTCAACAAGCACCTGCGTGCAGCAGCGAAACAAAAGGTCAGAACATGTATGATCTGTTGCCAATTCAATCCAGGTAAAGGCATTCCGATGGAACAAGGTGGATTCCATCCACCTGACCACCCTTTTGAAGTGCTCCAAATGGATTATATCCAAATAAACAGATGTAGAGGTTACAAATATGTTCTGGTACTAATGAAGCAGGTGTCCCTTCTGTTAGGGTATACCTGGAAATTCCATTGTGTGCGACATCCTGAAGCAGCAGGCCTTGTAGAAAGACATAATCAGACATTAAAAATTTGCGCAGACAAAGGTATAGATTGGATGGTAGCCCTGCCGGTTGCCCTCTTTTACATGCGAATGGTAGCTCATTCTAGAACAGGCTTATCTCCCTATGAAGTGGTCTTTGGTAGACCACCAAATATGTGGGCACTCCAATGCCTAAAAGATTACTGATGCTGACAGATTACCTGGCTTCCTTGATGTCTGCACTACTCTCTTGTTGTTCGCAGGTTGCTGCCGCCTTCCCTGACAACACCCAGGTCAAAGAATACTCCATCGCTCCTGGATGGAAGGCGCCAAAGTCAGTGCTCTGGACCACGGGGACGGCCGTTAAAGTCAAAGTGCACCTTCACCACTCTTTTACAAAGGAAAAAGACTTTAAACTTGGATTTTGGATTTTGAACACCATTTTCTAGAGGAGACTCCCCAGAAGTTTCCACAAAGCTAAACTTTGATCTAAGAAGTCAGAACCCGTTTGATCAATTAAGTCCACTAGGTGGTGAAGCGGTTGAACATGTATTCTGGCTTGCATAAGATCTTGGACAATAATATTGATAAAAAAAGAGCAAGATGTGCATCACGATAATATGTATCAGCTTAATACTACATGCTATTTTTCCTCCTATTGCCTCACTCTTATACTCCTCCACTAATGATACCATAAAGCACACATTTAGTGATCTGCCATCCTATGAGCTATCATATCGACTTGCCTTACGCAACAATACCTTTATTCAGATGCTGCACCATTCACATCAGACTAGCAATGCTACAGACTGCTGGGTCTGTGGCCGACTCCCCCCCTATCAGAACTATAAGGGAGTTTTGCCCCTCTTTCTCTATCCGTTCACACACAATGGCTCCTGTGGAGCATGGTTTAGTTTGATTAATTCCCTAGATTCGAATTCCGCAGTTTATCAAGACAACTGGGTATGGGGAAACCTGAACTTAGTTTTGCTTAAAGTCTGCTACCCTAACAAGGAGGGACTTCCCAAAAGAACAGGACCTGATCTAGAACATGAAGTATATGGATTAGGTAATTTTACACTTAACCTCATGATCCTGAACGTTGAATCATGTCCGTATTCCCAGTAAAAGGGGAATTATGTATAAGAAAGAATGGCTCCATACACATGGGCCATAGTAAATGCACCACTGTAATAAAATTCAGTGATCAAGGCAAGTCTACATTTAGAGCTTCTCGTCATTCCTACTTTATATGTGGCCAGACCGCATATATACGCCTACCTCTAGATTGGGATGGTACCTGTTACATAGCATTCCTCCTACCACCTGTTTTCCTAGCTCCTCCTGATTATCATAGAAATACTCATTTAGTACACAATAGACAGCAGAGAGATCTCCCAATTGTCGATTACACTGAAACAGCATGGGAAAAATACACAGATTTCAATAAAGGTTTCTTTCCCTATATAGGTACAGTTACCAATAGTAAGCTGATACGTAGATTAACCAGAACCCTTGAAGCAGTAGTGAACGAAACTATTTCCGCCTTAGGCAATTTAACAGAAGAGCAGTCTGCTATGCGGATTGTTGTGCTTCAAAATAGTCTTGTCCTTGACGTTATCCTGGCCGATAGGGGCGGAGCTTGTAGGGTCATCGGATCAAGCTATTGCATTTTTCATACCAGAAAATTCGCCATCTGTATATAAAGCCATAACTCGCCTTCATAAGATTGTAAGCCAGATACACCAGAATCCAGGCACCTGGACTTGGTCCGGTTGGTTTTGGAGTGTATTATCTACCTTTGGATGGAGGGTCCTATCCTTCCTAGGTATTGGCCTTCTCATACTATTCAGTTGCTGCTTATGCCTGCAATGTGGACCAGCGATTTGTGGTCTGTGTGCCACATCGTGCATTCCACATCAAGATTTTCATTCAAGATCCCGGAAGAAGAAAGAAGAACAAATGATGCTATATGAACAGATCAATGGATTAATGAAGATTGATATCTCTTGACGGGCAAGTAGGGGACAAGGAGGGAATGTGGAAATATGGATTTTTCTGGTCAGTTATGTCCCCTATCTTGGACCCCAACGGTTCTATGTGCATGTTACAAGTACATGTATGTTCCCTCCAGTTCCAGTTATGAAGACGCAAATACATGTGCATCCACCGTTAACATGTCCTCTGTTGATCCGCCATGAATGGGCCGGATATTCCATTCCTAAGTACGAAAGGCCACCGCCTTTATATGGTTCACTTATGCCATTTTACAGTCCAGGCAAGTAGGCCCTGATTCTGTCATCAAGCTTTTCTTGCTTTCTGTCTCTGAAGCTCCAGTCCGAGCCTGCATCTGTGACCATGAACTTTGTCTCATCCTCTGCGCGGCTCACGATGCCCGATATCAGCTTGCTGCCTGCCAAGAACTGTATTTCACCTTCGGAAATTATCTGCTCCGCTCCCTGCCCAATGCATTCCTGTCTAGTAGTTTAAGTAAACATTCTTCCAGCTACCGAGCAAAGGGCCCGGCTTCTCTGTCTTTATGCAAGTAATTCATAGCCCTGTTACTATGGAAGATTCCTGCCCTCGCATCTAGTGTAGACACTTAGACGCTTGTACACACACTCACAGTCAGTATAGAATAGATTTTGTTCGAGAGACCTTTCTTTTTGGATAACACAGTTCTTTAAACATAAGATGTTAGATATGATTTGGGATTAGGTTGACATAACCCCAGACTTTTGTCTCCACATGTAGAGCTAAATGTCAAGTCCCTTTCTCCCTCTAGCCCCACGTCAGTCACACGTCATGCGACTGCGCACGCATCTCTGCCAAATATTTCTGCTGACATTGCAGGATTCTCCAGGTATCCACCCACACATGACAAATTACCCATTATCATCAAGTGGACGCCCACATGGACGCCCACCTTCACGCCTACTTACACGCCCACATGCTCTTATCTCATTCTCTCTTGCTCTTTTGCTTACGTACAATTGAGAAATGTATATATACTGTACTCTGTGAATAATGTTTTGAGAATATTGAGAATACTTTTCAGTCCCTTCCAGATCCTTTTTTGGTGATGGAAATATTCTCCCTTTGACTCGAGTTAATGGAATAAATCCCTTTATGAACCTGATACCACAGACTCAGCCTCTTGCTTTATGCATGATCTTATTTATATTTTAAAAGTCTGACAGCGTAATATTTTATTTACCACAATGGTCATGCCCACCCTGTCTTGGTGGGATTTCAATCTATTGACATGCAAGACCATGTAGGAATTCCTGGGGGTTATAAGGTCTACCAGGTAGGTAACCGCACCCTTCTTTTCTTAAATTGGAAAGGGCCTAGTCCACCTGTCCTGGAACGCCCTGGAAACTACAAGCTCCAACACCCACTCCAATTGTCCTGAAATGTACTCAAGCACAGTAGCCTTTTGGTCATACCAGAGCTTTCTAAGTTCTTGACTGGCCTCCAGTTTCCTTCTTGCTTTGTACATGTACTCTACCATGCAATGTCTCAGGCCTAGTACATAGTCCACCACATTGTCCTTGAATTTCTTGAGAGGCTTTTCCCAAGATTCTCTCACCAGACACAACGGCCCTCCTACAGGGTGCCAAACAGAAACTCAAAGGGACCAGAATCAACCCCTTTCTGTGGGACCTCCCTGTATTCAAAAATTAGGCATGGGAGGAGAACATCCTATCTCATCCTGAGTTTGTCAGACAAACACATCACCATGCCCTTCAGGGTCTTATTGCACCTTTGCTCCAGACAATTATTCTGGGGATGATATCGGATGGTGAACTTGTGGGAAACACCACATTCATTCCACATTATCTTCAGACAGGCAAGAGGTGTGGCACAGCGGTTAGAGAAGCTTACTCCAGAGTGTTGGGCTTGTAGTTCGATCCCCGATGGCAGCTCAGTTCAGCTTCATGTTACTACGGGCAATAGCTCACTTAATCTCCCCGACAGCCCCTAGCACTTTGAAACCCTTAATGGATGATATATTCACGCTTTACAAAAAGGAATTAATATTATAGGCAGATATAAAATTTGTTCCTCTATCTGAGACTACCCCCTTTGGGAAACCTACTCTGGTGAACTCACCAAGTAGGGCACTAGCCACTGAAGGAGCAGTGACTGTTCTGAGGGGTGTTGCTTTAGGATATCTTGTGGCATGGTCTACTACCACCAAGACATATCTGTTCCCTGAGGAAGTTGGTGGGTCTAGGGGACCAACAATATCCATATCACCCTTTCAAAGGGAGTACCAACCACTGGTAGTGGTGTCAAAGGTGCCTTCAGCATCCCCCTGGCTTAGCGCTGGCATACCAGGTTGCGCAGGAGCTGCAAAACATCTTTACTTTGGCAATTATATTGAACCAATAGAAATGGTTAACCAACCTATTCCAGGTCTTACTCTGACCCAAATGTCCTTCCAAAGGGATGTCAAGTCTAAATGTGAATTATCTATACTTTTGGGGGACCACTATCCTCCTAGTTTCTCCTTCCTTGGCACCTCTAGCCTCAGTATAATAGACTCCTTCATCCCAGTGGACTTTATGGAATCCACTGACTTCCCCTTTCTCTTGCCTTAATGAAGTCTTCCTTAAACCCTCAAGAGTAGGACACTCTCTCTGTCCCTGACACAACTCTTCTATGGAGGGTCTTCTAGCTCCATGTAATTCCACTTTGTAGTGGTGAAATACCTACCTCAGAGGTGAGATCCTCCCCCTCAGGGTCAGATTCTTCCTGTACCCCTGGAGTCCTCTGGGATGGCTTACCAGGCCCTGTGTTCTTTTTTTTGTCACCGGATGCATGGTCCATTGTTACAGGGTCCCAGAGTCCAGCATTTCCCTTCTGTGCAGTCTGTGACCTGATCATAGCACATACCCACTCAGAGAGGTCCAGCATCCTTGCATGGACCATCCTTTCCACCCCTGACCAGTCATAATCTTTAAGATCATTCACCAGTAGACACTCTACTGGGAGGGCAGGAGACACAACTACCTTCTTAGGCCTGTCACACCTCCCCATTCAAAAATCACCATTGCCATGGAATGGAGTTTAGCTCTGCTGCCAGCATAGGTCCCCTGGTGATACATACCAGGTATGATCTGCTCTGGAGAAACCAGTAATCACACAGGCTCCTGTATCTTTTGGAGCCTTAACCTCAGTTCAATTAATTGTGGGCCTCTGCCTGTACCTCTCCATGCTGGTAGGGCAAGGCAGCCAGGGCTGCAATTTCCACCTCACCCAGGGAAAATAAGGTTGCCTCAGTAAAGCTATTCCCCATCTCTAGGACAATTTCCACCACCACAACTACACTGACAAACCCTTGGGACTGCCCACCAGTGAGGGGCTTCATTGTGCAGAAAGCATCTCTTTTGTTGTGCCCTGACTGATTACAGTCATAACACCTCCCCACCTTTAAGGGATCAAATAATGTTTCTTCCTTTGCAGGATCAAATATTTTCCCTGCACCGTCCCCTTGAAGTTAGAGTGGCCTGCCTCCCCTCCCCTACCTGTGCAGGTTTCCGTGGCACCTCTGAGGACTCTTTATTTTTTACATTGTTTGTCCAGGTCTTTCCCCTAGGAAGGGGACCAGTGGTCCCTTATTCTGATCACTCCCAGGTGTTTATTGTAAACCCTTGTTCCTAACCACTCATCAGATGTCTCCCCTAGTTCTCTAGGACTAGACAGCATAGAGTCCTCTAGATACTGGCATAACGTCTCTTGTATACAATGTGTCAGGATGTACTTTGTTTACTTTAAGAAATACATTGTGCAGCCCCATATAAGTAATCACCTGGTTAACCTGTATTTAGCCCTCTAGTGACTTCAATGAGATGTTGTCTACAATGTCCACCCAGGACTGTGTGTTTACTTTCTAAACTTCACTCTGGGTTGCTCTGGGGCATGACCAAACTTTTTGATCAGGCATTTCTCCCCTCCAGGGTCAGGAATCTACTGAGATCAAGTCCCACGGGAGTAAACCCCATTATTTGGGGCCAACCCTCCTAATCCTAATTACTCTCTCAAATGCTGTTAGCCATTTGTCAATGTCATCCCCTTCTTGGTACTTAGGAACTATGTCTTGGGTAGTTTGGGGTTAAATCCCCACCCCTTGACATCTCACCATAAATCTCATCTCCACTGCCACCATCTATTCTCTCTTGCCTTGCCTGCTTCTTATTGGCCAGGGCTCACTTCTTCGCTTCTATTGCTTTGTGAGCTAGCTAATCCTCAATTTCTTCTTCTCTAAGGGGCACCTCTGGTTCCTCTGTGGGGAGCCCTTCCTCTCCCATTAGCTACATGTCTGGCCCTGCTGCTAGAAGTATTGAACAAACAGTTATCATCCTTGTTAAACCGGGCACCTTTTGGTGTGGTTTCTCCTGTCTTTTTGCTTCTGACCTCCTGTTTTTGACTGTGTGCTGAACTTCTTTTTTGCTGGTTTTAGGACTCTAGACACTTTCGCACTGCTTATCAGTGCTAACGTGCTTGTGCTCTGTATCTAAAATGTAGTGGTATTTGGTTTTGCCATGATTGTCATGGTTGATGTACTAATATATCCCTAGAGCATTGCACTATTGCAATGAAACTTGTGAGCTAGCAGCACTGGTTATGCAACCCACATGAGTAGCCCTTCAAACCTATCTCAGGCCTGCCACTGCAGAGCAAGTGTGTCCAATTTTAAACTGCCATTATTACCTGGCAAGTTTACCTACTTGACAGGCCCAAACCTTCCCTTTCATTACATGCAAGACACCCCTAAGGTAGGCCCTAGGTAGCCTCATGGGCAGGGTGCAGTGTATTTAAAAGGTAGGATGTGTACTTGTGAGTTTTACATGTCATGGTAGTGAAAAACTGCTAAATTGATTTTACTACAGCAAGGCTTATCTCCCCCTTAGGTTAGCATTGGAGCGGCCTTGTAACACTTTACAAGTGTAACTTTCAACTGTGAGTAGATAGAAAATTGGAGTTTGGTGTCTCTGGACTCATAACTTACAACATTTTACATCGCTGGACAAACGCCTGGCGCTAAAAATTAGAATGAGCAGTGCGACATATTGCACTTCACCGCTTGTGGGACTCCGCGTAGCACTGAAGAGTTTTTTGGTCACTTCCTGGAGTTCAAATAGCAGAACTCCACAAACTCCGCTGAGGCCCAGTTTGTTAGTGAGTATAGGGTAATATAAGTGTTTTTGCAACTGCCTCCATTAGCGCTATATACATAACAGTTGTGCCTGTCTGTGTAAGTGAATTTTTAGCTGCTTCTGTCACTGTCTCACTGGGGGTTTCGCTGTCTGTCTGGTTTTCTACTTGGCTATGTCAGATTGAATTATGGGTGGCAGGCTGGATGTATACTTGAGCACATGGGTCACTATGAGCACATTTAGCTCACTGAAACTACACATTTTATATATTAAGCACATAGCACCCTGCCCTATAGCCTAGCTAGCAGTCCCATGACATGTTTAAGAAAATGTGCTAGTATGTGACTGTCTGTTTTCCAAGCTCTATAGCTACCTACATGCGATCGTACCTAGTTGAATGAATACCTCAGTGCCTGTATTAGGAATTAGAAAGGTGTGTTGGTGTCTGTGCAACTGCCTTTCATACTGCTGGATATATAATTAGTTTGTGAGTATGTTAGAGAATATATAAGTGCATCTGTTGGTCTGTGAGTGAGTGAGAGGATATATGCTTTGGAAATGTGTATGCCAGTTGCATTATGGGTGCTATACACTACAGTGCTTGGCATAAAAGTGTCCACATGCATGACTAAGTTACTAAAACTCAAATGCACAGCACTCACTTTTGTAACCTGAAAGCACCGTGCTTTATGGCATGGCTACAGGATTTCTCAGAGGTCAGTTATATGTACTAAAACATGTATTTAATACTTACAAAACTCATCTAGCAAGTGAAGCTGGCAGTGAGAGTCCACAGGTACACTCTGCACTAGTAAGCCTAACCCATATTTAAACGCTGCATGTTTAACTATACCAAGCAGTCTCATACTACACATGTAACTTACGATATGTTTAAAGAACATATCTCGCCATCTAACCAAATACAAACCTACCCTGTAATTTACCAACACCTACGCTAATGAGCATCTAATGCATAGCTGTCAAGTTTCTCAGGTTCATGCATTATGTACAACTATAGTGCATGTTTTTCCCTTACAATTCTGAGCCTCATAGTCCTCTTTTCAATGCAAGAAATAGGACTACAAGACCCAGAGTTCAATGACAAACATTCTTTGTGAGCATCACATCATGTATATGCATGTAAATCTTTGTACACAGTCTAATACATTGTTAAGTATAAGCAATTAGAGCATGCAGCAAAACAGCACAATATAGGGTTCCACGGTAACACATTGTGAATCAACTGCGTAAACATTTAGTCTACACCTCAGACAAACTGTTACATACTCACATACTCAAAAAGCGTGTTACTCCCCTATTAATAAATATATAAATATATAAATGCACCTATACTGCCAGTCATAGATCATCTCATGCACTTTAAATACTGTTATATATATATTTCAAACTCTCTTTTAACAATCTCAAATTCACATATACCTTGTTAATCCATTTTTGTTGCTTAAAATGAAATGCAATTCACATACCAGAAGACATAGTTCCTTGATGAAATATATTAGATAGATTCAATAGTCTTAGGATCTGGAAAAACTAAGCATAAGAATGGCAAACCACTCTCATACAAAGCAATCATAAGTTGCAACCTTTTCAACTTTGCACTGTCTGATACTGCGGAAGGCAGCAACTAATAACATACCTTTAATATTTTACTGTTGTAAGTCCACTTCTAAATGATTAGTTTGTGTTAACCCTTTCACTCACTTTTACAACGAAGTCTAAAATGGATGCCTATTTGTGCATAATTGCGATGAAGTCATGATTATCGCAGAGTGTTCACAAAAAACGATAGTTCATAAACATATTTAGCTTCATAGTTTTATGACTTTAACAGTACACTACACTTTATTAGGAACACCTCACTAGGAGATGAAACCCTTCTTATAGTTCAGTGAGTCTAAACACCTCCAATTTCTCAAAACAGTGACCTCTCTGTTTATCACCCTTTCCAAATACACTCTTAGCACAGTCTCCATTATAAGTGCTAGAACCAGTGAGTCACAAGTTCATGCCACATTCTAGAAGAGACATACTTGCTACAAAAAGAGCAGCAGCAGATGTGGTTTACTGTACAGAAGAAAAAGCATATCCAAGTCTGTATTACAATGTATTATTTTTTCCAGGGCCAATCATTGATCTACTTACTAATCCTCTCCAACACTTCCTAATGTTATTCACCTACATGTTCACAGCATCTAATCAAATATCTTTAGGTGTACACCTCCATTTTAACTGCCTTTTATTTTGAAAACTGTCTCATTCAGCTCCAGCCTTCTCCTCTCTGGTATTGCTGCTTCACTTCAAAATGGCTATGAGTGTGGATTGTGGGCCACAGCTATGTCCTCAGGACTAGGAAAGCTGCTATAAAAAGTGGTATTGACGTAGACTTGGGTCTGGCTAATGTGGGCATTAAATGGATTTTCCTAAGAGGGTTAAAGTGTCATCTATTGCTGCCTTTGGTTAAAAGCATTAAGGATTAGGATTCCAAACCCCCTGACCTCATGATAGTGCACTGTGGTGGCAATGACCTAGGCACACTGACTTGGGTAGGACTGGAAATCCTAATGAAGGAAACCTTTACAGGATTGATGTCACTTTTTCCTCAGACTGTCTTGGTGTACTCCAACATACGCCTAAGACAGAAATGGAAGTGGTCTAATCAATTCTGTCCAGGAGTGACAAAACCAGGAAACATGTTAATAACACTGTTTTTGTATCCATCAGAGACCATGTCATGGACTCTATCTACAACAACAACCTGTGCTTTAAGATGCATTGAATCTGTAGAAGTGATGAAGTTCACTTCACAGACAAAGGTAACAGGGTGCTTCTCAGCAACCAGAAGCTCTGCATCCACTCTTATGTGTAGATGAAACATACTCACAATTAACACAAAGGCTCTTTTCAGAGCCACTCTATTACCAAAAATGTTGTTCATATTTTTTTTAATTTGAAAAAAATACTCTTGATGACGTTGCGAAGATGCAATACAACAGCAGACACTCAATAGACACCAGCACATTTAAAATTCACAACAATATAAGTGATTCTGTCCATGACACTGCGTACATCACTATCTAAATAACACAATAAAAACTTGTGCGGCTCTGAGTGTGTCTTTAAGTGCATGTATAAAGGTTTGAGGGTGTCTGTCAGTACATACAAATATCTCTGACTGTCAAAGAAGCTCTTTCAGACACTCCATGAGAGTATGAGTACATCTATGAGACTGTCTATGAGTGAGTGCATCTGTCTCTGAATACCTCCATGAGTCTCTAAGTGTATCTTTGAGTAAATGCATAAGTGTCTGAGTGCATTGGTGAGTGGTTGTATCAATGTTTGACTATGTGTTTGTGATGGTGCATAAGACTCACAGTGGGTCTGTGTGTGGGTATATCGGTGTCTGATTGAGGGTTTGCATGGATGCATGAGTGTCTGGGTGGGTGTGTGGGTGCATGCATGAGTCTCTCAGTGGGTGCATGACTATCTGAGTAGATGTTTGACAGGGTGCATAGATGTTTGAGAGGGTGAATACGTCTCTGAATGGATCTGTGAGTATGTGCATGAGTGCCTCAGTGGATGTGTGACTGGGTGCATTAGTCTCTGAGTGGGTCTATGCCTAGAATCATGAGTCTCTGAATGGGTCTGTGAGTGGGTGCATAAGTCTCTTAGTAGATAGGTGAGTGGGTGCATGTGTGTCGGAGTGGTTCTGTCAGTGGTTCTATGAGTGTCTGAGCAGGTGGGTGCAAGAGTCTTTCAGTGCATCTGTGAGTGGGTGCATGAGTCTCTGACTAAGCCCATGAGTCAGCATACGCATATCTGAGTGGGTGTGTGTGAGGGTGTATGAGTCTCTATGTGAAACTGTGAGTAGGTACATGAGTGTCTCAGTGGATATGTGAGTGGCTGCATGAGTCTCTGATTGAGGATTTGAGTGTGTGCATGTGTCTCTGTCAGGGTCTATGAGTGAGTGAGTGCTTGATTGTCTGAGTGAATGTGTGAGTGGGTACTGTCTGGCTGGTTGACTGGGTACAATACTCTGACTGGGTCTTTCAGTGGATGCATCAGTGTCTGAGTGTGTCTGTGAGTATGCGCATATTTCTCTGGTTGGGTCTGTGAGTGAATGTGTGAGTGTCTGAGTATATGAGCATTGGGTGCATAAGTCTATTAGTGGATGTGTGAGTGGCTACATGTCTGTATGAGTGGGTCTGTTGGTGGTTGCATGAGTCTCTGAGTAGGTCTCTGGGTGGGTGCATGAGTCTGAGTGCTTCTGTGAGTAGGTGCATGATTTACTGACTAGGTCAATAAGTCAGTTCATGAGAATCTCAGTGGGTGTGTTTGAGGGTGTATGAGTCTCTGAGTAGATCTGTGAGTAGGTGCGTGAGTGTCTCAGTAGATGTATGAGTGAATACATGAATCTCTGAGTGGGGGTTTGAGTGGGTGTATGAGTCTCTAACAGGGTCTGTGAGCGAATGAGTGCATGGCAGTCTGAGTGAATTGATGCACAAGTGCATGCATTATTCTCCAAATGAGTCTCTGAATGTTTTTTATTTCCTCCATCTTCATGACGTTACATAGTTAGCCATAACACAATGGCAGTTTTCTCATCAATAAATGTATTGCAAATGTTGAAGTGAAAATATCATAAATGCCATAAAAGGAGTCATCAATGATGTAATCAGTGGAGTAATTAGCTGTACATGGGAAGGGCGTGAATTATAGTTACCTTAGGGTACGAGTTATAGTTACTTGAGTTAACCATAACTATAACTGTTGAATTTCTATGGTTTTGTGTTAGTAAATTCAGAGCCTAACTATAACAGCCCTGTAACCTTTTTTTGTGTGAATTTCGATGTATTTTTTAGCATGCACATTAACATAACCAGCGCACAGACAGCCTTTGACAGTACATGGCAGGGGCTTAGCCGCAGAGTTTGGCCTACTGCCAAACCCTGGGGCCAACCCTTCCACATGCACCCAAACCCAAGCTGCGAATGGCCTTCGGTTGTGCACAGCATAGGGTTGAATGCTGTAGGTGGTTTTTAAAAAGAAAATTCCCTGGATCCGCAGATCCTCTGCATATTTGCACTGAGACCTGCGCAAGATCCACACGTCCATGGACTGGACACAAAAAAGAAAAAGGCCCAATTTTGTGCCCACGAGGGGTCCCTAAGCCACCCCTCATTGTATCCTGTGGGGTCAGCAAACCTGTATTCTAACCCCCTATTTGTTTTTGCACTCTTTTTCCACCTGCCAGCCGAAGCAACAAACAAAATGTCGGCCACAACTTATCTGTCAGGTTACGAGCAGCCAATCAGTGCCTTGCTTTTCCGTCTGGATCTTCCGTAATTGGAAGCGCACATCCTCCGCATCCCTATATATTCTATATTTTTTTATCTTTAATATTTCTAAAACTACCTAACAAATTTACAGCAATTCACAAAAAAGCCTGATCTGCATATCCAAATCTACATTTCTCCCAAATTTGGTAAAATTCCATCCAGCAGTTCAGGCTGTAAGCTTGTTCAAAGGTACAAAAGGAATTATTATGGGGAAAATACATTTTGGGACACCCCCCTTTTGCTCTGCCCCCAATTAACTTATCACCCGAAACGTTTAACACAGCAGCTTAACTGACAAAAGTTATAAAAATGTCAAGAACATTCATCAAGCAGGGCCAAAGATATTTAGCAAAACAAAAAATGCATTTCCAATGGAAACTACCTACAGTTGACCACAAGTTGGTAATATATGTACATTACCTAGGTATATAGTAAGGACCTACTTTCCATAAGAAAAGCATTTTTTTACTTGGCTACAACTTTGGCGTTGTTTGACCAATCTTCATGAAATTTTCCAACGAACATGTCAAGGTACGTTCTGGTTGTCATGGAAAGTGTGGTTGTGATCCATGCAGTGGAGACCAAGAGTTTAGGGCACAAAATAAGGGTGCATTTGTAATGCTAATTTCCATATGAAACTTTAGCTACATGTACAGCCAGAACTGCTGAACGGACGTACACCAAATTTGGCGGGGAGGTAGATGTTGGTTCAAGGAAGTGCCTTTTCCCTATTTTCTGTAAATCTGTTCAGACATTTTTGAGAAATTTAAGCCAAAAATTATAGTGATATCTCTGGTTGTGGATATTTCGCAATGGTTTTGAGATTACTCGCAAATGCACCCGCCAACGGGAATGCGCCGACTGGCTGGACAGAACCTGAAAAGAAAGTTGCTGCCACCATTTTATTGATCAGGAATGTTTCTCGAGGCTGAAAAATTCTGAAAAACCTAACATAAGGGATTAGAGTAGAGGAACTCTGACCCCATGTTTGAGAAATGGGGGTGTTAGTGTCAGAAGTTATGTGTCCAAAATAGATTTCTATAAACACGCATGATATTTGCAACAACACCGCGACTGCCAGCACGGTCCCCCCATGTACCATTCCAGGGACATCTTGCCTACCGACATTATATCAGTGAATCATTAATACGACTTTCATAGAGATATTGACATTCTGATAAATGTTTTATGGAGTTATTTATATAGTGAGTTATGTACAGTTTTGCAAAGGTTTATTTCATTAGGATTTCCAGCCCTACCCTAGTCAATGTGCCTAGGTCATTGCAACCAAATTTGGCAAACCCAAGTCACTGTCAATACCTCTGTTTTTTGCAGCCTCTTTACCCTAATAGATTTAGCTGTGGCCCACAATCCATACCCGAAGCATTTTGAAGTGAAGGAGCAATAGTAGTCAAGAGAAGGCTGGAGACTGAATGAGGCAGTTTTCCAAAGGAAAAGCAGTAAAATGGAGGTTTGTTTTTAAAATATATATATTTCATTGTCTACTGTCAGCATGAAAGTGAATGAAATTAGGTAGTGTGTTGGCTGCCTTAGGAAGAAGTCTTCTTATTGGCTGCTGTTTAAAACAAGAAATGTAATATAGACATGGATATGCTTTTGAGTCTGTGGAGTAAACCACACCTGCTGTATCTTATTTGGAAGTAGCATTTTACTTCTATAATGTGCTGTGAACTTGTAACCTACTGGTTCCACTGGGTTCCCAGGTATACTGAGCTAAGAATGGATGGTGGGGAGGGTGTTAAAGAGACAGAACATATTTTTTAAAGTTGAGGAATGATGACACAATTTAAGTAATGGCAAACTTTAATTTCCAACTCAGGTCTATGTAATAAACTGTTGTGTGGTATTTCCTTTTTTTTTTAAATGAAGCTAGATATAGTTTTTATCCACAATTTGTCCACGATCATTACGAATACATTGCAAAAAAGGCACAGTGGAGCTAGAGTAGGCTAAAATGAAAGACATGATTTTGTTTGCTGCCTTTCTCATAATCATGGAGTGGAAAGTTGAAGAGGTTGCCATTTTATAGTTGCTTTCTTTGAGAGTGGTGTACCATTCTTGTGCTTTGTTTTTACAAATCTTAACAGTGTCAAAACTACCCAGAAAGAGCTAAAAGAACAGTATAATCTACGAGCTCAATTCACTGGTATGTGTATACCTTTTTGTTATTATATTTGAAATGTACATCAGAAGTGAACGTGTATATGAGAGTTTGATTAAAAAGAGTATCACAGTGATGTAAAAAAGAATATATGAGATGAACTGTATCTGGCAGAGGGTATGTGTTTAAGATGTTAGTTCTGGTCAACATTATCATGAGCAATGCCTTTAACAATCACAATGTTTTAAATGTTGAAGCATTATGTGCAGAATAGATACATCTATATTATTTGTAATCTGGGAGTCATGGTAGTTTTAGTCACTTTATTAAACACAAGTACTGTAGTCATGAAAAAAACATAAGAAAATGTGCTGTGCCTGTACATAAATTATACAGTAGTAATACTTGTTAGGTATGTATTGCGAAGGGTTTGTCAATCTGGTTTTTAACTTATATAATCAGTTTGCATATGTTTAGATTATGAGATATGTTTTTTTCTGGTTGCAGATAGTTATTTGTACGAGGCGACTGTTGAGTTTACTCAAAGTTGCAGAGAACTATATATTTTTGGAAAGATGGCCTGAAGGTGTATATATTTTATGAAATCACATTTATGTTTACATGGTGATCTATGTTCTTCAAGGCTGTTGAACATTTCATGCATATAGTGAGGGTGATGCATTTCTTTAAACGTGCTCTGTTTAAAATTGGGGAGGGGTAATAGTGAAGAATGTCTTTTGAGAGTTTGTGTGCTACCTTCACTTGACATGTAACTTTTCTTTGAGAAATTCTGAATATATATTTTAAAGACAGAAGAAATATGTGAGAAATGATGTAGGTATGCCATTAAGAAAAGGATTTGTGCTTTCAAAAGGTGTGAATTGTTGTTTTCAGTTTTAGAAATTTATTGATGCATGTGGACGCTGAATAACAGAGCTACGTGTACTCTTAGAGAGCCATGTATGCAGTTATATAAAGTGGGATATCTAGACTTATTCAATCACCCAGGTACTACACATGCACTCTTCGAATCACACAGGCACTAATTATGTACTCATTGAAGTACGCGGGTAACTCTCATGCGTTCATCCAATCACCCAGATAGGAGCACTACAGTTATGTGAAGACACAGGCACTAACTATGCAGATATGGAACTACAAATGTAGTTTCTTTATACTCTGAGAATCATGCAGGATCTACCTATATTCTGAGGGAATTATGTAGGCACTATCTATGCACTCGTGGAGAAGTGTGGCTCAATTATTAGAGCGGCAGACCCTGATGCAGAGGTCTAGCCTGGGACCAGGGTTCAATTCCCTGCATCGGCGGGTCTTGGGCTCAAAAATTCCACAGACCTGACAATTCTTGCCTCAGTGCCTATTCCAATCATGGAGTCCCACTCTGCAACTTTGGGCAATAGCTTGCTTAATCTCCACAACAGCCCCCACAACACTAAGGATGCCTGGCCTCCACCTTGGGGGTGCCCAGGAGTGGACGCCTCACAGGGAAAGCCAGGATGGGTTCTAAAGCGGTATTCGTACAAGCGCCTTGAGACCCTTGCGGGTGAGTAGTGTGCTATACAAGTATCAAATTTACATTTACTCATCCAATCATCCAAGAAGTATTGTACTCAACCAGAAATACATGTATTTACACATTTTTGTGAGGAATATGTACTCTTTTAGAACCATCTGGTGAATTATATAGGTAACCTGTCACACACTGTTTGCATCTACTCGGAAGAATTAGTGAGCTATATGCTGTGATACACATTAATGTCCAGATTTTTATATGGAGTGTTTCCCAAAATGTATATATGACACATCTAAGTAGAAAAGAATTGAAACACTTAAGACCTCATTACAATGTTGGATGAACACTAAACCGTTCGACTCCTTTTCGGACACGGTTCCGACTGACTCACGGTCAGCGATTCCGCCCAACCGATTACAATGCTTCCGAACACTATTCGGAAGGACCCTGATTGGCTTCGATGGGAGCCTATGTTCCGACCGACAACACAGGCTCATATAGGGAAAATAGGTGCCTGCGGAAAACCTTACACCCTGTCGCAGGCACCCATTGGTGCCTGCCACACTGTGCATGGTTTTACAGGGGGATCCCTTGGGTACTCCCTCAACCCAAAACTGGTAGACTCAGGATGAAGGGGGGCCTGCTAGGGTCCCCCAAAGTCAGTTTCCGACAGCCTTTTCGTGTCAGACAGTCTGAGTCTGAACGGCTGTTGGAATCCGACATCGTAATCGGTCGGTCGGTAACGCTGTCCATTGAGCTGTACGAATCAGTTCCGACTGACTAGGATTTTCTGAATGCCGGTCGGAACCGATTCGAAATGACAGAACGGTTTGCCTTCTGACTGCGAGCATCGTAATCGGTCCCAACCGAGTCAGGCGGCTGTGTTCCGACACGGTCTAGGGAGATCCGACTGTCAGTTGGAGGCTTTCTGACCGACATTGTAATTGGCCCCTGAATGTACCAGTGACACAATTGTAGAGAGGCACATAAATAGGTCTTAAGTTGTGTTTTTGCATTTACAGTATTGATACACTGTATGTACTTGATGTTTATTTTTAAATTGAGTACATAAGGGATAAAGTGGTATTTTAGTGTGTATAAGTAAGAACTGAGATATCGTGCAGCCTAGTTGTAGGAGAGGGTTCTATAATATGAAAAGGTAAGTAATACATGATGTTTTGTGTTTTGGTTTTGGATTGGTACTTTGAAGTAAGTGCTTGCAGTTATTTTGTTAGGGTGATTTGTACATTTAGAACTGCAACATAACATAACACCTATTTTTGTATTATGTGTAAGCCGGTAATAGAGTAGCTGGTACATTGGCTAGAAAAAAAATGTTAACATTTTTTTTTCCACAGAACAATATCTGCATAATTACAGACAGATTGCATACACATGTTCGGAGGGAAAAGGAACAGAAGCAAGTACAGTATGTATGCAGAACTGAGACTCGAAAGGAGCAAAATAAAGAAAAATTGTGAACAAAAAAGAGATGTTGGTAATAGGACAACATCATTGCTTAAAAATATAGGTGGACATTTCCAAAGATTATGAAATAATGAAAAGAAAATTCAAACTATGAGAAAGAATAACATAGGACAAAATCTATATAGCAAGAACGGTAAAGAATATAACAAAGATGTATACACCATAACCAGGAGACAGAAGCAGTTTCAGGAAATCAGAACTAGGATGTTTCATAGTAGAGTAGTTATAAATCTACTGAGAAATATTAAGAATTATAGAAGAAGGAGACGTGCAGCTTAATAGAAAGAATGAGTTGAGAGAGTAGTTGATAAGGGCTTTGTTTTGAAGGTGAAGGTTTTTATTTTGATTATAAATAGAATTAAGGCTATTGACAAAATAGCGTTGTACTTGAGGAGACAAAACCAGAAAAAAAGATTTGTGAAAAGAATGAACTTTTGTACAGTTTTTAGGTGGAGAAGGCATACATATTTCTAGTACAGAATCTTTCTTTAATGAAGAAAGCTATCTCCAGGTTAATATATTAGTTTTTGCTAGTGATTACAGAGGACAATGTTATGAAATGAAAAATTGCATTCCTTTAGTGAAAGAGGTGATGGTACCTACAAATGTAGGAAAAGTTATTGGAGTACAGATGCAAGGAAGGCGGAGTCAGGCACCTGTATAGAAAATGGGGGACAGGTACAAGGATGACACCTGTACAGTATTTAAAAGCAATCTATTGATATTTCTACATCTTTCCAAGATAAAGTTTACAACAAAAAATAAGTACTTTACAAGGATTGGATCCTTGCAAGGTTAGAAAGCATACAAATTTGCAGGGACTCTCACTAGCTTGTTTATAAAACAATGTGTACCAAAACACTTTTCTTCATTTCAGGATTTTTGTTGTACACTACTCAACAATGTGAATTTTAGTTAGGAGGCTCTACTATGGGAAAACTCCGGCTTTATGTTTAGGTGAAATTAATAGAGCACTTTCATATGGTAGTGTGGCAGATGTAGAAAAGATTTGTGATGATGTGCAGTTTTGTTTCTTTGGTCCTCAGCAGAATTTTGGGGGAAATGAAGAATTGTTAAGAGGAGGAGTTGTAGAACAGGACACGGATATTACAGTTGATAGTTTTGAAGAAGAGATTACAAAATGTTATACAGTGTGGTCTAAAAACCAAAGTATATCTCTATATGTTCTCGACGCACTCACTAGAAGATTTAAACACAGAATTTTGACTTGTATTTGAAAAGTAAAACATTAAATAATGATAACTCGCAAACGTTAGCTTTGCATTTATTTGTAGAAAAATGATTTGACTTGTCCATATGGCAAGTTATAAGTAACTAGTGTTACAATAAATTAGAAGATAATAAAATGAACAACACATAGCTATTAGATATCCATTTAGAAAGTTAATAAAATGCCTCCTAATGTAGTAAAACTATGAAGGGCCAAAAATAGTTTAAAAAATTACATTTATGATTCTTTGCAGCATTGTGAAGTACTCTTATGGGCTGCCCTCCAGCACTCACTACAACTCCACAATCCATGCAGTATGATGCCATCCGGGAAAACTGTAGAGCCAAATCTGGAAAGTGAGATTGGCCCTCCGAAGGGACTCTCTGCCCCAGTGTTGTTGTGGCTGGTATTGAAGTTCAGGGTCCTTCAACCTTGCGTTGGGCCTTATGTTGCCTTTTTGCTGCTTTTACACTATTGCCTTGGTATGTTTTTAGATGTTAAAGCATTGACGTAGTCCCCCAAAAATATTTTGTACCCCTTGACAATGTCTTGTGCATATTGTGTATTGTGTAAATCTGATCACTATGAACTCTTCTCAAAGATTGTTAAAGATAGATAAATGGGCATTTTCTTTTTTCTTGCTTTAGTTGAAAAGTGTATTATCCAATGATATTCCTTTATTTCAGTGACATGATGCGCTGTTTTGTATTTGATTTAGTTGTTTTGGTTTTGTACGTGGTCATCCTTGAAAACGCTGGAGCCATATCTGTTGAAGTAGGTGTGCAACTCTCAAAGGACTTGGGAATTGTTGCTGGTACCACTGTTGTAGATGGTCCTCCAGCTTCCGTCTACTTGATTGCCAGTTAGAGATGTTTTCTATGTTAGGTTTGAAGATGATAGACCATGGATGTCATCCCATATGGATATTTTTATTCGCCCCTCAAGAGTGGATTTTTTCACAGACTGCTTTGTACTAGTTTTGGAGCAGTTTTTGATTTCTGTTGAGTTTGGGTAAGAATGGGTAGTTGTATAAGTGTTTTGTAGTTATGTTTTATTCATGAGTTTAGATGTTGAAAGTAATTTTTTGAAATTGTTGTTTTTGTTGTGTGTTGTTAAAATAAAGTTAAACCATTATGTTACTAAATAGCTAGACTCAAATTCTGTGCAAAATATGTTTAAATATCTGTTTTACATTTTGTCATTTGCATTTGTGACTACTGAGGTCATTGCAACCTTCAGTGTTGCTGTGAAGAAGGAAAATGCATTTTTGATGTAGTTATTTTGACAAATGTATACAAAGGGGAAGGTTAAATTAGTATCTTACTTAATAGCTACACTGAAAATGTATGCAAAATATGTCTATATATGTAATTTACACTTTGTCAACAACACCCAGTATTTGCAGTATGTCCTTGGCAATGGCACTCATAGAATCACACAGGAACTACCTGTGCAATCATGAAGGACGTCGTTTCTCCACCACTCCTGGTACAGTACTAGCTGGAGGATGAAGTCCCCTTAGCTATTGAGGGTTGTTGGGGGCCGACTACTCCTCCTGTTACCTCCAGCAAGTCCCACACAGTCAGTTTGCTAAGAGTTATTTGGAGGCCACACCCCCTTTCTGCACCACTCTGTAAACACGTCTCCTGGCACACTACTGGTTAGGGAATGAACTTCCCTTGGATGCTAAGGGACCATGGGGACCAAGAAGCCCTCCTGGTACTTTTTGTAACTCCTACACAGCGGGATTTCTGAGAGCTGGTCAGTGGGTTCGCCGCCTTTCCCCACCACTCTGCAAACACCATTGCTACTTAAGAAAACATGGAAATTCACTGGAAAAAAACAAAGGTTCCAGGGATGCTATAGTTAGGAATTAGCGTTTAAAAAACCTAAGAAGCTCACGGAAAAAAAACAAAGGTTACGGGACGTTATGGTTAGCTGAACTAACTATAACTCATGCCCCCCCAATGCACAGCTTATGACCTCATATATTACATCCATCTTTACATGGTCAGTGACATCACTGATGACATCTTAAATCACATCACTGATGTCTTTATCCACAGAATCTCTGAGGCACACCCTCACACCCCAATATAACCTTTCAAATACCCACTCCAACTTTTACACTAGCATTCTCAAACCCATTGATGCACCCATACCAGTAATTACATACCCACTCACTGATTTATAGGTCTACCCACACATGTACTCAGTTACCGATGCAGACACCAACTCACTCAATAATGCAGCCACTGCTATATCTACTCATACACCTATACAAACCACTCACACATAGTCAGTCACTCATAGATCTGTTCACATACCTACTCACTCACCTATAGAGTCAATTATACAGCCATTTGCTCACTTATACAGTTATACACATACCACTCATTTATTCACACAGACACTAACACATACTTACTCACACATTCATTCACCGACACAAGCACACACTCACCCATACACCCACTTTCACAAGCACTCAGTCACGATACAGTCATTCATATACTCCAAAGTTCACTTCACTGCCTTCCGCATATGTAGTTACTTACCCATATACCCCTGACATATCCATTCACTCACCGACACAGCCATACACACACCCAGTCACTTATACAACCCTTTTTTTACACACTCAGTAACTCATACTCACACTGATTCACCCACTCACTCATCCATGCAGGTACTCACACACACACTCACCCACCCACACAGACACACATACACCGCTGATGACATTTCAAATGACATTATGATGACATTACCCAGTGACTCTGAGTGTTTTTAAAAACTGTAGGAGTATTAAATAAATATACCAAGGTGTATTGGGGAATCAGTGGCTGTATGGATGATTCAGTGGTTGTGTGAATGACTGTATAAGTGAGTGATTATATGCCTCAGTGAATGTATGGGTGAGTGACTGGTTGTGTGAATTTTTTATCAATCTGTTAGTTGGTGTCTATGTGCGTGTATGTAGGGGTGGGCGGAATTTGCGAAATTCACTTTCGCAAATTATTGCAAAAATGTTAACAATCTCCGCAAACACGCGGAAATATCGCGAAGATGCAGAAGTTTTTTTCCCGCCCGTTCGCGGTATTTTCTGCATGGTCGCGGCTCGCCAACTTACCCATGTGGTTGCTTGCGGGCGCGGCCATCTTGTTTTCACTTGTCTCGTGGTGCATGATCGCGAGAAGAAAGACGTGATCGCGCGACGAATGAAGTCACTGCGGGCGCGAACTGTCGCGAGACAGCGCAAATGGCTACAAACAATCCAACATCTCATGGAGAACGCGACCGGATCGGGAAAACTTGTCGCCGAACGTGGGGATTCAGGTAAGGCGATCGCGCGCACGTGAGAATGTATTATTTTACAGCGCGAGCAAGCAAAAAATTTCCGGTAAAATGCGGATTGCGGATATTTTGACATTTTCGCGCTCTCCGCGGAACGCGAAAATGTCAAATTATTGCAATTTCCGCGACCGGAACGGAATTTTAGCCCAGGCCTAGCTGTATGGTCGTGGGTGTAGGTATGTGAGTAGCTATATTGGTGAGTGTTTGTTTGTCTGAATACCTGTATGGTTGTGTGAGTGTCTGCATGGGTGTATGAGCATGTGTGTGACTGCTTGTATGTGGATGAGTGAGTGGGTGAGTCAGTGGCTGTATGGGTTACTGAGTGTGTGTGAGAGGCTATAAGGGTGAGTGTGTGTGTCTATGGCTGTGTGGGTGAGCAAGTGGAGGTCTCAGTGGTATATGAATGTGTAACTGGGTATGTGAAAGGCAGTATACCTGAGTGATGAGGTATATGAGTGACTGCTTGGGTCAGAGAGTGAATGTGAGAGTGGCTGTATGAGTGAGTGTGTGCTTGTGTCAGTGACTTTATAGGTGAGTATGTGTAAGTATCTGTATGAGTAAGTCTTTGGGTGTGAATGTGTCTATATGGGTGAGAA
Organism: Triturus cristatus; assembly: GCF_964204655.1. Classification (NCBI taxonomy): domain Eukaryota; kingdom Metazoa; phylum Chordata; class Amphibia; order Caudata; family Salamandridae; genus Triturus; species Triturus cristatus. Next base: position 624,200,909 of record NC_140588.1, on the reverse strand, counting down.
AGTGGCTATGTGATTGACTGTATGGGAAAGTGATTAGATGTGTGAGAATCTCTATGGGTGACTGACTCAGTGTGTGAGTGACCTACGGGTGTATGAGTGGTTTTGTCAGTAGATGTATTAGTGATTGAGTGGCTGTATGAGTGGTTGTATGGTGAGTCATTAGATGTGTGTGTAGATCTAAGAATCTGTGAGTGATTGTGTAAGTACTGGTATGGGTCTGTGAGTAGGTTTGCAACTGGTTGTGTGGGAGTGGGAGAAGGAGTGGGTGTATTAAATGTTCTATGGGGTGTGAGTGTGTGTGCTAGTAATTCTGTGGATGATGTCATCAGTGATGTCATTTGATATATCATAAGTGATGTCATGAGTGTGTCATGAGTGATGTAATATGAGAGGTCATAAGCAGTGCATTATGAAGGAAGCGAGTTATGTATAGATCAGCTAAATATACCTGCAGAATTTCACTGGTGAGCCTGAGCCTAACTATAACCTCCCTGTAAACTTAGTTTTTTTCAGATAATTTCAAAGGTTTTTTAAATGCTAATTCCTAACTATAACTTCCCTGTAACCTTTGGGTTTTCATTGACTTTCTATGGTTTGTGTACCTAGTAGTCACGTTTGCAGTGTGTTGGAGAAAGGGGGCGGGCCTCCGAATAACTCTCAGCAATCCTGCTGTGTGGAAGTTAGAAGAGGTAACAGGAGGGGTAGTAGGCCCCAAGGGCCCTTAGCAGCCAACAGGACTTCATCCCCAAACCAGCAGTGAACCAGGAGTCACATTTGCAGAGTGGTTAAGAAAGGGGTCATGGCCTCTGAAGACCTCTCAGCAATCCTGCAGTGTGGGACTTACTGGAGGTACCAGTAGAGATAGGTGGCCCCCAAGGACACTCTGGAGCCAAGGGGACTTCATGCAGTGCACCAGGAGGCGTGTTTGCAGAGTAGTGGAGAAATGGGGTGTGGCCTCAGAAGTCCTCTCAGCAATCCTGCTGTTTGGTACATACTGGAGGTAACAGGAGGGCTTATTTGCCACCAAGGACCCTCAGCATTCAAGAGGACTTCATCCTCCAACTAGTAGTGTACCAGAAGACGCATTTCCAAAGTGGTGGGAAAAGGGGACGTGGCCTCCCACCGCATCTCATCAATCCAGCTGTGTGGGACTTACTGGAGGTGACAGGAGGGGTTTGTGGCACCCAAGGACCCTCATGGGGCAAGGGGACTTTATCCTCCAAATAAGCAGTGCACCAGGAGGGGTGTTTGCAGAGATGTGGAGAAAGGGGCATGGTATCCGAAGACCCCTCAGCAATCCCACTGTGTGTGACTTACTGGAGGTAACCAGAGGTCTTGATGGCCCCCAAGGACCATAAGCAGCCAAGGGAAATTCATCACCCAACCCGCAGCATGGCAGTAGATGCAATTGCAGAGTGGTGCAGTAATGGGATGTGGCCCACAGGGTTGTGCTGGTAGATTTTTCTTAGTTTTTTTTCAATTATAAGGGAAGGTGGGCCATGTGGCCCCCCTTCCATGGGCTGCTTTTGGCCCTGGGAACCCCCATCTCCCGGGGCCAGGTCTTTTTGATTTTTTTTTATAAGGAAAGGGGGGCCAGGCAGCCCCCTCTCTGATATTGGACCCAGGGACTCCATCCCCCAGGGCCTAGCAACCATAATGGGTGCCCTGGACCCACCCGGTTTCTCATGTGGGGACCGCAAGGAGAGCTTGAAGTCCCCTGCAGTCCCTGCCAGCTCCCTGCATCCTGAGGGAGCGGGCATTGCCATTGGACAGAGGGAGCTGTTGAACATGCAGCTCCCTTTGTACAAAAGCAATTCTGTTCCGCTTCTTTTAAGCGAGAGCATTTTTTATGCTATCAATTGCTAGAAGCGAAACAGAGTTTGCCGTGGCTTGTTGGGAGCGTTAAAGCTCCTGCCAAACCATAGCTAACTGCAATGTTCCGGGGGTGGGCTCCCCAGGACATTGCAGGAGCCCTGGGGGGTGGCAGTCACTAGGGACATTATTGGCTCCAAAAGGAGGACGGTGCGGCCCACCTTCTTGTTTCAGTTTTGCCTCAGGGAGAGGGTGGTCCCTGGGGTGGAGGGGGCTGCACTGCCCCCGCATTCTTTTTTGCTAAAACCCTGGGGAGGTGGCAGTTGCTGGGACTGCGAGGGGTCCATGCATCCCCCGCATTACTTGAACTTAAAGCCCCAGGAGGTGATGACCCCTGGGGTTGCGGGGGTCCATGCAGCCCTCCCACTTTCTTTAACCATAAAGCCCCAGGATGGTGGCAGTCCCCACAAATTCCGTTCAGCTATAGCTATAGTCGTGTTCCAAAAATGAAATACCCCTATAGATATAACATGAGAAAAAAGTGTTCTGGGACCCCCCCTTTTTCCTATGCCGCCGCTTGACTGATCACTCTGAAACTTACAACAAAGCAACTAAACCAAAAATGTATCTGTTTTCAGATTTCTATATTAATCAAGGAACAAGAAAGTGATTTGTACTGGTTTTGTTTACATTTTCTTTTTTTCTTCCCATTTTGCTCAAGTACAGAGTTTCTATTAATTGGCCCACACAGGTACCACTATTTCATAATCCCAGGGAACACAAAACTGACCAATGACAGCGGGCTCATTGAAAGAGATGTCACATTTTGTGAACATCATATTTTGGTCTCCAATAAAAGCTGCTGCACAGGGGGGGAACTGGAAGCATATGGATTTGATGAACGTTTTTTTTTAATGCCTAATACATTTCGTTATTTGGCTAGGTGCAGTTTTTTAACCAGGTATGTCAATAGGAAAGAAATACTGCTCCTTTCAAGGGGAACACTGCACCCATATGTCACTGACATTTAATGAACAGGAAGCTGTGAAAAGACCGCATGCCCCTGTCTGCCTCCGTTTGAAATGAAAGGCTGCACATGCCATAAATGACCCTAGTATAGCCCTCATTACTTGGGCAGCTTTACAGGGCTCTTACTACTGCTCTAGATTAGTCAGAGTGGACCTATTTCTAAGCACTGCAAGGCTGCTGTGATTGTGCGCACATCACTGGACAGATGTGACAAGTGCAAGAGAAGTGCACACAGAACAATAGCATGTGTCAATGCTTGCATTGCTATATATCTGCGTATCAGGTTGTGTATGTGTGTGAGTGAGGTTGTTTGTGTATGTCAGATTTTGTGGGCTTTAAATTGTGTCAGGTTATTTATGTCTCTGTGTGAGTGAGAGAAATAGATTGTTGTGTGTGAGGGTGCATGTGTACTAAGGTGCGAGTAGTTAGGTTTATTAGAGGGTAGTGCTAAGCATTTATTCACAGAGGCAATAAATGAGACACACACTCAAGAATAAATCCAGGACCAATTTATAAAAATAGTACTCATTTTTATGCAATTTGTAAGACCAAGGACTTTGATCTACAGTAAGTACTTTTGGAGTTACTATTTTTAGGAGGTCGGAACATATATCACTTTTGTGCGCAATCACACACCATTGATGTCAAAAGAGAAAAGCTGAAAAATGCATATAAAATCAGGCAATGCCTTATTGAAGTTCACCTTCTGATTTTAGGTCAATAGCAGGAACAGGTCCAAAGTTACAGCAGTAGAAGATCAGGAGCTTCCCGCATTTGGCCAGGAGCAAGGTGCTGAAGTTAATGGATGGTAGCTGGTGCATTATGACTAAGGGGGCCACCTTATGAAGACACCACAGAGGAGGATTAAAAAGTAAGTGCAGTAGATCCCAATAATGTGAGGAGGATGCAAGGGTCTCAGAACCACAGGAACACAGCTTGGTCATCATAACCAGGGCTTGTCAGGCTAGGTGCAGAGCAGTTAGGTCAGCCAGGCGCTGTGCATTGAAATGTCTGCTTTGTCAGGAGCTGGCAACCTAGAGAGGCAATTTCAGGACAGCTGGGCCACTCAGGGGGTTTCAGGGTTCTCCACATCCCTTGATGGGTGCTTGCTTCTGGAATTACTGGAGTTCAGAATGTACTCTTTGTCTCACTGTTTGCTCTAGAGGGTCCGGTACCGCAGGTATTGCCACTGTGCTGCTTTGGTAGCTCCTGGCATGTCCAATCTTGGTGGAGAGACAGATCAAACCCTCTTGAGCAGATGTACCTATTTTGGTGTGGGTGATGTGTCAAAGTCGACGCGGAGCAGCACATTGACAAACCGGGCTTAGTGGGATCTGTGCCTGTGGTGTGCAGAGGAGTGATACCTTCACTCCAAGGGAGATTCTTGGTGCTTACTCAAAGGCTGGAGGAGCTCCAAGGTTCTTGGAGTCTTCAAAGGTTCAGGACTACACAGCACACCACACCACAATTTTTGAGTCCCAGAGGTAGAATACAGGGTTTGGCACCAATTTCGTCTGTAGTAGGGCTTCAGTTCATGGTCAGTGGATCTTCTTTGTCCTTTTCTTCTTGTCCATTGAATCTAGGTTCAAGGTCCAGGGATGCCACTTAAAAATTAAATTTAGGAGTGTTACAGAGTAATACGGGTAGTAACAAATGGGCTACCTAGCTTTAGGGTGTCCACACCCTCTAAGTGACCACTTTGTGTGGGAAGGCGCACTACTCTAGCCCTGATATGTTTTTTTTCCAACGTCCCAAGATGATGGATTTTCAGGAGAGGGTTTTACATCACCTGCCACACCTTAGGGGGGGTGCTGGCTGAATGCGGATACTCTCCTCAACTAACTAATTTCCTGCCTGTTTTCCAGACAAATGTGGAGCAGGACAGGGGTTTTTGCATCCCCCACTATCAGGCGAAGCTTCAAAGGCGGTATCACCTTTAAACTTCCCAATCTGCAAGATCATTTCGACCTGAGGAAGGTGTGAAGCACTTCCGCCAATAGCAGGCTTTGTTTCTGGCCTCTTCGAGAACAAGCTCTTACCCCATGTGGTCAGAAACGTGTATGGTGGTGGCAAGATGGCCATGACTAGTCAAAGGCAAAACCAATGCTTGGTGGGTTTTCAGGGGACCCTAAATCTGTCTCTTGTGTGCATTTATTAACAAATTCCACACTGGCATCAGTGAGAATTTATTAAGACAAGATGTTTGGCACCAAGCATCTTAAACTACACTGAAGCCATCATTGAGCTAGAAAACTCATAATGACAAGTATCCAGCCCATATACTTTTTACGGCTTCCCTGTGCACTTACAATAAACAAGAATGGCTCAGATATTGCAGGGTCATATCTGCTCATGCAGCTATATCCACCCATGGGATATAGTGCACCTGGCCATAGGCCTACAAGGCCTGCAGTAGGGGTGACTTACCTATATTTCATGCAGTGTGTGAGGGCATGGCACACATGGCTATATGCCATGTCAACTCTTCAGTTTTGTCTGCACCAAGACAAACAGCCTGGAATGGCAGTTCGTATGGTCTTGGTGAGGGGGTCTCTGGGGTGACATAATTTGTGCTGCAGGTCCATTGGACCCTCTCCAGTGCCCATGCCCTAGGTACCAGGGGTACCATTTACTAGGGACTTACAAGGGTGGCTGAAGTCAATTGTGGTACAGTTTTGGGAAAGAGCTCTGGCACTGGGAGCCTGGTTAGAAGGGACTCAGTGCACTTACAGTTCAAAATCCTATCAGGCAGGAAGCAAAAAGTGGGGGCTAACCATGTCAAAAGAGGTACTTTCCTACAGTGTGCAAGTGTCTGAGTGGGTCTGTGAGTGGGTGTGAGATTGTCTGAGTGGGTTTGCTAGTGCCTTCATGAGTATGTCAGTCAGTCTGTGAGTGACTGCATGAATAACTGAGTGAGTCTCTGAGTGGGTGCATGAGTTTCTGGGTAGGTTTGTGAGTGGATGGAGTCTCTGAGTAGATCTGTGAATGGGTGAGAGAGTATGAGTGATTCTGTAAGTGGGTGCATGGGTGTCTGACTGAGTCTGTGAGTGGGTGTGAGAGTGTCTGAGTTGGTCTGTGAGTGGCTGCATGAGTGCCTAACTAAGTTCCGCTCATTCTCCCCTAATTTTCTTCTCTTTTCGTTTCTGACCCTTATCTTGCCTTTTTTGCTTGTTTCTGACCTTTATTTTGCCTCTTGCTGCTCATTGGTTGCTGGCCTTTATTGTGCATCTTCTGCTAATTTCTGAATTTTAGTTTCTCTCTTTCTGCTCGTTGTTGACTTGTATTTTGCCTCTTTCTGCTCATTTCTGACCTTTATCTTTACACTTTTTGCTAGTTTCTGACCTCTATTTTGCCTCATTCAGTTTTTTATGACCTCTGTTTTGCCTCTTTCGGCTCGTTTCTGGCCTTTATTTTGCCTCTTTCTGCTCATTGCTGACCACTATTTTACCCTTTTCTCTCATTTCTGACCTATATTTTGCCTCTTTCTGCTTGCTTCTGGGCCTTATATTGCATCTTTCTGCTAATTTCTGATGTCTATTTTGCCTCTTTCTGCTCATTGCTGACTTTAATCTGCCTCTTGCTGCTTCTTTCTGACCTTTATTTTGCCTCTTTATGCTTGTTGCTTTTCTCTATTTTGCCTCTTTCTACTATTTGCTGGTCTCTATTTTGCCTATTTCTGCTCGTTGTTGGCCACTATTTTGCCTCTTTTTGCTCGCTGCTGACCTTTACTTTCCCTCTTTTTACTAATTTCTAATGTTTATTCTGCCTCTTTCTGTGCTCATTTCTGACCTTTATCTTGCCCTCTTCTACTCATTACTGAATTTTGTTTTTCCTCTTTCTGCTTGTTGCTGACCTTTATTCTGCCTCTTTCTGCTAGTTTCTGACCTTCATTCTGCCTCATGCTACTCGTTTCTGACCTCTAGTTTGCCTCTTTCCGCTTGTTTCTGACCGGGTTGGACACTCAGGTCATCAACTCAAAGCCTGCTGAAACTGAATCGTGTCAAAAAAGCCAGATGGGGTGGTAGAGCTTTTTCGTTTCATGCGGCCAGCCGGTGGAATGAGCTCCCGGGCTTTGTTAAACTTACCGAAAGTCACCAAGTTTTTAGAAAATTGATAAAAACACGGCTTTTTGATGTGACCCGGTGTTAGATGGAGTGGTTTCTCTCTATGGACTAGCGCCAAGACGCCTCGGCATTTGTTCGCGCTCTATAAGTGATGATCCTATCCTATCCTCTCCTATCCTTTATTCTCTCTCTTTCGGCTCATCTATCACCTTCATTTTGCCTCTTTCTGATCGTTGCATACCTTTATTTTGCCTCTTTCTGCTCGGTGCTATCCTTTATTCTGTCTCTTTCCACTCGTTTGTGACCTTTATTTTGCCTCTTTCTGCTAGTTTCTCGCCTTTATCTTGCCTCTTTCAGCTAAGCTCTGACCTTTATACTGCCTCTTTCTACTAATTTCGGGCCTTTATTTCCTCTCTTTACCCCCTTCCCCAGGATCCCAGGGCCCCCACAGTCCTAGCTGCCTCCTAACTCTTGGAGAAGTGTGGCTCAATGGTTAGAGCGGCAGACCCTGATGCAGAGGTCTGGCCCAGGACCAGGGTTCAATTCCCTTCCTCGGTGGGTCTTTGGCTCAAAATTCCACAGACCTGACAATTCTCGCCTCGGTGCCTATTCCAATCATGGAGTCCCACTCTGCAACTCTGGGCAATAGCTTGCTTAATCTCCATGACGGCCCCCACAACGCTAAGGATGCCTGGCCTCCACCTTGGGGGTGCCCAGGAGTGGACACCTCACAGGGAAAGCCAGGATGGGTTCCACAGTGGTATTCGTACAAGCGCCTTGAGACCCTTGTGGGTGAGTAGTGCGCTATACAAGTATCAATTTACATTTACTTTACTCCTACGGGAGCTGACATTGCTCCCGCAAGCAGCTCCCTGCTTGCAGGAGCATTGTTTTCATCTGTTTCACTGCAGACATATCTGCATGCAAGGAAACTGATGAAAACTCCAATTCCTGCAAGCAGGAGCTGTTGAAAGAAAGAAGGGAAAGATGAAATAAAAAATCAGAGAAAGAAAGGGAAATAGAAAGGAAATAGAGATATTATGAAAGAGGGGAGGAAAGAAGAGTAAATGAAAAAAAATCGAAAGGGGACTAAATGAAAGAGTGAAAGGACAAAGGAAAGAATTAGATGAATAATAAAAATAATAATAATAATCTTTCTTCGGAAGTCCATACAGCCATGAAAAGAGACAGTTTTAAAAGGATAAAAATTAGCACATCAAATCCACTTGTTAGATACACTGTGGCCATATATATATAAGTTTACATAATATCAAACATACAGCTAAGACAATAAAACAAGAGATGAAGAACGGGAAGCAGAAATTGACAGGCAAAGGGTAACACATAAATGGACCAAATTAAGCAACAAGGATACATTACATTTGTAGCAGCATGACAATGTGCAAATACGCAAGGGGGAAGTAACAGTTAATCACCTCTGGAGCATCTCAATGTTAGAGCAGATCTTAAAAAATTACTAACACAGAAAAGGGTGTTAACATTAGGTAAAAGCTGTAAAAACAATAAGGCAACACAGACCTGCCTGAATCTCAGTTCTTTTAAAAGCCCTTTGACAAACACTCTTCTAGGATGTTAGAAATATTTACAAAAGAAGATAAACTGAAGGGTATCTTGTGAAGACCCTGAGTCGCAGCCACAGACACCTCTATCTTCTCTGTGTAAAACAAAACCAGAGGGGATAGCCAATTCAATCTAAAATTATTAATTTAAAATCTATTGTGCCCACTTGTTAAAAAAGATAAGTAGGCCTCCATTCCTTGCACAGACTTTATCAAAATGTGCACTCTTACCAGAGGTTTTCTGATTTTTCTGTGCCTCGCGGGTGGGCTGACGGATGTTTAAAAAACAGCACTTTACTGGTATTCTTATCAAGAGGCTTCATGTTGTCATATCTAGAAAACATATCTACTATTCCTAAGGTGGTAAAGGTATCCTTGATGTACTTTAACCAAGGTATTTTAAATGCGTGGTCAAGAGAGAGGCAGTCCTGACTTACAAGTTGGTTAAAACCTGCCTCCTCATTTGAGCAAATCTTCACCCAGCATAACAGGGGTTTAACCGCAAACATGTCCATGATGTACCTGGTCCCTGATTCATCGTCTATAGAGTATGAGGAAGTGCATCTAAAATATTTGTTTTCTGCGGTTTGGAGTTTACCAGCCACCATGTACCCCCAAACCTCGCTGCCGTATATATCTTTGGAAATACAGATCAATCAATCAATCAATCAATCAGGACTTTGTGAAGCATGCTACTCACCCGTGAGGGTCTCATGGTGCTGGGTGGGGGGTGCAGCTCTGAGTCAGCCGAAGAGCCAGGTCTTGAGGTTTCTCCCGAAGATGTGTAGAGTGGGGGAGTGTCTGATGTTGAAAGAGTTATAAAGTTTCAAAATTATTTCTGGAAACCAAGTGCCTAGTCCGCGGGCATAGTTTGCAATTGTTCCCGTTGATCTCGCCATTTCTACAAGCTGCCCCTCCTGTTGGTTTTTTAAGTTAAGTTTCTCATCAAATCAGATGCCCAGATAGACGAAAGCAGGGACTTTCACTAAACTATGTGTACAGAGTTTGTAAAAATTATGTCTGGTGCTCTGTTTACCGATTTCCATGACATATGACTTGGATAGGTTCGGTGCCGGATCCATTTCCTTCATAAAATACATGAACCCATCAAGTAAGATCTGCAAGCCCCTTGGTGTGCTCGAGAGAAGAATCTCATCATCTGCGTACAATAGAACAGGGACCGGTCTCGCATCTGTCCTAGGGGTGTCAGCCTTTAGGGCCGTCAAGGGTGCGTCTAGACCATTAATATATAATGTGAATAGAAAAGGGGCTAATATGCATCCTTGCCTGACCCCACTTGAACATGTAAAATGATTGGTAGTATTCCCCTCTTGGGTAGATCTGAATACTGTAGAGGTATTAGAATGTAAGGATATTAACACATTAATTGTCACCACATCAACCCCCAAATCCCCAAGCAGTTTCCATAGCTTACTGCAGTTCACCCGATCAAAAGCCGTGGTGAGATCCATAAAGCCCGAAAATATCACACCTGGTTTAGCTAAAGTGTATTTAGCAATTAAAAGGTAGAGGTTAATGCACTGGTCTGTGGTGGATTTTGCGACCCAGAACCTATACTGCACCTCGGAGATTATTTGATTGGCATCAACTAATGGGATCTGATCTCTGGGGAGGAATTGGGTTTGAGGGTTTGATTCACTGTGGCCATGATTGTATACTGCCTCAAAGCAATACTTCCATACATCTGTGGGAATATTGTGACTTAACTCTGGTTTATCCAGGCCTAAGAAACAAGGATTATTTATGACCTTCCAGAAACTAGTGCTATCCCTTTTATTACATGCCTCTGCCAGATCTTCCCAGCTAATTTTTGCAGTTGGAGCTTACACCTCTTAACCACCTGCTTATAGATGCTGTGGCTGACTGCCACCCAGGCTCTATCTCGGGGATCTGCTTCAAGATCTGCTTCAAGACCATCTTCAGATCTCTAAGAGCCTGGGAGCGCTCACTGTCAAACCATCTTGGGGCTGACATACAGGGGGAGGCTACCGGGACTGTTAGCAGTGCATCAATTATGTTTGCAAGGGCAATGAATGCCTGGATAGTTTCTTTCCCTGAGGCTTGCGGGTCTAAACAGATCAGAATCTCCTGCTGGCTGTTACTGAACAAGGATCCATTAAAATCAGTAACATCTACTTGTGGCCACCTTAAACACCTTCCTCGGTCTGTGGCAGAAATCGTGCCCCCATTTGTAGTGCCCTATGCAAAGTGACGTCCTGGGGCTTAGAGCGCCAGTGAGTATGGTCACTGAATAGTATGTGGAGGATATTAAATAGGCATATAACCCTCCTCAGGAGTGATGACACAAAAATAAAATCAATGATTGTTGAGCAACCCCTGCCTTAATGTGTTGGCCGGAGAAGAGAACCCAAAGGGGTAACAATCAGGTTTTTTTAATGCCTAATACATTTCGTTATTTGGCTAGGTGCAGTTTTTTGACCAGGTATGTCAATAGGAAAGAAATACTGCTCCTTTCATGGGGAACACTGCACCCATATGTCACTGACATTTAATGAACAGGAAGCTGTGAAAAGACCGCATGCCCCTGTCTGCCTCCGTTTGAAATGAAAGGCTGCACATGCCATAAATGACCCTAGTATAGCCCTCATTACTTGGGCAGCTTTACAGGGCTCTTACTACTGCTCTAGATTAGTCAGAGTGGACCTATTTCTAAGCACTGCAAGGCTGCTGTGATTGTGCGCACATCACTGGACAGATGTGACAAGTGCAAGAGAAGTGCACACAGAACAATAGCATGTGTCAATGCTTGCATTGCTATATGTCTGCGTATCAGGTTGTGTATGTGTGTGAGTGAGGTTGTTTGTGTATGTCAGATTTTGTGGGCTTTAAATTGTGTCAGGTTATTTATGTCTCTGTGTGAGTGAGAGAAATAGATTGTTGTGTGTGAGGGTGCATGTGTACTAAGGTGCGAGTAGTTAGGTTTATTAGAGGGTAGTGCTAAGCATTTATTCACAGAGGCAATAAATGAGACACACACTCAAGAATAAATCCAGGACCAATTTATAAAAATAGTACTCATTTTTATGCAATTTGTAAGACCAAGGACTTTGATCTACAGTAAGTACTTTTGGAGTTACTATTTTTAGGAGGTCGGAACATATATCACTTTTGTGCGCAATCACGCACCATTGATGTCAAAAGAGAAAAGCTGAAAAATGCATATAAAATCAGGCAATGCCTTATTGAAGTTCACCTTCTGATTTTAGGTCAATAGCAGGAACAGGTCCAAAGTTACAGCAGTAGAAGATCAGGAGCTTCCCGCATTTGGCCAGGAGCAAGGTGCTGAAGTTAATGGATGGTAGCTGGTGCATTATGACTAAGGGGGCCACCTTATGAAGACACCACAGAGGAGGATTAAAAAGTAAGTCCAGTAGATCCCAATAATGTGAGGAGGATGCAAGGGTCTCAGAACCACAGGAACACAGCTTGGTCATCATAACCAGGGCTTGTCAGGCTAGGTGCAGAGCAGTTAGGTCAGCCAGGCGCTGTGCATTGAAATGTCTGCTTTGTCAGGAGCTGGCAACCTAGAGAGGCAATTTCAGGACAGCTGGGCCACTCAGGGGGTTTCAGGGTTCTCCACATCCCTTGATGGGTGCTTGCTTCTGGAATTATTGGAGTTCAGAATGTACTCTTTGTCTCACTGTTTGCTCTAGAGGGTCCGGTACCGCAGGTAGTGCCACTGTGCTGCTTTGGTAGCTCCTGGCATGTCCAATCTTGGTGGAGAGACAGATCAAACCCTCTTGAGCAGATGTACCTATTTTGGTGTGGGTGATGTGTCAAAGTCGACGCGGAGCAGCACATTGACAAACCGGGCTTAGTGGGATCTGTGCCTGTGGTGTGCAGAGGAGTGATACCTTCACTCCAAGGGAGATTCTTGGTGCTTACTCAAAGGCTGGAGGAGCTCCAAGGTTCTTGGAGTCTTCAAAGGTTCAGGACTACACAGCACACCACACCACAATTTTTGAGTCCCAGAGGTAGAATACAGGGTTTGGCACCAATTTCGTCTGTAGTAGGGCTTCAGTTCATGGTCAGTGGATCTTCTTTGTCCTTTTCTTCTTGTCCATTGAATCTAGGTTCAAGGTCCAGGGATGCCACTTAAAAATTAAATTTAGGAGTGTTACAGAGTAATACGGGTAGTAACAAATGGGCTACCTAGCTTTAGGGTGTCCACACCCTCTAAGTGACCACTTTGTGTGGGAAGGCGCACTACTCTAGCCCTGATATGTTTTTTTTCCAACGTCCCAAGATGATGGATTTTCAGGAGAGCGTTTTACATCACCTGCCACACCTTAGGGGTGGTGCTGGCTGAATGCGGATACTCTCCTCAACTAACTAATTTCCTGCCTGTTTTCCAGACAAATGTGGAGCAGGACAGGGGTTTTTGCATCCCCCACTATCAGGCGAAGCTTCAAAGGCGGTATCACCTTTAAACTTCCCAATCTTCAAGATCATTTCGACCTGAGGAAGGTGTGAAGCACTTCCGCCAATAGCAGGCTTTGTTTCTGGCCTCTTCGAGAACAAGCTCTTACCCCATGTGGTCAGAAACGTGTATGGTGGTGGCAAGATGGCCATGACTAGTCAAAGGCAAAACCAATGCTTGGTGGGTTTTCAGGGGACCCTAAATCTGTCTCTTGTGTGCATTTATTAACAAATTCCACACTGGCATCAGTGAGAATTTATTAAGACAAGATGTTTGGCACCAAGCATCTTAAACTACACTGAAGCCATCATTGAGCTAGAAAACTCATAATGACAAGTATCCAGCCCATATACTTTTTACGGCTTCCCTGTGCACTTACAATAAACAAGAATGGCTCAGATATTGCAGGGTCATATCTGCTCATGCAGCTATATCCACCCATGGGATATAGTGCACCTGGCCATAGGCCTACAAGGCCTGCAGTAGGGGTGACTTACCTATATTTCATGCAGTGTGTGAGGGCATGGCACACATGGCTATATGCCATGTCAACTCTTCAGTTTTGTCTGCACCAAGACAAACAGCCTGGAATGGCAGTTCGTATGGTCTTGGTGAGGGGGTCTCTGGGGTGACATAATTTGTGCTGCAGGTCCATTGGACCCTCTCCAGTGCCCATGCCCTAGGTACCAGGGGTACCATTTACTAGGGACTTACAAGGGTGGCTGAAGTCAATTGTGGTACAGTTTTGGGAAAGAGCTCTGGCACTGGGAGCCTGGTTAGAAGGGACTCAGTGCACTTACAGTTCAAAATCCTATCAGGCAGGAAGCAAAAAGTGGGGGCTAACCATGTCAAAGAGGTACTTTCCTACAGTGTGCAAGTGTCTGAGTGGGTCTGTGAGTGGGTGTGAGATTGTCTGAGTGGGTTTGCTAGTGCCTTCATGAGTATGTCAGTCAGTCTGTGAGTGACTGCATGAATAACTGAGTGAGTCTCTGAGTGGGTGCATGAGTTTCTGGGTAGGTTTGTGAGTGGATGGAGACTCTGAGTAGATCTGTGAAGGGGTGAGAGAGTATGAGTGATTCTGTAAGTGGGTGCATGGGTGTCTGACTGAGTCTGTGAGTGGGTGTGAGAGTGTCTGAGTTGGTCTGTGAGTGGCTGCATGAGTGCCTAACTAAGTTCCGCTCATTCTCCCCTAATTTTCTTCTGTTTTCGTTTCTGACCCTTATCTTGCCTTTTTTGCTTGTTTCTGACCTTTATTTTGCCTCTTGCTGCTCATTGGTTGCTGGCCTTTATTGTGCATCTTCTGCTAATTTCTGAATTTTAGTTTCTCTCTTTCTGCTTGTTGTTGACTTGTATTTTGCCTCTTTCTGCTCATTTCTGACCTTTATCTTTACACTTTTTGCTAGTTTCTGACCTCTATTTTGCCTCATTCAGTTTTTTATGACCTCTGTTTTGCCTCTTTCGGCTCGTTTCTGGCCTTTATTTTGCCTCTTTCTGCTCATTGCTGACCACTATTTTACCCTTTTCTCTCATTTCTGACCTATATTTTGCCTCTTTCTGCTTGCTTCTGGGCCTTATATTGCATCTCTCTGCTAATTTCTGATGTCTATTTTGCCTCTTTCTGCTCATTGCTGACTTTAATCTGCCTCTTGCTGCTTCTTTCTGACCTTTATTTTGCCTCTTTATGCTTGTTTCTTTTCTCTATTTTGCCTCTTTCTACTATTTGCTGGTCTCTATTTTGCCTATTTCTGCTCGTTGTTGGCCACTATTTTGCCTCTTTTTGCTCGCGGCTGACCTTTACTTTCCCTCTTTTTACTAATTTCTAATGTTTATTCTGCCTCTTTCTGTGCTCATTTCTGACCTTTATCTTGCCCTCTTCTACTCATTACTGAATTTTGTTTTTCCTCTTTCTGCTTGTTGCTGACCTTTATTCTGCCTCTTTCTGCTAGTTTCTGACCTTCATTCTGCCTCATGCTACTCGTTTCTGAGCTCTAGTTTGCCTCTTTCTGCTTGTTTCTGACCGGGTCGGACACTCAGGTCATCAACTCAAAGCCTGCTGAAACTGAATCGTGTCAAAAAAGCCAGATGGGGTGGTAGAGCTTTTTCGTTTCATGCGGCCAGCCGGTGGAATGAGCTCCCGGGCTTTGTTAAACTTACCGAAAGTCACCAAGTTTTTAGAAAATTGATAAAAACACGGCTTTTTGATGTGACCCGGTGTTAGATGGAGTGGTTTCTCTCTATGGACTAGCGCCAAGACGCCTCGGCATTTGTTCGCGCTCTATAAGTGATGATCCTATCCTATCCTCTCCTATCCTTTATTCTCTCTCTTTCGGCTCATCTATCACCTTAATTTTGCCTCTTTCTGATCGTTGCATACCTTTATTTTGCCTCTTTCTGCTCGGTGCTAACCTTTATTCTGTCTCTTTCCACTCGTTTGTGACCTTTATTTTGCCTCTTTCTGCTAGTTTCTCGCCTTTATCTTGCCTCTTTCAGCTAAGCTCTGACCTTTATACTGCCTCTTTCTACTAATTTCGGGCCTTTATTTCCTCTCTTTACCCCCTTCCCCAGGATCCCGGGGCCCCCACAGTCCTAGCTGCCTCCCAACTCCTGGAGAAGTGTGGCTCAATGGTTAGAGCGGCAGACCCTGATGCAGAGGTCTGGCCCAGGACCAGGGTTCAATTCCCTTCCTCGGTGGGTCTTTGGCACAAAATTCCACAGACCTGACAATTCTCGCCTCGGTGCCTATTCCAATCATGGAGTCCTACTCTGCAACTCTGGGCAATAGCTTGCTTAATCTCCATGACGGCCCCCACAACGCTAAGGATGCCTGGCCTCCACCTTGGGGGTGCCCAATAGTGGACACCTCACAGGGAAAGCCAGGATGGGTTCCACAGTGGTATTCGTACAAGCGCCTTGAGACCCTTGTGGGTGAGTAGTGCGCTATACAAGTATCAATTTACATTTACTTTACTCCTACGGGAGCTGACATTGCTCCCACAAGCAGCTCCCTGCTTGCAGGAGCATTGTTTTCATCTGTTTCACTGCAGACATATCTGCATGCAAGGAAACTGATGAAAACTCCAATTCCTGCAAGCAGGAGCTGTTGAAAGAAAGAAGGGAAAGATGAAATAAAAAATCAGAGAAAGAAAGGGAAATAGAAAGGAAATAGAGATATTATGAAAGAGGGGAGGAAAGAAGAGTAAATGAAAAAAAATCGAAATGGGACTAAATGAAAGAGTGAAAGGACAAAGGAAAGAATTAGATGAATAATAAAAATAATAATAATAATCTTTCTTCGGAAGTCCATACAGCCATGAAAAGAGACAGTTTTAAAAGGATAAAAATTAGCACATCAAATCCACTTGTTAGATACACTGTGGCCATATATATATATAAGTTTACATAATATCAAACATACAGCTAAGACAATAAAACAAGAGATGAAGAACGGGAAGCAGAAATTGACAGGCAAAGGGTAACACATAAATGGACCAAATTAAGCAACAAGGATACATTACATTTGTAGCAGCATGACAATGTGCAAATACGCAAGGGGGAAGTAACAGTTAATCACCTCTGGAGCATCTCAATGTTAGAGCAGATCTTAAAAAATTACTAACACAGAAAAGGGTGTTAACATTAGGTAAAAGCTGTAAAAACAATAAGGCAACACAGACCTGCCTGAATCTCAGTTCTTTTAAAAGCCCTTTGACAAACACTCTTCTAGGATGTTAGAAATATTTACAAAAGAAGATAAACTGAAGGGTATCTTGTGAAGACCCTGAGTCGCAGCCACAGACACCTCTATCTTCTCTGTGTAAAACAAAACCAGAGGGGATAGCCAATTCAATCTAAAATTATTAATTTAAAATCTATTGTGCCCACTTGTTAAAAAAGATAAGTAGGCCTCCATTCCTTGCACAGACTTTATCAAAATGTGCACTCTTACCAGAGGTTTTCTGATTTTTCTGTGCCTCGCGGGTGGGCTGACGCATGTTTAAAAAACAGCACTTTACTGGTATTCTTATCAAGAGGCTTCATGTTGTCATATCTAGAAAACATATCTACTATTCCTAAGGTGGTAAAGGTATCCTTGATGTACTTTAACCAAGGTATTTTAAATGCGTGGTCAAGAGAGAGGCAGTCCTGACTTACAAGTTGGTTAAAACCTGCCTCCTCATTTGAGCAAATCTTCACCCAGCATAACAGGGGTTTAACCGCAAACATGTCCATGATGTACCTGGTCCCGAATTCATCGTCTATAGAGTATGAGGAAGTGCATCTAAAATATTTGTTTTCTGCGGTTTGGAGTTTACCAGCCACCATGTACCCCCAAACCTCGCTGCCGTATATATCTTTGGAAATACAGATCAATCAATCAATCAATCAGGACTTTGTGAAGCATGCTACTCACCCGTGAGGGTCTCATGGTGCTGGGTGGGGGGTGCAGCTCTGAGTCAGCCGAAGAGCCAGGTCTTGAGGTTTCTCCCGAAGATGTGTAGAGTGGGGGAGTGTCTGATGTTGAAAGAGTTATAAAGTTTCAAAATTATTTCTGGAAACCAAGTGCCTAGTCCGCGGGCATAGTTTGCAATTGTTCCCGTTGATCTCGCCATTTCTACAAGCTGCCCCTCCTGTTGGTTTTTTAAGTTAAGTTTCTCATCAAATCAGATGCCCAGATAGACGAAAGCAGGGACTTTCACTAAACTATGTGTACAGAGTTTGTAAAAATTATGTCTGGTGCTCTGTTTACCGATTTCCATGACATATGACTTGGATAGGTTCGGTGCCGGATCCATTTCCTTCATAAAATACATGAACCCATCAAGTAAGATCTGCAAGCCCCTTGGTGTGCTCGAGAGAAGAATCTCATCATCTGCGTACAATAGAACAGGGACCGGTCTCGCATCTGTCCTAGGGGTGTCAGCCTTTAGGGCCGTCAAGGGTGCGTCTAGACCATTAATATATAATGTGAATAGAAAAGGGGCTAATATGCATCCTTGCCTGACCCCACTTGAACATGTAAAATGATTGGTAGTATTCCCCTCTTGGGTAGATCTGAATACTGTAGAGGTATTAGAATGTAAGGATATTAACACATTAATTGTCGCCACATCAACCCCCAAATCCCCAAGCAGTTTCCATAGCTTACTGCAGTTCACCCGATCAAAAGCCGTGGTGAGATCCATAAAGCCCGAAAATATCACACCTGGTTTAGCTAAAGTGTATTTAGCAATTAAAAGGTAGAGGTTAATGCACTGGTCTGTGGTGGATTTTGCGACCCAGAACCTATACTGCACCTCGGAGATTATTTGATTGGCATCAACTAATGGGATCTGATCTGTGGGGAGGAATTGGGTTTGAGGGTTTGATTCACTGTGGCCATGATTGTATACTGCCTCAAAGCAATACTTCCATACATCTGTGGGAATATTGTGACTTAACTCTGGTTTATCCAGGCCTAAGAAACAAGGATTATTTATGACCTTCCAGAAACTAGTGCTATCCCTTTTATTACATGCCTCTGCCAGATCTTCCCAGCTAATTTTTGCAGTTGGAGCTTACACCTCTTAACCACCTGCTTATAGATGCTGTGGCTGACTGCCACCCAGGCTGTATCTCGGGGGATCTGCTTCAAGATCTGCTTCAAGACCATCTTCAGATCTCTAAGAGCCTGGGAGCGCTCACTGTCAAACCATCGTGGGGCTGACATACAGGGGGAGGCTACCGGGACTGTTAGCAGTGCATCAATTATGTTTGCAAGGGCAATGAATGCCTGGATAGTTTCTTTCCCTGAGGCTTGCGGGTCTAAACAGATCAGAATCTCCTGCTGGCTGTTACTGAACAAGGATCCATTAAAATCAGTAACATCTACTTGTGGCCACCTTAAACACCTTCCTCGGTCTGTGGCAGAAATCGTGCCCCCATTTGTAGTGCCCTATGCAAAGTGACGTCCTGGGGCTTAGAGCGCCAGTGAGTATGGTCACTGAATAGTATGTGGAGGATATTAAATAGGCATATAACCCTCCTCAGGAGTGATGACACAAAAATAAAATCAATGATTGTTGAGCAACCCCTGCCTTAATATGTTGGCCGGAGAAGAGAACCCAAAGGGGTAACAATCAGGTTTTTTTAATGCCTAATACATTTCGTTATTTGGCTAGGTGCAGTTTTTTGACCAGGTATGTCAATAGGAAAGAAATACTGCTCCTTTCATGGGGAACACTGCACCCATATGTCACTGACATTTAATGAACAGGAAGCTGTGAAAAGACCGCATGCCCCTGTCTGCCTCCGTTTGAAATGAAAGGCTGCACATGCCATAAATGACCCTAGTATAGCCCTCATTACTTGGGCAGCTTTACAGGGCTCCTACTACTGCTCTAGATTAGTCAGAGTGGACCTATTTCTAAGCACTGCAAGGCTGCTGTGATTGTGCGCACATCACTGGACAGATGTGACAAGTGCAAGAGAAGCGCACACAGAACAATAGCATGTGTCAATGCTTGCATTGCTATATGTCTGCGTATCAGGTTGTGTATGTGTGTGAGTGAGGTTGTTTGTGTATGTCAGATTTTGTGGGCTTTAAATTGTGTCAGGTTATTTATGTCTCTGTGTGAGTGAGAGAAATAGATTGTTGTGTGTGAGGGTGCATGTGTACTAAGGTGCGAGTAGTTAGGTTTATTAGAGGGTAGTGCTAAGCATTTATTCACAGAGGCAATAAATGAGACACACACTCAAGAATAAATCCAGGACCAATTTATAAAAATAGTACTCATTTTTATGCAATTTGTAAGACCAAGGACTTTGATCTACAGTAAGTACTTTTGGAGTTACTATTTTTAGGAGGTCGGAACATATATCACTTTTGTGCGCAATCACGCACCATTGATGTCAAAAGAGAAAAGCTGAAAAATGCATATAAAATCAGGCAATGCCTTATTGAAGTTCACCTTCTGATTTTAGGTCAATAGCAGGAACAGGTCCAAAGTTACAGCAGTAGAAGATCAGGAGCTTCCCGCATTTGGCCAGGAGCAAGGTGCTGAAGTTAATGGATGGTAGCTGGTGCATTATGACTAAGGGGGCCACCTTATGAAGACACCACAGAGGAGGATTAAAAAGTAAGTCCAGTAGATCCCAATAATGTGAGGAGGATGCAAGGGTCTCAGAACCACAGGAACACAGCTTGGTCATCATAACCAGGGCTTGTCAGGCTAGGTGCAGAGCAGTTAGGTCAGCCAGGCGCTGTGCATTGAAATGTCTGCTTTGTCAAGAGCTGGCAACCTAGAGAGGCAATTTCAGGACAGCTGGGCCACTCAGGGGGTTTCAGGGTTCTCCACATCCCTTGATGGGTGCTTGCTTCTGGAATTATTGGAGTTCAGAATGTACTCTTTGTCTCACTGTTTGCTCTAGAGGGTCCGGTACCGCAGGTATTGCCACTGTGCTGCTTTGGTAGCTCCTGGCATGTCCAATCTTGGTGGAGAGACAGATCAAACCCTCTTGAGCAGATGTACCTATTTTGGTGTGGGTGATGTGTCAAAGTCGACGCGGAGCAGCACATTTACAAACCGGGCTTAGTGGGATCTGTGCCTGTGGTGTGCAGAGGAGTGATACCTTCACTCCAAGGGAGATTCTTGGTGCTTACTCAAAGGCTGGAGGAGCTCCAAGGTTCTTGGAGTCTTCAAAGGTTCAGGACTACACAGCACACCACACCACAATTTTTGAGTCCCAGAGGTAGAATACAGGGTTTGGCACCAATTTCGTCTGTAGTAGGGCTTCAGTTCATGGTCAGTGGATCTTCTTTGTCCTTTTCTTCTTGTCCATTGAATCTAGGTTCAAGGTCCAGGGATGCCACTTAAAAATTAAATTTAGGAGTGTTACAGAGTAATACGGGTAGTAACAAATGGGCTACCTAGCTTTAGGGTGTCCACACCCTCTAAGTGACCACTTTGTGTGGGAAGGCGCACTACTCTAGCCCTGATATGTTTTTTTTCCAACGTCCCAAGATGATGGATTTTCAGGAGAGGGTTATACATCACCTGCCACACCTTAGGGGTGGTGCTGGCTGAATGCGGATACTCTCCTCAACTAACTAATTTCCTGCCTGTTTTCCAGACAAATGTGGAGCAGGACAGGGGTTTTTGCATCCCCCACTATCAGGCGAAGCTTCAAAGGCGGTATCACCTTTAAACTTCCCAATCTGCAAGATCATTTCGACCTGAGGAAGGTGTGAAGCACTTCCGCCAATAGCAGGCTTTGTTTCTGGCCTCTTCGAGAACAAGCTCTTACCCCATGTGGTCAGAAACGTGTATGGTGGTGGCAAGATGGCCATGACTAGTCAAAGGCAAAACCAATGCTTGGTGGGTTTTCAGGGGACCCTAAATCTGTCTCTTGTGTGCATTTATTAACAAATTCCACACTGGCATCAGTGAGAATTTATTAAGACAAGATGTTTGGCACCAAGCATCTTAAACTACACTGAAGCCATCATTGAGCTAGAAAACTCATAATGACAAGTATCCAGCCCATATACTTTTTACGGCTTCCCTGTGCACTTACAATAAACAAGAATGGCTCAGATATTGCAGGGTCATATCTGCTCATGCAGCTATATCCACCCATGGGATATAGTGCACCTGGCCATAGGCCTACAAGGCCTGCAGTAGGGGTGACTTACCTATATTTCATGCAGTGTGTGAGGGCATGGCACACATGGCTATATGCCATGTCAACTCTTCAGTTTTGTCTGCACCAAGACAAACAGCCTGGAATGGCAGTTCGTATGGTCTTGGTGAGGGGGTCTCTGGGGTGACATAATTTGTGCTGCAGGTCCATTGGACCCTCTCCAGTGCCCATGCCCTAGGTACCAGGGGTACCATTTACTAGGGACTTACAAGGGTGGCTGAAGTCAATTGTGGTACAGTTTTGGGAAAGAGCTCTGGCACTGGGAGCCTGGTTAGAAGGGACTCAGTGCACTTACAGTTCAAAATCCTATCAGGCAGGAAGCAAAAAGTGGGGGCTAACCATGTCAAAAGAGGTACTTTCCTACAGTGTGCAAGTGTCTGAGTGGGTCTGTGAGTGGGTGTGAGATTGTCTGAGTGGGTTTGCTAGTGCCTTCATGAGTATGTCAGTCAGTCTGTGAGTGACTGCATGAATAACTGAGTGAGTCTCTGAGTGGGTGCATGAGTTTCTGGGTAGGTTTGTGAGTGGATGGAGTCTCTGAGTAGATCTGTGAATGGGTGAGAGAGTATGAGTGATTCTGTAAGTGGGTGCATGGGTGTCTGACTGAGTCTGTGAGTGGGTGTGAGAGTGTCTGAGTTGGTCTGTGAGTGGCTGCATGAGTGCCTAACTAAGTTCCGCTCATTCTCACCTAATTTTCTTCTCTTTTCGTTTCTGACCCTTATCTTGCCTTTTTTGCTTGTTTCTGACCTTTATTTTGCCTCTTGCTGCTCATTGGTTGCTGGCCTTTATTGTGCATCTTCTGCTAATTTCTGAATTTTAGTTTCTCTCTTTCTGCTCGTTGTTGACTTGTATTTTGCCTCTTTCTGCTCATTTCTGACCTTTATCTTTACACTTTTTGCTAGTTTCTGACCTCTATTTTGCCTCATTCAGTTTTTTATGACCTCTGTTTTGCCTCTTTCGGCTCGTTTCTGGCCTTTATTTTGCCTCTTTCTGCTCATTGCTGACCACTATTTTACCCTTTTCTCTCATTTCTGACCTATATTTTGCCTCTTTCTGCTTGCTTCTGGGCCTTATATTGCATCTTTCTGCTAATTTCTGATGTCTATTTTGCCTCTTTCTGCTCATTGCTGACTTTAATCTGCCTCTTGCTGCTTCTTTCTGACCTTTATTTTGCCTCTTTATGCTTGTTGCTTTTCTCTATTTTGCCTCTTTCTACTATTTGCTGGTCTCTATTTTGCCTATTTCTGCTCGTTGTTGGCCACTATTTTGCCTCTTTTTGCTCGCTGCTGACCTTTACTTTCCCTCTTTTTACTAATTTCTAATGTTTATTCTGCCTCTTTCTGTGCTCATTTCTGACCTTTATCTTGCCCTCTTCTACTCATTACTGAATTTTGTTTTTCCTCTTTCTGCTTGTTGCTGACCTTTATTCTGCCTCTTTCTGCTAGTTTCTGACCTTCATTCTGCCTCATGCTACTCGTTTCTGACCTCTAGTTTGCCTCTTTCTGCTTGTTTCTGACCGGGTCGGACACTCAGGTCATCAACTCAAAGCCTGCTGAAACTGAATCGTGTCAAAAAAGCCAGATGGGGTGGTAGAGCTTTTTCGTTTCATGCGGCCAGCCGGTGGAATGAGCTCCCGGGCTTTGTTAAACTTACCGAAAGTCACCAAGTTTTTAGAAAATTGATAAAAACACGGCTTTTTGATGTGACCCGGTGTTAGATGGAGTGGTTTCTCTCTATGGACTAGCGCCAAGACGCTTCGGCATTTGTTCACGCTCTATAAGTGATGATCCTATCCTATCCTCTCCTATCCTTTATTCTCTCTCTTTCGGCTCATCTATCACCTTAATTTTGCCTCTTTCTGATCGTTGCATACCTTTATTTTGCCTCTTTCTGCTCGGTGCTAACCTTTGTTCTGTCTCTTTCCACTCGTTTGTGACCTTTATTTTGCCTCTTTCTGCTAGTTTCTCGCCTTTATCTTGCCTCTTTCAGCTAAGCTCTGACCTTTATACTGCCTCTTTCTACTAATTTCGGGCCTTTATTTCCTCTCTTTACCCCCTTCCCCAGGATCCCAGGGCCCCCACAGTCCTAGCTGCCTCCCAACTCCTGGAGAAGTGTGGCTCAATGGTTAGAGCGGCAGACCCTGATGCAGAGGTCTGGCTCAGGACCAGGGTTCAATTCCCTTCCTCGGTGGGTCTTTGGCTCAAAATTCCACAGACCTGACAATTCTCGCCTCGGTGCCTATTCCAATCATGGAGTCCCACTCTGCAACTCTGGGCAATAGCTTGCTTAATCTCCATGACGGCCCCCACAACGCTAAGGATGCCTGGCCTCCACCTTGGGGGTGCCCAGGAGTGGACACCTCACAGGGAAAGCCAGGATGGGTTCCACAGTGGTATTCGTACAAGCGCCTTGAGACCCTTGTGGGTGAGTAGTGCGCTATACAAGTATCAATTTACATTTACTTTACTCCTACGGGAGCTGACATTGCTCCCGCAAGCAGCTCCCTGCTTGCAGGAGCATTGTTTTCATCTGTTTCACTGCAGACATATCTGCATGCAAGGAAACTGATGAAAACTCCAATTCCTGCAAGCAGGAGCTGTTGAAAGAAAGAAGGGAAAGATGAAATAAAAAATCAGAGAAAGAAAGGGAAATAGAAAGGAAATAGAGATATTATGAAAGAGGGGAGGAAAGAAGAGTAAATGAAAAAAAATCGAAAGGGGACTAAATGAAAGAGTGAAAGGACAAAGGAAAGAATTAGATGAATAATAAAAATAATAATAATAATCTTTCTTCGGAAGTCCATACAGCCATGAAAAGAGACAGTTTTAAAAGGATAAAAATTAGCACATCAAATCCACTTGTTAGATACACTGTGGCCATATATATATAAGTTTACATAATATCAAACATACAGCTAAGACAATAAAACAAGAGATGAAGAACGGGAAGCAGAAATTGACAGGCAAAGGGTAACACATAAATGGACCAAATTAAGCAACAAGGATACATTACATTTGTAGCAGCATGACAATGTGCAAATACGCAAGGGGGAAGTAACAGTTAATCACCTCTGGAGCATCTCAATGTTAGAGCAGATCTTAAAAAATTACTAACACAGAAAAGGGTGTTAACATTAGGTAAAAGCTGTAAAAACAATAAGGCAACACAGACCTGCCTGAATCTCAGTTCTTTTAAAAGCCCTTTGACAAACACTCTTCTAGGATGTTAGAAATATTTACAAAAGAAGATAAACTGAAGGGTATCTTGTGAAGACCCTGAGTCGCAGCCACAGACACCTCTATCTTCTCTGTGTAAAACAAAACAAAGGGGATAGCCAATTCAATCTAAAATTATTAATTTAAAATCTATTGTGCCCACTTGTTAAAAAAGATAAGTAGGCCTCCATTCCTTGCACAGACTTTATCAAAATGTGCACTCTTACCAGAGGTTTTCTGATTTTTCTGTGCCTCGCGGGTGGGCTGACGCATGTTTAAAAAACAGCACTTTACTGGTATTCTTATCAAGAGGCTTCATGTTGTCATATCTAGAAAACATATCTACTATTCCTAAGGTGGTAAAGGTATCCTTGATGTACTTTAACCAAGGTATTTTAAATGCGTGGTCAAGAGAGAGGCAGTCCTGACTTACAAGTTGGTTAAAACCTGCCTCCTCATTTGAGCAAATCTTCACCCAGCATAACAGGGGTTTAACCGCAAACATGTCCATGATGTACCTGGTCCCTGATTCATCGTCTATAGAGTATGAGGAAGTGCATCTAAAATATTTGTTTTCTGCGGTTTGGAGTTTACCAGCCACCATGTACCCCCAAACCTCGCTGCCGTATATATCTTTGGAAATACAGATCAATCAATCAATCAATCAGGACTTTGTGAAGCATGCTACTCACCCGTGAGGGTCTCATGGTGCTGGGTGGGGGGTGCAGCTCTGAGTCAGCCGAAGAGCCAGGTCTTGAGGTTTCTCCCGAAGATGTGTAGAGTGGGGGAGTGTCTGATGTTGAAAGAGTTATAAAGTTTCAAAATTATTTCTGGAAACCAAGTGCCTAGTCCGCGGGCATAGTTTGCAATTGTTCCCGTTGATCTCGCCATTTCTACAAGCTGCCCCTCCTGTTGGTTTTTTAAGTTAAGTTTCTCATCAAATCAGATGCCCAGATAGACGAAAGCAGGGACTTTCACTAAACTATGTGTACAGAGTTTGTAAAAATTATGTCTGGTGCTCTGTTTACCGATTTCCATGACATATGACTTGGATAGGTTCGGTGCCGGATCCATTTCCTTCATAAAATACATGAACCCATCAAGTAAGATCTGCAAGCCCCTTGGTGTGCTCGAGAGAAGAATCTCATCATCTGCGTACAATAGAACAGGGACCGGTCTCGCATCTGTCCTAGGGGTGTCAGCCTTTAGGGCCGTCAAGGGTGCGTCTAGACCATTAATATATAATGTGAATAGAAAAGGGGCTAATATGCATCCTTGCCTGACCCCACTTGAACATGTAAAATGATTGGTAGTATTCCCCTCTTGGGTAGATCTGAATACTGTAGAGGTATTAGAATGTAAGGATATTAACACATTAATTGTCGCCACATCAACCCCCAAATCCCCAAGCAGTTTCCATAGCTTACTGCAGTTCACCCGATCAAAAGCCGTGGTGAGATCCATAAGGCCCGAAAATATCACACCTGGTTTAGCTAAAGTGTATTTAGCAATTAAAAGGTAGAGGTTAATGCACTGGTCTGTGGTGGATTTTGCGACCCAGAACCTATACTGCACCTCGGAGATTATTTGATTGGCATCAACTAATGGGATCTGATCTGTGGGGAGGAATTGGGTTTGAGGGTTTGATTCACTGTGGCCATGATTGTATACTGCCTCAAAGCAATACTTCCATACATCTGTGGGAATATTGTGACTTAACTCTGGTTTATCCAGGCCTAAGAAACAAGGATTATTTATGACCTTCCAGAAACTAGTGCTATCCCTTTTATTACATGCCTCTGCCAGATCTTCCCAGCTAATTTTTGCAGTTGGAGCTTACACCTCTTAACCACCTGCTTATAGATGCTGTGGCTGGCTGCCACCCAGGCTCTATCTCGGGGGATCTGCTTCAAGATCTGCTTCAAGACCATCTTCAGATCTCTAAGAGCCTGGGAGCGCTCACTGTCAAACCATCTTGGGGCTGACATACAGGAGGAGGCTACCGGGACTGTTAGCAGTGCATCAATTATGTTTGCAAGGGCAATGAATGCCTGGATAGTTTCTTTCCCTGAGGCTTGCGGGTCTAAACAGATCAGAATCTCCTGCTGGCTGTTACTGAACAAGGATCCATTAAAATCAGTAACATCTACTTGTGGCCACCTTAAACACCTTCCTCGGTCTGTGGCAGAAATCGTGCCCCCATTTGTAGTGCCCTATGCAAAGTGACGTCCTGGGGCTTAGAGCGCCAGTGAGTATGGTCACTGAATAGTATGTGGAGGATATTAAATAGGCATATAACCCTCCTCAGGAGTGATGACACAAAAATAAAATCAATGATTGTTGAGCAACCCCTGCCTTAATATGTTGGCCGGAGAAGAGAACCCAAAGGGGTAACAATCAGGTTTTTTTAATGCCTAATACATTTCGTTATTTGGCTAGGTGCAGTTTTTTGACCAGGTATGTCAATAGGAAAGAAATACTGCTCCTTTCATGGGGAACACTGCACCCATATGTCACTGACATTTAATGAACAGGAAGCTGTGAAAAGACCGCATGCCCCTGTCTGCCTCCGTTTGAAATGAAAGGCTGCACATGCCATAAATGACCCTAGTATAGCCCTCATTACTTGGGCAGCTTTACAGGGCTCTTACTACTGCTCTAGATTAGTCAGAGTGGACCTATTTCTAAGCACTGCAAGGCTGCTGTGATTGTGCGCACATCACTGGACAGATGTGACAAGTGCAAGAGAAGTGCACACAGAACAATAGCATGTGTCAATGCTTGCATTGCTATATGTCTGCGTATCAGGTTGTGTATGTGTGTGAGTGAGGTTGTTTGTGTATGTCAGATTTTGTGGGCTTTAAATTGTGTCAGGTTATTTATGTCTCTGTGTGAGTGAGAGAAATAGATTGTTGTGTGTGAGGGTGCATGTGTACTAAGGTGCGAGTAGTTAGGTTTATTAGAGGGTAGTGCTAAGCATTTATTCACAGAGGCAATAAATGAGACACACACTCAAGAATAAATCCAGGACCAATTTATAAAAATAGTACTCATTTTTATGCAATTTGTAAGACCAAGGACTTTGATCTACAGTAAGTACTTTTGGAGTTACTATTTTTAGGAGGTCGGAACATAGATCACTTTTGTGCGCAATCACGCACCATTGATGTCAAAAGAGAAAAGCTGAAAAATGCATATAAAATCAGGCAATGCCTTATTGAAGTTCACCTTCTGATTTTAGGTCAATAGCAGGAACAGGTCCAAAGTTACAGCAGTAGAAGATCAGGAGCTTCCCGCATTTGGC
Source organism: Triturus cristatus (assembly GCF_964204655.1). Lineage (NCBI taxonomy): Eukaryota > Metazoa > Chordata > Amphibia > Caudata > Salamandridae > Triturus > Triturus cristatus. Next base: position 624,172,767 of record NC_140588.1, on the reverse strand, counting down.
CAGGAGCAAGGTGCTGAAGTTAATGGATGGTAGCTGGTGCATTATGACTAAGGGGGCCACCTTATGAAGACACCACAGAGGAGGATTAAGAAGTAAGTCCAGTAGATCCCAATAATGTGAGGAGGATGCAAGGGTCTCAGAACCACAGGAACACAGCTTGGTCATCATAACCAGGGCTTGTCAGGCTAGGTGCAGAGCAGTTAGGTCATCCAGGCGCTGTGCATTGAAATGTCTGCTTTGTCAGGAGCTGGCAACCTAGAGAGGCAATTTCAGGACAGCTGGGCCATTCAGGGGGTTTCAGGGTTCTCCACATCCCTTGATGGGTGCTTGCTTCTGGAATTATTGGAGTTCAGAATGTACTCTTTGTCTCACTGTTTGCTCTAGAGGGTCCGGTACCGCAGGTATTGCCACTGTGCTGCTTTGGTAGCTCCTGGCATGTCCAATCTTGGTGGAGAGACAGATCAAACCCTCTTGAGCAGATGTACCTATTTTGGTGTGGGTGATGTGTCAAAGTCGACGCGGAGCAGCACATTGACAAACCGGGCTTAGTTGGATCTGTGCCTGTGGTGTGCAGAGGAGTGATACCTTCACTCCAAGGGAGATTCTTGGTGCTTACTCAAAGGCTGGAGGAGCTCCAAGGTTCTTGGAGTCTTCAAAGGTTCAGGACTACACAGCACACCACACCACAATTTTTGAGTCCCAGAGGTAGAATACAGGGTTTGGCACCAATTTCGTCTGTAGTAGGGCTTCAGTTCATGGTCAGTGGATCTTCTTTGTCCTTTTCTTCTTGTCCATTGAATCTAGGTTCAAGGTCCAGGGATGCCACTTAAAAATTAAATTTAGGAGTGTTACAGAGTAATACGGGTAGTAACAAATGGGCTACCTAGCTTTAGGGTGTCCACACCCTCTAAGTGACCACTTTGTGTGGGAAGGCGCACTACTCTAGCCCTGATATGTTTTTTTTCCAACGTCCCAAGATGATGGATTTTCAGGAGAGGGTTTTACATCACCTGCCACACCTTAGGGGTGGTGCTGGCTGAATGCGGATACTCTCCTCAACTAACTAATTTCCTGCCTGTTTTCCAGACAAATGTGGAGCAGGACAGGGGTTTTTGCATCCCCCACTATCAGGCGAAGCTTCAAAGGCGGTATCACCTTTAAACTTCCCAATCTGCAAGATCATTTCGACCTGAGGAAGGTGTGAAGCACTTCCGCCAATAGCAGGCTTTGTTTCTGGCCTCTTCGAGAACAAGCTCTTACCCCATGTGGTCAGAAACGTGTATGGTGGTGGCAAGATGGCCATGACTAGTCAAAGGCAAAACCAATGCTTGGTGGGTTTTCAGGGGACCCTAAATCTGTCTCTTGTGTGCATTTATTAACAAATTCCACACTGGCATCAGTGAGAATTTATTAAGACAAGCTGTTTGGCACCAAGCATCTTAAACTACACTGAAGCCATCATTGAGCTAGAAAACTCATAATGACAAGTATCCAGCCCATATACTTTTTACGGCTTCCCTGTGCACTTACAATAAACAAGAATGGCTCAGATATTGCAGGGTCATATCTGCTCATGCAGCTATATCCACCCATGGGATATAGTGCACCTGGCCATAGGCCTACAAGGCCTGCAGTAGGGGTGACTTACCTATATTTCATGCAGTGTGTGAGGGCATGGCACACATGGCTATATGCCATGTCAACTCTTCAGTTTTGTCTGCACCAAGACAAACAGCCTGGAATGGCAGTTCGTATGGTCTTGGTGAGGGGGTCTCTGGGGTGACATAATTTGTGCTCAAGGTCCATTGGACCCTCTCCAGTGCCCATGCCCTAGGTACCAGGGGTACCATTTACTAGGGACTTACAAGGGTGGCTGAAGTCAATTGTGGTACAGTTTTGGGAAAGAGCTCAGGCACTGTGAGCCTGGTTAGAAGGGACTCAGTGCACTTACAGTTCAAAATCCTATCAGGCAGGAAGCAAAAAGTGGGGGCTAACCATGTCAAAAGAGGTACTTTCCTACAGTGTGCAAGTGTCTGAGTGGGTCTGTGAGTGGGTGTGAGATTGTCTGAGTGGGTTTGCTAGTGCCTTCATGAGTATGTCAGTCAGTCTGTGAGTGACTGCATGAATAACTGAGTGAGTCTCTGAGTGGGTGCATGAGTTTCTGGGTAGGTTTGTGAGTGGATGGAGTCTCTGAGTAGATCTGTGAATGGGTGAGAGAGTATGAGTGATTCTGTAAGTGGGTGCATGGGTGTCTGACTGAGTCTGTGAGTGGGTGTGAGAGTGTCTGAGTTGGTCTGTGAGTGGCTGCATGAGTGCCTAACTAAGTTCCGCTCATTCTCCCCTAATTTTCTTCTCTTTTCGTTTCTGACCCTTATCTTGCCTTTTTTGCTTGTTTCTGACCTTTATTTTGCCTCTTGCTGCTCATTGGTTGCTGGCCTTTATTGTGCATCTTCTGCTAATTTCTGAATTTTAGTTTCTCTCTTTCTGCTCGTTGTTGACTTGTATTTTGCCTCTTTCTGCTCATTTCTGACCTTTATCTTTACACTTTTTGCTAGTTTCTGACCTCTATTTTGCCTCATTCAGTTTTTTATGACCTCTGTTTTGCCTCTTTCGGCTCGTTTCTGGCCTTTATTTTGCCTCTTTCTGCTCATTGCTGACCACTATTTTACCCTTTTCTCTCATTTCTGACCTATATTTTGCCTCTTTCTGCTTGCTTCTGGGCCTTATATTCTTTCTGCTAATTTCTGATGTCTATTTTGCCTCTTTCTGCTCATTGCTGACTTTAATCTGCCTCTTGCTGCTTCTTTCTGACCTTTATTTTGCCTCTTTATGCTTGTTGCTTTTCTCTATTTTGCCTCTTTCTACTATTTGCTGGTCTCTATTTTGCCTATTTCTGCTAGTTGTTGGCCACTATTTTGCCTCTTTTTGCTCGCTGCTGACCTTTACTTTCCCTCTTTTTACTAATTTCTAATGTTTATTCTGCCTCTTTCTGTGCTCATTTCTGACCTTTATCTTGCCCTCTTCTACTCATTACTGAATTTTGTTTTTCCTCTTTCTGCTTGTTGCTGACCTTTATTCTGCCTCTTTCTGCTAGTTTCTGACCTTCATTCTGCCTCATGCTACTCGTTTCTGACCTCTAGTTTGCCTCTTTCTGCTTGTTTCTGACCGGGTCGGACACTCAGGTCATCAACTCAAAGCCTGCTGAAACTGAATCGTGTCAAAAAAGCCAGATGGGGTGGTAGAGCTTTTTCGTTTCATGCGGCCAGCCGGTGGAATGAGCTCCCGGGCTTTGTTAAACTTACCGAAAGTCACCAAGTTTATAGAAAATTGATAAAAACACGGCTTTTTGATGTGACCCGGTGTTAGATGGAGTGGTTTCTCTCTATGGACTAGCGCCAAGACGCCTCGGCATTTGTTCGCGCTCTATAAGTGATGATCCTATCCTAACCTCTCCTATCCTTTCTTCTCTCTCTTTCGGCTCATCTATCACCTTAATTTTGCCTCTTTCTGATCGTTGCATACCTTTATTTTGCCTCTTTCTGCTCGGTGCTAACCTTTATTCTGTCTCTTTCCACTCGTTTGTGACCTTTATTTTGCCTCTTTCTGCTAGTTTCTCGCCTTTATCTTGCCTCTTTCAGCTAAGCTCTGACCTTTATACTGCCTCTTTCTACTAATTTCGGGCCTTTATTTCCTCTCTTTACCCCCTTCCCCAGGATCCCAGGGCCCCCACAGTCCTAGCTGCCTCCCAACTCCTGGAGAAGTGTGGCTCAATGGTTAGAGCGGCAGACCCTGATGCAGAGGTATGGCCCAGGACCAGGGTTCAATTCCCTTCCTCAGTGGGTCTTTGGCTCAAAATTCCACAGACCTGACAATTCTCGCCTCGGTGCCTATTCCAATCATGGAGTCCCACTCTGCAACTCTGGGCAATTGCTTGCTTAATCTCCATGATGGCCCCCACAACACTAAGGATGCCTGGCCTCCACCTTGGGGGTGCCCAGGAGTGGACACCTCACAGGGAAAGCCAGGATGGGTTCCACAGTGGTATTCGTACAAGCGCCTTGAGACCCTTGTGGGTGAGTAGTGCGCTATCCAAGTATCAATTTACATTTACTTTACTCCTACGGGAGCTGACATTGCTCCCGCAAGCAGCTCCCTGCTTGCAGGAGCATTGTTTTCATCTGTTTCACTGCAGACATATCTGCATGCAAGGAAACTGATGAAAACTCCAATTCCTGCAAGCAGGAGCTGTTGAAAGAAAGAAGGGAAAGATGAAATAAAAAATCAGAGAAAGAAAGGGAAATAGAAAGGAAATAGAGATATTATGAAAGAGGGGAGGAAAGAAGAGTAAATGAAAAAAAATCGAAAGGGGACTAAATGAAAGAGTGAAAGGACAAAGGAAAGAATTAGATGAATAATAAAAATAATAATAATAATCTTTCTTCGGAAGTCCATACAGCCATGAAAAGAGACAGTTTTAAAAGGATAAAAATTAGCACATCAAATCCACTTGTTAGATACACTGTGGCCATATATATATAAGTTTACATAATATCAAACATACAGCTAAGACAATAAAACAAGAGATGAAGAACGGGAAGCAGAAATTGACAGGCAAAGGGTAACACATAAATGGACCAAATTAAGCAACAAGGATACATTACATTTGTAGCAGCATGACAATGTGCAAATACGCAAGGGGGAAGTAACAGTTAATCACCTCTGGAGCATCTCAATGTTAGAGCAGATCTTAAAAAATTACTAACACAGAAAAGGGTGTTAACATTAGGTAAAAGCTGTAAAAACAATAAGGCAACACAGACCTGCCTGAATCTCAGTTCTTTTAAAAGCCCTTTGACAAACACTCTTCTAGGATGTTAGAAATATTTACAAAAGAAGATAAACTGAAGGGTATCTTGTGAAGACCCTGAGTCGCAGCCACAGACACCTCTATCTTCTCTGTGTAAAACAAAACCAGAGGGGATAGCCAATTCAATCTAAAATTATTAATTTAAAATCTATTGTGCCCACTTGTTAAAAAAGATAAGTAGGCCTCCATTCCTTGCACAGACTTTATCAAAATGTGCACTCTTACCAGAGGTTTTCTGATTTTTCTGTGCCTCGCGGGTGGGCTGACGCATGTTTAAAAAACAGCACTTTACTGGTATTCTTATCAAGAGGCTTCATGTTGTCATATCTAGAAAACATATCTACTATTCCTAAGGTGGTAAAGGTATCCTTGATGTACTTTAACCAAGGTATTTTAAATGCGTGGTCAAGAGAGAGGCAGTCCTGACTTACAAGTTGGTTAAAACCTGCCTCCTCATTTGAGCAAATCTTCACCCAGCATAACAGGGGTTTAACCGCAAACATGTCCATGATGTACCTGGTCCCTGACTCATCGTCTATAGAGAATGAGGAAGTGCATCTAAAATATTTGTTTTCTGCGGTTTGGAGTTTACCAGCCACCATGTACCCCCAAACCTCGCTGCCGTATATATCTTTGGAAATACAGATCAATCAATCAATCAATCAGGACTTTGTGAAGCATGCTACTCACCCGTGAGGGTCTCATGGTGCTGGGTGGGGGGTGCAGCTCTGAGTCAGCCGAAGAGCCAGGTCTTGAGGTTTCTCCCGAAGATGTGTAGAGTGGGGGAGTGTCTGATGTTGAAAGAGTTATAAAGTTTCAAAATTATTTCTGGAAACCAAGTGCCTAGTCCGCGGGCATAGTTTGCAATTGTTCCCGTTGATCTCGCCATTTCTACAAGCTGCCCCTCCTGTTGGTTTTTTAAGTTAAGTTTCTCATCAAATCAGATGCCCAGATAGACGAAAGCAGGGACTTTCACTAAACTATGTGTACAGAGTTTGTAAAAATTATGTCTGGTGCTCTGTTTACCGATTTCCATGACATATGACTTGGATAGGTTCGGTGCCGGATCCATTTCCTTCATAAAATACATGAACCCATCAAGTAAGATCTGCAAGCCCCTTGGTGTGCTCGAGAGAAGAATCTCATCATCTGCGTACAATAGAACAGGGACCGGTCTCGCATCTGTCCTAGGGGTGTCAGCCTTTAGGGCCGTCAAGGGTGCGTCTAGACCATTAATATATAATGTGAATAGAAAAGGGGCTAATATGCATCCTTGCCTGACCCCACTTGAACATGTAAAATGATTGGTAGTATTCCCCTCTTGGGTAGATCTGAATACTGTAGAGGTATTAGAATGTAAGGATATTAACACATTAATTGTCGCTACATCAACCCCCAAATCCCCAAGCAGTTTCCATAGCTTACTGCAGTTCACCCGATCAAAAGCCGTGGTGAGATCCATAAAGCCCGAAAATATCACACCTGGTTTAGCTAAAGTGTATTTAGCAATTAAAAGGTAGAGGTTAATGCACTGGTCTGTGGTGGATTTTGCGACCCAGAACCTATACTGCACCTCGGAGATTATTTGATTGGCATCAACTAATGGGATCTGATCTGTGGGGAGGAATTGGGTTTGAGGGTTTGATTCACTGTGGCCATGATTGTATACTGCCTCAAAGCAATACTTCCATACATCTGTGGGAATATTGTGACTTAACTCTGGTTTATCCAGGCCTAAGAAACAAGGATTATTTATGACCTTCCAGAAACTAGTGCTATCCCTTTTATTACATGCCTCTGCCAGATCTTCCCAGCTAATTTTTGCAGTTGGAGCTTACACCTCTTAACCACCTGCTTATAGATGCTGTGGCTGACTGCCACCCAGGCTCTATCTCGGGGGATCTGCTTCAAGATCTGCTTCAAGACCATCTTCAGATCTCTAAGAGCCTGGGAGCGCTCACTGTCAAACCATCTTGGGGCTGACATACAGGGGGAGGCTACCGGGACTGTTAGCAGTGCATCAATTATGTTTGCAAGGGCAATGAATGCCTGGATAGTTTCTTTCCCTGAGGCTTGCGGGTCTAAACAGATCAGAATCTCCTGCTGGCTGTTACTGAACAAGGATCCATTAAAATCAGTAACATCTACTTGTGGCCACCTTAAACACCTTCCTCGGTCTGTGGCAGAAATCGTGCCCCCATTTGTAGTGCCCTATGCAAAGTGACGTCCTGGGGCTTAGAGCGCCAGTGAGTATGGTCACTGAATAGTATGTGGAGGATATTAAATAGGCATATAACCCTCCTCAGGAGTGATGACACAAAAATAAAATCAATGATTGTTGAGCAACCCCTGCCTTAATATGTTGGCCGGAGAAGAGAACCCAAAGGGGTAACAATCAGGTCCAGTGTATGTGTTAAACCAAGGTCGTTAAGGAAGACATTCAATACCCGCCCTACCGATGTGTGTTCCATAAGTAGTTCCTCACTGACGGTTCAGGTAGGCTGATCTTGGGAATTCACACCTATATTGGGGCACAAATGGCAATTGAAATCTCTCACTAGGATTTAATTAACCTGCGACAAACCTTCCCCCTGTAGTTGCTCAACATAACCTCCTAACTCTACTATGCTTGCCGACCCATGATGTTGCAGTCTTGCGTTATAAAAATTAATTAGAGCAAATCTATATGAATTGCTCATTAATGTAAACCCTTGGACGACTAAAGAGTCCCATGCCCAGGGCTTCATGATGCCATGAATCTTCAGGTCTACAAATATAATTAAGCCCCCCTTTGCACGTCCAGTTCTAGAGCCCTCTGCCTGACAGAAGAACGTTTTATATCCCTCATGAAAGAATATGTTTTTGCACTCCCACGTTTCCTGTAAACAAATTATGTGAAAATGCCTAATAAAGTCGAGCAACTGCCCGTCTGAAAATTTTGAAGCAAGGCCTAACACGTTCAAAGAAATAATGTTTAAATTAGTCCCACTGACCCGCGTCTGTGTATATGCTGCAGCCCCCTATTCCGGTACCAAATGCCCTACTATTATGACGCTTAGGGCTACAATGTGGAATCTATATTTCCATCCATTTTCCTCTCACCATTCTCAACGGGCATGTCGCAAACTATACCCCTACACACACCCTCTCACTGTCAATCTATCTCATTGAGATCCCTCAGGGGAGCAAAACGGTTGAGTGACATCGATACCCCCCTCAGGGAAGGAACACCCTCTTCTGGGTTTATGCAGTTACTAGAGGGTTTGTGACTAGTGGGGGGCTTATAAAAAAAATAATGGCAATCCAAGCAAAATGATTGAGCGCTATAGTGTAAAATCTTACTGGCCAATTTGGGAATTCTAAGCGTGATGACCACACAATCACCATCAAATATTTTCCTACAACGCCCAATCCAAGAGACCCGCCTAGCCATCAGATGTGCCCATAATCTGCCATGTTAAACCTAGTGTGTTTGGTCAACCAATGAGTCGCCTTATTATTTAGCTGAATGGTAGACTCATCCCTCAGGGTACTGAGGCCTGGTACGCCTGCCAGGACCACTGTGTAAGGGCAACAGGCTGGAGTGAGGTCGAATACTAGTGAGCCTTTACTGTTTTGAGCAGGTAAGCTGTCTACATGTACTGCTTGGTACTCTGAGGGAGGGCATCGATGATTTTGAGCCTGGCTACTATAAGAAGTGAGTGCTATTCGAGATGGGGCAACGGAGCCCTGTTCCAAGGACCCTGAGGCGCTGGACAGCACTGTGGGGGTCTGAATGGCAGAAGGGACCCTTGGAAGGGTATTTATGGGTGGTGCTACTTGTAGTTTCGGGCAGCTGTCTGAGAAGCCTGCTTGAGGGACACCACTGTTTTTTCAACACCTCCGAGTGTAACGTTAGATTCAGTCAAAACTTTGGTGATTTCATGGTAAAACGCAGACTGTGAGCTAGACAAAACTTCTGCTATATTTTTTTTAAAAGGCCCCAAAAATCTTCAGTACCCTTTGTGTCAACATTGGCCACACCTGCACCAGTCTTTAAAGTCTCTGCTTTCTTGTTTACTCTCCGCAACATCTTAGGAGCTGGAGGGCAATTCATGTCTGCATTTTGAAGGTCTACATTATGAAGGGCGGTATTAGGGGCCCTATTGTGAGTATTGTGTACTGGGGTAACTTTGCTCAAGCTGGGGCCAGAAGCCACATCGCCCTACTGGAAATGCCCTGTGGTTCCATCCGATGAGTTGTCAGTTACTGAGCACAGGGGCTCGTCCGGCAGAGGAGACAAAGCTCCACCTATATTCAGAGAAAGGCACCTCTCCTCCCTAACCATTTCTTGCGTAATTGCCCCCACTGCTTTAGCAGAAAAGAGTCAATAGTGCCATGTTTGGGGCCCTGGAGGGGAGCTCACAGGACCTGCTTCCCTTTTACCATTTTGGCCTTAATTAGCTTAAAGTGCCTCCAACCTCCAGAAGAATGTAGCAAAAGAAAAGGAAAACAACAGCGTCAAAGTTGCATATAGTGGACAAGTACTCACTTAAGGGTGGTTGATTGGTGTCCCTTTCCTTGATCAACTGGTCTTCTATAAGTTCCTTGGGCTGTGTTTAAAGCAGCACAGGCAAGACTATGGGCTGTCAAGTCAAGGGACCAAGGGACCTGGCCCAGACCAGCCTCTACCGCCTCCTGGCACGGTGATAGCATTGGCAGCGGGACAGCTGCTGGGCCTGATGAGGGATGGAGTCCCCTTGTGGCAATTACGGGCTTCCACGCTGCAGGAACCCCAAGCTGCTTTTATGCGCCTCCTGGCGCCTCCTAGCACGATGATAGCGTTAGCGGCGAGACAGCCGCTGGGACTGATGGAAGATGGATTCCCCTTGTGGCAATCACGGGCTCCACAGGTGCCGCCTCCCCCTCCTCCATTTTCAGGAGCTCAAATTCCAGGAGTCAAACTGGACAATCAACTCACTCTGCTTCCTCTGATTTCGGTTGTGGTTGGCACCTGCTTCGGGCTGCTCCGAGAAAGGAGGTAAGGTATTCTTGTTTCTTTAATAGGAAATCTTTCAGAGGAAGCCTAAAATGTGGCAATATTCTCCTATATATTAGGGACTTTCCTAATTAAGTTTTGGTATTTATCTTTCCGCGCTAGACTTAGCGCTGGGACAGTTGGCTAAATAGCTTTACACTTTATAAAAAAACATTAATTCATTCATTCATAAAACAAAGAAGCAGAAACAAAAGAAGAAATAAAGACAATTAAAGAGGAGAAGAAAGCAAAATGTAAGAAATAATCAACAAAGGGGGAATGGAGAAAAAGGAGAAAAGTAGGAGTAGAAATGAGAAAAAAAGAAAAGAGTAAGGAAAATATCAAGAGAGAAATAAAGACTAGAGGAAAAAAAGAGAGAAAGGAGCTGAAAAAGAACCCAGAGCGAAGGAGGGGGAGAAAGAAGTTGGAAAAGAATGATGCAATGTGAAAGATAAAAAAAAGAGAAGGAGAAAGAAATAGGGAGGTAAGAAAGAGGAGATAAAAGAAATTGAGTATTAGACCTGTCAGCCTTAGGGTGGTATTCCCCCCAAACCTTTTCTGCATTTGCCTTCCACTTTTTGCTGAAATTCATTTTCGTTGGCCATAGGACTCTGTGCACTTTACCCCTGCTAACCAGTGCTAAGGTGCTTGTACTCTCTCTCCTAAACATGGGCAAACTGGCTTACAAATTATTGGCACATTTAATTTACTTATACATCCGTTGTAAAGTGGCATACCATATACCTAGGGCCTTTATATTGAATGCTACTAGAGGGTTGGCCAGCAGCACTTATTTTACTACCCACTTAACTACTCCTTAAAACATATCCCAGGCCAGCGATTGCAGCTAGAATGTCGGTTTAAACTTCCAATTCGACTTGGTAATTTAGCCCCCTTGTCAAACATTAAACTCCCCTTTCATTGCATATAAGTCACCCTCAAGGTTGGCCCTAGGTAGCCCATAGGGAAGGGTGCATTGTAATTTTAAGTTTGGACATGTACTTATAAGTTTTATATGTCCTGATAGTGAAATACTCCAAAATATGTTTTTCACTACTATAAGGCCTACCTCTCCCATAGGATAACATTGGGTTGCCTTATTATGTTTCATAAGTGCTAACTTTTGATTGGGAACAGGTTCGAATTTCAAATTTGGTGTCTGAGAAAAAGTCATTAAAATCCTCCTTAATGGTAATGTCAGACTTTTAGTTACAGTTTCAAAAATGCCACTTTAAAAAAGTTGTAGACACACAAATGATGGACAGAATGCAGAACAAACTAAACATTCACCACCAATCAAGAGATCTGGGTGAAATCCATCAATCTTTTGCTCACATTGGCACTCCAGGAATACACAGCCATATGCAAATCATCATCATCATAAACTTTATTTCGGTCATCAGACCATAAAAGTGCAAGTGCGTACAATTCATACAAATATTTGAGGTACGCACAAGAATACAATGGTGATCAATTAACCCCTTCGGTGCTCATGACGGAACGGTTCCGTCATGAGCCACGGTTGAGCTGTGCTCATGACGGAACGGTTCCGTCATGACCACGCCCGCGCAAGATTCCGTCAGCACAGCGGCGGAATCTGCGCAGCATGGAAGGGGTTAAGAATATTACTCCATTGCTTAAAAATTTGATAAAAGGATAAAATAAAACAGAAGCGATAAGAATCAGGGTCAGCAAGTTTCTATCCATAAGCAGGTGTAAACGGCATAGGCCGCTATTCTCATCACACATTTGATGAAAATAGCACTAAAAACTGAGCCAATTAAAACCACCAATTTCAAAGTTATCCCAAATCAGTCTTGACCCAACTCCTCATGGAAACAGTCTCATGTGAAGCCTGGACCCCCCTGGACTGGAAACAAGCATCCTGAGACCGGTTTCGGTTGTGACACTTCATATCACCCAGGCTAACCTGAATCCAGTGGCACAGTGAGTCCTGGACCCACATCTGGCCATACCCGGCACACTTAGGGCGAGAAAGCAAAAGACCCACAAATTATGGAGGGAAAGCGGAACAGATCAAACATTCACCCCCCAGTCAAGAGATCTGGGTTAAATGCATCGTTCTTTTGCTCACAATGCCATTCCAGTTTAGACCTAGCCATATGCAAATCAGTCTTGACCCTGCTCCTCATGGGAACTTTCCAGCCCGAACTGCCAAGCCAGGTCCTCCTTAGACCAGAAACAAGCATCCTTGGACCGGTTTTGAGATATCACCCCTTCTTAGCCAGGCTAGATTGAATCCAGTAGCACATGAATTCCTGACCCCCATTAGGTGCCCCTCAGGTGCTGGCCTCTTGGTGTGGCCTAACTGTAGCTCCTCTCCCAAGAAAAAGAGAAACCCTGAAGTTTTGGGCTCTTGGCAAATGAGAACAGGCCAGTTTGCAATAAGATCTTGCCGCCTTCACCACCTGCCAACATGAAGTTACCGCAAACCTGACTCTTTGCGATACAGTGACTGCCAACAACACCCAGCAGTGCAAAATCTGCACTTCACACTACAGCATCGACAGGTCACAATGACTGTCAATGCAAAGCTCCAATACCTACCGTCTGCGATGCCTGACAGGATCTTTGTGCTGCTGTGATGACTGTCCGCAACACCCAGCCTACTCTTAGTTTTACAACAACGCTCTCCCTACTCCTTGCAAGCTTTTCCACCGTAAACAGAACTCTTTGAAGGTAACTCTTTCAGCTGGACTAACCTATTCACCCAGTATGGCATGACCATATAACTGGAATTGGCGCTCTGTGCTTTTAGGCACTTCGCTTACCTGAAATCTTTAAAATTGCATACCTCACGTACTACTTATTGGATTTGTGTCATTTTGGTGTCACATAATTAATGAAAATTTGCTCTAGTGCTTTAAATTGGTGTAGGAGTTTTCTTGGGTTATCTTTTCACTTTATTACTGTTTGTGTGCTGCATAAACACTTGACACATTGCCACTAATTTAGGCCTTACTGCTTTTTGCCAGCTACCAGAGGGGTAAGCACAAGTTAATTTAGTGAATTTTGTAGTTCACCCTGACAGGTATTGTGACTGTTGCTTGAATATGGGCCATACCCCTTCAACCAGCAACTCAAATTCCTACTGTTATATCTGGGCGTCTCTTGTTGGCAATGGTTGGCACCTTTGGCTAAATAGTAGCCCTTGAGTCTAGTCAGGGTAAGGGGCTACACTCCTAAAATAACCCCTGCTCACCCCCTTGGTAGCTTGGCATGAGCAGGCAGGCTTATCTCAGAGGCAGTGTGTAAAGCATTTGTGAACACATACAGTAATATAGTGAAAAAACTACAGATGGACACCACACAAGTTTAGAAAAATAAGTATTCTTTATATACACTTAACACAAGACCATTGATAAAAATCCACATTACTGTATTCCAAAATAAGACTTTAAAATGGTAGAAATAGCTTAGTTCACCTTAGACTGTAAATACAACACTTTACTCTCACAGTACCTTGGAGGTGAAACGCAAAACAAACAAAAGGGTCGCAGGGAAGGTGATGCGCCATTCCTGACACTCAGGGGAGTGGATGCGTCGGTTCCTTACTGCTGTGCAGGTGAGTTGAGGCTCGCTTCCTTACTGTGTGGGGAGTTGACGTGCCGGTTTCTTACTGCGATCTGATGCAATGACGCTTCGGTGCGATGCGACAAAATGGCGTCTTGGTTATGGTGTGACAACGTAGATGCGATGTGTGCACGCCCGACGGCCGTGGGGCAACTCGGTGAACTTCTGAGCCGCGACAGGCCCTGCGACACGCATCTCCGGTGAGGCGGCGATGACCTCTGCTGTGGCGGCACACTTCTCCGGTGATGCGATGTGCCTCGGTGATGTGATGGCGACAGCGGCAACTGCGGCACGCTTACTCGGCGATGCGACGACAACTGCTGCTGCTGCGGCGGCGACGCGCTTCTTCTTTGTTGAGTCACACTTCCAGCTCCCAGTGACATGCAGTCTCTTAGAAGGCCCAGCACAACATTAAGCACTTCAATTCCCAGCAAGGGAACTCAGGGGGGAGCTGGTGGTGAACTCTTGTATCCCTGAGACTTCAGGCAGAAGACAAGCACAGTTCAAGCCCTTGGAGATTCATCTTCAAGATGATGAAAGCACACTCAGTCCTTTTACTCCTTTCTTTGGCAATGAAGCAACCACTGCAGGCCAACCCCCAAACAGCACAGAGCACAGGGGTAGTCTCCTCCTTCAGTTTTCTTGTTCTTCTCCTCAGCAAAGGTTTGTCTTGATTCCCAGAAGTGATCTAAAGTTCTGGGGTCTGGGTCCCCCTTTTTATACACACAAATCCTTTGTCTCTGAAGGCAGAGAGTGTCTGTACCTAGTCCAACCCAGTTCTGGGTGCACAACTTCTTCCTTTGTCAGTCTGGGCCAGGATCATTAGAGGCACCACAGGAGGTGGAGCCAGCATTGTGGAAGGCAGGCACAGCCCTATTCAGGCCCAGGTGCTACTCCTCCCACCGCTCCCAATGCAGATAGGTCTATTCAGCCTAGTGCTGACTCACCCTGACTCCTGGAGCCACCCCAACCCCTGTCACTCACAAACCAGACATGGTATATACAAACCTAGCAGAGGCAGGCTGGATGGTTAGGAAAGAAAATACCTACTTTCTAAAAGTGGTATTTTCAAACACAGAATGTTAAAATCAACTTCACTAAAAGATGTATTTTATCATTCTGAGTTCAGGCATACTAAACTTGAATTTCTACCGTGTTCCCTGGGTCAGTTAGGATTATAAGCTGTTATAATCAAATTGCCCATTCTGGCCTATGGGGACAAGTAACCTTGCATTAGTGAAAAATGAAATTAGTTGTAATTCTCTATCAGGACATGTCACACACACCAGGGCATGTCCTACCTTTTACATACAATGCACCCTGCCATTAGGCCTACCTTAGGGGTGGCTAACATGTAGAAAAGGGAAGGTTTATGGACTGGTAAGTGGGTGCACTTACCAAGTCAACCTGGCAGTACTGGACTGCACACAGGCTCTGCAATGGGAGGCCTGAGACACATTTTACAAGCAGCTTCTGTGGGTGGCACAACCAGTGCTGCAAGCCCACCAGCAGTATTTGATTTACAGGCCCTGGGCACATATGGTGCACTGGACTAGGGTCTGACAAATAAACCAAATGAGCAATCATGGAGTCACTAATCCATCACATCAATTTAACATAGGGAGCACTTGCACTGTGGCACTGAATCGCAGTGGCACAGTGCCCAAAGCATCTAGACCAGCAAAACATATAGCAAAAACACAGGAGGCAACATCAAAAAATGGAAGGGAGACCCACGCCAATGATGCCAGGTCTAACACCTACATTGAGATATGAGAGAAAGACATAAAAACAAGGAAAAAAAGGGAGAAAGAGAGGCAAGAAAGGAGAAAAATGTAAGTAAAGAAATCATTTTTCAGAAGAGCTTAGAATGGATCATCCTTCACTCTCAGCTTTCACACCCTTGTAGAAACAGGCACAGTGTTTAAAATAGATGCCAGATCAGGCGGTAAGCTGTATATTTACAAGCCTGCTGACAGGGTATTATGTGCAAGCTACTCAGTACCAGCTTGCGAGCTACTGGTAGCTCACAATCACCCTGTTGGAGACCCGTGGGTAAGATGTTCTGGTATGTCTATGACAGAATGTGCTTCTGATTTGGGTACTCTTTCACCTCTTTTCTGGATATATATATTTTGATTTGGTACTTAGTGGTATTAGGCAATATTGTGGGTAGGATTCTGTGGTGTAGTGTTTTAGTATTACTTCACTTGGCATTGTAGAATTATCAAGAGGCTCTTCTAAGTCCTGATTTAGGTCACATAGCTCAATTTCATCCATTTTGGCAGTTGATCATGCTCTGTCACACTTTTAACTTTGTCATTTAAAGTTGTGGCTCTTGCATAACAAACATTAGAATAATATTGTGTGTATTTCGAGTGGCCACATTCTTTGGTGGTACAGTCTCTGCTGTTAGATGTATTTTAGGTATTTGAGTAGAGATTTTCCTTTCTGGGACTCTGTGAAAGTAGCGTTATTGGACATGCTGATGTCTGTATTTAATATAAGGGACATAATTAGTATATTTAGTTATGTGTTTTTAATTTATTACTAATATATAGAAGCAACTTCATTTTGGTCATGGTTACTTAGATATTTTATATTGCAGCCCTGGAGAAGTGACTCTACCTTAGTAACCGAGGATCTGAGTAGCCAGACTAGGGGAAGGAAATTAGGGAGATCTGGATTGAGGTACTAAAATCTTGAGTAGATAGAAAGGCATTCAGTACATATTATAGTAATTTGCAATTAGAAAGATTGAATATTACCAGGAAGACAATTAAATTCTGAGCTACAGGTCTGTTTGTGATTGATTCTTTCCTAATACACATGAAACCCAAGAAAGAGCACAATGTTCGAATGCACACCTGTCATAGATTTACCTTATTTGCACGAACAGGAGATTCCTTACTTTTTGTTTTTTTTAGATATTAGTACCATTCCACACAACTGAGTCCTTGCAAAGTGCTTTGTGTAATAACATTTTTATTGAGATAGTTGTTGTTCCATTACAAAAGCTGACTTGAGACTTTATTGTCTCAAAATCACAATGGAGCTGATTTAGAGTTTGGCAGACTATTTTGCAAATATGACAGAGTACCCTGTCTGTGAACTTTCCGTCTGTCTGCCTCATTTACAGACAGGTGGACTGCATGGTTTCAGTCAACAGAGCTCCTGTTCGCTCCATCAACATATAGCTTCCTCCGACAGAAGTAGGACGCATCAGAGGAAGGACATTACACTACCCACCCTAGTTAGGGTGGACAGTGTATTGCTCTTTTTTTCTGTCATTGTTACCATGAAAAATCTAGAGTTAAGGGGCAGAAAAAATCTAATAATAACCCCAACACACTGAAAGAAAGCTCCCAGGGTGTGAGGGTGATTTGGTGTTTGTTTTCAGAAAAACAAAAATCTGCTTTCGAAGTTTGTTTTTGAAAAAACAAACATTTTGGTAAGCTGCCATCAACACCGATGACAGTCATCTGCCAGACTTTTTGTACCTAGAAGGGAAATGCCATGATGGCTGTTCCTTTTAAGGTTTAGAGATGATCACTAAGCTGGTGGACATCCATCAGGGTGATGAGAGTAATATCCTCTGCCACTCTAAGAGATGGAGTACCATTCGTCAAAGTTTAAATTCAGCCCTATCTTTCTCTAAGAATATATGCTTCAAACCAACTTACTGTGTCATCTCTCCATAATCGCATGTTACTCTTTGTACCACCTCCTAACTGCTGCCACAGTGACCTTTACGCTATAAATGTTAAACACATTAGAAATCAGCAGAGATGTTCTTGGCCTACTAGAAATACTGTGTTATCTGCCTTTGCCACCAAGCACTTACTGTGAGCAATTGTAGCAATCAAGAATCTTAGATTAAGAGGAGTGCAAAAGGGTACTCAAGCACCCAATAACTCACTAGAAACCATGGGATTAACAAGCTTTGTGGTTTAGGCAAAGCACCCCCTATATAATGCAAAATCCAATATGGCAGCAAGGATTCTCTTAGTTGTGTGAGATTTATAAAATCTCATCTAGCTAGACCACAATTGAAAACAAAGCCCACCCGCTCACCAGCCACAGCGTTGTGTTCCTCGGAATGATGCATTGCACCCTCACCATTGTTTTGTTAAGAGATGGTTTGTTCCACATATGCACAAACTCAAAGACCTTGAGTGCGCAAGATGGGCACAAGCTGCAGCCATGACATATTTTCTCTTCTCTCTTCCCATGCCCTAGATTGTTGCCTTGTTTCTCTGGATGAAACACATGGACTGCCTTAACCAATCCAAGAGCATCAACCCTGGGACCTAGTCCCCAAATTAATTTTCAGGGGCATAAGCTGACCATTACATCAATTACATTATCTACCTCTTCATATTTTGTAGGTGGTGGTCTAAATCACACTTTCTTAGTTGATGGTTTCAGAAGGGAGGTATGATGAATCTGCATAGATTTGGTAATTTTGATTTATAGATAATAGGGTTGATTGGTTTCATTATGGTAAAGGGACTAGCAAACCTTGAACAGAAATTGTACTGTCTAAACACAAACAGATTTGTTAACACCCATACCTTGCCACCTGGCTGATAATTTGGCACCAGTCATCATTTGCAGTAAGTATACATCTTGCACATGGCCTTGGACCTCATCAAATTAATTGTTGTCATTTGTGCTAAGCATTGCAAGTGTTGTACCTAAAATTGGTACTGGAATTAGCAATGGAAGACAGTAGGGTTGAAAACCATAGGTGACATAAAAAGGTAAGTGTGGTTTGTATTGCTACATGCAAAGTCTGCATGCCAAAGCATATTAACGCAACAGCCCATAGAATCAACTTTCAAGAAACATTTCAGATACTGATTTGCTGATTCATCTATTCTTTCTGTCTATCAGTTTGGTGATGGCGAGTATACAATGCAGACTGCACATGTATAGCAGAACACCAAACGTTTCAAAATCTCAATATTAATTGTGCTTCTCTATCGGAAACTATATTCTTAGCTAGACCACATATTATCATTACATTATTTTGCGGGAGTTGCACAAAATCATGAATGGAAGGAATCCCTTTACACAATATAAAAGAAGTCATTTTTGTTAAACGGTTTATCACCACTAAAATTGTGGTTTTTCCTTGATCAATTGGCAAACCAGTGATTCAGTTTACAGATATCATTTCCCATGTCTGAGAAGGAGAAGGCAGAGTTCCCTTAGGATTGAATTGCTCTGCTTTGGCTAAAACCTTGTATTCCTTAACAAACTGCATAGCATCTTTTTGCCATATATGCCAAAAAAGAATACAGAGGTACAATTTCTTTGGTTTCCTTCTTCCTGGGTTAATGCATGATAGGTGAATCATGGCACCACTGAATTGCTTGCTTTTACAACATAATAGTAGGCAGAAACAGTTATTTATTCCTAAATGGAAGCCCTTCTTGGGTGATTCATTCTGCTTTATTAGCTACCCAAGATAATAGATCAACTGTAGCATTGCAGAACGAAAAGCATCAAGAAAAGATTGAACATCGATTGCTCTTACCACATGACCTTCAGATGTAACCAAGGTCAGTACTTAGATTGGAAAAATGAAGGGGAGGCTGCAGGCAACTTAGATGGCCTTCTGAATCCATTTCGTAAGGATCAGTGCAAATATTTGTGAATATGTTTGTTCTCCCTCACTGTCAATGCATATATTCCTCTGCATGGTACCTTGGAGTTGAGCTTCAGGATACCAAAGAGACTAGGGCATAAGAGTCCAAGGAAACAAAAATCATGCAGAAAATGAAAAATGGGACATTGAAAAATAGGAAATTACATCACGAGAACTATAACTCACACAGTCAGACATACAGTCCAAGAATGTCGCATCTCCTACTCCTCGGAATCGGAACGGTGCTCAAAAATGGTCCACCTCTCGACAGCTTCAAGTCTGCTTGTTGTAATAACACAGATCAGTGAAGTGATCGAGCGAGGGAAGGAAAGGATGGGGACTGCAGAGAAGGAGACCTGAAATGACCGCAACCAATAAATATTAATAACACATAGCAGTCCCGTTTTGAAAAAGGAAGTAACTTTCCGATATAAGTTACATGTCCCTGTAAAATAAAAGAACATGTATTCTTAGATGAGCCCTTCGTGGGTAATTATGATTCCTATTCTTTGGCATAGGACATACAGTATATACCTTCAGATAAGGACCCCCTGCAGACCACACATAGAGAAACAAATGAAAGGAAAACAACCCAATGAATTCAATTGTGGTATAATGGGGTGCAACAACAATCCTGAAATACACTTGTAGCACCAAAAACAACTTACTTAAGTTTTGCCAAGCCTGGCGTCACAGGGTAGTCAGAGAAAGCAACCCTAGTCTCTTCCACTATTCCCTGCTACGACATGCGGCCTAAATGTGGGGAGAAACGTAGATAATTCGCAGTGCTGTAAAACATAATATTTATCACAAGACATACATTGTCTGAATGCAGTGAGCATTAACTCAATTGGTGCCAACACTGTTGAGTCACAAATGCTGTTAACACGTTAGGTGATGTTTAGGGTAAAGGAGTCTGCCTCAGACACAACGCTGGCACACAAACACAAAACAAATATCCTTTACACCATTAGTCCTGCAAGAGAAACAAATGGGTGTGCCAAAACACAAAAGTGTGGTAGTCCATAAAGTACGTATGTTGCTTGAACCCCCTCATGCCGGTATCCCTGCTACCTGCATGAAACCACAAACATGTGTCTCGCCAACAGGGAGGGACACCACAATGAATAGATACACACAGACTCCCAAAGAACAAATGTACTACGAGGTAACTTAGGCCTGATGACCCTTCAAAAGCAGAAAGTCTTATCGGTGTTAGTACACCCTTACCGGACCGTGGATCAGTATACCACCTTGGAGTAGTCATAAACGGGTTCTTCGATAGCCAGTCATCAGAATTAGCGGCGACTCTGCAGTGAAGCGGAAGTTCCTTTATTCTCCTCCGCTTCTCTGATGGCAGTGTGCGTGGCGTCCCGCTCACGTGACCCACGTTCTGGGACTCCTGGGAAATGTAGTTTTTGTTTTCCCCATTTTTCCGAACGCGCTATGGAACGCGAAAACATAGAAACGGCTGGCAGGTTATTGAGGCGATACAGGGCGACCAAGGTAACCAGAGAAGAGGGGGGGATTGTGACAAAGACATAGGTAGTCCATTCTCCACAGGTGCACTTCTGGGTTGTCAGTGGCTGACAGGATATAAGACTTGACCGTTAGAGGAGCAAGTTGGCTTGCAACATTGGTTGTCTTAACTCTTTCCCTAACAACTTATTATAGTTTGTACCCAGCTATTATCCTCCCTCACAAATGCTGTTAACACGTTAGGTGATGTTTAGGGTAAAGGAGTCTGCCTCAGACACAACGCTGGCACACAAACACAAAACAAATATCCTTTACACCATTAGTCCTGCAAGAGAAATAAATTGGTGTGCCAAAACACGAAAGTGTGGTAGTCCATAAAGTACGTATGTTGCTTGAACCCCCTCATGCCGGTATCCCTGCTACCTGCATGAAACCACAAACATGTGTCTCGCCAACAGGGAGGGACACCGCAATGAATAGATACACACAGACTCCCAAAGAACAAATGTACTACGAGGTAACTTAGGCCTGATGACCCTTCAAAAGCAGAAAGTCTTATCGGTGTTAGTACACCCTTACCGGACCGTGGATCAGTATACCACCTTGGAGTAGTCATAAACGGGTTCTTCGATAGCCAGTCATCAGAATTAGCGGCGACTCTGCAGTGAAGTGGAAGTTCCTTTATTCTCCTCCGCTTCTCTGATGGCAGTGTGCGTGGCGTCCCGCTCACGTGACCCACGTTCTGGGACTCCTGGGAAATGTAGTTTTTGTTTTCCCCATTTTTCCGAACGCGCTATGGAACGCGAAAACATAGAAACGGCTGGCAGGTTATTGAGGCGATACAGGGCGACCAAGGTAACCAGAGAAGAGGGGGGGGGGGATTGTGACAAAGACATAGGTAGTCCATTCTCCACAGGTGCACTTCTGGGTTGTCAGTGGCTGACAGGATATAAGACTTGACCGTTAGAGGAGCAAGTTGGCTTGCAACATCGGTTGTCTTAACTCTTTCCCTAACAACTTATTATAGTTTGTACCCAGCTATTATCCTCCCTCACCTTTTTTCCCTAACAACTTATTATAGTTTGTACCCAGCTATTATCCTCCCTCACCTTTATTATATTCTACCTGTTTGAATCTCTTGGTCTCTGTGTGTTTTCCTGATGTAGACCTACCTGTATCCTGCATTATGATGTTTGCACATGTTAGGTATCTTCCCTCTACCAGGCTTCCTCCTTCCCAGTGCTGCAGTGATGTTCTATCTTTGTATATGTAATCTGTTTCCCTTTGGCATTATTCCTTCAGTTATATGTGTCCTCTCACCGATCAATATGCATGCAAACACTTCTCAAATGCAAATCAGAATGCTTTACAGCAATTTCCAATTTTCAATACTGATAGCTCAGTCTCAGATACCTCTCAATAACGGTGCCTGAGGGGGAAGGAACATTGCGTGCTTGGTTCTGTCTTAGAGGTAGACCAGAGTGGCCTCTTTGTGGAAGGCAAAGTGAATGGTGACTGCTCATGACTATTAATTGATACTGGTGCTACCAGATCGACTGTTAGAACTGTGAAAAGTACCAGACCTACCCCTCTCAGGAAAGAAGATCCAAGTTTTAGGAATTTCAAACAAATAGATTACTAGTCCAGTTAAAGAGAAGGCTCCTGTATAAATAGGATAATTTGAGGAAAATCATCAATTTGTTGTCTGTGACATAAGTCTTGTAAACTTGTACGGAGAGGTTTATTATGCAAATTAAATTTTACAATCTACTGTACACCGGGAGGTGTCGAGTTTCAAACTCATGATGAAGATGTGGAATTTAAAATGGTTCAACAAAAACAGCTGTAGGCGTGCTTCCATCAATGACAATTGAAGAATTGCCCACTGATTTGAGAGAAAGTATGAACCTCGAAGTGTGGGATCTCACAGGAAAAGACATTGGACTGAGACAAGGAATAAAACTGGTTCAGATTACCAAAAAAGCAAATGGGGTGTTTCCAAGAACACCACTGTACCATCTGACCCCAGAAACAATTTCAGGAATTACGCCTGTAATAGAAGACACAATACAGAAAAGAATTCTTAGGGAACTGATTGGGAGTCCATGTAACTCTCCGATTATGGATGTGCAGAAATCCAATAGAAAATACCGGATTGTTCAACACCTTAGGCATAATAATAAGATAGTTGTCCCGTTGTGCAGAATCCAGCCACCAAATTCCTTGTACTGCAGAATGGTTTACTGTCATGAATCTTTGCCAGGCTTTCTTCTCAGGACCATTGCAAGAGAATAGCAAATTTCATTTTTCATTTGTATTCCATCAGAGAGTTTTGGCATGGTACCATGTCCCACAAGGGTATACAGAGAGTCCATCAATTTTAACCAGATTCTGAAAAATAATCTAGTGTCACTACAAATGCCCTACAGAATAGTACTCTGCAGTATATTGATTATCTTCTTGTGGCATCAGAAACATGAGAAGCCTGTAAACAAGATATCATTGCATTATTTAATCACCTGGCTGACAAAGGACAAAAGATGTCTCCAGGTAAATTGCATTACTGTCTGAAAGAAGTTCAAAATTTGGACACATAATTGAAACGGGAACTAGAACGGTGTACTCAGTAAGAGTGGAAGCAATTCTTCAGATGAATCCACCTTAGACACAGAAAGAAGTATGGGAATGGTTGGCTACTTCACACAGTGGATACCAAACTGTTCCTTAGTGGCAAAGCCTTTTCTGAAGCTGACACATAAGGATGTGTTTGATCTGTTTCGATGGGACAACGAAAGCTTGAAAGCCTTCCCAGAGCAGAAAGAAAAACTTTGTTGTGCCCCAGCACTAGGAATGCCAGATTACAATAAAGAATAATTTCTATTTTGAAGTAAGAGGAGGGACACACCCTCTCAGTGCTAACACAGATGAACAGTGAGGCTCAGAAACATGAGACTTACTTTTCACTCATCCTTGACTCTGCCACTGCAGGTCTATCTGGCTGTCTTAAAGCTGTTGTGGCAGTGGGCACTGGTCTGGACAAGAGTGCGAGCATAGTGATGGTATATCCAGTAACAGCAATGTTCCCGTACTCTGTGGAGCTTCTATTGACTATAACAAAAATGCAGTACAAGACCCATAATAGGCTTGCATATTGTGAGCAGCAAATCTTGTCTTCTGAAAATGTGGTGATCAAAAGGTGCCAAATTTTGTAATCTGCTACCTTCCTTCCGGTAAAGGATGATGTTTGTGATGAAATTGTAAATCATTGCCTAGATGTCTCTGATTTATGCACAAAGCCTAGACCCAATATTAAGGACGAACCTCTGATTGAGACCGATCATGTAGGTTTTGTAGATGACGCATGCCTGAGAAACCATGAGGGTACCCTGAGAGCAGCTTATGCTGTGTGCACAACAAATGATGTCGGAACTTCATGGCTTTAATGGGTTACCTCAGCACAATTTGCAGAATTGAATACCCTTAGCAGAGCATGCAGTTTAAATGCTCAAATGAGAGTGACCATATTTATAGAGAGTCAGTACAGCTTTGGAATTGTCCATGATTTTGGGCAATTATGCTCACAGAGAGGTTCCATGACTTCTTCAGGAACCTCAATTAGAAATAGGGTGAAGGAAAAAGACTTTTCCGAGCCTATACAATTACCTGTTGAAATAGCAGTTGTTAATTTTCAAAGCTTTTCAAAATGGGAATGGCTCCATTGCTATGGGAAATAGGTATGCTGATTCAATAGCACAGTATTGTGCCTTGTTGGCCTGTACATTTGATGGCGCTTTCACAAGTGAGTCTGAAAAGGGCAATTCAATTAATATGTTGAATAACAGTAACAGATACTTGAGAAGAGTTAAAAAAAGGGTGTAGGAAATTGGTTCAGAAGCAGAAGAGCAAAGTTGGATTAGATCAGGTTGTGAGAAAAATGCATATGACATTTGGATGTAACTGATGGGAGACTAGCATTACCTGATATGTTTTTATCCCAAATGACAAGATACTTTCGTGGATGCACACACTTAGAGAGGGGCTCCATGACTCGCCTTTTCCGGCAAAACTTGTTTAACCCCAGGTTCAGGATCCTGGCAGAGAAGAAGCATCACAGATGTATGACATACCAACAGATGAATGCAGAAAAAGAACACACGTCATACTGAGCCACATGGGAAGATCAGGAGGTCCTTTCAACAGAATGCGGATGACTTAATCGAAATGCCTGTTTGCAATGGGCTGAGATATGTCCTGGTTATAGTATGTGTCTTCTCGAGATGAGTGGAAGCCTATCCAACCAGAAGAAATGACAGTCTCACTGTAGCACTGTTGTTATGATGAGAACTGATACCCAGGTATGGCATGCTCGTTTAACTGGAAGCAGATAGGGGGGCTCACTTCAATAATGTGATCCTGCAGATGATTTGCACAGCATTAAAGATTTAGCAAAGACTATGTTGCAGCTATCGACCTGAGGCTTTCAGGATAGTTGGACAGATCAACAGGACTATCAAGTCTTGGCTAGCAAATGTTTGTGCCTCGACATCAATGAAATGGCCAGCCACTTTTTCTTTGGTGCTAATGAGCCTTTGAAGTATAATCAATAGGAATACTGGTTTATCGCCTCATTAAATTTTGATGGGACATGCAATGCGACTGCCTGCTGTATCTGCAAATGCATTGTTGTACATCACAGATGATGTGATTCTCGATGATTGCAAAATATTTGTTGATGTGGTGCATCCTGTTTCTTTCCAGGTTGCAGTTGCCATAAAAGATCCACACAAAGACTAGTGCCTTGATCTTAATCTTGGTGATTGGGTCGTGATCAAGAAGCACGTTCGGAAACATTCTTTGGAGCAGAGATTGAAAGGCCCCTTCCAAGTAATATTAGTGAATAATACTGCTGTAAAGTGTGGCAGAGTTCCAAATTGGGTGCATGCACCCACACCAAGAAAGTGAGAAATCCTAGAGAGGAAATTGTACTCTTTCATACTGAACCAAGAGCATTTGTGACTGCACCACCCCAAACTGTGAGATTGCTCAGATGGAGCAGTAGTACCAGGATCACAACAGCATCAAGAAAGAGAAAGGGATGAAGAACTGAAACCAATTTCACCAATTGTACTTGTTGCTGCATCAAGTGGCATTGAAGTCTCTAACAAAGCAGAAGCAGTGACTAATCCTCCGTTTGGAAATGTGACTTAAAAAGAATTAGTACAGCAAAGAAACCAAGGTAGAGGAATCCGTACTGAACTGAGAAAAGTCACCAGTAGAGTTCAATGGCCACAGAATTGCAATCAAGGAAGATTGAATGAGAGTCTGTCAGTTGATCAAATCCCATCAACTATTCCAGTGGAGAAAGAAACAAGTTATGAAAGCAATACAGGAGAGAATCAACAAAAACCAAGAAGATCAAAAAGAGCAAGACAGTCAGAGTCATAAGTATTCAACATCTGGGTGGTCTTACTACGTTGACAAAATGTTGAATGTCACAGTAGATGAACTGTGTGATGTGAAATCCAAACTGTTTGAACCACCATGACATCACCCCAATGAGCATTATCAGATAAACCTCATCTGACTAAAATGAACAATTACAGAAAGACTTTTGACGATTCAAAAAGAAAGTTACGAAAACAAGAGACTGATGTTAATCTACTCATATTTTTTTTTATTTTACAGAAGATCAACCTAGGCCCGAGACTGCAGTAGAAGAGTAGGGATAGCATTATTATAAGAACACAGAGTAGGGTTAAGGATTGTCTAAAAGAAGATTGCTTTGTTGGAAACATATCACTTAGAAAAGCTATTTACAAAAGAGTGTGTTGAACTTTAACTTGGCAACATCTAATCTGGGTTTGGGGAAACAAGTGTTGCCTTAGCAGTAAATGTAGATATATTATGTTTTCAATTTTCATGATAACAATAATATTGATTACCATAGTGTTAGTAGGATTTTATTTACCACCCAAGCAAGATTTCAAAAAAATAAACACAGCAAAAGCATATGCTTACCTGAATGATGAAGAGCAAGTCAAGGCTTTATTTGTTGCATACAATAGAGAGGATTACTCAATAAAACGTTTTTCTAGATTAGTACAGGAATAATCACACACCATGGGAGCAAAGGACTATATGTCTGTGCTCATTTACCATATTCAGAATCAGAAGAAGTCCCCTTTTATCTTTGCCGTTATCTCATGGGATTACAGGAAGTACACTGCTTACATTGGTATATAGAGGCAAATATTTTAAATATTTTTATTCAAACTTTGACTTTATACTTTCTAGAGTGTCTTTAATAGAAAGCTTGAATTTACACTCACAAAGAAAAGAAATGGACACAGCTTGGTATCATTTTATGCCGCACAGACCTATAGATAGAGTTAAGGCCTATCAGAACAATTCTACCTGTTTAATGAGTCCACTAGAGAATGTTTTTATTATGATTTTAGAAGACAGAAACACTAACCTGATGTGCAGTAAAGACAAACATAGTGATGTTTTGAAAAATGTTTGGAAAAAAGAGGAAGATGAGTTCCGAAACAAAATGGTTTACTCTAAATAAAAATTGGACATTCAACACAAAGTGAAAATGTGCACTTACAGAAGGACAGATAAATGAACCAGACATGTAGGGATTAGTAGTTGTGAACAGTACACACATTTGAATTAATCTGAGCGATATGGAAAATTTTCCAAAGAGAAGTATCTGCAATTCCAGGAGTTTATTTCGTTTGTGGACAGAATGCTTATTTTCTTGTGCCCACCGACAAGGAGGGTATCTGCTTTTTAGCTGTGCTATTTCCTAAAATGTATCATGTGAATAGTATAGATGCATTAACATTGACACTAGCACACAGATACACACATAGTACAGAGAATGGAGCTCAATTAGTGGGAGACGTATTTGGTACAATCATTCCACCTATAGGTGTCATACTAAATGATGAAAAGATTTGAAAACGGTCAACTGCAGTCGACAAAATGGCACCCAGTACATCTGAAGCTTTGCTCCTAGTAAATACTGAGATAACTGCTATATGTTCAATGGTTTTACAAAATATCGTTTAACATTCGACATTTTACTCACAGAAAAAGTAAGAGTCTCCAAAATGCTTAAATTAACACATTTCTGCTCATACATACCTGATGAGTGTAAGAAAATAGAGGAATTTGCTAAGAAAATTTCAGAATTAGAACCTGAATTAGAAGAACTGGAAACACAATGTACATTGGAAAACTTTGGAAAAGGGATTCAGATCATTGGAAATTGGATCTTAACAGCAGAAGGAGGTATTCTGTAGGCTATACTTACGCCAATGTTAATCCAAGGGCTTATTTTGCTGAGCGTATTTGCTTTATTCGAAGTCTATAGATATTATTTACACAAGAGAAGGGAAAAATTAATGAATAAAAGATTTGAAAAAGATTTAACTTTAAACCACATCATGAATGAAAACTAAAGGGGAAAAAAAGAAGCAATTCAACTAACGATGAAAGTGACCTTTGAACAGAACTCACATGTTTAATCGTGATAATGCAATGGTTAAGATAACCATCAGATGAGGGACTAATAGAGTGCACTAATTAACATGAACATTAGTTCACTTAGCAAGTAGTACTCCCTCACGACCTGTATGTAATTTCTTATATTTAACAAAATATTATTGAGACATGTACAGCAAACATGGGCTTATAAACGAACAAAACACAATTAACCACTTTAGTTTATTTCTTTACTTTTATTTATTTTGTTTTTGAATTATCCTTTTTTTAAATTACATAGATCAATCTTCATTTATAGCATTATCACAATTATACATTTCACATAATTTACATCAATTCCCTAATTCAAAATAATTATTCGAAATCAAACCCAGGTAGAGAACACTAAACACTCATACTACTCATTCATACATCCACATACCATACACATCCTATAAATAAATCTCAATAGCTATCCCAGTTAGCGTATATAGGTTGATTACAGTCTTTGTAACCCTAAAAGGGTACTACTAAAACATTAGTAGGATTTGAAAAAGACTTGGTCAACGCGTTTCGGTGGCATAAGAAAACGTAGAATCCACCTTCATCAGGACCCGCTACTTCTCATATCACTGGCTCTCAAACCCTGGGATTTCTATATACGAATCTGATACTGTGGTACGATATTTCCTGGTGTTACAACAGATATTAACCACAGATATATCCTGTGTAACGATCCCCAGCAAACAACACCTTCTATTTCTTGTTGTTGTTGGAAAAAGCCCCGATCCAAACGTTGTTTATTTAGAAATTCTCCGTATACCTTTGTGTAGTGTATCTTATTAGGATCACAATGGTATTTTCATTCCATCCCTCTCCAGATACACAGCAGCCCCGGAAGGAGTTCACGATTAATTATTCTTCGTAGTATCCCATTTTTATTATACGTGTAAATCCTCCATATGCCTGCCGAAGTCGTCGGGTCTCCTTCCAGTAGGTTGACCAAGTCTTTTTCAAATCCTACTAATGTTTTAGTAGTTCCCTTTTAGGGTTACAAAGACTGTAATCAACCTATATATGCTAACTGGAATAGCTATTGAGATTTATCTATAAGATGTGTATGGTATGTGGATGTATGAATGAGTAGTATGAGTGTTTAGTGTTCTCTACCTGGGTTTGATTTGGAATAATTATTTTGTATTAGGGAATTGATGTAAATTATGTGAAATGTATAATTGTGATAATGCTATAAATGAAGATTGATCTATGTAATTTAAAAAAAGGATAATTCAAAAACAAAATAAATAAAAGTAAAGAAATAAACTAAAGTGGTTAATTGGGTTTTGTTCGTTGATAAGCCCATGTTTGCTTTACATGTCACAATAATATTTTGTTAAATATAAGAAATTACATATAGGTCGTGAGGGAGTACTACTTGTTAAGTTGCTTATCCTTTCCCCTCTTCTCCCTGACCTTTTGGAAAATTATTTCGTTTAGAGGGGGGTCCCAATATTCTTTGCATTGCATTAGTTCACTTAGTACATCAATATGAAATGATAAATGTAAAGTGCAATGTGCAAATGACACACTTTTTAAATGTGCTGATATGCAATAGGCAGTTATACATATCCGTATAGGCCATAGAAAATCTAAGAAGGAAGTTTCTTTCACTAAAAAGCAAACCTAATGTTGGTGACATGTGCACAACATGATTTAGATGCTTTACCTTAAAATGGCATGCTTAGAAATGTCTGTCATAATTGCAGAATGTTCCATTTTAATAAATGTATTACTTTATAAGTAAACTTTTATCCTTAAATATCAATAAATGCTTGATTGAGACATTTGTGCATTTTAGACAATAATTCTTTGTATTAAATGGAATGCATTACCTAACAGTGATAGTATAGGTCATTGTTCTTGAAGTGAAACAAAATGTGGTGTAGAAGGCTGACCTGCGCTCAAATGCCTATGGGAACGAAGGCACATATTTCCAGAATCCAGCTACGCAAGAATATAGCTAACATTTTGATGACCTTGCGGGACTCATGTATTTTTTCGTGGGAACGGAGGACCTGAACCTGCTCAATGATGAGAGATGACACCTGATTGGTCAGCAGATGAAGAAGCATGATACAATGTCTGCAATATGTATTCATGTCTCTTATATTAGCATGTGTTCCTAGGTAGAGGGTTGTTGCCTTTTTTTCCTTTCTTCCCCTTTCTAGACTGTTCACGGTTGCAGTTACTGCTGCTGCTGTTTCCCTTTTGCCCTGCTATTGCCATTTAGTTTTGACAGATTCCTATTGCAACTGTATGCTGATTTATTTTGGATTTACTGAGACTCTGCTGAGTTTCATGAACTACTCTTCATGGTGAGTTCTGCTTCCCTAGCTTGACTTTGAGCTTGATGTTGAGCTTAATGCTATTCTGATCTCACTGCCTTTTGAATCTGAACTCTTCACGAGAAACAATCTTTAATATATGGAATTAGTCCTTTATGTAACGCACTTAAAAGTATTACTTGGTTTTTTAATCTAACCATTCTTCTTCATGAGATTTCTATATACTTATTTGATTTATGGACTAATGAAAATAAAAACACCCAAAAGAACTTTACTAATCTCTTAACGAGAGTAAACATTTTTTAAACTCATCTAAACTCTCATCATTGACTGAACTTAAACAATAAATGAAACTTAAGTTTATAAAGTCTGATTTGCTCTTTGACTCATAACACAATATTCAAAGGTCCATCACTGTTTGGAATAACTACATATGGACGTTCATCTCCCTTGACCCCCCCCCCCCCCCCCCGTCCCCAGCCTCCCGGTACTCCTTCCTTTTGCCGGCTGCTTAATGGTCTGCACTGGAGTTCCCCGGAGGAAGCCTGACCCGCACTGTTTGCCCTTATGCCTCGCCTTTTGTTTTTCTTTTAGTTTTTGTGTCTGTTGGACTTAAGTCTCCTGTTCCTTTAGAACTATCCGGAGCCACTACGGGGCTGCGCCCCGGGACTTGACTGCAGCCTTGATAAATGTATATTTCATTCTGTACCTAGCGGCCGGCCCTGGTGGTTGTAGGCCCGTGCTTGTAACCGAATTATTGTTCAATAAAAATTTAAAAAAAAAAAAAAAAAAAGGTCCATCACTGTTGGAGAGAAAGATCCAGCGCGGAAACAGGGTCTATATCTGCAAAGTGATGGTAACTTGGTAAACTAACGGTTTGATACTATTATTTAAGATTAACTTTTGGGCCCAGCCCAAGCTATCACTGTGACGTCCACACACTGCTACTGGGTAGTGTTCACATCGAGTTAGTCTGAAAAGCACACCTGTAAGGGCTGCATCTCCTCATTCAAAAGGATCATGCAATTTCATGAACATCTTCAATTGTTTAGTGCCATTGAGCAGACTCAAAAAATTCCATGTGCTGGTTTTGTTAAAGCAATGCTGCTTTTAATGCACACATTAACTTAGAAAATCTATGTGTTAGAGTATGAGCTTATACTGTACATTCCAGAAAAGGAATAGGCAATGTTGGACCTGGCTCTCTCTGCAGGGTCACCCCCAAAGTTTTTGCCATCACCTCTTATGTGTTTATGAACTTGTTTTGTTGGTTTTAGGGCTCTGCACACTTTGCCACTGCTTACCAGTGTGAAAGTTCATGTATTCTCTCCTCTTACCATAAGTAACTAGGCTTACACTCAATTGGCACATTTAGTTTACTTTTAAGTCCCCTTTAAAATGGTAATACATGTACCCAGGGCTTCTAAATTAAATGCTACAAGTGAACTTGCAGCACTAAGTGTGCCACACAGTTAAGTAGCCTTTTTGAGGATGTCCTGGGCCTGTCATTACAGCCTGTGTGTGCAGTTTTAAACTGCCATTTTGTTCTGGCATAATAAACCTTTTCTCAGGCCCATACCTTCCATTTTAATACATATAAGCCACCCCGAGGGTGTGCCCTGAACAGCTCATTAGGCAAGATGAATTGCATTAAAAAAGTTGGACATGTACTTTTAAGTTTTACATGTCCTTATTGTGAAAAACTTTCAGATTATTGTTTCACTACAGCTAGACCTACTTCTCAAATAGGATAACATTGGGTTACATTTCTACAAGTAATAAGAGAAAACATTTATTAGAGAGCAGGTTGGAATGTCATGTTTGGTGCCTGAGAAATTTTAATTTAAAGCCTCCTTTAATGGTAAAGTCAGATTTTAAGTCACAATTCTGGAAATGCCACTTTTAGAAGCTAGCATTTTCTTTCCCTAACTATTTGGTGCCTGGAGCCTGTTCCTGGTTGCAGGCTGCATAACAAGGTGTAGTTGATAGTTGGCTTTTTTGTATTCCTCCCAGACAGCCACACAATAGAGGGTCCTGCTGTTGGCACAATGGGTCATCCTGACTTGAAGAAGGGGCAGAGCTGTCACCTGTCACACTTGCACTTCAAAGACACTGCCTTAGTTCACACACAAAGGACTTGACACTAGTTTATTGTACCTGCTGATAGATTGGGGCCAGGGTAGGAAGGCAGGAAATTCCAGACACTTCTGTAGGGGGATGATTCTAGAAGTTTCATAAACTTGAAAGTGGGTAAAGGGGAAACATTGGGCCCGATTCACAGAATTAACTTAAGACAAAATCCTAAACTTACTACTTTTGGTATTCACAGAATGCACTTACAACTTTTGGTATTCACAGAATGGATTTACGACTACTAACTTTACATCCGCACTCGGGCCGGAAATTCCGGCCCGGAGGCGGAGCTTCCTGCCTGGAGGCGGAGCTTCTGACCCGGAGGCAGGGCTTCCGGGCCGGAGGCGGAGCTTCCGGCCCGGAGGCGGGGATTCCGGCCCGGAGGTGGGGATTCCGGCCAGTGGCGGATATTTAGTCATGGCCAAAATCTCCGCCTCCGGCCCGGAAGCCCCGCCTCCGGGCCGGAATTTCCGGCCCGAGTGCGGACGTAAAGATAGTAGTCGTAAATCCATTCTGTGAATACCAAAAGTAGTAAGTGCATTCTGTGAATACCAAAAGCAGTAAGTGCATTCTGTGAATACCAAAATGGTAGTAAGTTTAGGATTTTGTCTTAAGTTAGTTCTGTGAATCGGGCCCTTAGCCCCACTCTTCAGTACACTCCTGGACCTGTGAATACTACAAAATAAGGACTGCCCTGCTGTCAGAGGACAGCCCTGGTGGCTGAAGCCTGCTCTGCTGTCTGAGAAGGAAGATTGAACCTACACCCATTATCCTTGGCTGAATTGACTCCAATGGCTAGTTAGCTGGCCTCCTGTTCTGAGCTACAGGGATAAAGCAAGTTCCATAGGTCTCCCTCCATCTGCCTAGCTGACCTGCTGCGCTAGACCTGCCTGAGCCCTGCCGGCCTCTGCTGGATTGAGTTCCTGACACCCAAGAGGTGCCTCCTTGGTCATTGACTCTAGATATGGCATCATTTAAACTCCTACTACAAGAAAAAAAGGAGAAATTGTGACGTTTGCTGCTCTTCGCAACCGCAAAAGGCTCTTATGCACTAAGGTCTTGTCAACCGCGATGACCGCCAGCACAAAGTACCGAATTCGACTTGTTCACTTTGCGCTACAGCATCAAAAGGGACCATCAAATTGTATCTCAAGGCAATGACCATCCATGATGCCGGAAAGGATTTTCACATTACAGTGATGAATGTCCACAGCACCCAGCTTGTGATTTGTACTACAGTGACGACCATTCACAACACTCTTCCTGCTCCTTGTGGCCTCCTCCATGGGAACAAAACTCTTAACGCTGGACTTTAGAAGGTAACTTTTTCAGCCGGACTAATCTGGTCCTGTATCCGGCCCATGTTCCAGCACGATCAGCCTGAACTTGAGACTTTCATCCGGTCTCACACAATCCAGATGACCAAGAGTGGCGATTAGTGCTTCCAGGCGCTATACTTACCTTAAATCTTTGAAATTGCATTTCTCTGGTTTTACAGATTGGATATGTGTTGATTTGGTGTCGTTTAATTTATTGAATTTTACCCAATATTTTAAACTAATGTGAGATTCTTCATGTATCATTGCTGTTTGACTGCTGCATAAATACTTTACTCTTTGCCTCTAAGTTAAGCCTGATTGCTTTTGTGCAAACTACCAGAGGGTGAAGCACAGGGTGATTTAGTGACTTTTGTCGTTCACCCTGGAGAGGATTGTGGCTATTGCTTGTGGAAGGTTCACAGCCCCCAACCCCACAACCAACAACCCAATTTCTCAAAGGCAACCACTGCTCGGTGTTTCCTTGGTGGGGCTGCAGACAGTGCAATTTCAGCAAAAATAGGCACCTAGACCCCTTCTGAATCTGCATGTGACAGTTAATGCATAGTAAGTGTACTGCCAAAGTGCTATTTCTTCATAGAAAGCAGAAGTCACATGTGCTCGCTTGGAGAAATGATCAGAACTTTGAAGGGTCAACCCACTTTTTCTTTATAATCACCCTGTTTAAACGCCTGTCAGTAGGCACACGCCTCAGCTGCTCTGGATGACAGGGCCTGAGCCATGAAAGAATAAATTGAAAATTGAATTTTAACAAAATTTGTCAGAAGTTCATAAAGCACATGTCGTTCAAAATGAATGCCAAGGTGAAATGGTTGTACTTGGAGGATATGTGAGCGAAGAGAGTGAAGATGGAAGGCAATTTTTGTGAATCTAAGAAAGCACATTAGGGTCAAGTCTCCGATACCTTATACTTATAACACTTCCCCTGCATTTACGTCTTATTTTATTTTATCTTTAGTTGACATTTTAACAACATCTGAAATAGAGCAATTCCTAGTGGGTTTTCATTTCTCTCAGACAACTTGTGAAAAGTTAATGGACTGTTACCACCCACATGGCAGCTTTCAGGCATTTTCATCTTAAAGTGATAGACAACACTGCGGTCTGTGGTGTTTGATTCAGTGGGTATCTGCTGTTCCTCCACATTGATCAAGTATAGGTGCGCGAAAGCATCTGGCTGGCGTTAAATGGTTTAACAAAGTGCTGAATCCCTCTAAATCTAGATATGAAAAAAAAGACATATATACATGTTTTTGATGTCATGAGTGATGTCACTGACCATGTCATGAGTGATGTAATATGTGACGTCATCAGCAGTGCATTGCAGGCGCGCGAGTTATAGTTAGCTGAACTAACTATAACGGGGGAATTTCAATGGTTTTGTACGAGTGAAAAGTCCAGCTAACTATAACGCCCCTGAAACCTATGGTTTTTTCAGTGAATTTCTAAGGTTTTTTAAATGCTAATTCCTAACTATAACATGCCTGAAACCTATGGTTTTTTCAGTGAATTTCAAAGGTGTTTTAAATGCTAATTTCTAACTATGCCTACAGAGATAGGACATGTGAAGAAAGAAGAAAAAACGCACAGAAAGAAAAAAAAGAAATGCAGAAAGAAGCAACAGAAGTCCTCAGAGACGAAGAAAAGTGCAGGAAGAAGGATAACGTGCAGAAAGAACAAACAGAAGAGCAGAAAGAAGCCTTGTTGCAAAATCATCCTGTACACTCCACTTTTTCAGACGTATACTTTTGGTAACTAAGTCTGACTAACCAGTCCTAGAGCCAGTGCTATGTTAAAAGACACTCAGAATACAGTGAAAACACCTACATACACTAGGGAACACTATGTGTTGGGGTCTCCCTGTGATCTGCATGACCTCCTCTGTAAGCCCCTAGTATATAATAGGGCAGGGGATTAAAACTACCTCTTAAAACGTGCCACAGGCGTGTTTGCACACGTCACCTCAGGCCCCATCCCCTCACTTCCCCACTGTGTAAATACGCCCTGTGGCCGTTTTTTAAGTTGGGAGATTAAGTCCCCTTGAATCCTGAGGATCCCTAGGGGCAAAATAGCCCACTAGGTACGTCCAGTAAGCGCCATTGCAGAGAGGTGTAAAAAGGGGCAC
Organism: Triturus cristatus; assembly: GCF_964204655.1. Lineage (NCBI taxonomy): Eukaryota > Metazoa > Chordata > Amphibia > Caudata > Salamandridae > Triturus > Triturus cristatus. The sequence goes on along the minus strand of NC_140588.1, from coordinate 624,136,726 downwards.
GGCCTGCACCACCTCTCTGCAACGCAGAGCAGTGGCGCTTACTGGAAGCACCTGGTGGGCTAGTTGGCCCCCAGGGTCCCTCAGGATTGAAAGGGAATTATTTCCCCAACTTAAAACGTGCCACAGGGCGTGTTTGCACACGTCACCTCAGGCCCCGTCCCCTCCCTTCACCACTGTGTAAACGCGCCCTGTGGCCGTTCTAAGTTGAGAGAATAAGTCCCCTTGAATGCTAAGGGTCCCTAGGGTCAAACTAGCCCTCTAGGTACCTCCAGTAAGCGCCACAGAGCTGCGTTGCATAGAGGTGTAAAAAGGGGCGTGGCCTCAGAACACCTATCTGCAACGCAGCTCCCTGGCGCATACTGGAGATACCTGTTGGGCTAGTTGGCCTCAGTATTGAAGGGGAATGAATTCCCCAACTTACAACTGCCAGGGGGCGCGTTTGCAGAGTGCTGCAAGGAGTGGGCGTGGCCTCTGGCGAGATGCCGGTCTTTTATTTATTTTATTTTTTTAAGAACGAGGGCTGTGTGGCCCCCCTTCTTTTTCTAATTTACTGGTCCTGGGGACCCCATCCCCCAGGGCCTGCACCCTAATTTTTTTTGTTGAAAAAAAATAATTTGGCCCTCCCAAGGCCTTAATCGGCCCCGGGGACCCCAACCCCCGGGTCATGGCCTCTTTTTTTTTTTTAATTCTTTAGGAGGGGGCTGCGTTGCCCTCCTCCTCAGGCCACTTATGGCCCCGGGGACCCCATCCCCCGGCCCGGCCTTTGTTTTTTATTATTTAAAAAAAATATATATTTATAGAAACCCCTAGAACATGCTGGACAAACCGTATGTACCTATCACCATGACGATTTGCGTTATATTCATTAAAAGGCGACTATGCATAGAATGAATCCACATGGAATGTATTTACACCGCTAGTGAAGCTCTGACGTGTCTGACGCCCTACCGTGCCTAATCCCGGCGCCCCCGCCGGTGGGTACTCTCAAAGTAGACACCCTTGTTGTTTATTTATACAAACATGGGTAGCTATTGACGGGCACATTTAATATACACGCACACCAAGCCATTCAAAGGGGATTCGACAAAAATCCGACCAAACTATGCAAGAAACCCCCCTCACGGTTAATAAAACACACATCCACCGCCGGATGTGTAATAATTTTTATTTTACTCTCTGGAAAGGAGACGAACCTCACTTGAGAGTCACAGCGTGCTCGTGGCTGAGCCCAATGCTGTGTTACACCCACCAGTGCCCGCCGAGTGCCTCACACCTCTGTGTTGTATTCCACCAGCTAGTGCGTATGCTATGACACTCTCTACCCCATGTGCACTGTAACACCACCCCGTGAATATGTCATGCCACACTTGCCTTCGCACGGGTTATATTGCCCCATCTAACGTGCCTTCCTCGATGCCTATGTTATAACGCACAGCGCTATGCCATACATATTACAATCTGGGATCCATATCTTTGTCACAGTGCATATGCAACGTTACACTCCCCAGCACATATTTTATATTACAACTTTAGAGACTAGTTAGGTTACACAACACTGCCCTGTGCATATTACACTCCAAGACGCATATCGCATAGCACGCACTAGTGCCTGTGCTATCTCGCGCTCTCCAATGAATCTGTCATTGCGCACAATGTATTGCATATTATATTTCACGCCCCGGTTCATCTTATAACACACTCTTTGGTGCATAGTTTATACCATATACTATATCTAGTTTTCATTTTCAATCGTGCTCTCAGGACTATGTTCTATATACCACTGCGTCCACCTACCTTTTTCACGGGCATTACATTTTGCGATGGGGGGTGGAGGGTCAGTGGGTGTTTCTGCCAAGTGAGCCCGGAGTCACAGTCACAAACGTCCTCTTCTTCCGGAATAAAAGTGAGATTATGCTGCATACTTGTTCATATTTTATGTAGTTCGCACAGACACACATTTTAAAAACAATAAAGTTCCTAATACCCACCTTCTCTGAACAGTTAGCTTGCTGCCCCATCCACCTCCTCCCTGTCCTCTGTTGTCTGAATCCATGGACTAGCCTCCTCCCTCCTGACATGCATGGTTTGATGTGCTGCCACTGCCCTCCATTTAGCATGATGTACCAGTCCACTCCTCCTGCCCTCCATTGCCCAATTCTATGGCCCATCATTGACCTCCTGCTTAGCCTCTGTGCTTAGTTTGCTGCCCCTATTCTCCTTCTCCCTGCCCTCCGATGTCTTTGTGCATGCCCCTGCTCCATCCTTTTTGCCCACCATGTTCCATGAACCTGCCACTCCTATCTACTCTGAGTGTTCTGTTGAGCTGCCACTCCCCTCCCACCTGCCTAGCATTGTCAGATGACTGTAACCTGTCCCTGCCACCTCCACCCTGCCTGTCCACATGCCATGCCACTATCCCCTTCCTCCTGTCCTCCATGGTCCATTTTACTGCCACACCCTTCTGCCCTCCCTGGTCTGTTGTGCTGCAACTGCTCCTCCTGCCTGCCCCACGCGGTCTGTTGTGAGGCCCCTTCCCCTGAACTCTCTTGCCTGTGCCCAGGTCCTGACCCTCCCTTCTATCCTTTATGGTCATTTGTGCATGCCCCTGCACTCTCCTTCTTTCCCATCATAGCCATTGTGCTGCCACTAACCCTCCCGCTTGCCATGCATGGTCTTCTGTGCTGCCATGGCCCCTCCCACCTTCCCTGTGTGGTCAGCTAGCTGCCCCTGACCCCCTCCCACCTTTCCTCCATGGTCTGTGTGTATGCCATCATAGTCTCATTGTTGCTCTCCATGGTGTGTCTTGTTTCTAGTGCCGATCCTGCCTGACCTCCATGGTCATCTTGCTGCTCCTGCCCTGACACCTTGCCCCCAACCCTCTGTTTCCATGTGCAGACCCCTATTCCCTCCCTCCTGGCTTGTCTGTTCCATTGTAATGCCCCTGATCCGTCCCTCCGACCCTTTATGGTCTGTTATGCTGCAGCTTTCTCTCCTGTCTGTCCATTATGGTCAGCTAGATACCATTGCCTCTGTTGTCCATGTGCATGGTTCTGTCCCCTCCCTATTGCTTTCTATGGATTGTTGTGCTGCACTCCCGTCCCGCATGCGCTGTGTGGTGTATTGTGCTGCTGCAAACCCTGATGCCTGCCCTGTAGGGTCAGTTTGGTGCACCTCTCCATGTCCCTCCTGTCCTCTGTTATCCGAGTCCACGTCCCTACCCCAATTCTTCCTGCCTACCATGATCCAATGTACCATACTTGCGAACATTTTGAACTTGGTAAGAGGGAGATTTTGAAAAAAAACTGGGGTATTGATTTTCCCCTTTGAGTTACATTAAAAAAGAGGATATTGTAGACAGGAGACAGATCAAATAAAGCCCATTTGAGCTTAAAATCATTGGACGTTTCCTGGCTGAAACGGGTCTGTTGGCATGTTTGGTTGTACTACCACTGCCTCTTCCTTCTGCCCACAATGGTCTATTATATTGCCACAGCCTCTCTTGCCAGTCCTGTATTGTTGGTTTGTTGCCCCTGCCCCCCTTTCCACTGCCCTCCATAGTCTGTTGTGCTGCCACTGCCCTTCCTGCCTGCCCAGTGTGGTCAAATTGTTGCATCTGCACTCTCCTACCTGCCTTCAATTTTCAGAGTCCGTGCCCATGGCTTCTGCCTCTCAACAGTATCCCAATGAACAACTAGATTGCTAACATTCTAAATTTATTACAAAGGTGTGGAACGCCTGACGTCATCTTGATGTAATCAAAACTGTAATACCTAGAGTATTTCCTTTAGAAATTACATATATGAGAGGGTCTTATTTGCAACAGAATTATGGTTAGTGCTCTAAAAAACTAAAATGAGGACATATTTTCTGAGTTTTCAAATAGTGGCAAAGAACTTTTAAATTATTTGTAATCTTTATGTTTTTTTATCCAGTTGACCACTTGATTAAATGTTGCACCTAGGGGAGAGGATGTGGTGTTACTTCCAGAGCTGCAGACTTTGCAACTGGGGAACCAGGTTGGAGATTCTGCTTCAGCTCAACATTCTGTGATTCTGGTCAAATCACTTAATCTCCCCATGCCTACAACCAAAATGAATTTGATCTTGTGTGATGTAACCAATGCTCATGTAAAGCACTCCAATATCTGACAAGTCTGCACTATATAAAACTGCAAATACACAAAAAATAAGTGTTTTGCACACTTCTGTCATTGGGCTACAAATGGGCTACATCTGGGTGATATTTGTGCTGCATTTGGGCTCTTTCATCTCTGGTGGCCATCTTGGGAGATTTATTTGTTATGAAGTTTCCTAATTTCCTCATTTACTGCAGTCTCCGTGGTAGGAAATGCTTTCAGTTTTTTACTTTTATTCCATCAAGAAGGTATTCAGATATGTCACACATTTGCCATAAATTCTGAATGTTAGCACTCTAGTTGCTCATTAGATCACTGTAGTAAAGCTACTGCTCACCACGGAATTCTGCTGCTGGTATTAAAAGTGCATGTTTCAGTCTGCATATCAGAATTTTTTTATGAAATAGAAGAGGATTTGAGAAGTCACTCAAAATGTGCCCTAATTTTTCTTTCTTCAGCTCTATGGCAAAATGAACCCCCTCATTGTGTTCCTTTTTAAATTAAATGTTTTAAGTGTTACCAGTTTATTCCAATCAAGATGGCTTCAGGTGTGCCATACTTTTGTCATAAGTAAGACAGTAAGCGTTCTAGTTGTTCTTAAGAACACTCTGGGACATTCTGTCATTGGGCTATATTTGGGCTGTATCTGGGTGATATTTGGGCTACATTTGGGCTCTTTTGTCTCTGGTGGCCATCTTGGGAGATTTATTTGTTATGAAGTTTCCTAATTTCCTCATTTACTGCAGTCTCCTCAATGGGAATACTTTCAGTTTTTTATTTTGGTTCCATCAAGAAGGCATTCAGATGTGTCACACATTTGCCATAAATTCTGAATGTTAGCACTCTAGTTGCTCATTAGATCACTGTAGTAAAACTACTGCTCACCAGGGAAGTCTGCTGCTGGTATTCAAAGTGCATGTTTCAGTCTGCATGTCAGAATTGTTTTATGAAATAGAAGAGGATTTGAGAAGTCAAAATGTGCCCTAATTTTTCTTTCTGCAGAACTAATCATAATTTCTATGGCAAAATGAACCCCCTCATTTTGTTTCTTTGTAAATTAAATGTTTTAAGTGTTACCACTTTATTCCAATCAAGATGGCTTCAGGTGTGCCATACTTTTGTCATAAGTAAGACTGTTAGCGCTCTAGTTGTTCATTAGAACACTCTGGGACATTCTGTCATTGGGCTATACTTGGGCTACATCTGGGTGATATTTGGGCTACATTTGGGCTCTTTTGTCTCTGGAGGCCATCTTGGGAGATTTATTTGTTATGAAGTTTCCTAATTTGCTGCAGTCTTCTCAGTAGGAAATACTTTCAGTTTTTTACTTTGGTTCCATCAAGAAGTCATTCAGATGTGTCACACATTTGCCATAAATTCTGAATGTTAGCACTCTAGTTGCTCATTAGATCACTGTAGTAAAGCTACTGCTCACCAGGGAAGTCTGCTGCTGGTATTCAAAGTTCATGTTTCAGTCTGCATGTCAGAATTTCTTTTTGAAATAGAAGAGGATTTGAGAAGTCAAAATGTGGCCTACGTTTTTCTTTCTGCAGCACTAATCATAATTTCTATAGCAAAATGAACTCCCTCATTTTGTTCCTTTGTAAATTAAATGTTTTAAGTATTGCCACTTTATTCCAATCAAGATGGCTTCAGGTGTGCCATACTTTTGTCATAAGTAAGACTGTTAGCGCTCTAGTTGTTCGTTAGAACACTCTGGGACATTCTGTCATCGGGCTATACTTGGGCTACATCTGGGTGATATTTGGGCTACATTTGGGCTCTTTTGTCTCTGGTGGCCATTTTGGGAGACTTATTTGTTATGATGTTTCCTAATTTCCTAATTTACTACAGTCTCCTCAGTAGGAAATACTTTCAGTTTTTTACTTTGATTCCATCAAGAAGGCATTCAGATGTGTCACACATTTGCCATAAATTCAGAACGTTAGCACGCTAGTTGCTTATTAGATCACTGTAGTAAAGCTACTGCTCACCAGGGAAGTCTGCTGCTGGTATTGAAAGTGCATGTTTCAGTCTGCATGTCAGAATGTTTTAATGAAATAGAAGAGGATTTGAGAAGTCACTCAAAATGTGCCCTAATTTTTCTTTCTGGAGCACCAATCATACTTTCTATGGCAAAATGAACCCCCTCATTTTGTTCCTTTTTAAATTAAATGTTTTAAGAGTTACCACTTTATTCCAACCAAGATGGCTTCAGGTGGGCCATACGTTTGTCATAAGTAGGACTGTTAGCACTCTAGTTGTTCTTTAGAACACTCTGGGAAGCTGCAGTAGAACACAAAGGAATCAACTGACAGTCTCTGTCCTTGTTGGATGTACATGTTTTACTGAGAATGTCAGACTTCATTCTCACATGACTGAGAAAGATAATGTGAATTTACAGAAAATATGCTCTCAGTTTAGCTTATAGATCACCTTCCAAACCTCTGTGGGAAAAGCATGAGAAAATAGTTTTCTCTCAAACATGATTCAAGATATCACAGCAGAAGGCTTTTTCACATGGTAAAATCACCTTAGAACACACCACAATTCCTAAAATGAGTATGGTACCATCAACAAATGATTTATAATGTAACTAAAGTCTTAAAACCTTCTATTAACTGCAATGCTTTTTAATGAGGTGCTATCATGTATATAGGTCCCAAGATGGCTGCCAACACTTCTTGGATGAAGTGCTGACAGCCAATCAGATCTCACGATGAGATGTGTGGTTTGGCTCCGCCCAGATATATATGTGATTTTACTTTTGATTTTCTCAGGAACTACTGAACGGATTTACACCATTTAAGCAAAAGGCACGAGTCTGAACTGAGGACTACCTCTTTGCCAAATTTGGTGTAATTCTGTTCAGCACTTCGGCTGTAGCTGCGTCAACAGGTCCTACGGGAAAATGCATGGGGAAAACGCATTTTGGGACCCCCTTTTTTCTCAGCCCCCGCTTGACGAATCACCGTGAATTATTCAGGATAGGAGCGGACCGGAGCTGGCCAAAGATTGGAAAATTTTGCGAAGATTCATCAATCGACGCCAACGTTATTCCAAATAGAATGTTGTGGATTTCCTATGGAAAATAGGTCCTAACTATAACTATCTAATGGCGGCTGCCAGTAGGTAATATATATATATATATATATACATATATATTACCTACTGGCGGTCGCCAGTAGGTAGTTATAGTTAGGACTACGTTTCCATAGGAAATCCGCAACATTCTATTTTGAATAACTTTGGCGCCGGTCGACGAATCCTCGCGAATTCAAAATAGGTGGGGCGCTACGCTCCGCTCCTTCCCTGAAAGTCTCGGGGGGATTCGTCAAGCGGGGGCTGAGATAAAAGGGGGGTCCCAAAACGCGTTTTTCCCATGCATTTTTCCATAGGACCTTTAGACAGGGCTACAGCCCGAACGTCTGAACAGAATTACTAGAAATTTGGCAGAGAGGTAGTCCTCAGGTCAAGGAAGTGCCTTTTGTAGGTTTGGTGTAAATCTGTTCAGTAGATTCTGAGAAAATAGCCTTTAAATCAATATATATATCTGAGCCAGCTTACGGTGCGCTTACGGTACGCTTACCGTACGCGTACGGTGGCGTGCGCGATTCTGATTGGCTCTTAGATCTTAGTAAACATTCGAATCGGTCGAAACCAGGAAGCGGCGGCCGCCATTTCGTGTGTTTCACTCAGAAAAAAAAGAGTGATAACAAGAAAAGGGGGCAAGGAGGAGAGTTACAGACCCCCTAACATTTGTAAGGGGGTCAAAGAAGGACAGAAAAGTACAAAGAAAACATTTATTGATTTTAAAAAAAATCATGGGGTACGCGTACAGTAAGCGTACGGTAAAAAAAAAAAAAAAAGAAATGAAATGCAGATTTAAGTGTTTAGATATTAGGGGGCTCTAAAAAGAGCCGTTGTGTTTATGAAGTGATTTTTAAGTGGTACCTACAAGTAAGTACCGATGCAGAGTCTAAGGTTCAAGAGGAAGACTCTGTTCCCTTCATCATTGAAGTGCACACCATCTCCTCTATAAATGTCTTGCATGTCGTAACGCAAGTTGTTGTGGTAAATGGAACCCATACCATAGTCACGGAGGAAAGCAGAAACAGATTTGTTGACGTGTGAGGTATTGAAGATCCAGAAATAAAATAGAAATAAAGATGATCTGTTTGCAGGTTCTTTAATGTAGAAAGAATCCAAGAGACCCCATCCTTCAACATCCAAGAATAACTGACACAGCGTTCAAGGAGTAACATTCTCCCTCAAGTACATTCCATATTAGAATATACCAACACAGTATGACATAGCCAAGTGACATAAGCCCACTCTAGAACATCACATCATCTCCCTCTTACAACCTAGAACACTACATCACCTCCCTCTTTTCCAAAACATCAAACCCAAAGCAAAAATAAAAACAAAAGAATAAAAAAACACTGTGACAAACAATAAGCCTCAATCTTGAAATCTTTGAGGAATTCTCCTCAACCTGATAGGTCTCGACGATTCAGGTTGAGAAGAAATGGAGGGAACAGGTACAGCTTGAGACCCATCTCCCTCTACACATTTGGAAGGACATTTTGCAACCCTGTTAAGATTCCAAACTCTATGATCTTGAGTTCTGACAGCATTACCTAGAAGTCTTATTACTTTAATCGGTTGACCAAATTTTGACTTCCCGAACCTCCTTTCAGGTAGCTTTACCCTGACCCAATCACCCACCTGAATAACCGTTTTCTTAACACCCTTCTTATTGTCATACAACTCCTTTCTCTTAACCATTTTATCCATTTCACGATCCCTCCAACCTTCAGTTTTGTCAATAGCACCACCCAGTTCCAACCTTCTTGAAGTAACCCAAAGAGGATTCACCTGCGTGCTGGGGACCCTTCCTCTAAACAAAGTAAAAGGGGAAACGCCAGTAGAGGAATGGGGTGTGACTCTATACTCGTAAACCTTTTTAACAACAGCTTCCTCCCAGTCATACTCAGACACTAATGCCAGCTGCATGGTTTCCTTGAGCACCCTCACAAACCTCTCAACCACACCGTTACACTCAGGGTGATACAATGCAGCCCTTTTATGTGTAATCCCTCTTTCACGGAAAAATTCCTCCACCATGCTGGACACAAACTGCACTCCATTGTCTGTTAGCACAGATGCTGGCAACCCTTCACCAGCAAAAAGACCATCAAGAAAGTTGATGACTGCAGCAGAATCAACACTGTTTACAATTTTGATGACTGGCCACCTGGAAAACATGTCCACGCAGACCAAAACATACTGATCTCGAGACTTCACCTTAACCAGTCCGAGAATGTCTACAGCTATGTCCGTCCAGGGACCATTTGCTTGTTTTCTGATAACCATGGGTTGAGTCCTACATTTGAGAACCTTGTCACTACCCGCACACTGAGGACACGAGCGCACCAATCTTTCAATCATAGTGTCCATTGCAGGCCACCAATAAGCTTCCCTCAGTCTTTCTTTCGTCTTTGCAATGCCCATGTGACTGGAGTGAGCATTCTCAACCAACTTTTGGCGTACTGCACTAGGAACAACCAGTCTACTTCCTCTAAAGAGAAGCCCATTAGAAAAAGACAACTCGTCTCTAACATTCCAAAAACCCTTAATCTCCTCATCACACACATGCTTCTCACACCACCCATCACGAACAAAACAAACAACACGCTGAAGAACAGCATCATCTCTCATCACAGCATTCCATTCATCCTCAGTAACCACCCCCTGGGTGACCAGACACACACTCCATTCTCCACCAGAACCTTCACCCAGAAAATAATCTTCCTCATCATCACCTTCATCCGAAATAGTGGTCCCACCAAGTCTTGACAAACAGTCAGCAAGAATATTGTTAGCACCAGGCAAATACTGGACAACAAATTCAAAATCTTGCAATGCAACGACCCATCTTCTTATCCTATGAGACACACGGTCAATCCCTTTTTTTCCGAAAACTTCCTTCAACGGTTTGTGGTCTGAGACTACAACAAACCCTTTACCCCACAAAAATTTTCTCAGTTTACGAATCGCCCAGTACACGGCTAGAGCCTCTTTCTCAACCACCGAGTAATTGCACTCAGCCCCTCTGAGAGGCCTTGATATAAACAGAATGGTATTGTCCCCTCCATCACCGGACTGTAGTAACACAGCACCCAGTCCTTTGGAGCTGGCATCAGTCATAACGTATGAATCTTTAGTTGGATCAAAACTGGAAAGATTAGGAGCTTTTTTCAGACAATCCTTAATCAAGTCAAACTCAGAACTACAAGATTCATCCCACTTGAATTCACAACCTTTCTTTAGTAAATCCCTGATCTTTTCTGTATTTTGAGCAAATCCAGGAACAAACTTATTATAGAACTCTGCCATCCCTAAAAACTTTGTGAGTTCATCTCTACTTGCAGGATAATTCAACTTACAAATGGCCTCTACCAAAGACGGTTTTGGCTTAATCCCTGAGCCAGAAATCATATGACCCAGGTACTCAATCTGCTTCACATCAAATTTGCACTTATCCAACCTGAGAGTGAGACCAGAATCTTCCAACCTAGAGAGAACTTGATTTACCCTTTCATTGTGTTCTCCCAAACTGGACCCGTACACAAGGATGTCATCCTGATAGATTTTGACCCCACTAACACCCCGTAAAGCATTTTCCATCACCCTTTGAAATACCGATGCAGCCGATATTAAGCCAAAGGGCATTCTAAGAAATTTGAAAGTGCCAAATGGCGTGATAAAAGCTGTCAAATCTTGGCACGAGGGATGGAGTCTGACCTGATGGTAGGCCGAAGATAAATCTAGTGTAGAAAAGTGTGTGGCTTCACCTAACGAGGACAACATTTCGGTGATGTTCGGAAGAGGGTAATGATCTACAACTACCGCTTTATTCAGTTCTCTCAAATCAATACATAACCTGGCCTCTCCGTTAGCCTTTTGGGCCATAACTACCGGAGAAACCCACTCTGTGGCTTCAATTTCTTGAATGACCTCACTATCCAGCAATTTTTTTAATTCCTCTTTCATTTTGTCTCTTACCAATAAAGGAACATTCCTGACCTTAGCCACCACGGGAATAGAATCTTTTTTTAGTTTAATCAGGTGTACGTACTTTTTAAGACACCCTAGTTTCTTTTCGAACACTTTAGGGAACTTACTTATCCATACACTGTTATCAGAGATGGAAGCAACAGTGGATAGATCCCTCAAACACACCGAAGGAGATTCGTTGGGATCTAAATAAACCCCAAGATCACGTTGGTGTGACCAACTGATTAACGAGTACCCTTTCATTGAGACATAAATCTTCCCAGCCGTGATCCTCCCTTTGTAATCTATTGTTCCCATAAAATATCCCAACAGGCTTATGACCTGACCACCATAACCTCTAGGAATAATGTCAGGCTTAAATAGCTTCACTTTGTTGATTAAGTATTTTTCATAGAAAATTTTTGGTACTAAAGTGATCTTGGCCCCGGAATCAAACAACATATCCACCTGATTGTCATTAACCAAAACCTTCTCTATAGGACCATCTGCTGACTGACTGCAAATTTGTGATACAATCAGATCGCCCTCATCTTGCTCATAGATGTCTACCTCATTCACCTTTTTTGTATTCTTGCTAGACCTACAACACTTAGAAAAATGCCCTTTTCTTTTACAAATAGAACATGTAGTTTTCCACCCAGGACAGTCTTTAAAGTTAGCTACATGTCCTGCATTTCCACACCTAAAGCACTTTACTGAGAATTTAGGATTCCAGTTCTGACGTAAGATCTTAGAGGAACTTGATCCAGATTGTACCGAAGACTTAACCAAATTATCAGAATTCTCATTAGGTTTTGTATTGATCTCTTTGACATCCGTGTCAGCACTTTTGTCAGTGACCGACCCCTTTTTTATGGCTTCAGAACAAGCTTTAGAGTGTTCGTGCATTTTCAATGTAGTGATAACATCTTCCAACGGTGGATTATCTTTCTGCCAAAGTGCATCTTTCGCCTTCTCAATCGAAGAACCCAACATGAGTTGGTCTCTAAGTCTTTCCTCCAAGCTACCAGCAAACGAGCAAGTGGAAGCTAGTTTGCGCAACGATGTAACATATTGTTCCACAGTTTCATCATGCCTTTGAACGCTCTTACCAAAATGATATCTTTCTAAAACCATGCTCATTTTTGGTAGATAATGTAAATCCATTTTCTTAATGCAGATTTCATACTCATTGAGGGAGTCTCCATCAGGTAGGTCTGGAAGGTGTTCAAAAACTTCCTGGCCCTCAGAGCCCAGGCAATGTAGAAAGAGAGCTGACTTCCTCTCTGCACTCAGAGACGTGCCACAAACCCTGGCGTAATTTGCAAAAACTTTTTTCCATTTAATCCAAGGAATGGTTGGATCACCAGGAGAAGATAGAAATAAAGGAGGAGCAGTAACATTTTGCATGACTGCAAGCAGAAATAACAAGGAGCAAATAACCCAAGGAAAGATAAAATAAAATATTAGGGCAACCCAACCTCTCTTTTATACACAACTAAAAAGTCGTGTTTGTAAGCCTAAGAATACATGTACCTATACTGCAGTAAAAACAATAAAGCTGTGCAGATCAGCGTTGATAAAGCAATTGAAAAAGATGCTGTGCAGATTAGCGTAGGCTAATAAACGTCACGAAACAGTTTTAAAACACAAGAAACGATCTGCAGTGAAAAAACAGTAAAGCTGTGCAGATCAGCGTTGACAAAGTAACTGAATCGCTTGATTAGCGTAGAACAATAAATGTCACGAAACAGTTTTAAAACACAAGAAATGATCTGCAGTGAAAACAGTAAAGCTGTGCAGATCAGCGTTGTCAACGTAACTGAATCGCTCCACAATACCTTAGCAGTTCTTGGATAATCCACAAGCCACCTCGCACTCAGGACGCAGTAAAACAAACCTTGTGCCTAACGCTGAAGAGTTGCCAGGCAACGCAGCGGAGACTGCGCAGTAGATGTCTTTTCACTGAGAGAGTTTCCGCTCGTTGACGTAGAGCGTACGGAAACGTGAGCAACTCGTTGCGAGGCAACAGACTAGGCCCAAAACACTGTAGGTTGCTAGGCAACCCCTCGAAGACTGCAAATGCCCAGCGCTTATTCCGGAAAACTTGAGAAATTGGATATGAGGCGTCGGGACAGCGAGGCCTTCACCAGCCAGCGGGCCAGATCTGCGAGGAAACGCAGTGAAGCGGTGAAGAGCCACAGTTTCCAACGGAGATCAGGTAACAGTCAGACACTTTCCAACGGAGATCAGGGACATGCCAGACGCCTTCAAAAGATCGTGGAAATACAGCGGCAATATGATGAATAGCGGCGGAGCAAGCTCGGTGAGCACTGAGCCTGAACTTGAACTTGAGGCACAAAAGAAAAGCCTGAGATCCGAAGAGATGACGATTATGGGTGAGTTGGGGTCTCTTGTCGATTTCCACTCGTCGCCAAAATGAGGTATTGAAGATCCAGAAATAAAATAGAAATAAAGATGATCTGTTTGCAGGTTCTTTAATGTAGAAAGAATCCAAGAGACCCCATCCTTCAACATCCAAGAATAACTGACACAGCGTTCAAGGAGTAACATTCTCCCTCAAGTACATTCCATATTAGAATATACCAACACAGTATGACATAGCCAAGTGACATAAGCCCACTCTAGAACATCACATCATCTCCCTCTTACAACCTAGAACACTACAACGTGCTTTCTTGCTTTGTCAATCTGCGGACAGAAATGATTGGACCAGTTCCATTTTTGCCTTTGGCATATGTTAGAAAACACAAAGGCAGTTTTAGGGAAAAGTGAAAACAGTTGTGCAAAGGTGTCCTTCATAAGCATTTCCAGACCTACCCCAGTCAAAGTGCCTAGGTCATTGCCACCACAGTGCACTATTATGAGGTCAGGGTGTTGGTTTTGCATGAAGGATTTCACCAATGGCATCAATTGGTGCCACTTTAACCCTCTCTGACCAATCCATTTAATGTCTACATTTGGCAAAGCAAGGTCTCTCACCATACCTGTTTTCTTTGCAAACTTTTCACTCCAGAAGACATAGCTGTGCCCTACAATCCACACTGTGAACATCTTCAAAGGAGAACTGGATGCACTCAGGAGGTGTAATTCAGTAGAATGGTAAAAAGAAATGAAAGACAGTTTGGAAATGGAGGCATACATATTTTTTTCATAAAAAAAAGAACTGATTGGCTGTTTCATACCATTCTAGAATAAAAACTAGGCTGTATGTGTAAATTAATAGAAGCATGTTTTGTATTGGTACAGAAAAATGTGTTACCAAAGAACAGTACTATGGATTTGCTGTTAGGTTTGAAAAGTCAAGCACTCTTGCTCTGTGGAATTGAAACATTGTTTGGCGAACTTCTGATCTAACTCCACACAGCAGTGTTCCATGAGCTGTTGCTATGGTAGCAGGCAGAAGTCAAGTTGGGGGAAGGGTACTAGGCAGAAGTCAAGTTGGGGGAAGGGTACTTTTGGAAAAGGGTTGGTTTTCAACCAATAGAAATGTGTGATTACATTTGAAAAAAAGGGGGAAGCACTGAGATTTGAAATTAACATGTATATATGTGGAAAAAGAGAGGGAAAGTTTGCCATTATCTGGTTCTGCTGAGAGGAGAGAGGTGTAAAGAACAGAGATCCTGGCTCTGATAATCTGCTGTTTGAGTGCCACATTTCTTTCACAACTAACTAATTTTAAAGGTGAGTTTAGAGTTTGAGAGGGGATGTATATGGTAAATTAAGAAATGAATAATAGAAATGCAATTCTTTTTGTTGAAGTTGTGTTTATTATTTTCTGTTTTGGGAGAAATTTAAATGTGAGGAACAAGTAAAATAATATGGTCTATGTTTTCACAATAAATTAAGGTGTACTGGTATAAAAAAAGAATAGTTTAAGGGTTTGAGGTTGGACTCAGTAATGCAAATACATTCAGCATCACTAAGGCTGGTTGCCCTTGCTGGAGTGTAGGCAGTCACCCAGGTTACAAATGGTGCTGGTCTGAAAAAGCAGTTTGGACATGTGCTTTTTAAAAAATCTGAAAAGTGGATTCATAATGTGTCAGTCTGTAAAAGTGTTTATCACTTGCCAAAAAAAAGAGCAGTAAGTGTGCTTTCAAATTGGCAAAGAAATTTCGTTTTGTGACTAATGTGAAAACATGACTGTGTGCAAAGAGGAATTATAGGCAGAGATTTATTGCGTATTGCTCTGGTGATTTCACAGTTGCATTAGATGGAAAGGGGGAGCCATTTTTTGGTGCAGAAGCAGACTCTTAGCACACACCCAGCTGCTTACTATGTGAAATCATGCACAGTATTCACAAGCGAGTGGGGTTTGAGGTTTCAGTCAGTAATGCAAATACATTCAGCATCACTAAGGCTGGTTGCCCTTGCTGGAGTGTAGGCAGTCACCCAGGTTACAAATGGTGCTGGTCTGAAAAAGCAGTTTGGACATGTGCTTTTTAAAAAATCTGAAAAGTGGATTCATAATGTGTCAGTCTGTAAAAGTGTTTATCACTTGCCAAAAAAAAGAGCAGTAAGTGTGCTTTCAAATTGGCAAAGAAATTTCGTTTTGTGACTAATGTGAAAACATGACTCTGTGTGTAAATAGGAATTGCAGGCATAGATTTATTGCGTATTGCTCTGGTGTTTTCACAGTTGCATTAGATGGAAAGGGGGAGCCATTTTTTGGTGCAGAAGCAGACTCTTAGCACACACCCAGCTGCTTATCATGTGGAATCATGCACAGTATTCACAAGCGAGTGGGGTTTGAGGTTTCAGTCAGTAATGCAAATACATTCAGCATCACTAAGGCTGGTTGCCCTTGCTGGAGTGTAGGCAGTCACCCAGGTTACAAATGGTGCTGGTCTGAAAAAGCAGTTTGGACATGTGCTTTTTAAAAAATCTGAAAAGTGGATTCATAATGTGTCAGTCTGTAAAAATGTTTATCACTTGCAAAAAAAAAGAGCAGTAAGTGTGCTTTCAAATTGGCAAAGAAATTTCGTTTTGTGACTAATGTGAAAACATGACTCTGTGTGCAAATAGGAATTACAGGCAGAGATTTATTGCGTATTGCTCTGGTGATTTCACAGTTGCATTAGATGGAAAGGGGGAGCCATTTTTTGGTGCAGAAGCAGACTCTTAGCACACACCCAGTTGCTTACCATGTGGAATCATGGACAGTATTCACAAGCGAGTGGGGTTTGAGGTTTCAGTCAGTAATGCAAATACATTCAGCATCACTAAGGGTAGTTGCCCTTGCTGAAGTGTAGGCAGTCACCCAGGTTACAAATGGTGATGGTCTGAAAAAGCAGTTTGGACATGTGCTTTTTAAAAAATCTGAAAAGTGGATTCATAATGTGTCAGTCTGTAAAAGTGTTTATCACTTGCCAAAAAAAAGAGCAGTAAGTGTGCTTTCAAATTGGCAAAGAAATTTCGTTTTGTGACTAATGTGAAAACATGACTCTGTGTGCAAATAGGAATTACAGGCAGAGATTTATTGCGTATTGCTCTGGTGATTTCACAGTTGCATTAGATGGAAAGGGGGAGCCATTTTTTGGTGCAGAAGCAGACTCTTAACACACAGCCAGCTGCTTATCATGTGGAATCATGCACAGTATTCACAAGCGAGTGGGGTTTGAGGTTTCAGTCAGTAATGCAAATACATTCAGCATCACTAAGGCTGTTTGCCCTTGCTGGAGTGTAGGCAGTCACCCAGGTTACAAATGGTGCTGGTCTGAAAAAGCAGTTTGGACATGTGCTTTTTAAAAAATCTGAAAAGTGGATTCATAATGTGTCAGTCTGTAAAAGTGTTTATCACTTGCCAAAAAAAAGAGCAGTAAGTGTGCTTTTAAATTGGCAAAGAAATTTCGTTTATGGGCCTAATGTGAAAACATGACTCTGTGTGCAAATAGGAATTACAGGCAGAGATTTATTGCGTATTGCTCTGGTGATTTCACAGTTGCATTAGATGGAAAGGGGGAGCCATTTTTTGGTGCAGAAGCAGACTCTATTGATAAATTTCGTGAGTTTCTAAGAGAATATAGTAAAAAAAGTGTAAAACAGAAGATTAAGGTGCTTCAAAGTTTGGATCCATGCAGAGTGAGAGAGAATACTGGTTTGCAGGGTCATTCTCTGGCTTGTCTATCTAGAAAAGTGTGTAATAGTGTTTTCCATCATTTTAGGATGCTGGCTGTTCATCATACTGAAATGATAAAGTTTGTGAGACGGTTGTATTTTGCTAAAAGTCCAGCAATAAAGTTAGATGAATTGAATAGGGCTCTGTTCCGTGGAACGGTATCAGATGTAGAGAAGGTTGTTGATGAAATTCAGTTTTGTTACTTTGGTCCTGAACAAAACAGTGCAGAGAAGGACACAGTAAATGAGGAAGAAGTGGAAGAGAATGTAGAACCCTCTGTAAGTAAGACATTTAATGATCACATAACAAAATTTGCAATAATCTCTAATGAAAGACCAAATATTACTTGTATTTGTTGCCGCAGAACTCATTATAGAAAACAAACCAGGTATGTTGATCTCTACAGAAAGAGTGAAAATGAAGATAATTATAAGTGGAAGGATTTTGCCACATATATATTTCTTGAAAATTGTTTTGAATTGGGTGAAGTTCAGCGTATTTGTAAATACTGTTACAACAAGTTAGAGGAAAATAGAATGCCGACCAGAGCTGTACATAATAATTTAGAATTGGATGCTATTCCTGCTGAACTTTCTGAATTAAATACATATGAGTCTACACTCATTCAATGTGTTCATCCGTTCCAGACCATAGTACGTATGGAGCCCAAAACTGGTAAATTACCTCCTTCAGATTTACTGAGAGGTTTAAAAGGTAGAGTGGTGTATTTGCCCTTGGATTTGAAAAAAAATATGGAAACTATTGATGCGGATACTTTGGAAACTGAACCATTAATTATTCTGGTTAATGGTGTACCTACAAAGAATAAGAAGATTTGGCAGGAGCTGGTAGATGTACGGAAAGTACAAAGAGCAAATTTGTATTTGAAAAGGAATAACAAATGGTATGAATCAATTTATATAGAAGAAGAAGAAGAAGAAGATTTACAAGAAGACACAGAAACACCAACTGGACAAATTGAAAAAGTGGACAAGTCAAAGGAAGAAGAAATTTATGAACATTTTAGCATACATCCTCTTCATTCAAAAGAAGTTATGGGAGACAATATTGATCTATTTCAGATGAAGAAAGCAAAAGGAACTCCCGTGAGTGTATGGGAGGAGAGCTTGGAAGCTCGATGTTTTCCCCAGCTGTTTCCTAAAGGAAAAGGAGGACGATACGATGAACGTCCGGAACAGATTCCAGCTTCTGAGTATCGGACTACAAGACTATATGCTGAAGATCCCAGATTTCGACAAAGTATTCCTTATTTGTTCCATCTTTTATTTGAAAGCGACTTGTCTGCATTGTCTTATGCAGTAAATCACATTTTAAAAAGTGGAGTACATTTGCAAAATGTGTCTGCTAAGGATTTTATGGAGAAAGTGCAGCACCGAGATGATCATTTGGAAACACAACTGATCAATCTGATGGCTTGTCAGCGTGGGACAAATGAATATTGGTACCGACGCCATGGTGAATTAAAATGCATGTTACGGAATTTAGGAACACCAACATGGTTCGTTACCCTAAGCTGTGCGGAGTACGCTTGGGATGATTCACTGGATTTTCTACGAGAGGCAAATTCAAACATTAAAAACATCGAATACAAGACAGCAGGAGAACTGTGCTCATTGGATCCGGTTAATGTTTGCAGATATTTCAATCATAGATTTGAGGCTATGATGTCCTTCATCTGCAATAAAAAAAATCCACCTCTAGGAGAAGTAGTGGATTTCTTTTGGAGAAAAGAGTACCAGGCAAGAGGTGCTCCTCATATTCATATGCTGTTGTGGATCAAGGATGCCCCAAAGTTTGGAACAGATACTGATGAAGCAGTGTTATCTTACATTGAAGAATATGCAACATGTGCTATACCAAAAAGCACAGAAGAGAAAAAGTTAAAGGAGCAAGTTTTACGTTTCCAAAGTCATCGGTGTGGAAAATACTGTCGACGGAAATACAAGAGCAAAGATAAATACTACACTAAATGTCGATTTGGATTTCCTAGACCTGTTCTTTCAAATGGAAGAGTTAACAGTTTTATGTCATCTGTGAGACATACTATCACAAGAAAATCACCTAAGAATACCTACAACCTTAAAAGAAAAGAAGAATCAAAAAATATAAATGACTACAACCCAGTGATTTTATCCATGTGGAACGCTAACATGGATATACAGTATGTAGCTGACAATTCCATTGCTGTTGCTCGATATGTAACGTCTTACATTACGAAATCAGAAAAAACAGAATTGAAGGAAATGTGGGAAGAGATTTCTCACGAGAAAACTGTCAGTAAGAAGCTGTACAGTTTCAGTTTGAAGATGTTATCGCATCGAGAAATTGGATCCTACGAATGTTCAGATAGGTTATCTTCTGCAAGTCTCTACTCGAAATCAAGAAGAATAATTTGGGCAAGTTTAGGCCTTGCAGCAATGAGAAATCGGGTACTGAAATCTGTTGGAGAAATTGAATATTTGGCCGAGAATGACCCAGAAAGTACAGATATTTTGAAATCAAACATGTTGGACACATATTATCCCAAGAGAAGTCATCATCTGGAGAACATGTGTCTCTATGAAGTGCTGCAGAACTACATTTATTCACGGAAAGCCGCAGAAGACATCAACAATGGAAAATATAAAGTCATTGGTGAGGAAGGATGTTTGGTGAAGCAAACAAAAGGAAGTTTGATAAATCACCGGAAGCTGAGTTGCGACACTACTGACAAAAAGGAATTTTACTACTTGGCTCTTTTACAGCTGTTTAAACCATGGCGTACAGAGGATGAACTACTGGGAGAATTTCAAAGCTATGAAGATTCTTTTAATGCTTGCAAAGACAGCATACAATGCAATACATTCACAACTTATCTGCAAATGTTAAATGAAGAAATTGAACAGGAAACTACAATTGCAGCAGAAATAGCTAGAGACAGTACTCAGGACAGCCAAAGTTCAGGAACACTCAGTCAAGATCCCCTAGGACAACCAATCGTTGAAAATGAAGCATCAATAGCCATGAATGAAGTGGAAACGGCTATGAATCAAGCTCAAGGAGAATTTATAGACTTACAAAATTTGGAAAGACAACTGAACGAAGAGCAGCAACAAATTTATGAAGAGATCAGAAAAAAAATTGATCACGGATTTCTACATGACAAAAAAGAGTGCTCATGCACATCATTTCATCCAATCAGGATGTATGTAAGCGGACAAGCTGGAACTGGAAAACATTTCCTAATAAAAGTCATCAGAAGCTACCTACAGCAAAAAAACGGATTCTACTTTGTCTTGTGTGGTTACTGCTCCAACTGGGTTATCAGCATATAACATAAAAGGAATCACTTTACATTGTTTGCTAATGTTACCAGTGGAGCATGAGAACAAAATACAATACAACAAGCTAACTGGAGAAGCATGCTTGGAAGTTTCAAGAGTATTGAAGAAGATGCAAGTTCTCATTATTGATGAGGTGAGCATGGTATCAAACTTAATGCTTGCCTTTGTGCATTTAAGAATGCAGCAAATTCTGAAGACAGACTATGACGTGTTATTTGGAGGAAAACACGTCATAGTTTTTGGAGATCTTTTGCAACTTACTCCAGTTAAAGGACAACCAGTGTTTAATACTGTGACACATGAAGACACGAAGAAGTCATTGGGAAGCATCGGTAATACAAATATTTGGTCCTTCTTTGAGTACAAGGAACTTACAACTAATATGAGGCAAGCAAACGATGAAGAATATGGAAGTATTCTGAAAAATATCAGGATTGGACTACTCACAGAAGCTGGCAAAAAAGCATTACAGAGTCGGCTGCTACATAATTTATTTCCAAAGGAAGAAATAGTTGCAGAGAAGATATACAAGAACATTGCAGAAAACAAAAGTGTCATCTGCTTAATGCCAACTCTACGTGAATGCTCAATATTCAATGAGGAGCTTTTGAAATTGGAAAAGGAAGATATCAGGAAATTGGAAGCAGTGGACAAAATTGAGGCTGGAAGAATTACTGTCACATTAACAGGCACACTGAAAAATAAATTGGATTCACTAGAGAAGGACATTTCCAAAACAGCTGGATTAGAAAAAAATCTATATGTTTGCATGAACTGTAGAGTATTTTTAAGGAGAAATTTGGATGTTGAAAAAGGTTTAGTTAATGGAGCTATGGGAAGAGTTGTGGGTGTTATTAATTATCAGAAAAAAGATGGAATTGAATGTTTAAAAATAAAATTTGATCAGATAGAAGAAGTTAAAGACATTTGTCGTTGTTCAGTTCGTTTCATGCTTGTGAAAGATTTATATGTACGTAGGAAGCAGTTTCCGTTTTCTCTAGCATATGCTGTAACTATTCACAAGTCTCAAGGATTGACTGTAGATTGTGCATTTGTGAACATTGGTTCAACTGTGTTCAAAGAAGGTATGGCATATGTTGCTTTGTCACGAGTGAAAACATTATCAGGTTTATTCATGATAGACTTTGATGACTCAAAAGTTAGTGCTGATGCAAATTGTGTAAAGGAGTATAATAGATTAAGAAGAAGCTATGCTCCTCATTTAGGTCAGTATCCTGTGTTGGAGAAACGTGTAGTTTCTCGTAAAAGGAGAAATGAGAATATCTGTAATGAAGATGTAGAGAGGAGGAAAAAAAAGAGGAGTGATGTAATTGCAAGCAAAAAGAAAAAGGAAAATGAAGAACAGGTTGTAGGATGTCATTTTGAAAATAGCTCTGGTGTCAACTGATACGCAAATGTAGTGCTGAATGTTGCATTTTATCTGGAAAGTGTGCAAGAGCAGATAATAGTAAATCAGGGAAAAAGATTCTGTTCTGAGTTGAGTCTCCTTTTTCAAAAGCTGAGTAGTGATAAAACTCAAATAGAAAGTGCTACTGAAATTAGAAAACTTTTAGATGTATGTTCAGGACGAACACAGTTTTCTCAAAATGTACAGCAAGACGCACAGGAATTCTTGATGTTTTTTCTTCAGGTACTGGAAGAAGAAGGGGTTCCCATTGAAAATGTATTTGGTCTCTCTTATAAATGGGAACATAGTTGTGAAAACTGTTATAATATATGTGGCTCTAATGTTGATTCTGAAAGGTTTATTTATTTAACATTGCCAGAAAGTAAAACAGTCACTTTTGCTAAATTAGTTAAAGATGCTAATCATAGCATGGAATGCAGTGAGTGTCAATCTGACATGTTTTCAACGTTAATTTTAAAGGAATACGGACAGTATGTAATTTTAATGATGCAACGCTGTAAAGCTGATGGTTCAAAATTAGATACTTTAATAAAGAAGTTTACAGGACAGCAATTATCAATTTCAGGGAAAACTTTTGTAACAGTTGCAATAATTTTCCATGATGGACCTACTGTAACTTCTGGACATTACACAGTTTATCTTAAATGTGAAAAAGGCTGGACACTGTGTAATGATTCCCAATTGATTTTTAAGCAACGTTTGCCTTTTGATTTAGCAAATTCCTATCTAATCTTCCTGAAACCTAAATTTTAGAGAGATTTGGCAAGATCTGTACAAAACAATTTTACCATTTTATTGGATTACCATTGGAATTTTCAAAAAAAATGATTTTACAAATTATCATTTGGCCTAATGGAAAGGTAACCAATTGTAATGTGGACTTTTTCAATTGTTAATGAAACTTTGGAAAACCAAAAATTTAGAAAAAATCGGTAACATCTGCACAATTTAAATTTTGGAATGTTATTGGATTGCCATTGGAAATTTATTCAAAAAAGATTTTTAAAATTACTATTTGGCCATGCGGAAAGGTAAGCAATTCTATTGTGGACTTATTTAATTATTAATAAATCTTTCGGAAACCAAAATGTTACAGAGAATCGGTGAGATCTGTACAATTTAAACTTTAGATTTTTATTGGATTACCATTGGAAATTTAACAAAAAAAGAATTTTAAAATTACTATTTGGCCTAAAGGAAATGGAACCAGATGTTTTGTGGACACTGACGAAGGCTGACACCGAAACGCGTTTGTTGTTATTTTGTCTCGTGAATAAACCGTAAAAGTTTATACCCAACGTGAGTGCTGGCCCTAATTTACTGGAAAGTAAGGAGCTTGATATATATATATATATATCTATATCCTGATTACCGCATTTGCCAGCCTCGGTAATCCTCCGGACCCTCACAAAATACAGGTACACGAACCAAATGAAGTGCAAATTCAATTTTATTTGCCCAGAACGACGGCCATAACGTTTCGGCTCCTCAGAGCCTTGCTCACATGACAGCGTCATTTACAAAGTGCCGGATTTTTAAAGTGCCAGTGCAGATTAACAATTGCATCACGTGGGGGAGACATCGTTGCCACTGAAGAAATACTACCACAGCAAACATATTTGGACCATACAAATACGTAAATGGCCCCACATAGTATATTTCACACTGTTATATCATATGTAATATATACAATACTGAAATCCAATAATGGCATAAATGCCAATTCACTCAACATGGAGTAAATACAAAATAACAATATGTACAGTAACTGATTGCTGTTGACTAATGATGCTGCCATCTATATGGAAATGAACACAGCATGAAATCAATAACTAGTGTTAATAGTAGTCCTCCCCCTATCTGATGAAATAAAAAGAGTTACCGTGCAATTCAAAGTGTAATAGGGCTTGTACTGATGGTTGAGAGAACAAAAGTATCAGAAATGTGCATCATCAAGAAAATCATGTATTCCGGTGCATCACTAAATATCTATTTTGCTAAAAACAATATCATTTCATTCATATTCGTAAATAAAATATAGTCTATAGAGTCAGAGTTAAGTCGGGAGTCACCAATCCTCATAATGAAGGCAAATTTGGTAAGCTCCTAGGCTGCTAGTGTCAGAGTCATCACAGTATACCCAAGATCTGATCCAGAGTATAAGGGCGGATACAAATGTGCAAATGTGCAAACTTCCTGCATACAGTACAATTTATCTGTAATAAATAGTAAACTAAATAACAAATAAATAACCATAAAAGAGAGGAATAAATAGATTAAGACCAATGTCTAAAAATATAAATTGCTGTATACACATCTGATCCTATTACCTCGTTACAAATCTATAGATAAAATCTTGTATGGGATATAATCATGGGTCTCATATACCCGTTCTTCACGCAATGTAACTAATACAGTATTTTGGACATATGATTAGCCTAAACACGTGTGTAAGTCCTCTGTTATGTTAAGACCTGATGGAAACTTTGAGTCAAGTTTTAAAATGTAACGTGTCTCCAATCTACGCAAGCTAGATTCTCTGTCCCCACCCCTCCTGCTGGGCACAATGGTGTCAATAACATAATATCTGAGACCCCTGATGTCACTTTTGTGGGTTTCTCTGAAGTGCCTGGCAACAGGGTAGGTATTGTCCTGATTGGAAATTGCACGTAAATGCTGCAGTATGCGCTTGTGTGCAGCTAATTTCGTACTGCCTACATAACTGAGATTGCAAGGGCAGGTGAGGACGTAGACAGCATATTCGGTTTTACACGTCAACAATTTAGTGATTTTGTGCTGTCTACTGCTAAAAGGATCAGTATATGTTTTGGTGTTAATCCCATGGGCACAGGCTTTGCAGGTCTTGCATTTGTAGAAGCCACTGTTAAGTTGCAACCACGAAGTTTTTTCAAGTATCTCTGGATTCGTATTGACCAAGGCATCTCTCATAGGGGGGGCCCTACTGTAAGTTATCAAGGCCCGCTGGGGGAGCATTGGACCGATGATGGGGTCGCTGCGTACAATAGGCCAATTCCTTTTGATAATTTTGCGTAAATCAGCCTGTTGTCGACAAAACCCATGATAATTCTAAAGGCATTGGGGGGATTTTTTACATTTTTTACTGTGTTATCCTGTGTAGCTGCTATCCTAGATATATTAGTGGTAGGCTGTAGTAGTTGTTCTCGATTGAGGTTATTAGTTCTTGTAATGGCACTATCGATAATTTTAGTAGAGTAACCTCTTTCTCTAAACCTTTGTTTACTCGAGGTCTGTGCCATTTTTAAATCGATATCATTGCTACACACTCTTCTTAAACGCAGCATTTCACCATAGGGTATGCTTCCAATGAGATGAGAAGGATGAGCGCTGGTTGCATGCAGTGTAGAGTTACCAGTAGTCGGTTTACAGTACAGTCTAGTCTCAATGTTACCTGCATGTATATAGACTTCTGTATCTAAAAATGTGACATTAGTTTGGCTACATGATGCTGTAAAATGAAGATTAAGATTATTTACATTTAAAACATCAATAAAATTAGTTGCCTCTTCCAATGTGCCATTCCATATCACAAATAAGTCGTCAATAAAACGCAACCAGACAACTACATTTTCTTTCTGGTATTTGGCATGCTCATTCTTAAGTACCATCTCTTCCCAAAAACCCATATGGAGACAGGCGTAGCTAGGGGAAAAACTAGCCCCCATAGCTACGCCTCTCAACTGGCGATATAGAAGATTATTATACAAAAAATAGTTATTGAGAAGGCAATATTCCAACATTTCAATTAGCATCTCGTTGTGATCTTTGAACTGTACTGGTTTGAGTGAAAGATAATACTTCGTGGCCTGAATGCCGTCACTGTATATATTAGATGCTGCTAATGATCTATTATAATATGTCTATTACAGCCCCGGAGGTCTTTACAAGAAATCTTTCTAAAAGTAACAACACTTTCTAAACCGTGTCTGGTTTCGAAAGGTCTTTATATTTAAGTTCTTAAGATATATGTTTGCAACACATTTTAGATGACATATTGGTGCACCTATCTTCAGAGTGCATATTCTACATCTGTTCTGCGCAGCACACCCCGGTAATGTCTAGTGCAAGAAGGATCAATCGACCTGGAATTGAACGCATAGGTGGGAGAGGGTCATCGCGTGTATCTCCATGCATTAGTACAAGGAGATCAGTAATCAGCACCATACTTGGGGCCAGCCCGCATATAAAGGTTTTAGTGAGTGGGTCCAACTTTTCCCCTATTACTGTGAGGTTTTGGAGGTGTATTGTACACCCTCAAAGTGAAAGGAAAAAGTAATAACTGCCTGATGGGACAGTGGTCCACGTTTG
Source organism: Triturus cristatus (assembly GCF_964204655.1). Lineage (NCBI taxonomy): Eukaryota > Metazoa > Chordata > Amphibia > Caudata > Salamandridae > Triturus > Triturus cristatus. Next base: position 624,110,270 of record NC_140588.1, on the reverse strand, counting down.
GCACCTCTCACATACAGTTGATATATGTTGCAGCATTGATGCACAGCGCTCTGCTAGAGAGGTGGGACCTAAAGTGACGCCCTGTGGCTCTACTTTACTGCAGAGTATGCCAACGCTTACAAACCAGAGTCAGACTCTGCATCACCCCAACGGTGTGACTGACAGTGCAGGGCCAAAGAAAGACACTGTGTGTGAAACAAGTTATGCCTTACATGCTGATATGGAATTCAATATAGAGGTGAGCAAAGCAGGCAGAGTAGCACGTGTAAAGATGGCCAGCACATTGTAAGTGTAAAAAAAATGCTCAAATGCCACTGCATGTGTGGTGTGGGAGTTTCTGTTTATGTTTGAGCGTGCCCTGGTAAATTGCAGACACTCATAATATGATGGTGCCTCTCCCAGGAAGCTGTTGCCCTGGTAAGTTGGTTGTAAATTGTGCCATATTGTGGGCATTCATAGCATAATATCGTCCATCCCTGGAAAAATGCAGCAAACTGGTGGTATTCTTGATATTATTTTCTAATCCATGTCAGGATGGGGTTTAAGGAACACTCCCACTGACTGTGCTAGCATACTCCCAAAAATAAAACCACGGCTACCCATATATACCCGAAGTTAACAGCAATGACAAAGTTACTCTTGCAGGGTTCCCTCCATGACGGTGATGTTATCAATGATGTCATACATCATATCATGAGTGATGTAATATGTGGGGTATTTAGCTGTGCATGGTGAGGGTACGAGGTATAGTTAAAAGAGATACCTATAACTAGTGGATTTCAGTGGTTATTTTTAGCTTAAAGTGTTTTGTTGTCACTGAACTTTTCATCTAACTATAATGTTACTTTAACCTTTGTTTTTTTCATTGGTGTTCTAAGGTTTTTCTTAATGTAAAGTATGATACAATGTCAATTCCTAACTATGAAGTCACTTTAACTTTTGTTTTTTTCAGTGCATTTCTAGGGTTTTTCTATGTAAAGTAATATTTTTTTAGCATTCATTTAGTCAACCTCACTCCACACACAGCCTTTGGCCGTGCACGATGTGAGGTTGGCTACAGGGCCTGGCCTGCAGCAATGCCCTGTGTCCAACCCCCCACCCCCTCCTGCAGGCAGCCAGTCCTCCACGTGCGACCAACCCCAAGTGGGCGGCAACCCCCACCTCTGCAGGTAGGCCATGTGTCCAACCACTCGCAAACAAGAAAGCCTAAACCACGCACAACATTCTGGCATGCACAGCGTGCAGCTGGTATCGAATGTCCTGGCCTCACTCAGATAGACTTACTGAGTATGTCAAAGAGTCACACCAACAAATATATAAAAGTAGGACTATTGGCTTTATCAAAGGATGAAGATATCAATATATATATAATGCAGATATATCATCTTTCTCCAAAAATCACCAATATATTTAATCAAATGTATATTTTTGTAATTCTGCGCAATGCTTAATAGTGATGATTGTAAAAATGGTTAACAAAGTTATAATAAAAAACAAAATCTCTGTGAGTCTTTCTTTCAACAAGGCTTTTATTATTGCATTTTGTGGTCTAAAAAGATTTTAGAACGTAGACCCAAAGACATATTGTTGTTTTTGTTGTTTTTAACTAAAAGAAAATATAAAACCAACATGTCTCTGAATCTTTTGCTTGTATGGTTGCTTTTCAGCCCACAACAAGCAACCTTAAAAACAACCACAAGAAGGCTTTTCACTCCAGCTCAAGAGCTTATGGGCCCGATTCACAGAACTAACTTAAGACAAAATCCTAAACTTACTACTTTTGGTATTCACAGAATGCACTTACTACTTTTGATATTCACAGAATGCACTTACTACTTTTGGTATTCACAGAATGGATTTACGACTACTAACTTTACGTCCGCACTCGGGCCGGAAATTCCGGCCCGGAGGCGGAGCTTCCGGCCCGCAGGCGGAGCTTCCAGCCCGCAGGCGGAGCTTCCGGCCCGAAGGCAGAGCTTCTGGACTGGAGGTGGGGATTCCGGCCGGTGGCGGAGATTTAGCCATGGCCGAAATCTCCACCTCCGGGCCGGAAGCCCCGCCCCCGAGCCGGAAGCTCCGCCTCCGGGCCGGAATTTCCGTCTCGAGTGCGGACGTAAAGTTAGTAGTCGTAAATCCATTCTGTGAATACCAAAAGAAGTAAGTGCAATCTGTGAATACCAAAAGTAGTAAGTGCATTCTGTGAATACCAGAAGTAGTAAGTTCAGGATTTTGTCTTAAGTTAATTCTGTGAATGGGGCCCATAGAGCTCCAGCTAGGAATATTTTTGAAAAATATGGTAAATTCTCCTGGGGTCATGGACTTATGACCTAAGAGACTAGCAGCTTTTTATGTTGCTTAGGGGCTCCCCAAGGAGCCCACCACATTAGAAAATTCCAGGTGGTACCACTGCCTCTTCCCGGGGCACCAATAGCATGAACATATCTCATATTAAAATGCCCTATGGCATTATGTGGTGCTCTTTCCTAGAAGCAGTGAATAATAAATGAGTGGCTACTGCTGCTCATTTCTTCTTCTTATTTTTTTATTTAGTACTGTTGTGCCAGTGCCTACACAAGACACCTTGATATATTTTCTATTGCAGGGGACTGCGAGGGGAGCTCCAGGGGCTTCACGGCACTGTGGACTCCCCTGCCAGCACCCACCTCGGGTGCTGGCGAGAGCTGGCAATTCATTTTTTTATTTACAATTATTGGCGAGGGTGGTCATGCGGCCTACTCCCTGAGCCTTTATGGGCCCCAGGGACCCCTTCCCCAGGGCTGTATATGTCTGATAAGAATAGGGGGTCACGCGCCCCCAACCCAATCCTCATTGGGCCCCAGGATCCCCATCACCTGGGGCTGTTTTCTTTTTTATGGGGAGCGGGTGCATGGCACTCCTCCCAGAGCTTCTACGGGCCCGAAGAATATATTCCCCCTTTTATTTTTTAAAGAGGAGAGGATCTTTCGGCTCCCCTCCTCAAACATTTACCGCCCTTGTGACCTCATTCCCCAGGGATTTAGGTGGGTGCCCCGGTGCTCACCCAGGGCACCAAGAAACAACATTGGGGACTGCATGGGGAGCTCCAGTGCTCCCTCAGTCCTGCCAGTTCTCCTGCATGCACCCATCCTGGGTGGAACAAGATCCAGCATTGGTTCTGCCTGGTGATAGCAGGTGTTTTTCACTGTTGGTCAATAGCAATCTTAGTTACCCTATGTGCAAGAGTGTGGGCAGGGAAATAAATGTCTGTTCCCACCTGGCGGAAGCATTTTTGCTTCTGCTGTGTGGCAGCAGACATGTTTTCCCTGCCCGGACTCTTGCGGGCAAGGAAACAGTGTCCTGGGAGTGTACACAATGAGTGAACCGGCCCTGGGAGATGGGGTCTCCGAAGCCTTTCATGGCTCAGGGAGGAGGACAATGCACATTTGGGGACACCCCCTTTTTCCCAGCTCCCACTTGATGGATCGACCAAAACTTTCCAGAAAGAAACTAATAAAAACAGAGCAATGTTTTTTTAATGTTTTGTAAAGATTCATCAAATGGAGCCAAAGTTATTAGCAAACCACAAAGAAAGGCATTTCCCATGGAATCAGTGTTGACCTAACTATAATTACCTAGTGATGACTGCCTCTTTGCAAATATTTCAGTGTTATTATCAATGGTGTCATGAGTGATGTAATGTCAGGGGTAATTAGCAGTGAATGGTGAGGGTGCAAGTTATAGTGACCTTAGGGCACAAGTTATAGTTACTTGAGATATCTATAACTATAACTGGGGCATTTCTGTGGTTTTTTTAATCTTAAAATGCTTTGTTGTTACTGAACATTTCACCTAACTATAACATTACTTTAACCTTTGAATCTTTCAGTACATTTCTATTTTTTTTTTAAACCAAAGTATTATTTTGTTACCATATGTAAAGCCAAAGCTCCGCCATGCATGGAGACTTGGCCACTGGGTATGACCGCAGGCCCCGTTCTGTGCCCAACCAGCCTGCAGGCAGCCAATCTCATGCTGTGCAAGGCTTTTGGCTGTGTACAGGAGAGGGTTGGCCATACCAGGCCCTGTGCCCAGCTCAACCAGAGACAGCCAATCCCACGATGGGCATGCATATCGGCTTTGTGCAGCGGTGGGTTGACCAAAGGCCTGACCTGCGGCAAGGCTCTTTGGCCAACCCACCCACAGGCTGCTAACCCCATGCCATGCACAGCCTTTGGAGGCCATAATATAGGACTGGCCATACCCCGGAGACATCCTTTGCCGGGGTCAAAACATATATATATGGCCCTGTGGCTAACCCACCCGCAGGCAGCCAACCCCAAATTGTGCACAAGCTTCAGCCATTCGTAGTGGGGAGTTGGTTACAAGGTCTGACCTGTTGCTAGAATCTGAAACTAACATACTCAAAGGCAGCCAATCCTGCACTGCACACAGCCTTTGGCCGTGCACAGCGGTGAGTTGGGAAAAGGACCTGTGGCCACCCCACCAGCAGACTGCTAACACCATGCCTCGCACACAGCATAGGATTGGCCTTCGGACCCTGGGTATCCCATATCTCAGGGACAAAGCATATATATAGCCAGGGCCACTAGAATTATGTGGCAGGAGAGGGCCAAATTATGCGACAGGGTTGAGTAAATTATGCGGCAAGAAAAGTCAAATCATGCAACCTAATGCAGCACATTCTGTAATAGTATTACTTCATTATTTCATCATTTTGAAACTTGGTAAAACTGTCTAGGCATTGATTGCACTTCATCAGTACCAGTTTCACACCAACATATAGCAATAAGTAACAGAAAGGTGACCAGTCCAGCTTTGCAAAGGGCCTTCCACCAATCTGCAACGTGTTGCTGCATTTTTAGTAACTTTTGAACCGTTTGAGCTATACACAAATTGCTTTTTTTATGTAAATCTCCAGATTATGCGGTAGATGATAGATAAAGTGGCAAATACAGCAAATCTATAATTATGTGAAAATCGCCACAGCCACACAATCACATAATTACAATGGCCTTGTATATAGCCCTGTGGTCACCCCCAGCTGCTTTCTGCTTGCTCCCTCCAGGTGGGAGCAATATGTCTTCTGTTCCCTTGCTCACAGTAGCACAGGCAGGGAAATAGAATTGGAGTCTGCTCCCAGTTGGCAGGAGCATGTTTAAATCTCCCCTCCCTGCTGTGAGCAGACTCCATGTTTGCTCCCATTTGATGGGAGATTTAAAAATGGTTGGGTAACTGAGCTTGCCCCAGGGTAAGGGGTCCCCGGAACCTTTATTGGCTAAGGGATGGGGCCCTCAGGACCTTTTAAGTCTGACAGAAGGGAGCCCCCTCCCTTAATTTGCTTTATGGCCCTGGGGGATGGGATTCCTAGGGCCTATAAAAGCTTGGGGAGGTGAGGTTGTGCACTCCCATTATGACATTCTGCGCCTCTGGCCTGTGAGATGGGGTCCCTAGGGCATCAGCCAGACTTGGGGAGGGGAAATATGAGACCCCCACCCCAACTTACAATGTGTGCTGTCCCTCCGGGCCCTGGCACACCCAGTTAATTTTAGAAAAAGCAATTTTTTGTCATTAGTCCAACCACCAGGTCTAGGGGGTCAGAGTATCCCTACTCGGCCTGCTTTAAAAAAAAAAACACTTCCTGGCTGATGTTGTGGCAGCCAATCAGATCTCAGCTTGAGATCTGTCGGATCCTGGAGGCTCTGCATCCCTAGAAATACACATTTTTTTAGCATTAATTACTCAAAAGCTACTGGAGGGATTTCCACCATATCTTACAAAGTCCTCTTTCTGGATCAAGATCTAACTTTCTGCCAAATGTGGTGTAAATCCATTAAGTGTTTCAGGCTGTAGCTGTTTCTAAAGTTCCTATGTAAAAAATGATTGGGGAAAATACATTTTGGCATGCCAATTTTTGTTGGGCCCCACATTTCATATCACTTTTTCCATGTGCAAACTAGTCAAGAAAAGAGCCAAAATTATTAGCAACTCAAAAAAGGCATTTCCTATCGAACTACAATCCTAACTACAACTACCCAGTGACGACCACCACTGGGTAAGATATACATGTATGTATACCCCAAAAAACGATGGTACGTGGTATTCTTGTAAATATCTGTAAGGATACAGACACTAGCTAGACCTATGAATGGTGAATCGCATTTAATATTTTGACGGACTATTCTTGTATCTGGGACATGTTTAAAGGGACATTATCATCTTTCGGTGAAGGTCACACTGGAGTGAAATGGTTCACTCTGCTTGAGTAGGTTGAGTTGTAGTCAACAGGTGGCTCCACACAAGTAGATCTATCTAGGCGGCAATTGCTGGAAAGAAATGGAGCATGGAGAGACACAAGCTTAGCTTCACAGCTGTCATTTGCCATCCAAGAATTTAACAGCACAATGGACTCAGGAAGTGTTTGGGTGCCAGTAGACATAGGACATAAACAATGTGGATGTACAAGTAGGCCTATTGGACCATTGTATTGCAATATGTACTTTGTATATGGTTTGTTACAGTTGGGGTACAATACTAAATCAATCCTGCCTCAAAGTATGCGCTTACCCCCAAACATTGTTGGGCTTTGCATTCAATAGGAATTCTCACAAATCCAATGTATGCATTTTTCACAATGTTTTTTTGACTGCAGTCAAAATATAAATTCTGATCCCCTCTACGTGCACTTCCCATAATGTTCTTTTTTTTAAATGGAGTAAAAAAAAATAATTATCACCCTCCTATTTATTTACTTTCCCCAATATTTGTTAGACTGGAGTTATAATAGTATATCTGACAATTCAGCCATGTTTGCATTTTCCACAATATTTATTGGACTGGAGTTAAAATATGAAGTCGGAGACAGACTTTTTATGTAAGCTTCTTCTTCTATGTTTGTTTGACCACAGTTAGAATAATACATGTGACAACCCAGTGTTTACATTTTCACCTGGAGGTAGAATACTAGTTCTGAACATCCTAGGTATGCATTTCTCGCAGTATTATTTAATCCTAGAGTTTGAATATTAAATCCGACTGCTACCCCCACCCCATTGTATATGCTTTTCACAATTGTTTGTTGGAGTGGAGAAAAGTAAATCTGATTGCCCCCATAATTGCACTTTCTCTAATGTTTGTTAGACTGGAGTTTTAAAAATCACCCGCTCTCCCCTGCCCCCAAATGTATGCGCTTTCACCAATGTTTGTTCCATGTATTGCATGTGTTGGTGTTCGGTGAGCTGACTTGTGGTCTGTCCAGCCCATGACACCTCTTGTGTCACCTCTCGGACATTCTGGTTAGAATATTGAGGGTGAGGTGACAGTTGGAGGTGCCTGCAAGTTGGAGGTGTCACCGAGCAGCTGCCCACAAGGAATTGCAATTTTCTTCAAATAAAGAATATTATTTCAAGCAAATGCGTGTGGAAGCATCCTGACTATGCAACATAAATGGAATTCTACCCTGACCCCAGTGTATATGCTTTTCTCCATTGTTTGCTGGAGTGGTGAAAAGTAAATCTGACCCCCCCCCCCCATGTATGCACTTTCTATAATGTTTGTTAGACTGAATTTAGAAGAGCTACCCACTCCTCCACCCTTGCCCCTAATGTATGTACTTTCACCAATGTTTGTTGGACTGGTGTTACAATAGTAAACCTGATACTCGCTTCAATATTTGCATCTCAATGTATGTTAGACTTTAGTTAGAAAAGTAAATTTCATCTTCCCTTTGTATAAATATATACACCTTCCCAACTTTTCTTTGACTGGAGTTAGAATGTTAAATTTGATGGAGTTTAAATCCCTGGCCAATGTTAGCTATGTTTGTTAGACTAGACTTTGAATAATAAACATACCTATCCCCAACATATTGTCAGGAGTCAGTTCAAGTGGCAGGCATCAAGTGGCTTTCAGTTCCCCTTGGTCCACACGTTATCGCCCTTCATAGTTTGTCTTCTTGGTTGTTGGTCTGAAAACTTCAGCTCCTTCTACAGTTTGACATGTGTATCTCCAGCCGAGTCATGGGACTATCACAAGATTCCTGGTTGCCGTAGGCTAATCATAGCATCAACCACTGCTGCTACCAGTAAGCATTGTTAGTCGCTAGTTTATGTTACATTCCACCTGAAATCCATACTAACCCTCTGCCGTATGTCTTTAAAACGGTCAGAATCATATCATCAAGGTAGAGTGGTGCCATACCTTTGAAACAGATGAAGATTCAGAGAGCTCCAGTCAAGGATTTCCCCATTTCCCTGTCACTCCCTCAGTTGATGTGTGCAGTGATACTTAATACTATGTTGATCAGTACAGCCGCTAATAGACATTAGAGGTTTTCAGCAGGTCCCAAATCAGAATCTTGACATGTATGCTATTTTCACAACATTTATTAGATTGGTTTTAGAGAAGTAATTCTGACAACCTTTATGTTTACACTTTCACAACTGTTTGATTGACACGAGTTAGAATAGTAAATACGAATCCCATAATGTGTGCACTTTCTTCAACATTTGTTAGGTTTAAGTTATAATAGTAAATCTAACCTGTTCTATTGTTTGCAGTTTTCCTAATGTTTGTTGGACTGGGGTCAAAATTGTATATTTACCCCTGAGTATGAATTTTACCTCACATTTGTTTGGGTTAGAATTGTAAATCTGTTCCCCTCCCCACACTGTGTTTATTTTTTCTAATGCTTGTAGGATTGTAGTTGCAGAGGTGTTTTTAAATTGATCCTTATTTTAATGTTCTTAGGTTGGAGATAGTTATTAGTTCTTATATAACTCTGTATTTTTTTTAATAAAATGTTTTTAAGTATTTCATTTAAAACTATATATATAAAAATACAAAAATCTCTATTTTTTTTAATGTGTTTCATTTTTAAACACTTACATTTTTGTTATATTTTAGTATCCAACAATCTATCTATTAAAAAATGTGTATTTACATAATTTAGAAAATTGATCAAACTAATATACATATTTTATTTAATAATTATGTTTATTATTACACATTTATTTGAATTTAAAATGTAATAATACAAAACATTATTTGCTGAAGTTGTTTTAAAGGTACATGTATTATTATGAATTACATTCTCTAAGGTATTTAACTAACGTTTCCATTTTTTAATGTTACCTTTAAAAATAAGTACCTCACTTGGCTTAACTATCCTCATTTTCCTGCCAACTCAGAGCCTGGTGTGAGAGATATATATTCTCTAGTGCTGTGTGGTTCCTGAGTAAACATGTCCTAATGATAATTATCCACACATTTTCAATGATTTCCATTACTAGAAAAAAAGACCACACTAGACATGGTTCAGCAGCATTTGCATTTAAGCAGAACTGCAAGCAGTAAAGATCCCTTTGAACTGTTAATTGCTGCATTATTGGCACTAATTAACAACAATGTGAATCAGTCTTTCATCAGGTAAGCTTCAATGATTATCAATGGAGGGTGAAAAGTGCAGCATTATATCGGTCTGTTCTGGATGGAGCTCCAATGTTTGATTCCTGACAGGCACAGGGATTCTTTAAAAGGCGCATACATCTCTGTGAATTAAGTTAGTGTATTACTTACTTTCCTGCCTGCCCAACCGGCAAAGACTTCTCTGTTGTTCTCAATGTTCAACCAAATCCACAAGAAACGTCGCTATTTTATTCCTCCAGGCCATTTTTTTCCACCTACCATTGCTTTTCTGCAATGTACGGCTACTCAGGTACAGATTTTGAAGCATCATAGAAGTGTTATATTTTTAGGTCTGGCAGGTCAAAGCTGGAGCTGCTGCTTTTTCAAACCTCATGAAAAAAAAAAGATTACAGTGTGGGACTCTTTGCATTGATAAGCATCTTTATCAGTGGCGGCTAGTAGGGAATAGGGGCGGCGGGTGGGGGGACAATGGTGGGAGCTATGAAAATATATTTTTTTAAACACACTTACCATGTCCACTGGCCGCATCTCTCCTCCGCTTCTCAGCTCTGCCTGTCTCCAGAACGGAAGAAGCTGCAGGAAGCATCCGGGCACACAGGCTCCCCTGAGCCAATCACAATGCTGCAATGCAGATTTGTGATTTGTCTGAGCACCATGGATCGGTGTTCAGATCAGGACAAGGAGCCTGTGCATATTCCCTACCAGGCTGTCTATCACAGCCTGGTTGGGTATATGCAAAGTGCGCATGACTGCTTGGCCGGCTCAGTCATGCGCACTTAGTGTGTGTGTGTATTGTCCACTCCTCCTCCCTGAGCCACCATCCCCGTCCTGCCCTAAGCAACCAGAAAATAACGCTAAGTTATTATTATTTTATTTTTCCCTCTTTCACCGCTCTAAGAGAGGTGGGGTGACACTCCTCCACCATAGCGGAGGAGGCGCCACTGGTCTTTATGCCTTCTTAGCACAGCTGGCCAGCATTTGCGTTAGTTCAATCATACAGTGCACAGACTATTCACTCTGAGGTGTGCTTGTAGGGTTTATTCAGATGTTTGCCATTCCATGGTGCTGCAGTCTTTGTGAATAGCACACTGTCAGTGACGTGTTGAGAAATGGAGGTACATATTTGAAAATAACGTCTTTATCACCCTTCCTTCACTGGCACCACAAACACTGCATGCACCACCCTCAGCAGGGCAACATTGTGAGTGAAAGAGCATAGTGACTACATTGCTAAAATCTCGATCCGGCTCAGAGAGGAATCCAATTAGCTGGATTCTCTTTACCTAAGATGGCTGCTGCAACCAAATATAATAATGTGGCAGTGGGTGTGAGTGGGTGACTTTGTGGGGAACTACTATGCTGAGGTGAGACTTGGGGGAAAACCGTTATGCTGATCGCAATGAGGTTGCCTCAGCTGAGGTCACCCTTGGGCTGCTTTTGTTGCGGTTTGCATTTTGTGCAATATTTATGGCCAAGTCAATGGTGCAGTGCAGCTCGCAACCTTACAGCACTGCTCTGAGTGACAGGGAAAGGACAGAAATGCACTGTACTCAAGTCAATACGGAGCATTCCTGCTTTTTCCCCAGTGCTGGTGCACATTTGGCTGCCCAGCACCAACACAGGCACCCTTGCACCATGCTGCAACAAAGCCTGCATTGCCCCTTCCTGCAAAAAAAAAAAAACAACCACCTGAGGCTTTTTCTATATTCTATGTGCCTCATTACGATGTCGGTCTGAAAGCATTCCAACCGAATCCGTTTCGGAATGGTTTCTGACCAGTCCGAAAGTCCGACCGACCGGATTCTGACTGATCGGTTACGATGTTTGCGAACACTGTTCGGTCGGACTCCAATTTACTTCAATGGGAGCCTGTGTTCCGACCGACAATACAGGCTCCCATTGAAAAAAGGGGCGGTCACGGAAAACCTTGCACCCTGTGGCGGGCACCCCTTGATGTCTGCCACACCATGCATGGTTGGAAAGAGGGGACCCATGGGTACCGCCAGGGGCCCCAACCGAAGGCCTCTGGGTGAAGGGGCCCTTCTATGGGCCCCTAAAATCAGATTCCGACAGCCAATCCGAGTTGGACAGGTCTGTAGAGACGTACGAGTTGGTCCGACCGACTAGGAGTCTCTGAATACCATTCGGATCGAATCAGAACCGAGTAAAACGGATTCCAACCATCGCAATCGGTCAGAAACAAGGCTTCCGACACAGATTCAGACAAACAGAATGCCGTTCGGAGCCTTTCTGTTCAACAATGTAATCAGCCCCTATCTGTGCTGCATTCTGCACGCACAGACAGAAAGATTAAAAAATGGCGAGATATTTCTCCTCATTATGCCTCACCAGGAGAGGCATAGGTTTTTGGTGCATTTACAGGTCTACCACTCCTGGTAAATCTGGGAATGTGTCAAAATCCATGGATTTTGCGTGGGAGCACCCACACAACACCCATAGAAAAGCCTTCTTGAAGCAAAGTAATGCAACACTTGAGATTTAAGAAGCCATTCAGGGCCAAGTAAGGTGGCGTTGCTTGGCTTCGTAATTCTCATTTTAAAGTTGTGTCGCTCCTGCATCCCAGAGCGATGCATAGGGGCTCATTAATATGCCCCTATGTTCTTTGCCAGACGCCCACTTTCCAGCAGGTTCATGCACCACAAATCCCTTTTGTCAGAAGGATGGCACTTGCAGGAAATATGAGTGCAAGAAATGTATATCAGGTGGAAACAATCACGGTTTTTAGGGGAAGAGCAGTGCCTCGTTGCTCTGACTGTGTGCTTGCACCAGACAGATATTCGTCGCGCTGCACAGATAATTACCATTAGCAACAGCAAAACCAAAAGTAGCCTTTATTGACAAGTCATAACAGAGCGCTGGAAACCGCTGCATTAGAACTGACAACTGCACAAGTCATTAAAACACCGTACATCGAGCTACGGTTCAGAGAAGTAATGGCACAAACGGTAAATAAAATGTTGAACCTTTTGAGATTTTGGATTATTAATTTCGGCCAAATTTTCAAAATGAATTGTGAACGAGTATTCAGTCAGGTAGTATAATTGTTTATACAGCAAGAGTGTTCATTATACAAGTACCAGCGACTCAATATGTTGATGTGGATATATTCAATGAGCATTTTTTTTTTCTTTTGCATATGTATATAGCGCGAACTCGACCCGAAGGTATTGGAGCGCTTTACATAGCACCGTATTTACATTATACATTCAGGCACGGGGAGATTAAGTGATTTGCCCAGAATCACAGGATGTGGACGCGACCTCGAGGCTCGAACACTGGTTTCCTGCACCAGTGGCGGCAGCGCAGCCGACGAACTACATCCTCTCCTAGCATTCGTACAGCTTTATCTTTCATCTAATTCGCACAATGAATTTGTGCAAAATGCAGATATAATGAGCATTTTAGTAGTATGTTTTCACTCTCTATGATGATGCAATTGGTATTTAAACTAAAGTAAAATGGTGCCGTGGTGATATGTGATCAAGGCCAAGCGAGTCAGTTGAACCGCGTAATGGCAGCAATAGACGTTTATGGCTAAAATAAATGAAATCTGAGTAAGCTATTTCGAGCGTCTGCATCTAATCCTTCACCTTGTGAGCATGACGAAAAATGTGCATATGTATTTTTTTCATTATTCCCTGAGTAGCAGGCTGAGCCCCGGAAGTACCGAAGATACTTTCTAGTATGTTTTGCGAGTGGAGTGGGGGAGCTGATGGTGCTGAGACAGTGAGTGAGCAGCGAGGGGAGGGAGGAGAGAAACCTCATACCTGGATGGCGTTTAATAATGAATAGAGGAAATCAATATTTTCAGAGAGGGTCGAATATGTGAGGCCAAAATAGAGGCCAATATTGAATATTTGCCAGGGGCCACTACAGCGGTCGGCGCCCTAGTGCTGCCGGGGCACCGGTCACCCCTCCCCACCCCCTCCCAAGGGGAGGGGGCGGGGACGCCGGCCGGTGTTCCCCTTCTCCTCGTGCTTGCCCGGAAGTGACGCACAAGCGCGTCACTTCCTGGCCCCTGTGGGGAAGGGGAGGCTATTTAGCCTTCCCCCACCCTCCTGGCGACCTCTTTGCAAGCGCTTAGGGCGGAAGTTCACGGAGCAAAGAGGCTTAGGTTTCGTACGCCATGAGATGATCAAGGGGAGCGTGAAGGGATATTTCGATATAGATGGGGTGCACCTGTCCCAGGTGGGCATGGATCTATTTCTCCTAGACTTAAGCGAGGTGTTAGAGATGAGAGGTTGCAGGTAAAGTAAGGTGTGGTGGGGGGCCCTGGCGGCGACGGTGAGCCATCTCCAGGGCTTTGGCGGAGTTACAGGGCGATCTGGAAGCAGGCCGGTACCAAGGGTACCTCTGCGCAGCACCATAGGAGGTGCCTGAGCCAAAACCAAGGAGCCTCAGGGTAGGGACCCGGAAGCCGTGTCGGCGCCCCACTAGTCCTGCGGGCGGCTGTGGGCCTGAACAACCGGGGGGTTTGCTATGCGACGCTCCGCCCCGAGAGGGGGGGCGTGAGTAGAAGTTACCAACGGCACATGCTCCTAGAAAAGAATCACCTGGATGGCAGCAAAGGCGGGGTTCGCTCCAGCGCTGCCCGGCTCATCAGGCGGGCAGGCTGCCCAGTTGGTTGCCTGCCCTTGGATCGCCCGTAAGATAACCCACCCATTACATATTGTAATATATGTAATAAACCTGCAGTAAATTTTACCCAACTCAGCAGTCTGTGTGGGGAGGGGGGACAGAGGGGTGCCCCTGGCGGTACTATGCCGCCGACCGCGGCCCCCGCAGGGGGCCACTACAGCGGTCGACGCCCTAGTGCCGCCGGGGCACCGGTTACCCCTCCCCACCCCCTCCCAACGGGAGGGGGCGGGGATGCCGGACGGTGTTCCCCTTCTCCTCGTGCTTGCCCAGAAGTGACGCACAAGCGTGTCACTTCCTGGCCCCTGTGGGGAAGGGGAGGCTATTTAGCCTTCCCCCACCCTCCTGGCGACCTCTTTGTTCGCCCAGGACGCCGCATCTGTCCCTACCGCTTACCCGGTGTAGCTGTCGGGTGGGGGGGTTTTCAGAGCATTGTAATGTTTCCTTTTTCGTTGTTGGCGGAGTTACAGGGCGATCTGGAAGCAGGCCGGTACCAAGGGTACCTCTGCGCGGCACCATAGGGGGTGCCTGAGCCAAAACCGAGGAGCCTCAGGGGAGGGTCCCGGAAGCCGTGTCAGCGCCCCACTAGTCCTGCGGGCGGTTGTGGGCCTGAACAACCGGGGGGTTTGCTATGCGACGCTCCGCCCCGAGAGGGGGGGCATGAGTAGAAGTTACCAACGGCACATGATCCTAGAAAAGAATCACCTGGATGGCAGCAAAGGCGGGGTTCGATCCAGCGCTGCCCGGCTCATCAGGCGACAGGCGGCCCAGTTGGTTGCCTGCCCTTGGATCGCCCGTAAGATAACCCACCCATTACATATTGTAATATGTAATAAACCTGCAGCAAATTTTGCCCAACTCAGCAGTCTGTGTGTGTGTTATTGGGGTATGCATTTTGGGGGAGGGGGGACAGAGAGGTGCCCCTGGCGGTACTATGCAGAGCAGACCAAATTACCGCTAATCGTAGGTCAGTTTAGAAAACAAACGTTCACAGGTCTTAGTTCAAGACTGGTCACTCCATTGATATTAGTGTGGCACCTAATATGCAGCCATTATTTATTTTATCAGCATGATTTTATTGATGTTAGAAATACAAAATAATGTTAAGTGGGTATATTTATATTTTTATGCTATAATAAGGATGCTAAGAGGTATTCCAAAGAAATTAGGGGCATATCAGCAACAACCGGCGATAATTATCGCTAAGCGCACTTAGCGCTAGGATAATTATCGCCGGCTAACGTGGATTCTTATCACTGAGATAGCGTGCTATTAGCAACGCTTATCTCAAAAGCGATAAAAATCCTAGCGCTAACTGCCAAACGTGGCGTTAGCCATGATATCTACCTTCCATAGGATATCATGGCTAAGTCAGTCCTGAAGCAGGCGTAAGGAAAGTAGCGATAACAGGGGTTATCGCTACTTTTCTTGCCACTATGCTTCATAGCGTGGGGCTTGATGATAGAAGAAATGTCGCTTAGCGACATTTCTCCTGTCATGTTAGGTCAGGAACGCCCACTTTGCATCTCATTAGAGATGCAAAGCTGGGCGTTAAGATTCCGTGCGCTAAAGCAAGGTTTCACGCGTTAGCGTGACCTTGCTCATTAGGCGATAAAATTATCGCCGCTTTTCGGCCGAAAATGGCCGCAAAAGCGGCGATAATTTTCTATCGCCGCCTTGCTGATGTGCCCCTCAGTTGTTACGACAACAATATTTAACATGACCTTTACATGAATGCGAAGACCTGAATGAACAATGCACTTTAATTGTAAGGTTTTATAATTGTAGTGATAGCTAATCTTTTAATGGAGACGGTAACTTATTGTAGCGTAAACCTTTAGTACACCGGCCACAGTAATGCACCAATGAGCTCTAATCTGTTCATAGGGAGTAAATTAAGTAGACAGCGAAAGTGACATTTGGGAGTTGAGACAAGTAATGCAAATTGTATAATAAGAAAAGGGGCTCTAGCAGCTGACATGCTAACCACTTTGGTATTAGGAGGTAATTATTGTTAGCAATCTCTATAATTATGAATATGAGTTGAAAATAATTGTGGGTCTGCAATTACTTTTTCCTGTGCTAGGTGGGACGAAAACCATGCCAAATTATACACCTGAATAATTAATATAGATACACAAGTTACAGGTTGCATCATCTCCTGCTGTTCCACCATTGAGCAACGCATTTCATTTTCCTAGCAGTAGTTTGCCGTCATAATTGAGTCAGCAATAACAAGATAGTTTCCACAATGCATTTGATATAAATATATATGAATGTTTATTTTTTTCAAGCATTTTCAGAGTGCAGTAATAAGATGACAATATTCCAGGAAGTATATCCTAAACCCACCCATTCAGTTGTGAGCATGAATGTGAATTTGAAACAAATTATATAGCTTATATAAAATTATTTTTGCTGCAAATTTTATAATTTCAGGTAAATAAACACTACAACTCTTACACGTCACCTATACTGAGCTGGCTCTACCAGTATGAGACTCTTTCGGGGATATTAACAAAGGTAATTTACACTTGTGAGTAATTTACATGTGTAATTTACCCTTGTACATTTGAGTACCTTTACTACTTTTGGCTAGTCACAAAGAGTTACTCAAAGGTGTAGACTTACAAATCCCCACCCCATGAAAATGGGGGTGGAGCCAAAATTGCAAGTTCCTACTGTCAAAAAAACACATTAGTAAGTCCAGCACTTCACATGGCCTTGCTCCCTCTCATAGAAAATAATGAAGGTAGGGACTTAAAATAAAATCCCATAGGAATTATTGTTAAATTAAATTACATTATTTAAGCTATTCAACAATGTAAATAAATGTAATGTAATACTAAAAAATATAAAATATATGTATTATTTAATAATAAAATGTATTAGAAATATGTTCACATCATATTTTAATTTAGAAAATAATGTAACAGTAAGTTTCTTTTACATTAGGTGTGAATTTATTTTTTAATTTAAAGTTCAGAAAAACAATTATTATATTTAAATTAGTTAAAGATTTAATTCAAAATGAAGGCTCAGTTAATCGCGCTTTAGCATTTTGATATTTTGTTTAAATGTAAAATAAATATATAAAATAATTTACATTGATATTTAAAATATAAATATTTTCACAAATGTATTATTACTTTGAGTAAACATTTTGTATTTTTTCCTATAGGTTTCCATAGAGAGATCCTTGTCCCGAATGAGGAGTATAGGTAAAAGTTTAAAAAAGGGTTTTTTAACTCGTAACAATTAGTAAAAATATGTTTATGTTGAATAGTAATGTAAATAATTTTCATAAATTTATTTTGAATGATGAGGACAGTCATTATTTAGAATCAAAGTGCAACTCATGTTTGTTATAGAAGTCACCCTAATGCTGGATACTATTATCACTTAATTGTATGTAGAAACTATCTCTATTCAATAACCAGAATCTCTGATAAGTACATGACCCGTTTTACTCACCGGGCCTTTTGCCTTTATAAAGGCATGGATTTGGAAAAATAAATTGCACATGCCTTTGGCAAACGGGGAAGCACAGGTCAGAAGACACGCTGAAGTGTGGACTGGGAGCAAAACATTGGGATGGTGTGGACAGGGCAGGGAAAATAAAATGAATGAGGAGGACAAGGAGGCAGTGAAGTCACAGAGTCATCAGAGCAGTGTAAAAATAAGGATGGACAGAGAGGGAAAGTGTAAGCCAGGAGGCAGAAGGAGGGAAAGTGGACCAGGACAGGCAGAAAGTTAGGCAGAGCAGAGCAGAAAAATTTAAGTGAGAGACGATTGATGATGGGGATAGTGGTAAAGCGATGACAGAAGCGCTGAGGTGATGTGGAGCTGGAAGGCAAAAGTGATGACATAAGCGGATGAGGATGGTGAATGTGATAGGGCAATGAGAAAGTAACGTAAGCAAGGGAGCTGGGGAGGCTGAAAATGAGTCATCTAATAGCAGATGCTGAAAGATAGAATATACAGCACACCCACTGGTGATGGCAACCAACGATGATGGACAACATTAGAATATTCAGGGAAAATGGGTGATATCAATTGTCAGACTTTGGGCACACAGAAAATAGCAAATATTCAAAATCGATATATTATATCACTGTTGATGATAGAAGAAACCCGTAGGCTGCTTTTCAACATTACAAATTAGAGGACAACTCCAACCCAAATTGCACACATAATTATTAATACATTGGCCCTGATTACGGAGTCAGATGGACACTGTTGCGGAATGAGAACCGACCGACCTCAGGTCGGCGGTTCCGACTGCATCATTTGGATGCGACCACACACAGTGCAGTCAGAAACATACATTTTTCTTTGGGAGCTTACGCGGGTTGGCAGAAAACGCCAGCAGCATAAGCCCCCATAGGAAAATGGATGTTTCCAAACATCCCTGCACCGTTTGGCAGGCACCGTGAGGTGCATGTCACATGGTGCACGGATGTTTAGGGGGGTACCATAGGTGCCCTCCAGGGCCAAATGCGAAGAGCTAGGGGGAAAGTAGGCCCTGGTAGGTGTCCCCAAAGTCAGTTTCCAACAGCCAATCCATGTCAGAAAGGCTGACATGGATTGGCTGTCGGAAACCAACATCATAATCCCGACTGCGGAAACGCCATCCTTAAGGGATTATGAGTCCTTTACGACTGGCCAACGGGCTCCTTGAGCCCATTGGAATTGCGTCGGATTCCCCAGCCGGTTTAAACTCTGGCCACCGCCATCATAATACACCGGTCGGACTTTAAACTACAATGTAGGTCGGAAAGCCTCTGACCAGTGGTCGGAGGCTTACCGACGGACATTATAATTAGACCCAGAGTGTATTTCCCAGCTCCAAAAAGCAGCAAATGAATAACCAACTCATTTAGATAAAGACAAACATATGTAAAGGCACAATTAGCCATATTAAAAACAGCAGTTGTCAAATAAGTGCATGATAGCAGCCCCCTTATAGCTTCAAAACAAGATAACTTATGAGCATATTTAATACCAACATATGTGACATACTTCAAACATAAACTTCAACTGTGTCAGATACTTTTAAATTCATACAAAATAATGCTTGATTTAACTGTGGTTTGGTTAGCATAACCAGGCTTCAGTTGGCATGAGAAGGCTAAAGTCAGCCTGCATTTACATTCTTTTTGCATTGTCAAAGAATAAGTGTTTTTTAAATTACATGACTGAGTTTCCTACATGCATATTTCTAAATGTGCCATTACATTTTCAGAACATCTACAAAATACATTTCATTTCATGATGTTGTTTATTTGTCGAGCTAATATATATAAAATGTTTCCTGTATTTGAAACAAAATCAAGGTTCTCTGCTCTAGTCTACCCTAAGAAGTTGAACTGCCTATTGTTCTTGTTTGTTGCACAAATGTCATGCTATTTCCTTCATTTAATAAGTACACCTTATTATAATTATTGACAAAAGTAGATGCTCCTAAATGTTTCTTGTTTGTGTCATATCGTGTTGGAAACCCAAAAGGAGTTCCAAGCAGCTGTTTCCAAAAATGTTCAGGCTGCCTGTATAAACTGGCTCCAACTGATACTCGAGCTATATACAATGCCTTGTTTCTCCAATGTGCCATTGTCCCGCTGCACAAACATTTCTAAGTTCACAAAATTGGATTGGTCACCTCTTGACTGGCAGGATAGTATGGTAGTATGCATTCTAGTTTTTCACTCTGAACCCTTTACTTTGAAATTAAAAGTCTTTCCTAGTTGAAAAACGCTGCCTGTTTCCATGCACCATTTTATCCAGAAGTATCTGAGTTGTTTGTCATTGTGAAAAATTCAGTTGTTGGTTGAGGGGGGTGAAATCCTACTCAAACAACATCCGCAATCCTTGCCAGGTTGAACCACAAAAAGTCACTAATGTAACCTGTGATTAACACTCTGGTAGCTTAGCACAAAAGCAGCCAGGTTTATCCTAGAGGCGGTATGTAAGGTATTTTTGAAACACTTAAATAATAATGAAGTGTAAACATAATACAAGTTAAATCCCACTCTAATTTAGGAAAGTAGAGTGGAATTTAATACATTATTTGACACCGAAACAAAAAATATCTCATCAGTATAATTTGAGAAATACATGTTCAAAGGTTTCAGGTAAGTATGGAGGCCGTGTGAGACCTGGTGAAAAACAAGTTTCAGGCCGACTGTGATGGAGCACGGGTTGGATACAGGGACCAAGTTGGTCCAGCTGGACAAGGTACCTTCTAAAGTCCAGCATGAAGAGTTCCATTTATGGTAGAAGAGGGTGCTAGAAGCAGGGAGAGAGTTGATGATGGTTTTCACTGTAGTGCAACGCACAGGCTAGACCTTTCGTGTGTCATGGAAGGTCGTTGTTGGAGAATCACATTGGCATTCACCGTGGACTGTCGATGCTGTAGCACAAAGTGAAGATCTCACTATGCCTGTCTCTGGCAGTTGCTGTAGCACGAAGAGCGAGGTTCACCCAGTGCTTAATTTGTGCCGGTGCTTTCCGGTGCTTAGCACCGGCACTTATTTGTCAGGGCCGGGTCTACATGCGATATTAGCTGCTGCCTGTTCACTGACTTGACACGGGTCTCCCGAGTGGCGGTGAAGAGCTGATAAGCGTTCTGCCATCTTGGGACACTGTCCTCAGGGGGAGCATGAGGGGGGGCTTGGAAGGGGTCTGCCATCCACATGCCTGACGCAGAGACACGGTTACTGGATGAAAGGCATTAGGGGGGCCATAGGGGAATGGAGCGTTGAGCTGTGGTTCGAGGGCCGACACCGCAGCTCTGCCCATCTGAAATGCTAGTACACTTTCAGACAGTAACGAGGTGGAGGGCCCTGCGAAGGATTAAAAGAAAACGTGGTGAGCAGGTGCCGAGGTGGGCTTTGTCGAAACACCTGCTGTCTTATTTAAAGAGTCACAGAGGGCCGGGGCTGTGGACAATTTCATTCATTCAAGAATGTATATAGCGCCCCATGTGACCCAACACCTGCTTCGGAGCGCTATAAAGCAGCACAAGTCACCAAAATTAATAGCACGATTCACAGGGTACAGACACACTGACATTCAGCAGGGAGTAGGTGCGTGGCACATAGGTGTGGGTAAAAAGGGGTTACTCACCCATCCCACACATCCCTAAACTTAGACTTGGATCTACTGTGTCATGTGTGCTGGGCTGACACCAACTCGTGGGTGTAAAGGCAAAGACTATTTTAATTTCTGGACATGGTGTGGGATGGAAATGGTGCAGATTCTACACAGGTGGTCCGTACCAGGGTTAACCCTCAACCCCACCCACCATACCTCAGATGAAGCTAACTCCCTGCGCAATATGGGGAGGACACGGTTTTTCCACCATGCTATCCTAACCTTAAACAACGAGGGTGTGCAGTGAACGGCTCATGTGAAGTATCCCAAGACCCCAAGGTGCATCGCAAACATTTACATAAACGCCACGCTGTGTGAAATATTCACCCTTGGAGTCTGCGTTTTACTTCTTTAGCCCGGCTGTGATTGTGTAAATGGTGTGTTCAACCGTGTGCGTGTTACTTTTTGTGTGAACGTTAAGATGCGCATTTATTTAGAGGTCTAATTGTGATGCACCATTTAAATATTCGTATGCACGTTGTTGCATCTGTAGGTTTCTAATTAAGCATTTGAATAACACCCAAAGTGCGAGTTTGTGTGCACATAGCCCGTGTGTTTGTGAGTGTGTATATCCGTGCACGAGTTCGTGTATGTTCCTGTAGCTGTGTTTTATTTTTTTGTGCGCACGTGCATCTGTTTATATTGATTTGTGCGTGTTTCTCTATATCTGTATATATTCCTTCGTGTGCTCGAGAATGCTCACCAAGGCTAGCCTGACTCCCTGTGTTTGTTTTCATCCTTGTGTGTGAATCTTTGTGCCTGTGTATTATTATTTGTGCTTTTGCACGTGACTGTTCTTAAAATATTTAAAATTGTAATGTGCGTATGCCCGCCCTAATATCAGACACACATGCTGCCAGAAACCGGCGCATGGGTCCCTGCCTCAGCTTACCGGTCACTCCAATGAATCACAAAAGTGCTTCCAATGACTGCTGGTAAAATGTTATTAGTCCGGCCCCGTCTCTCCTTGACACATCCTCAAGTCTGGGTCCCGACTTGGACCAATGATCACTGTTTTCGCCCGCGGCCCGCCCCTGCATACTGCGCATCCTCAGCACTAATTTGGCGCCGAAAACAGAAGCAGCAAGCTAAGTGTTGCGCAGCAGGCCTCCAGTAAATTAAAACTAAAAGGCAGTTTTTGTAATGTGTAGCCTGCGGTTCTGGTGTCTCGTCTCACTACGTTAGGTTCAGTCTGCTAATATGGGGCAGTCCGGTCCCTGCTTCAGTCAGGCAGAAGCCATGATGTTAAGATGGTTTCCAGGGGCAGTAACTCTTTCTGCAACAGGTAAGGAATAACCTTTTTTGTTAATATAGAACTTAGCAACTTAGTCATGGACTTCAATGTACTTTAAAAGCTAACTCAGTCGTGCTCATTTTATTGACTTAAAAATTAAGGCGTAGAATGAAATTAAATCTTATGTTGTATTCAAATCTTTGCTACTGGGCACTAACCCACTAAGCTACATCACTGGCGTTCTAGCTTGAAATTTAAAGCAGTGTAGAAGTGCAAGTGTCTAAATTATTTCTGGTAGCAGCATTTTTCTATTGTCGTTTTTATACAGTGAGTCAGCCCTGCGGTCGCTAGCATTGTAATGGGCACTGTTATGTGAGAGTCTGCTTGGAATGTAATTTATTTTCAGACTAGACAGAGCAGAAGACTGTGCTTGAAAAAGCATGTTTTGTGAAAGGAAGCATTCCTCTTGAATTGAGAGGAACAGGCTGGTGGTGGATTGAATTTTGCGCGGCACTTCAGAGGGGTAGAGAGACATTGTCATTGGAATGTTATTGGAAGGGATATTTTTTATGTATTATAACAACATACCTGTGTCTTGAACAGGATCAGCAGGCTTGCAGCAAGTGTGAGTATTTGTACTCTGTTAGAGGCACCTGTTTAAGCAATGCCGGCTCACTGGCCAGGGCGTGGGGGTGTACAAAGCATAATATGAAGGTTGATAGTACAACTTGTCTCAAGGGGAACTGAGATCTTTTATTCAATCACTACACTTGGTGCATTTCTTCCTTCCTCCTCATTTCGTTCCTTATTTTTTATTCCTGCTCCTTACATCCCTTCTTTAAATTTTTCTTTCTTTCTCATCCTCAACCCTTCCTTCTGCTTTTCTTTCTCCTTCCTTTCTTCTTTCTAGTCATCCATCACACATTGTTTGCTACCTTTTTCCCTCTATCCCTTCATTTCTTCCTTTGAAATTCTTTTTTCCCTCCTTTCATCTATTACTCCTTTATTTCCTCACTCCAGACCAGTACTCCCCTTCCTGCCTGCATTTGTTGCTGCCTTCTTTAATGTATTTCTTCCTTCATCCCTTCCTGTCTTTTAAACAGCACAGTACAAGTACGTTCTCTTTAAGTTGTGAAGCTGCCTCACGTCCCCAAATGACCTTTCCTAAAGCTGCATTTTGATCTTTACACCCATTCTGTAATTCATATTTTATATTATATTGATTAGTATAGCGCACCAATCACCCAAGAGGGTATCCAGGTGCTTGGGCAGTTGTGAAGGTGTGAGGTACTCGAGGTGCATATGTGAAGAGCCAGGTCTTCAGCTTCTCGCGGAACTGAAAATGTGAGGAGGTGGCTCTGATGTGTTGAGATGTGTAGATGTGGGTAGAGCAAATAAAGGAAGTGGGTGGAGCCAGGGAAGTGGGTGTGGCATCCTAAAAAAATGTGAGCACCTGCACTTAATATTTTACAAATTAAGCACTGGGTTCATCTGAACTTCAAATTATCAGTTGTAGAAAATGGCAAAATTTTAGCGCAAACGGGCCCATTTATTGTCACAAATAGCCCAAGCCTTCATGATTTCTCCTATTTTGAGACTGAGAAATGCACACTGATGCCAGCCAGGTCTCCAGGCTCTGGGCAGACTCCTCTTTGGGATCAGGGACTATTGAGCATATAATAGGAAGGTATAAGTGAATTGAGCTATACACCTATAGAAAAATGATAAAATATATAATGTAGTACTTTAATAATATAGCTGCCTATATTTTTTTTGTATTTTTTGTGAATTATAGGAAGGGAAGAAAAAGGAAAGAGAGGAAATAGAAGCGAAGAAAGAGAGAAAGAAAAAAGAGAGCAAGAGGAAGGGGAAGGATTAGCAAAACCGTGTAACTTTACTTGCAACAGAGTATTTACATGGTTGTCCAATAAATAATGCAAATATATATTCACACATTCCTGAATAAAGTAACTCATGGAGGTTTAAATGTGGTAATTGTGCCCCATGTCTGAGTGGGAGTACAGTTCAAATATGTGGTAAGGGGTAACCCAGTCCTTCTAATAAATTGCACAATTTGACAGTTTAAAGTGTTTGTTGTGTCAAATAGATCAATCTAGGAATGCCTGCTGTAGTGACAGCGACCCAGTAAGAACAGGGTAGGCAAGAGATTCAGGGCAATATTTATGACCCAGTATGCATCCCGTTTGCACCACACAACGTGCCCCTTCCTGAACAAAAACTGTTCTGCATGATACAAGGGTGCCTGCATTGGTACTACACTGCCAAAAGCGTGCCAGCACAGGGGAAACAGTAGGAATGTGCTGTGTTGACCTAATACAGCACAATCCTGCCCTTTCACTGTCCTGCTGCACTGTACTGTGTGACATGTTCATAAATCTACCCCTGAGTTCTTAACAGTGGGAGAAGAAAACAATCCTGGGGGATGTGAGAAATGAGCCACTGACCAAAAAGAAAAAGGCTAAATAATTGAGTATTCCTATTTACAACATACAGTGAGGGGAGTATCGCTATGTCCATCCAGTTGAGGCCAGGTTTGAAAACAAAAGAGGAATGGTAGTGTTGGAAAGTAGGAAAATGTACCCCTCCCTACTCTTTATGGTCACACAATGAGCACAAAGAAAAACGTGCCTTCCACCCATTCCACAAGAATTTACTGAGCAGACTGTTAAGAGATTTAAAGAACTTCTGTGGAAGTATCACAGGCAGGGTAGCTAAGTAGAAATTTATGACAGATAACATCATCATTTTTATTGTGTCTAATCTGCCCCACCAAGACAAGTAAATGTGTGACCACTTCTCTGAAATACTAAGGGCCTCATTTATGAGTTTGTGACGCAGTGCAGCACCGCAGGCCATCCTGATGCGCTGCCCTAAGGCAAAAGAAAATGGCAGGAATGCATTGTATCTAACAGATACAGCACATTCCTGTCCTTTCCCCTTGCGCTGGTGCACAATGGGCTGCCCTGCACAAATGTAGGCACCTTTGCATCATGGTGCAAGGCTGCCTGCATTGCGGGGATGATTGTTTTTGTGCAGGGAAGGGCACCTTCCTGCACAAAAACAATCACAATAGGCTTTTTCCTCATAATAAAGATATTTCTTCTTGTCGTGACTCCCTTACACCTCCCCTAGGTAGGCGTAAAGTTTTGACGCCACCTCAGAGTTACGAATTCTTGTAAATCTGGGGAAATGTCAAAACGTCATGGATGTGGCTGGGAACGCCCCCAGCAACACCCAGAGCACGCCCCTTTAACGCAGAAAAAGGCAACATTAAGCCCAAAAAAGTGGATAAATCGGTCATACCCAGTAAATATGGAGCAGACTCCTGCAACAAAAAGTGATGCACTGGCGGTGCAAGGTGCTTATAAATATGCTCCTAAATATTCTTTGATGAGCATTAGCCAAGCATTAGCCAAGTTAATGTGGATAGTTTCCACAATGGAGGTGGAATATTTAATCCATAGACAACTCAATTGGAGGTCAACTTTAAACCAGTGTCTGCAAATCTATCTGTTAGGCAATATTTAATTAAAGGGTGAACAACGAGGAAAACAACGAAGATTGTGGTTCTGATACGATAAGAATAACATCATCTGCATAAGCGGTGAACTTAACTTCCATGTCTTTATGCTTGAAGCCATGAAAGGAGGATGACTGATGAAGTATCTGAAGAAAGGGTTCAAATGACAGTATAAACCGTAAATGGGGCAAAGAGCAACTTTGTTGTGTACCACTTAATAAAGGAAAGTGAGAAGATTGGAGGCTGTTTACATAAATACATGTTTTAGGTGACGAATAAAACAGTCTGGTGTATTTGGGAGTCCCTGGACCAAAACAGTGCCAATTATGCGCTTGTAAAACAAAAGTCTAATTAACACGACCAAATGTATTTTCTTCGTCTAATGTGATGGCAGCTACATGTATAGTATCCTTTGATGAAAGATGTCAAATATCCAAAACAGCTCTGAAATTGTCTACCATGTATATGCCCTTCACAGAGCCAGTTTATTTCAATCTGGAATATATTTATTAATACATAGGGCCAAAATCTTTGCAAAAATCTTCCCATTTACATTAATGAGGGACATAGGCCTGTAAGTGGCACAGGATGATACATCTTTGTCTTTTGTGGGATCAGGCAATACATAGCATGTAAAAAGGTGCCATGAGCATTGTTATGACAGAGAAAGTATTGAAATAAAGATAATACATGTATTAAGTCAATATGAGAAAAGCATGTGTAAAATTAAACAGAAAGCCTATCTGGACCAGGGACTTTCTCTTTTGATAGTGTTGCGAGGGCTGTATTTATTTCAGGAATAGAGAAATCATTATCCATTGAAAAAGATCAGGTATCTGGTGATGGTGTTTTGGAAGAGAGTCAAAGAAAGTGTTTAGGGCATCTTCAGATAGGGGGTGTCCTGGTGTACACAGAATTTGATAAACGTATGTAAAGCATTATTGAATGTTGGCATCCTTAAAGTGTTTAATACCATTGTCAGTAATTGTATCAATTTTAGGATGATTGTCATTTAAGTTTCAAATAATTTGCTATGCTATTGTGTGGCCTCCAGAGTATTTAGCATGTATTTTGAGTAGTACACAGGATGCCTCTTCAGTTGATTCTTTATTGAATTCCAACTAGGGGTGGGCAGTGAACTCCACTCTGCCGGCGGAGTTCACTGAGTTTTGCTACTCAATGGGAGTACTGTGTACATCTGTGTGACAGCTGTAGAATTGACACGGATCAGAAGAATCCTTCGTTATAGCCCGCTAGACAACTCAGCGGGTTTAACACCTACCGTAACTATCTTTGGGAGCCCGTACAGGTTCAGAATAAGGTAGGGGTGGAACGGCTGTTCGTTTCTTTCAGGTAGACAAGACTACAGTGAGTGTGATCATAATATGCTATGTCATTTTAGTGCAAAAGGTAAATTTATTTTTTTGTCACTACAAGAGTTTAAATTTCACCTGCAGACTTGCGTAACCCAAAAATAACAGATTAAAATCCTGGAACTTCCCTTCAAAGTTTTAGCCTCCAGAAACTGTCAAATTAGTGAATTTTAGGTTAAAGCCATACATGCTGTTTAGTACACTAATTATAAAATCTACAATAGTCAGCTGTCTCAAAAAACAGCTTACGGTTAAGCAGTGTTTAGATAGAAGCAGTTTATGAAAATTACTCAAAGGAGGTCACGGCTATCTATTTGGAAGTTTCACAAAGTTCCTAAGTCACTTAACAGTGCTAATGGAAGAGTAAGGATTTTCCTTTAGATGTCACACACATGTACACAGTACTCCCCTTGATTTTCCTTCTTTTTCATATAAATTTGAGACTAGCGAACCTTTAGCAGTCTCGAAATTCTCTTGTTGTTTTTATCATTAGTTATCACATTTCTGTTTGTTTAAGGGTGTTTGTAGCAGCTTTAGCGAGTTCTGGAAATTTCTGGGTAATTGTCATACATTTCTACCCTATTACAAATTAGTCACACCCTTCTGTCTTGGCCACACAACTTTGACACCTAGAGCTCAATAAATAAAACAATGCAGTGAAGTACTAGATATCCCAGTATGCATAAGTTATCTTGTCTCTGAGTGACTAATGACTATGGGTCTAATTACGACTGGCTGGGAAGTGGAGGCAGCGGTCCAGCCACCACGCACAGGTGGCCCAACCGACTATTACGAGCTGGGAACTGTCATTGCACTGCCGCAACCGCCAGGAAACCGCCGTCGTCTGGTGGTGGTGTTGCAGTGAGGGCCTCAGTAATATGCTGGTGGTATAGTTGCCACTCAATCATGCATATTACGAGTTTCAGTACCGCCAGCAGTGTCATGGACGTCTTTATTCGATGAAATGGCTAGTGGTCCTGAAACAACACTATGTAGGGCTTGTGCCACTTTTTGCTGGTTCCATGCTCTCTCTACTAAACTCCTGTAGGGTCCCTGTTACATGGGCAACTGGGAGCCCTACAGGGTCCCCTGTTGCCAATGTGCATGGGAATGCATGCAGGGGGCACAACAGGTGCCCCCCTGTGTGCATGCACCCCAGTTCCTGCACGGCATAGATTTTACAGTACATGCCGTGCAGGAACTAGTTTTTGCCAGTCCCACTGTGGTGGCCATTTTCAGAGCCACTGCCATGAAAATACCCAAAAAAGCCTGCCAGGCATGAGGAAACGTAATCTGGTGTGCCCATGGGTTTGGGGGTGCAGGAGCGGGCCACAGGTGTGGCGGTCTGCCCTAGCACCACCAAACTTGTAATCAGGCCCCATGCCAAATGTCTCAGTCCAATGTGCACTAGCCTGTAAAGTGTTATTGTTGCCAGTCGTCCAAATGGTAACCATGTGTAACCGCGTGTAACTCAGTGCTCCAACTTTTGCCGCACAATAGCGTTAATTTCTTTGACTTCCACTGAGTGTAGGCCACTGCTCTGTCCCAAGGCTTGTGATTTCATTTAACAAGTGTTACACACCATGCTCAGCTTTTAATATTAGGAACTTCAAAGCTGATGGCACGGGTATGGTGAAGTCACAGGTTTCAGCTTTAGGGCTTAGTACAGTTGAGACAAACTGTGACTCCTAGAAACCTCTAAAGAAGTAAGATCCACATCTGGGGAATGGGGTGATGCAGAGGAACCAGAGTTTAGTAGGAGCCATCAAAAAGTGGGGGAGTCTGCCCAGCACTCCCAGCTTGAAGTAAGCACCTCACAGACACAAGCCCAGCTCGAGGCACTGCAGGACCTCACCTGGGCACACATCAATTCCATCAACTAGGTGCTGTGTGGTGCAGATGAGAGGGGAATGGGCAGGGTGCACATGTGCAAAAATACCTTTCATATTAAAGACTGATATAAAAATTTACACACATGAATGTGTTTGTAGTTCTATCCACACAGAGTCATGTTTTGTAAACTGGCATATTTACAGTACAACTCCACCAGCTCGTGGAACTCTGCGGAATCGTTCAGAGTTTTTCAGCAACTCTGCAGAATTCCGCCGAGTGAAACTCCATGAGCTCTGCCCAGGCATACTTCTAACTTGGCCTGAATATGCCGATTCAGCACTTCAGCGTAGTGTCTGTATTGGATGTGTAATATTCATGATCAAGTTGTTTAATGGATGTGAGTGCGGACTCTTTAAGGGCTTTTTTCTTTTTAGTCTCAACATAGTCAACAATGTGTCCTTTAGCTGTTGCTTTAAAAGCATCCGAAGTGAAATGAAAAGAAGTGTCTGGGTTGATGTTGGAAACAAATAAATTGATACGGAAGAGTTCAAACTGTTTTACAAATACATCATTTTTCAATAAACTATTATTGAAATGCCATCTGTTAGACCTAGAGGTATCAGACAGAAGCTCTAGGTCAACTATACCTGATGCATGTTCTGAAATTAGAACAGAACCAATTTCAGCATTAGTTAAAGTAAATTATGTGTCTGAAAAATATAGTCAATCCATGATTTAGATTGATGTGCAGGAGAAAAGAAAGTACATTTCAAAGTATCTAGGTTGTAAACACTCCAAGCACCAACAAGCCCCCTAGATTGAATAGAATTTCGAAATACTTTTTGCATTTTGTTGGGGATGTATCTAACTTAGGAGTGTCTGTTGAGAAAGGGATCCAGGAATTGGGTACAGTCACCTCGACCAACAAAATCTGTGTTTGAGCAAGGCCTTTTCTCGTGGGACATTGTTCCCAAAATTGGACCTCTATACCTGTGGGACCATTGATATTAAAAAGATATATTGGATTATGGTGTATAGTAAGGTGTAGAAGAAGCCATCAACCCCGTCATCTTTTTCCTCCCTCTAAATAGCCAAAGGCAGCGATTTATAGAATAATATAACAACCCTAATCTTCATTTATTTAGCATAGGAACAAAATAAAACTTTCGTCTAGTAGCTGTCACTCTAGTCAAATCTTGCGCAAACTTTCTGGCCTGAACACAACATGTGTTTTTTTTGTTTGACTGCCCAGAGAACCCTCATCAAATCAGAGTACTATAGAAAAAGTACTATAGTTCCTCTCGGTCTAACCGGTGAAGATTTGTTTGAAGGTTTAGGGCTGACACAATGTGCTCATTGAAGTTTGAGATCAGTTCCATCTTTGAGGCCAACAATTTTCAGAATAAGTAATTGAAGAAAAAATGCCATGTCAGAACTCACTGCGCCCTCAGGAAATCCATAGATGCATAAATTGTTGCATCTATTATCATTTTCCGAGTCTTCACTTTGTTGCTTGAGAAGAGAAATTTCTTTGGGCATCATCTCAACCTTAGTTGTTATATCTGAAATTCCACTAAATCGTTTTCTACCTCCTCCACCCTGGATTCCAGGCATGGCCATTTCTCATCAGTTCTTTGATGTGTAGAGTTTGTTGTCATTGCAAAAGGATTTAAATGCTTTATTTCATCCATCAAGTACTCAAGTATTAGAGGTAAGGGTGACTTTGTTGCAAATGTAATGTCCTTCTTTTGCCTCTTATTATTACTATTCGAATCTTTGCAGAGAAGAGGCATGGTTGTAAATGATGATGCAGGCTTTAACATGGAAGATGCAGAGGAATCCATACCTGAGGACATAAGTGCGTATTATCTGTTGCCCAACAGAAAATAAGATTACTTGTATGAGGCCGAAACTGTCAATTATGTGCAGAGTGTGGATATATAAAATGCATATAACACAGTTATTCAAATTCTGCACTAAACATTACGAATCATAAGACATAGGTGCTACTGGTGGGTGGCACAGTGTAGTGACTAGTGAGAAATACAGTGAGCAAGGAGTGTGCTGTGATACAAAGAACATATGCAGTTGGCTTATACTTGTACAAATTCCAAAATAATGAAGCCCTGTGCTCAGAGCTCCACAAATGCCGGTAGAGTACTAAGAGACTGGTGACTACACGCGTGTGGAGGCAGAAAGAGTGGGAACGCCGTGTATGCCCTCCAATGGGTACTTAGAAAGGAATTAGAGTACCACCAGTCATTTTTGGATTTAAAGCAAGCAGTGAAGTGATGCATCCTGTACATTTATTTACAGGTTGAACTTGGTTCTGACTGCCGGGCAGCTGGACGTTGTACATCAAGTTTGTTTCCTCACCCTTGTCCTGAGGAGGCCAAGATGTAAATGAAGGCCAAAACGCGTCCGCGTCAACAGTTTTCGACAAGAGGAGTCCAACTGTAATTGACAAAACTTTCTATGACTGAATGCACATTTTGAACTAAGGTCTTTAGAGGGGTGATAACCTTGTGTGCATATATAAGTCGACCTTACAGTGTATTGCTTTTATTAAATATGCAAACACTGTTCAATTTTCTATTAGGTGGGTAGAAAGAACTTATAAATTGTGTTGTTTTGTGATTTGTATATATATGTTGCTTGCTTACATGTTTGTATGTTCAAAAAGACAAAATCAAAATAACGATGACTAAAGAAAATCAATATAACGATAACTAAAATTTCGTAAACAAATGTGTTTGTGGTATGTAATTTGTTGTTTGGAATAAGAAACATGAACTAATGACAGGACTATGTACTGCTAATAGGGTAATATAAAGTTTCCTATGTTTATGTAGATATAGATATATTTTTTCCTCCTTGCCATTTACTCTTTCTTTACCTACGTGTAGTATTTTACCCAGGTATAGGAGGGTAATTTGGGTAAACCCCTACATATTTTTGAACAGAGCTCCACAAATGGCACATTATATTATAAAGTCAATAGAACAGTTGCGCGTCACTACACTGCGAGTCACTACACTGCGAGTCACTACATTGCGCCATCCACCAAGAGCACCTAAGTCTTATGATGCATAATGTTTTGTGAACAATATGAATAACTGTGTTACATACATGGTATATACCCAAAATCTGCACAAGGTTGTGCAGAGCAGGATACATGGGTATGCATTAAATTGATGGTCTAATCCATATCAGTCTTATGAACGTGAGTACCTCTTTTGTCTAGGAAGAACAGGCTCAAGCTTCCCCAAGGGAACCATTGTTTTTGTTAACATATACTTACCCGGGTTCCTAGGGAGGCTCGGCTGCCCCTTTGTTTGTTTACCTAACTTTCTAAAAGTGGCATTTTTAGAATTGTGAATTAAAATCCGACTTCACCATAGAGGGGTTTAAATTACCATTTCTCGGACACCAAACATGACTTTCCTACCTGTTCCCAATCAAATGTTATCACTTATTAAACATAATAAGGTAACCCAATGAGATCCAATGGGAGAGGTAGACTTTGCAATAGTGAAAAACAAATCTAAGAGTCTTTTAATACCAGGACATATAAATCTTAAAAGCATATGTTCAACTTTTTTAAACAAAAAAACCCCTGTCCTATGGGCTCTTCAGGGTCCACCCAGGTGTAACTTGTATGTATTGAAAATGAAGTTTTAGGCCTTGTAAAGTTTTTCTTTTGCCAGGTCAAAATGGCAGTTTAAATCATCACACACATGCTGCAATGGCAGGCCTGAGACATGTTTTCAAAAGGCTCCTTAGTTGGGTGGCTGCAGGTCCACTAGTAGCATTTAATTTAAATGCCCTGGGTACACGTACTATCACATTACTAGGGACGTACCAGTAGATAAAATGTGCCAATTGGGTCTATGTCAATTTCACAATTTTTAAAGGAGAGAGCACAAACACTTTACTACTGGTTTGCACCGGTAAAATGCACAAAGTCCTAAAAGCCAACAAAACAGATTCAGCAAGCAGGAGGGGTAAGGCAGAAGATTTTAGGGTGACCCTGCAGAGAGAGCCAGGCCCAACCGTCATAATCTAGTAAAAATAGGGTGTTGTGCCACAAATAGCAAAAGTGCCCAAATGGCAGATTACTTTATTAGAATTAAGCCAATTGAGGAAGGCATCAATATTCTCACCAGACCCCATGCCAGATTTAATAAATGTCTTGTATATATTAACAGAACTACATTTGGTTATAAAAAGTCTAAAACAAATAGTGCAGGTCAAATGATGCCTCTGTATTTGAAAAAAACTATGTTTTTGTTTTCTTTAGAAAAAAATAGTTTTTGAATCAGAGGAAATTTTCTGTGGCATTTTTGTATAATCCAGGATAAACGTAAGGGTTATTAGGATTGCATCAAGATAAAGCTTGAGATGCTCTTTCACAATTTCCAAACTGTTTGTGTGCCATTATTAGTAATACGAATTGGACATGCAAGGGCACTAATCATTCCTTGAAATTATAAAAGGTGAGCCATTCTACAAATTGGATAGGTACTCATGCATCATTTAGATGTGAGAACAAACTGCAAATGTATAGGGGTTCCCCTGAAAAAGAATCTTGTTCCTAAGACCGGGACAAAACAATCAATTGTGTAGGAAATTCTTAGGCAACTATATGTTTCAACAGTAGTTACATGTTACTCTGTTATTCTTGGGGCATCCTAACCAATGACCAAAGACCCAGCATATATTCAAATATAGTACATTTATCATCAAAAAACAGGTTTAAAAAAAAATATTTATGTCAATTTTAAATACATAATATACTTTATACTTCTTCTAAAACATACCATCCATACTCTTTATCACAAGCATACAATCATACAGCCCCTCTAATTCTGCCGTACAATACAGTGTATCACCAATATTTGATGTTTCAGTGTCCATGCATGAGTATACCATGCTTTTCCTTTTAAGTTGATTGAGACTTAAACAACTGATATTCGAAAAAGAAGAGGAATTCTTTTATCCAATTTTAGCATTCAGTCCAGAGTCCTTATTATTAAATATGATAAATACGCAGTCGATATACAGTATATTGGTCTTTCTTATCAGGGCAATACTGTAACTTAAGGGCTGTATGCTTCATTCCTTGTATCTGTCATGTCTGTGTAATCCGATCTCCTGCGCGCGTTTCGGCTTTAAACCTTCATCAGGAAGCCACGTATTTATAAATTGAATCCAGTCACAGATCAATGAGTTGTTTCAAGGCCAGAAAGCCATGTGTATGTACCTATTTATAATGCTTTGTATTACAAATCGCAGTTCTTATACTTCTCCTATGGATTCTTCTGAAGGATAAGGATATCAAGTTGATAATTCTAAACAGCAATTCTGTCCCGCTTGGTGAAAAACGGCTTTAGGTTTAACAAAAATAGTTTTGTAGTAGGAGACGATATTAACCATCTACTTCTGCTACCAGTGCAAGGTAGAATTCCTTATTTCCTGCCACCGGGCCAGGATCTGGTTAACCGCGTCTCAATGGGGAGCTGTCCGTGGCATCGCTCTCCTCCTGTGAAGGCCATGCCCCCCGCAAGTAAACGGAGGGAAAGATCAATGTACTTGGACAGCAGCTTCAAAGTGCTATTCTTTCCCAAGATGATCAGGTGGAAATGGAGGATTCTTTAAATTCTTTTAAATTTTTCTGAACCTTTGGTGATGCAAAACTTCAAATTCTTGTCTAGAAATCCATCCAAATCCTGTTAATCAAATTCTATTTCTTCTCACAGGCAATGTTAATGTTATGTTTGGAAAGTTGAATTAGCTGCATTTCCATCACAGTAAATATTCATTTAAAATTGGTGTATTTATTATTCATAGTCAAGTATAATTGTTGGTTTATGCCAGCAAACTTTAAAAGCGTCAATACATAATAAAAATGTAAAAGAAAGAAATAAACATCCATATACACAAAGTGAAATAAAATGTTAAAAAATGCCAAATGTGCATGTTAAGATACAATTGATAAAATTTTACTTTTAAGACACCTTTTCGAACACTGCATTACAAAGACCTTCTTTTAGCAAACAGGTCACCATTATGCTCATCACACGGGGCACAAAGGTTGAGAAAATTAACTGTCCATAATATTCAAAAGGCCCCTAACATGAAGTACCTTAAGATAAAAACATAGCAACCCAATGGCAAACTATCATATCTTTCAAGTCATACAAATACTGGAAGGCCTCTTGATGATAAAAAGAGTGGTTTAAGACAAGATTTTCTGTATGCCAAGTAAAGCCTACAAAAAAGTGAAATATGCTTGGTAGACTGCTCTGACCTCTTATCACATGTGTATTTCGGGGTAAGGGTACCCCGCCTTTCTTTCCTAGGAAATCAAACCATACGGAGGAAGATAAGGAGACAAAAGTGAGTCAAAAGGTATCTATGATGATTATTTTTTGTTAGCAAACGGTGCAGTTTGCAACCAGGCTGCTCATTCATTTCAATGTATCTTTCCACAGACACCTTATGATTAACTTTCTGGGCCCTATTTTTATAACAGGCCTTGAGTATATACTCCCTTAGGTCTTTTTTTAAGTAACCCGTGGTGACCTCCGGGTGTGCCCAGGGATCCCTTTCAGTCTGACCTAGGCCCCTCATCTTCGGTTTGACAGGAAAATGTAATGGGCTGATCAAGACCCATACAGTCCTTGATGATTTAGTCTGGTGAAGTGTGTCTCTCCCTTAGACCAAACGGATTGCCATAATAGAAGGAGGATTCATTCCTGGGTATTTATTAGAAAATCAGCTCCAAATTCCCAGTGGATAATAGAGTCTGCCATTGAGTGGGGTACAGCTAGAAGTCTCCTAAAAAACTTGTTCTCTTTATTCTGAATAATTAAATTATCTCCCTGAACCCAAATTCCTACTCCGTATGTAGCTGCTGAGATCGTTTTGACGTTATATAGATTTAGCAGCAATTTTATTGGTTTGTGCCTAACTTGGTTGCAACACTGAATAGGGATTTGCTATTTCTGGTCATGTTAGACATACACGAGTCCCTATGTTGTTCCCAGTCTGTGTTTGAGGATAGATGGATTCCCAGAAAATTAAAGCTTTTGGCTGTTTGTGCCTTACACCCCTTAATATCGAAAATATTAGGCCTACCCCTTATTTGGCCACAGCACATAGAAAAGGTTTTTGCTATGATGATTTTCAAATCCTTCTCTTTCATACAGTCAGAAAAAGAGTTAATCAAGTTCTGAAGCTTCTTGGGGTTAGAGCCATAATGGCTGCATCATCTTCATAAAGAAGTATAGGAATTTGTCACCTCCCAACTCTAGGGGTGTCTGCACCTGTTGCCTGTGGTGCTTCCTCCAACTCCGTTTATCTATACGGACCCCTGCCAAACCTCTCTACCTGTAGGAAACGGTGGGGTCAGCTCTCCCTTTGTCCCATAGCGGACTTTAGCTGTAAGATTGGCATACATATGTGCCAAGAGGGAAATTATCTCTTTTGGGACCCCCATTTTGTCCATGCAGACACAGAATTTCCTATCACTGACTCACAGGAGCAACTGAGGTCAATAAAACAGAAGTGCAGTGAGCCTTCTTTTGCCGGTGTGTACTTCTCCATCAAAAGGTTCAGGTTGAGCACCTGCTTAACCACCCCAAGCCCTTTTCTGAACCCATACTGGGCATCTGTTAAGATTGCATTCACCTATGCCCAAGTTTCCAATCTCTCTAACAGTACCCTCCCCAACAGTTTGGCGGAGGAGTCGAGTAAAGAGATTAGCCAATAGCATTTTGTGTCTTTCCTTGTTCCCTTTTCAAAATGGAAACGATCAGTGAGTGCAGCCAGGATGGGGATACATATCCTGATCTGGCTGCATTTAGGACCTTAGTCATGAACAGAGCCCATGGGGCTGGCTCTGATTTTTAGGTGTCCATTGGGACCCTGCAAAGGACCTTTCCCTTAGGGCAGAATGCAGCACACATAGAGAGAGGAAGTAATGAGGAGAAATAAAGATATTTCTCCTCGTTACGCCTAATGTGTGAAGGCATTTCTTTTTGGCGCATTCCCAGGTCCACTAGTTCTGGTCACTCTGGGAATGCGCCAAAAAGAAAGGAGTTGCATTGTAACACCCACGCAATGCCCACGGAATGCCTTTTTTTTAGGGCATAGTATGGCAATGCAGCAATTTGCACTGTGTTGCCTTACTTCAGATTTATGGAGCCACTCAGAGTCACACAAAGTGGCCTTGCGTGGCTTCATAAATCACACATAAGGTTTGTGTCACTCTTGCACCACGTTGCATCGTGAAGAAGGATGCAAACCGGCTCACACATAAGACCCCTACATTGTGAAAAAGTTGTTATTTGCACACTGCTGAATTTGGGGTTACCCATGCTGTCGTCATCCAAAGGGAATTTTGCAAAATGTTTCTTTATTGCGAACTGGCTAATATTTGGAAGTCAAACATTATTAGAAGTCTAATTAATAATAACAAATATTCTACTATTCTGTGTTCCCATGTGTTTTTTGATAAAAACAATACCACATTTCTATGGCTGGGAAGAGCAGTCCTGAAACTAAACACCACCAAACATGACCTAAAGGCTTCATATTTCACCAATCAAAAAAATAACAATGATTTTTTTACAATGTGGGTGACTGCAGAATTTCAGCCTTAGCTCAACTGGCACCAAGGGAAGCTGACAAAACAATGGACATTTCTGAAGACTCCTTGCAAACTTCAACCTCTGGCTAAAACACTCACTCTCAACTTTCAGGAAAGTTCTGGAATCTGAGGGGATCCACAAATGTCTTACCACTCAGCATTCCCACCTGTCTCTCATTACCCCACATGTGTGCCCACAATGGGAAAGGCCCAAAAAACGCAACAAGGATAGATACAATCTTTCCACTCAAAATAAATCTTTGGTCCAATGTTCATAGTATTTATTGCAGTCACAAACTGCCGAATTCGCAGAATAATGATGTTAGCGACCACAAAAATATTTTAACCCCTTCGCTGATGGGCTTTTCCCCTCCTGTTCTAAGCCTTTTTTTGGCTATTTGGAGCACAACCTTTCGGGTTGTGCGATATATAGGAGTTGTAGGTTCACCAAGAACTCGAAGAACCCAGAGCCAATAACTGAGCAGCGTCTTGCAATTGTTTTTTATTATGTACCGGGTATATAGCAAATAATTTGGGAAAATATATATAGCGAAAAAATAGGGATGAAAGATACCTGTGTATTTCTGAAATTGGAACAAAATATAGAGTTTAGAAACAGTAGCTATTTGCACATTTCCGAAATTGTGAGTACCCATACTAGCATGAGAATTATAGGACATTTTTCAAAGTGACTTCTTTTTTAAACATTGTCTTTCATTTGGAAGGCAGAAATGTATCGAAAGTCAATAGGTAATAACGGTTGCTCTACAATCTGTGTTACCCTAAGTTTCCCAATAAAAATGGTACCTCACTTGTGAGGATAGGCCTAGTGCCTGCGACAGGGAACGGCTCAAAACGCAACGTGGACATACCACAATTTCACAGTGAAAACTGACCCTTTTTTTGCAAATGTGCCTAACTGTAGATTTTGAACCCTAGCTCTGCCGGCACCTAGGGAAACCTAGAAATCCTATACAGTTTTGAAAACTAGACACCCAGTGGAGTACAGGATGGGGTGACTTGTCTGGCTCTCACCAGGTCCTGTTACCCAGAATCTCTTGCAAACCTCAAACTTTGTCCAAAAAGACACATTTTCCTCACATTTCTTTGGTGGAACGTTCTGGAATCTGCGTGGATCCACAAAATTTCACCCACCCACAGTCAACCAAAATCTCAGAGAAACATGGTAGCTCAGTTGTGTGGACAGGCCTAGTGCCCACGACAGGAAATGGCCCAAAACGCAACATGGACACACCACATTTTCACAGTGAAAACTGACACTTTTTTTGCAAAGTGCCTAGCTGTAGATTTTGAACTTTAGCTCTTCCGGGGCCTATGGAAACCTAGCAAACCTATAATTTTTTTTAAACTAGACACCCAGGGGAATCCAGGATGGGGTGACTTGTCTGACTCTCACCAGGTTCTGTTACCCAGAATCCCTTACAAACTTCAAACTTTGTCAACAAAAACAAATGTTCCTCATATTTCTTTGGTGGAAAGTTCTGGAATCTGCGTGGATCCACAAAATTCCACCCACCCCTCATTCCCCAAAGTCTTCCAAGGAAAATTGTACCTCACTTTTGTAGGTAGGCCTAATGGACACAACAGGA
The DNA here is from genome assembly GCF_964204655.1 of Triturus cristatus. NCBI lineage: Eukaryota > Metazoa > Chordata > Amphibia > Caudata > Salamandridae > Triturus > Triturus cristatus. The sequence continues at coordinate 624,070,795 of NC_140588.1, read as the reverse complement.
AAGGGCCCAAAATGCAACGTGGACATACCAAATTTTCACAGTGAAAACGGACACTTGTTTTGCAAAGTGCCTAGCTGTAGATTTTGAACTCTAGCTCCGGCGGCACCCTGGGAAACCTAGCAAACCTATACATTTTTTTAAAACTAGACATGTAGGGGAATCCAGGATGGAGTGACTTGTCTGGCTCTCACCAGGTTCTGTTACCCAGAATCCCTTGCTAACCTCAAACCTTGTCAAAAAAACACATTTTCATCACATTTCTGTGGTGGAAAGTTCTGGAATCTGCGTGGATCCACAAAATTCCACCCACCCCGCAATCCCCAAAGTCTCCCGAGAAACATGGTAGCTCACTTGTGTGGGTAGGCCTAGTGCCCGCGACAGGAAATGGCCCAAAACGGAATTTGGACACACCACATTTTCACAGTGAAAACTGGCTCTTTTTTTGCAAAGTGCCTAGCTGTAGATTTTGAACCCTAGCTCCGGCGGCACCTTGGGAAACCTAGCAAACCTATACATTTTTTAAAACTAGACATGCAGGGGAATCCAGGATGGAGTGAGTTGTCTGGCTCTCGCCAGGTTCTGTTACCCAGAATCCATAACCTCAAACTTTGTCAAAAAAACACATTTTCATCACATTTCTGTGGTGGAAAGGTCTAGAATCTGTGTGGATCCACAAAATTCCACCCACCCCGCATTCCCCAAAGTCACCTGAGAAAAACGGTACCTCACTTGTGTGGGTAAACCTAGTGCCTGCAACACGAAACGGCCCAAAACACCACTTGGACACACCACTTTTTCACAGTGAAAACTGAACTTTTTTGCCAAGTGCCTAGCTGTAGATTTTGAACCCTAGCTCTGCCGGCACCTAGGGAAACCTGCCAAATCTATAAATGTTTGAAAACTAGACACCAAGGGAAATCCAGGATGGGGTGACTTGTCTGGCTCTCACCAGGTTCTGTTACACAGAATCCTTTGCAAATCTCAAACTTCGTCAAAAAAAACTAATTTTCCTCACATTTCTGTGGTGGAAAGTTCTGGGATTTGCGTGAATCCACAAAATTCCACCCACCACGCATTCCCCAAAGTCACTTGAGAAAAATGGTACCTCACTTGTGTGGGTAGGCCTAGTGCCTGCGACAGGAAATGGCCCAAAATGCCACGCGGACACACCACATTTTCACAGTGGAAACTGACCATTTTCTGCAAAATGCCTAGCTGTAGATTTTGAACCCTAGCTCTGCCGTCACCTAGTGAAACCTAGCAAACCTATATATTTTTCAAAACTAGACACCGAGGGGAATCCAGGATGGGGTGACTTGTCTGGCTATCACTAGGTTCTGTCACCCAGAATCCCTTGCAAACCTCAAACTTTGTAAAACAACACATTTTCCTCACATGTCTGTGATGTAAAGTCCTGGAATGTGAATGGATCCACAAATTTCCTACCACCCAGCGTTCCCTTAGGTCTCCCAATAAAAATGGTACCTCACTCGCGTGGGTGGGTCAAGTACTTTCGACAGGCATGGGCCCAAAACGTATTGAGGAGACATCAAAATTACCTATCACAAAACAACCTGGTTTTACAAGGGGCGTCACCTGGGTTTTTGGGCCCGGGCTTGGTGGCAATCTTTGGAAACCTACCAAACCCACACATTTCTGAAAACTATACACCCGGGGGAGTCCAGCGAGGTATGGCTTGCGTGGGCCCCACAACATTTTCCTACCCAGAATCCCCTACAAACCTCACATTAAGCTAAAAAAAATCTAAATATTCTCAAACTTCTGTGTGGGAAAGTTCAGGAATCAGCATGAATCCATAAATTTCCTACCACCCAGTGCTCTCCCAGGTTTCCGATAAAAATGGACCTCACTCGCGTAGGTGGGTCAAGTACCCATGACATTCAAGGGCCCAAAACGTATTGAGGAGACATCAAAATTACGTATCACAAAACAACCTGGTTTTGCAAGGGGGGGTCACCTGGGTTTTTGGACCCGGGCTCGGCAGCCATCTTGGGAAACTACCAAACTCACACATTTCTAAAAACTAGACACCCGGGGGAGTTCATCGACGTATGGCTTGTGTGGATTTCCCAACGTTTCCTACACCGAGTCCCCTGCAAACCGCAAATTTAGCTGAAGAAAACATATTTTCCACATATTTATGCGTGGAATCACCGTGCCGGCACAAATGTCCTACCCCACAGCGTTCCCCTCAGTCTTCCGAGTAAAATGATGCCTCACTTGTGTGGGCAGACCACACCCCTGAATTAAAAAAAATATGTTCCCTGATGCCTATTGATCTTTCTGCCCCCCCCCCCCACCACCGGTAAGCAGATAAGGGGCTTTTTTTGGGTGGGGGCATTGGCATACCTCTTATGGTCAGCCTCCACCCAAACGTATATTTAAAAAATCCCTGGTGTCTTGTGGGCTTTCTTCCTCCCCCGGGGGTCAGTAGAAAACTGTGGCATTTTTTGGGGGGGTGGGGGCATTGGCATGCCTATTCTGGGCAGCCCCCACCCTGAACTTTGGAGGGAAAAAAACCCTGGTGCCTGGTGGGCTTTCTGCCCCCCGGGTGGGCAGATAAGGGGCTATTGCCCAATCTGCCTCCCAGGGGGCAGAATGACTACCATTTTTTTGGAGGGGTGGGGCATTGGCATGCCCATTCTGACCAGCCCCCACCCCTACGTATAAAAAAACCCAAAGAAACCCTGGTGCCTAGTGGGCTTTTGGCACCCCGGGGCAGATCACGGTTTATTGCCCCCATCTGCCTCTTAGGGGGGACAGAAAGTCTTTTGCATTCTTTGGGGATAGGTTGGGGGCATTGGTATGCCCATTCTGGGCAGCCCTCACCCCTGTCCTATAGAAAAATATTCCCTGGTGTCTAGGGTGCTTTCTGCCCCCCTGGGTGGGGGGGCTGTTTGGGGGCTAATGCCCCCATATGCTCAACAGGGGGGCAGAAATACTGTGCCAATAATATATGATGGGAGCAAAGGCCCTTGCCCGAAGGGACCGCTCCCCCTCCCTGGTGCTAGTGGGTCTATCCATGCTTTGGGATCGCCATCATGGGGTGATCTCCAAGCAGGGATCCACTAGGGAATAGTCCCATTGGAAAGGGGAGATACTCCCCTTTCCAACGATACCCCTCCCATGTGTTTCGGTGCTCGGGAGGCTGAGATAGCCCCACAAACACCAAAACTGTGAAACTGAAACTATGTTTCAGTTTCGTTTTCGTTGCAATGACGATAGCGTGCCATGTGCGCGATTGTCATTGCGAAGAAAACCAAAAATAGGCCTCAAGAGGTTGGGGAAGCTCTTCCCCCACCTCCCAAGGCAAAAAAAAATGGGAAATCCCTCTGCTGTCTGCAGCAGAGGGATTTTCTGAGTCTGTACTCATGACGGACTGGTTTCGTCATGAGCGTAGGAGCAGTAGTGCTCATGATGGAACCATTCCATCATGATGAGCACCCAAAGGGTTAACAATGCACAAAGGGCAAATTGCGATTCGGAATCCTGTACAGAATAAATATTATTTTTTCTTACTAAATACCGATTTGGTATTTGGAAGGGATATCCCTTTGAAATTCCGAATCAGAATAGTATGTTTTAATGTTTTGTGACCAAATTCCAGTCGTAAAACAGTAATACTTTACCACCAGTTTAAAGCATATGGTAACATATTCGCAAAGGGCAAGGGGACACTTGGGGACCCCTTCCCCTTTGAGAATGTTAACAAAATATGTCTTACGAGCGGGCAGTGGTTAAAAAATAAAACTGCAAAGATTCTTTCTTTTTTTTAAATGCATCCCTTCTTCCTGTAAGGAAAACAGGCTGCATTTAAAGAAAAATATTGCTTTATTAAAAAGAAATCTCAGACATGGGGGTCTGCTAACCTCAGAAGGCCACCATCTGTGTAATGGCTGTGATTCCTAAATGGTAGCAAATTGCGACCCACCTCATCCGACTCACTAGGAATTGTTAATTAAGGCAAGATGGCTGACTGACCTCGATCCGAGCCGCTGCTGTCTCTCCCCTCTGTACCTGTGCGAGCAATGCCGGTTCAACAGCGAGTTTAATGTTTGAGGGCAAAGATCGAACAAAGATATGGATCTGCAGAAACAAAAGTAGTACTTATCCTAGATAATTCGGACTTACTCTTGTTGTGATATGCGGCTGCTGAGTTCCGGGATCCCGCTGAGGATTAGAGGGCTGGTAGCAGCATTTTATCGGCTTTATCGGCATACTCTCCACTTCCCTGGAATACCGCTTCCCCGCTGCTTGAATCCAGTAATGGCTCCGAGACTAGATAAAGCAGATAAGGTGCCCAAAGGGGGAACGAAAGACTCTTCGAATATCACACCCGGTATCAGCGCAACTAACATCAAAGTTTTAGCCGCAGCCGTCCCTGACTGTATTATCCCAGCGCCGGGGCTAAACACAGGACGACATGGCGGTCAGGCAAAAAGGGCTGATGGCGGCCTGAAAGGGGTTGGTGCTGCCGGGGGGACCCGGTTACGGATGGCAGCAGCTGCCTCAGAAAATGCGTTGAGGCAGCCCACTGTAGCCGAGGCATTCTCAATGTCTTTACCACCCCTAAAGGCTAGAAACAGCAAAGTAATCTCTCTGGACCCGGCGATCCCTGCAATTGCCCTCAGCTCAGAAGCAGGGCAGGGAGTAATACCTGGACCGTATCAGCAACAGGAATCAGATCTGACCTGCCAAAGTGGGGTTCTGCAGGCAAATCCTCTAGTTTGCTTGAATCTGGCTGAAAACAATGCTATAAGTGCACCATTATTGCAAGTACTGGAACCTGCTCTGTTGAAGGATAGTAGTTTATCAGTAACTACAACACCTTTACTGATGGAGCCTGTTGAACCACGCTTTACTGAAAGTAATGAAAATATTAATATAGATGGCATTGAGGGGGGGGTTACTATGTATATGTGACGCTGATACTAACGCCATAGATAGTGATTCTAGGCAAACGCCACAGCCCCAGCCCCTGGCTACGACATGGCATGGCTCTCCTGAAGGTGACAAATTCTTCTCATTAAATGATTACACTGATTCTGACTCCCTAAGTGTGAGTGACTCAATTGTACTTAGTGGTACGGACTCTGGAGAATCCTCAACAGTGCAAAAGGCCCACACTAAAATGAAAAAGCGAGGATTAAGAGCCAAAGTCAGTCCCGCAAAAAGTACCCTGACCACCGCAAGAAATCTAGAATGGGACTACTCCGCCACAAGCATGGTTTCTGAGAATGTGGGCCCCACGACAGCTGAAGGCGCAGCTACATCCCTGGGGTCTGCTGCCCCCCCCTCTCTGGACCTAATATACTCCACCTTAAAACAAATACAGGGTGAGGCCAGAATAGTAAGTAGGCGGGCGTTACAGGCAACAAAGAAGCTACAGGCCTCAATCCACAAAGCAAATAAATTATGCACCGAAATGGCTGAAAGGGTGACACAAGTTGAGGACAGAACAGTGGCTTTGGAAGAAGCGGTGGATAAATTACAGGAATCCAAAGGACAGCAGGAAAAACAGGCAATGGACATGTGTTGGAAGCTCGAAGATTTCGAAAACTGGCAAAGGAGAAACAACGTCTGACTACTTGGAATCGCCGAAAATGTCGAGGGAGGGAATATAATGACCTTTGTCATCTCTCTACTGAAAGGCGCGCTCCCAGAACTTGCGCAATGGAACTGGGGGGCTGAGGTCCAGCGGGCTCATCGCTTCCCAATCATGCGCGGGTTAAAGAAGACTTTAACATCAATGGGCTGGGGGGACTATGGGGAAGAGGGGGGATACATATACAGGAGGGGGGGAGGGTTTTTAAGGCAATTAAGAACTTGGCCAGTAATCACGGGCTTGTTGATTTATGGAATCACCTGAATCATATGGATCCAGGTAGTACTTTTTTTTCTGCTCCACATAAGGCAGTTTCCAGATTGGATTATTTCTTTATTTCCTATACATTAGCACACCGGGCAAGGATAGAAAAATACCCTAGGATAATATCTGATCATAATCTTCTAGTTCTTACCATGGCTTTTATTAATGGTCCACGAAATGTACGGAAATGGACTTTTGAAAGAAGGCTTTTAATGGATACTGACTATGTTTTGTATAAGAAGAGATGGATTTCATCTTTTTGGGATGCGAATAGATATAGTGCGAGCTCTGGAGTGCTGTGGGACACTTTTAAGGCGGGTATCAGAGGAGAGACTCTCAGTTACAGCCTTTCCTGACAAAAGAGGGAAGCATCTCAGGTGGACTCACTTTATAAATCGCTGGCTAAGATTGAGGAGGAGTTGGCAATTGCAGTAAATGCCGGCTTATCCATCGACAATATTTTACAGCGGCTGGCCTGGGCTAAGGCAGAAATAGGTGACCAAGCTGCCGTGAAGGCAGCCGATCTTTTTCTAACCAAGAGAGAACATTGCTATGAATTCAGCGAACGAATCGGCCGCATGCTGGCAGTCAGGCTCAGACAAAGGAGCGTTAAGAGTGAAGTAAAGGAGATTGTAGACGAGAGTGGGAATCTGGTCACGGATTCTTATGAAATTGAGGAAGTTTTTCAGCGGTTCTATCAGCGATTATATGGGGCTGAACCTCAGGTGCCACAGGACTTAATCTTGGGATATCTCAATAGTATACCCGTATCATGCATCGAAGGCGATGAGAGATTAAGACTTGAGGCTATCTTGACACACGACGAGATCTATTGTGCTTTGAAAGATCTTCCCTCAGGTAAGGCCGCTAGGCCTGACCAGATTCCCCTGGAATTCTACAAAACCTTCTGGGAGGAAATCAGATTTGTTTTGGCTGACACAATTTAAGCTTTAATATTGGGCCTCTGCTTTTAATTACATGAGTGGATTGCTGGGTGGCAGGTCTGAAAACCCTAGTATGGAAGATCACAATCCGGATGTATATAGGTTATTGGTGGGGGAAGATGCTAAAAACTGTTTTTTGAAATTTACCGAGCCAAGTTATTTTAAACGAACTAAATTCAGAACTTCACAGGCGGCCTTTAAAATTAGGAAAATGTTTAAAAGAAAGACTGGTTTGGGGAGGGTGAATTATTATACACAATTATACGGTAACCCTACCCTGCCAGAAATCTTTTCGGATCAAACTATGGCATATTGGGCAGCATGTGGCCTTACGAAAGTTGGAGATTTAGTTGGCATTGACGGAATCTACCAATTTAAGGATATCAAGAAAAAATTTCGGTATTAGTTTTGGGAACTTTTTTAAATACCTTCAGCTTCGAAGCTACTTTAGTAAAAAATTGGGTGGACCCAACGGGTTCGGCAAGGTGAAATACTTAGAAGTTATAAGAAGTGGGGATGGCTGTACTATAAAAGGGGTCTATAGTGAACTCATGGCATTTAAATCAGATGATTTAGAAAAACATGCTAAAAAATGGGGAGATAGGCTCGCTACGGATACGGATAATTTCTTTCAGTCCCTAGAGCTGGGGCCGGTAGTATTTCGCTCTGCTGGGCTTCATGCCCAACACTATAAAACGGTGTTTTCCCTGTACTATACTCCGGCAAAAGTTTCACAGTGGGGGGGATGCAGGGAACAAGGTGCCCACGCTGCGATTCTGTACATGCTGATCTGGATCACATGTTTTCAACCTGCCCCCGATTAGTTACGTTAAAAAATGCAATTACTATATTCTTTGAGACTACTCTGGGACTTAGGGTCAAACTAACCTCTTCTCTAATTCTTCTTGGGTTCGACAATACACAGGCCCACACCTTATCTCTCCGCTTTCTCTTCCTTGCCATGGCAGTTTATCGAATTTGTGTTGCCTCAGCATGGTTAGACCAAACTGCCCCCACATTCAACTTATGGTTAGCACGACTCCTCTCAACTTTTAATCTTGAAAAGGGAATTTATGAAAGAAAAGGCAAGAAAGGGAAATCTCTTGGTAGACGTATATGGGCACCCTTATATAATTGGAGGGAATCCTTGGTCCCAAAATAGACCTCAAGGTTGCTGTATGAGAGTGGTGTCTATATATTGTCTAGATTTATGTCTGTTTTTGTGTAATTTACTTGCTTAAAACTCCGAATCAAACATTATTCCTTTTTTATGCTTCCTCATACATAATAGTAATGATTTGTTAACTGCTGTGCTGTTTATAAAACTGAAAAACTCAATAAAAATATTAAAAAAATAAAAATAAAAAAAAGGAATCGCTAATTAAACTTAAAAGAGTTTCACACATAAGGAATCTAAATTTCCTCATTTCGATTCGGAGAGAATCACAATTAGTGAACCGGTATTCCTAATGCTTCTGCATCTGGCCCTTAGTCTGCAATGTGGACAGCTGTGAAATTTAGGCCATAGCTCAGCCGATATCCATGACAACCTACCAAACCAAGACATTTCTTGCAACTAGATACCCAGGGAAGTCCAATGTCGTGTAACATGCAAGGTTATTACAATATTTTCCTACCCAGAATACCATACAAACGTCAAACATTGGCTAAAATTACACATTTTCCTCACATTGCTGTGAGGGAATGTTCCAGAAACTGTGATGATTCACACAATTTCCTATCAGCCAGTGTTTCCACACATATCCTGATAAAATGGACAAATCAAATGTATCCACTCAAAACTGATGTTTTTTTGCAACACATATAGCTATGGATTTGGGGCCTGGCATCACAGCCATTTAGTTCAAATTACCAAATCTAAACACTTCTGGAAACTAGACACCAGGGGGAGTCAGAATAGTGCGGCTTGTTTGTATCTCAGAAGGTTAGACAATGTCCCAAGTGTTTAGTGGACTTGTTGTCCTCCTGAGGGCTGATTGGGGGCAAAACCCCCAGAAGACGTCACCGCCCCTTTTGTGATAGGACCATAAAAAAAAGAAAATGGTGAAACCCAGTAGACAGTAGGACCTGGGTGAGGTATGGTATAAAACACAATTGGTCCCAACAGGATTTATTTAAGTTAAACAATAAATTGTACCCAACACCATGAATAACATACACGTCAATCAAGTAATTCACAATTTTGCATTGAATACCAAGTATAAAGGAGGAATAGGAAATTCAAGTGCCAATATATACAATATATACACACAATGCAGTTAGAGCATGTCTGGAAACGCTTTATATAATTATGCTCCACAATTATAAGATACAGCATACACATTCCATGTTATCTGGATGTGGATGGTTATCCCAGTACAGGCCGATGTAATTTAGAAATGTCAAAGTTTCGACTCCAGGATGGTGGAGAGGACAAATTAACCTTGTGGTGGGGCCTTCATCAGGACAAGGAGGGAGCAGCGGAAAGCCCACCATTGTAGAGTAAGTGGGATGATGTCAGAAATGGGCCAGTCATCTCCAAATGAGAGGAATATAAGGGCCTCTTGAGTAATCCAAGAAAGATCCGGAGTGTTGTTGTGCCAAAGGGCCTTGTATTATTAAGGAGAGGATGATAACAAGTGGCATCTTTGTTGGGTCTCTAATTAAATTGAATCCATGATTCAGTACTCCGAATTAATTGGGTTAGTGATATCTTTGCAACATGGTGTATCCGGAAGAGATTTTTCTTGGATTCCGCAAGAGGCCCATGTTTACCTCCCATTTGGACCCTACTGGCCTATTTCTGAGGTCATTCCACTTATTGACAGAGGTGGGCTTTAGGTTGCTCCCTCCGTGTCCTGATATATAGGCTGTATCTTATAACTGTGGAGTACCATTATTTAAAGCATTTCCAGAAAGGCTCTAACTGAATTGTGTATATATATATTGTATATATTGGCACTTGAATTCCCTTTCTTATTTACTCACGAGAAGTGTAATCAGCACTTACCGTCCACCCACTATGGAGCAACTTTGTGGTATAATATATTGTATAACTTGTTATTCAAAACAAAATTGTGAATGTAATTAATTGAAGTGTATGTTATTCATGGTGTTGGGTACAATTATTGTTTAACTTGAATAATTCCCGTTGGGACGTTTTTAGATAGTGGCATGGTCCTATATCAGGATAAGATGTCACGACCCCTTTGTTTTTTTGTGGTTTTCCTGGGGTCCAGTTGGCTTTTTCCGCCTCCCCTCGTGGAGGGGCAAATTCCCAATCTGCCTCCTGGGGGGCTGAAAGAATATGTTGCTCCTTTTTGGGGTAGGGTCATGCTAGGGTGTGCCTCCTTTGGTTCTCCAAATCCCCAGCTCTATGGCTATATTGGGGCAAACCCCTTCATCTACCTCATTAGGGGAAAAAAGACTGTAATGTTCCCGTTTGGTGATAGTGCATAGTCTGTCAGGAACCCTTCATCCTGGTCCAGTGCTTATTTTAGGAGACCTGCCTCCCATCACAAGAAAACATCCCTGGTTAAATACCCTTGCATAATTAAAAGATGTAATCCTTGTTGGAAATCTTCCTTGCGTAGTGTTTTGCGCCTGCTGAGGAGGTTCATTTCATCAGGGAATTATTTAACTGTTTCCACTTCCTGTAGTGGTGTGCGGTCTAGTCGTTTTCCCTCGAGAAACTTTGGAGCCGACATTGAGCTTGCACGAGTTCCGCGTGGCACACTTCAACAGAGAGAAACCCCCTGACCGGTGTTTTTTTCCGAGCCACTCCGCTACCTGACAGAAAAAAATCATGAATAACTTGCCGCAGCTTACTCAAGTGTGAAGGGAAGTTCAGTAGTACATGTTGTGTGTTTTGTAGGCTTCCTGAGTTTATGTTTTGTTTCCAAAATTAATTCCACAGAATATCGAGCAGAGTTTTGAATTGCCTTCTCGCCAGAGAACAACGCGACTACGGAGAGAGTTTGGAGTGAGAGATGTAAGGGAGTCAACTTCTGTGAAGAGAAGTGGTTTCCGACAGCCAAATAAGATAGAGTCCTAATTTTGACTGCAGTCCAGATTCAGTGTTTTGGAGCATCGCGCTAACCAGCCAAAGCAGACTTTTGAATTTGAAATGTATTTAATTGAGGAGAGCAGCATAACAGAAAATCTGCTTCAGAGGCTTAGGAACTGCCCTAGTTCTGTGATAAGAGTTCCGCATTGCCTTTCACTCCTGGTTCTTCTTGAGCAATGGGAAAAGAGAGGCAAGAAGCAGACAGGTTTCATAGAAAAGCGAAGAGCCATTATTGTAACATAAAAAAGACTCAAGGAGAATGAAGTAATGAGAACAATTTAAAGGTTCATTTTAGCCAATAAGACAAGACTAAAAACATAACTGTGGGCCGAGATTCTTTCAACCAATCAAATGGTATCAATATCAGAAAAAACATCTAGAGAGGGGCTAGTCTCTGGCCGCCTTTAGGTAAGTGTTAGAAGGTGACCCCAGAGGAGTCAGGGAGGTTACCTGAACACCCTGAGACCTACCCTCGGGGTATCGTAGCCGGGCACTGGCGGGAGACTCCTCAGAGGAAGAGTCTTGTATCTAGGATCGCACACACGGCACCACACGACAAAGAGACACCACACGGTAGGTTCTTGGGAACAGATCTTTATCTATTCAGCTACGTCAGATCTTTATGATCCCCAAGGTAGAGATGTACAAAATAGAGCACGGGCTCAGAGAGTCTCGGTAGGGAAGGGGGTAGCGGGACAGTCTTTGGAGGATCCGGATAGATGCAGGGGCGTACCCAGCGCACAGCTCACAATCCTCGAGCCGGGGGATACGCTGTGGTCCAGCCAGACCAGAGGAGTCTTTAGGAGCCGCGAGTCACTCAGTGGGGCTCAAACACAAGTTTGGAGGTCTTACGATCTTCAGGGGAGCCGCGAGTCACTCAGCAGGGCTCAAGCACAAGTTCGGAGGTCTTACGATCTTCAGGGGAGCCGCGAGTCACTTAGCAGGGCTCAAGCACAAGTTCGGAGGTCTTACGATCTTCAGGGGAGCCGCGAGTCACTCAGCAGGGCTCAGAGGTTCCAAGGTTGCAAGGGAGCAGCGACCACGTCAGCAGGGCTCTCGTCGTTCCAGAGTCGAATCTGCCAGATAGCCCCAGGGCACCCCTTGTTATAGGTCAGCTCCTCTTTGATGTCCGGGGTCCGTGTGGGCAGGGGTCTTAGCGCCTGGGGGCCGCTCGTTGGAGTTTCCTGCCCTGTTGTCCTTTGATCCTTTCAGGGCCGGGTCGGGAGGAGTCCCAGACACCCAGCAGGCGTGGAGCCAGCCCTCCGGGAGGCCAGAGGGCCGATCGAAACCCATCTCCCGAGGGGAGGCCAGAGGTGTGATGGAAACTGCTCCTCCCTCTCTCACTCTATGGGAGCGCGATGTTCCCCAGCCGGGGTGGCGCCTCTAGGTCTGGGTTGTGCTGGGGCCGGGCGGCCATCGTTGGTGCATGAAGTGGGCACGTGGGCCCAGTGGTGCTGGGAAGATGGAGGGCACAGACAGGGAAGTCCGGGTCGGGTGTGTGTGGGTCCTGGTGGACAGGACCGGCTAGGCCGTGTACTGAGGGACTGAATGAGGTGTACGGGTCAGGGGGTGTGGCCAGGGGTCAGGGATGGCCATGCCACAAGGCCGGGTCTAACACGCGTCCCCCCCAGCTGAAAGCCGGAGAGAACTACCCATCTTCTTGGGGGTTCTCTTCGCTGAGGGTGAAGAACCGGGAGAGGCCGTCAGCGTTGGCGTGGTCAGTACCAGGGCGGTGCTCTACGGTGAAATCCATCCCCTGGAGGGAGATTGACCACCGCAATAGTTTGGGGTTTGCCCCTCGCATTTGCATGAGCCATCGCAGGGGGCGATGGTCGGTTTGGACATTGAAATGGGTGCCGAACAGATAGGGTCGTAGTTTCTTGAGGGCCCAGACTACGGCGAACGCCTCGCGTTCAATGGTGCTCCACTTCTGTTCTCTGGGTAACAGCCTGCAGCTGAGGAAGGCTACGGGCTGGTCTAGGCCTTGGTCATTCACCTGTGACAGGACTGCCCCAATGCCATGCTCGGAGGCATCAGTTTGTACCACAAACTCCTTGGAGTAGTCGGGGGCCTGGAGCACGGGGGCAGTACACATGGCCGCTTTCAGGGCATCGAACGCCTCCTGGCAGGCAGAGGTCCACTGCACCTTCTTGGGCTGTTTCTTGGACGTGAGTTCCGTGAGGGGACCGACAAGGCTGCCGTACCCTCAGATGAATCTTCGGTAGTAGCCGGTGAGGCCCAAGAAGGCTCGGACCTCCATTTGGGTAGTGGGTGGTTCCCAGGCTAGGATGGCGTCGATCTTAGGCTGCAGAGGGGCGACCTGCCCGCTTCCGACCTGGTGCCCTAGGTAGACCACCGAACCTTGCCCAATCTGACATTTGCTGGCTTTTACTGTGAGACCTGCCTGGCGCAGGGCCGTTAGCACCCTCCGGAGGTGCTGGAGGTGCTCACTCCATTCGGAACTGAAAACCGCGATATCGTCGAGATATGCGGCGCTGAACTTTTCCAGCCCGGCCAGGACACTATTTACCAGTCGCTGGAAGGTGGCCGGGGCATTTTTCATCCCGAAGGGCATCACGCGGAAGCGATAGTGCCCATCCGGGGTGGAGAAGGCGGACCGCTCCTTAGCTCCTTCTGTGAGCGCAATTTGCCAGTACCCGCAGGTTAGATCGAATGTGCTGAGGAAATGAGCCGACCCGAGGCGGTCAATGAGCTCGTCTGCTCGGGGAATGGGGTGAGCGTCGGCTCGGGTGACTTCATTGAGTCCCCGGTAGTCCACACAGAATCGGAGTTCTGGGGCGACATCGGGGGCTGCTGCCTTCGGGACCAGTACCACGGGGCTGGCCCAGGGGCTGTCTGAGGGTTCGATCACCCCCAAGGTCAACATCTTCGAGACCTCGGCCTGGATGCAGGACCGGACTCGATCAGGTACTCGCTAGGCTCGTTGCTTCACCGGCGGGCTGTCTCCGGTGTCCTTGTCATGGACACACCAGTCGGTGACTTTGGGGACGAGAGAGAATAAGTCAGGGAATTGCCCTAAGAGCTGGCGGCAGTCTTCGCGTTGCTAGGAAGTGAGGGATGAAGAGAGGTTCACTCCTTCCACGGAGCCATCCTTCTCCTCGGTACACAGGAGGTCAGGGAGGGGATCTGACTCCTCCTCGGCCCCGTCATCGGTGGCCAGCAGCAGACTCAGCTCCGTCCGCACGAAGTGGGGCTTGAGGCGGTTCACGTGAAGGACCCGAAGGGGGTCCCGAGGGGACTGGACGTCCACCAAGTACATGACCTGGCTCTTCCGCTCAACGACTTTGAAGGGCCCGGTCTATTTATCCTGGAGGGCGCAAGGTTTCACGGGGGCCATGACCCATACCTGCTGGCCCGGCTGGAACTCGACCAGAGTGGCATTCTGGTCGTACCAGCGTTTCATTTCTTCTTGGCTCGCCTCCAGGTTGGCCTCGGCCATTTCTCGAAACTTCCTAGTCTGGTTTCGGAGGGTCAGAACGTATCGGAACACATCTCGGGGGGGCCTCGGGGCGCCGCCTCCCACCCTTCCTTGACCAAGCTGAGGGGCCCCCGGACGGGGTGCCCGTAGAGTAACTCAAAGGGGCTGAACCCCAGGGATTTCTGGGGGACTTCCCGGTAGGCGAACAAAAGGCAGGGGAGCAGGACGTCCCACTTGCGCCGGAGAGGCTCTTCCAGGCCTGCGATCATCCCCTTCAGAGTCCGGTTAAACCGCTCTACTAGGCCATTCCCTTGGGGGTGGTACGGTGTGGTGAACTTATAGGACACTCCACATTGTTGCCACAGGGACGTCATGTACTTAGAGATAAAGTTCGTCCCGCGGTCGCTTACGACCTCGCGGGGAAAACCCACACGGGAAAAGATCCCCATCAATGCCCGGCCCACCACGGGGGCAGTGACGGTGCGTAGGGGGATGGCCTCCGGGTATCGGGTGGCATGGTCCACTAGGACGAGGATGAAACGGTGACCTTGGGAGGTCGGGGGTCCAGGGGCCCCACGAAGTCGATCCCGACCCGTTCGAACGGGGTATTGACAACAGGGAAGGGTTGGAGGGGAGCCTTGCGCTTTCCTCCACTTTTCCCACTAGCCTGGCACGTGGGACAGGACTTGCAGTGGGTTTCTACATCTGCTTTCATTTTCGGCCAGTAAAAGTGAGTCACTAGGCGACTGTATGTTTTGTCTTGGCCCAAGTGGCCTGCGAGGGGGACATCGCTCCACCGATTTCTGCTCACTGTACAAAAGGTCATTTTCCCAATATAGCCGGTGTGTTCCAGATTGGTCGCCCGTGGCTTGGGCCTCTGCTTGCTGCCGGGGTCCGACCAGGGAGGGACAGGTAGCTTGCTCTTGGCAGAACTCCTCTCGGGCGGGCCCCCCTGGGCCAACTCGGGCGGTAGGGGTTCGTCGTTGGCGACAGACTCTCCACGTGGGGAGATGGGGGGACCTCGGCTGGGACAATCCTGACTCATTGGCAGGTGCGTCCTCGACTTCCCCAAGGGGGGGCAGTCGGGCCGCCATAGATCGGGTGGTGGCACACACCCACTCGGGGAGACCCATCATCCCTAGGTGGGCCTTGCGCTCGACTTGCTACCAGGGGGAACTTTCCAGGCCATTTCCCAGGAGACAGTCGACCGGCTGAGAGATTCTTACGGCTACTCCACCCCATTCAAAAGGCACCAGGGCTACCTGACAGAGACTCTCCGTGTTGTCAGCTGCAATTACAGGGCAAAATACATTGGGGAGGATCTGGTCTTTGTGGACTAAGTGGCTGAGGACACCGGTGATGCTCGCCCCGGTGTCACGAAGGGCCTCTACCTGTTGGCCATTGATTGTCACTAGCTGCCCATATTTCTTCGTGTTGGAGGGCAGGAGGCTCCCAGGGACCATTTCTCTGTCTCCTAATGATACCAAGGCCATGGCGGCGGGTTCCCATTCTACAGTCTCCTCCATCTCCTCCCCTAGGGCTACGTTGGCTATCTGTCTGGCGGGGGGGGGTTGTAGTGGGGACGCGCAGGGCCATGGGGCATTCAGGGTCATTGGCGTAATGCCCGGGCTTCTGGCAACGGAAACAAGTGATGGTCACCCGGTGCCCCGTCTCCCGGGTGGACTGGATACAGCTGGTGGGGGTGCCGGGAAGTGCGGAGGTTGGCTTTTCGAGGGACTGGACTGGGATTCCCTCTGCCCTCCCTGGTTCTTCCCCCCTCTCTGGTGGGGTGGTCCCTGACTGGCTCAGGGGTATTCTCCTACAGGGCCCCGGGAGACCCGGGTGTTGGTCCAGCGATCCGCCTCGACAGCCAGCTTCCTCGGATCCGTGAGCTTGCTGTCGAGCAGATGCTGGCGTAGCTCCACAAAGCAGTTCGCCACCAGGTGTTCCCATTACATGAGGTCGGTTAGTTCGTCCAGGGTGGTTACTTTGCTGCCCTTAATCCACCCGTCGAATGCACGGCTGAAAAAGTTCACATACTCCACCCACGTGGTGCCGGGGATCTTGTTGCAGTCCCGGAACCGCTGGCGGTACATCTCCAGGGTGAGGCCGTACCTTGTGAGGAGGGCCTCCTTCATGTGGCTGTAGGAGGTCTGCATGGAGGATGGTAGGTCGAGCAGGGTGACTCTCCCCTCGCTCAAAAATCGGCCCCACAACCCGGCCCCCCAATCTTTCTGCGGGACTCGGTGGGAGGTCATGGCGACCTCGTAGGCCTTGAACCATTGTTGGATGTCATCGTTCTTGTAATATTCCTTGACCACATCTTTGGGGATGTGGACCTTCTGTTCCGCCTGTGGTGGCGCCCCCCTGTTCTCCGGGGGTCGATTTTCTTCGCTCCTTGACTTGAGCTCGATTTCTTTCAAGCTTCGTTCGTGCTCCAGTTGAAGTCTTCTTCCTTCGTGCTCCCGTTGGAGTTTCTTCTCTTCCAGTTCGCCTTGTACTCGCATCTGTTCCACTGCTAGCTTTTTCTCAGCTAATTTCAACTCGCCCTCAATTTTTAGTTTGGCCAGTTCGAGTTCGTGATTACGACTTCTCTCTCTGTCTGCGAGTTCTTCCGGGGATAGACCCCCGTCTGGTACGAAGCTTCGTACCTGGTTGCTGCTGCTTTCTCTTGGGGAGAGTCCAGCTTCGTCGTGGAGCTCCACCGCTCCTTCTGGGCGGGGGGCTCCGGATTCCACCCAAGCTTTCAGTGCCTTCTGCATATCTTCTTTGGTGTTGAGACCAGTGGTAGCGATTTTGAGTTCTTTGCAGAATTGCTTCAGTTCTTTGTGCGTGTACTCTTCCAGTTGTTCCGCCTGGAACACAGCACTCGCGTTGGTTTCTGTGAGGCTCGTGGCGTTTTCTTCTGCCGTTTTTGCCGGTGGTGCGTCCGCTGCTTATGGTACGATCTCTAGATGATGGGCCCGAATCCCATCGCTTGCCACCAATGTTAGAAGGTGACCCCAGAGGAGTCAGGGAGGTTACCTGAACACCCTGAGACCTACCCTCGGTGTATCGTAGCCGGGCACTGGCGGGAGACTCCTCAGAGGAAGAGTCTCGTATCTAGGATCGCACACACGGCACCACACGACAAAGAGACACCACAAGGTAGGTTCTTGGGAACAGATCTTTATCTATTCAGCTACGTCAGATCTTTATGATCCCCAAGGTAGAGATGTACAAAATAGAGCACAGGCTCAGAGAGTCTCGGTAGGGAAGGGGGTAGCGGGACAGTCTTTGGAGGATCCGGATAGATGCAGGGGCGTACCCAGCGCACAGCTCACAATCCTTGGGCGGGGGATACGCTGTGGTCCAGCCGGACCAGAGGAGTCTTTAGGAGCCGCGAGTCACTCAGCAGGGCTCAAACACAAGTTCGGAGGTCTTACGATCTTCAGGGGAGCCGCGAGTCACTCAGCAGGGCTCAAGCACAAGTTTGGAGGTCTTACGATCTTCAGGGGAGCCGCGAGTCACTCAGCAGGGCTCAGAGGTTCCAAGGTTGCAAGGGAGCCGCGACCACGTCAGCAGGGCTCTCGTCGTTCCAGAGTCGAATCTGCCAGA
Source organism: Triturus cristatus (assembly GCF_964204655.1). NCBI lineage: Eukaryota > Metazoa > Chordata > Amphibia > Caudata > Salamandridae > Triturus > Triturus cristatus. The sequence goes on along the minus strand of NC_140588.1, from coordinate 624,052,859 downwards.
TAGCCCCAGAGCACCCCTTGTTATAGGTCAGCTCCTCTTTGATGTCCGGGGTACGTGTGGGCAGGGGTCTTAGCGCCTGGGGCCGCTCGTTGGAGTTTCCTGCCCTGTTGTCCTTTGATCCTTTCAGGGCCGGGTCGGGAGGAGTCCCAGACACCCAGCAGGCGTGGAGCCAGCCCTCAGGGAGGCCAGAGGGCCAATCGAAACCCATCTCCCGAGAGGAGGCCAGAGGTGTGATGGAAACTGCTCCTCCCTCTCTCACTCTATGGGAGCGTGATTTTCCCCAGCCGGGGTGGCGCCTCTAGGCCTGGGTTGTGCTGGGGCCAGGCGGCCAGAGAAAACCACAACAATCACAAAGACCATTCACTCCATGGTCCTAACGGTCCCTGACCCCACCACGCATTCGATAAAGGAGCAATAACTGTCAGCGAGGACCTCACCCCTATGCTCAACACTTCCATCAGTACAGCCACCTTCCTGAAACCTTGAAAACACAGAAACATGTAAACACAGGCATCTATACTAACTCCAGGTGTAGTGGACGTAGCAGGGCTACGCGGAAGGCCACGGAGTTGAGAACAAACTCCGTGGAGCTCCACTACGCCACCTGATTCGCACCCCCTGTATTAACAATTGCTTAAAACTTAGATAAAAAGACTTTAAAGTAAATAAAAAAACACTTACCGTGGCTGTGGCGTTCCTGAGCTGCCCTCCTCCTCTTTATCGCCGTCTCTGGGAAAACTGCGCGAGAAATGCGCATGTACAGTTTTCCCAGAGAAGGCGATGAAGAAGAGGATGGCAGCCCAGAGACGCCACAGCCAAGGTAAGTGGTTTTTATTTACTTTAAAGTCTTTTTATTTAAGTTTTAAGCAAATGTTAATGGGGTGGTGAGAGGCGGGGGCTGGCCAACTCTGCTCCACCATGGAGTGTGCAGAGATTTGCCTTCTCCGCGTTCTCTGTAGAACGTGGAGAAGGCAAATCTTCGCACACTCCGTGGGTGGAGCGGAGGTCTCCGTCTGGGGTTAAACTATACCTTCCTAAAGAAACCCTCGGCTAAACTGACCAACCTCACTAATTACAAACTGATATAATTTCTTCCCTACCCAACCACAGTCCTGGAAAAAGCCATCAAGAAATGTCTCTCTAACGATCACACCACACACCAGCTTCCTGACACGCCACAGTCAGGATTGAGACCCATCCACTACATGAAATCTACTGTTGTAGCGGCAAAGGATAGCATCCAGTTGATTCTCGATGGGGGGAAATTGCAGCCCACCTCCTTCAGGTCCTATCAGAAACCTTAGACACCATCTCCAACCCCGTCCTAATCAAACGACTCCATGAAGCAGGCTTTCAAGGACTTACCCTCAAATGGACCTGCTCCTTCCTCACCATAAGAATCCGAACTTTCACATGCCCCCCTACGCGTCTCTGAAGCGCGATATCTTATTTGTGGAGTTCAACAGGGCTCCTCTCTCAGTGCTTTTAAAATCTGCATGACCTTACTGGCCGATGTCACATGAGCTCACAAAATTAGCATCCACACTTACGCTGATGACACGCAACTGATACGATATCTTCTAGACAAAACACCCAACACCAGGATCAAGTTGACCACATAAATGTTAGAAGGGGCCTCCTGCATGAAATCCAAATGCCTCAAATTGAACTGGGATCAAGACCTTTGGAAGAAGGCCTTGCCATGGGACTCCACCTGGTGGCCCACAGACTTTGCACAAAGCCCTTCTCACAAGAGAGAAACCCTGGAATCATCATAGACAACAAACTGGGCATGACAGTTCAAGTCAACACAGTGGGCTCATCCTGCTTCAGCACTGGAAGGATGATGAAGGAACTCTTCAAGTGGCTATCAGGCAACACCAGGAAAACCTGAGCCCTCATCACCAGCTGACTAGGCTATGCAAACAACTTGTAAACAGGGATTACTACCAGCTCACAAGAAGACTTCAGCCTATCCATAATGCTACAGCCAGACTAGTTCTTAGCCTCCCAAGCCCAGTCCACATCACACCATACCTTAGGGAACTCCACTGGCTCCCAATAAACAAGTGAACACACTTCAAACTCCCCACCCACAACTACATAGCTCTCCACACCATTGGCCTTGCCTACCTGAACTTTCACCAACCTTACAGACACCTTTGCTCTACCGGTTTCTCACTAGCACACACCCCACACATACACAAAAGCAGAGCAGGAGGGCGCACCTTCTGGTACATGGCCCCTAAAGCCTGGAACAACCTTCTACGACACATTAAAGCTAGGGGTAGGCGGAGCTAGCGGAGTTTCACTCCATGGAAATCAGCAGATTTTCAAAAAAGCCACTGAGAGACTTTACCAAGTTCTGCCAATGGGTGGAAAATATGCAGATTGTGCTGCACTTTAGCACCAGTAGCACAAACAGCAATGAAATATCTTTGTGAAGGGCACCATGTGGTGGGAAATAGCATGTGGCCATTCAAGTTGATATTAATGCCTCTCGAGTAAAATCCACTTCAGCGGAAGCAAAACTACTCGAGAAGTAGCCCTCTGCCATTACCACTCGTGACCGCCTGCGAGGGGATGCCAAATCTCACTCGCATTTCTGGAGCCTTGCAGGAAAACAATTACACCTCACGGTGATTGGCAGAATTGGGCTGGAGCTCCACGTTACAAGATTAATACAGAGTCACCAAATTCCTCCAATCCCACGGGCGGAATGAAACATCCGTCCACCTTCTCTTTTCTTGACTTTCTCAAGGCTTACCTCACCAGCTACAGAGCACCTGTGTACCTTCATTACAGTGCTATAAAACACCAATTACATAACATAACATAGATGAAATTTAAGATTTAGTCCATCGATAAAAAGGCCTTTTTGTACTGCTATAACTAATTAGACAACATATTGAGGGGCAGATTTATGAGGCCCGTTGCGCCATCAGAACGTCACTTTTTGTGATGTTTCGTGGCGCAGAAGCCTGCGTGGTATTTATCAGGCAGCACTGAGCCACTTTTTGTGGCTTAATGCTGCCTCATAAATATCAGTCCCTTTAACACAGTGTTCTGCGTAAAAGGGGCGTGCAATGGGTGTTGCTGGGGGCGTTCCCAGCAACATCCATGGCCTTTTGACACTGCCCCAGATCTACGAGAAATCGTAAATCTGAGGCAGCGCCAAAAGCTTCCGCCTCCCCAGGGGAGGCGTAAGGGAGGCGCAACGGGGAGAAATATCTTTATTTCTCCTCGTTTTTCCTTTTTCTATGTGTTCTGCATTCTGCAGCACCCATACAAAGAGGAAAAACCTGTTGTGATTATTTTTGTACAGAAAGGTTTCCCTTCCTGTACAAAAATATTCATCTCCGCAACGCAGGCACCCTTGCACCATGGTGCAGAGGTGCCTGCGTTGGCGCAGGCAGCCCATTGTGCGCCGGCGCAGGGGAAAAGGACAGGAATGCGCCACATTTTAGAGATACGGCGCATCCCTGCCCTTTTCTTTTGCCGTAGGGAAGCGCAGCAGGAAGGCCTGCTGCGCTTCCCTACGGCAAAACCTCATAAATCTGCCCCATAATTTTTAAGCAAACAATGTGAGACATGGTCAATGACTATGACAGTGTTGCCATTTAAATAAGCATTGGATGTAAGAAATGAGTTGGTAGTTTCAAAGAATGAGTCCTGCACCAGTAATAGGTCCACAATTTTCGTTTTACTGGGAAACTAGTACTCCATTGTAGCACTAGACACTCTCAGGGTGGCAAAGTACAGCAGTTCTAGGCCTACCCAGAGAATGTGGCGTATGCTAGCAATCCCAATTCGCTGGCATGCAACAACACTCAATAAAATATTGTCTAGTCAGAGTTTTCTTCCAGAAATGAAAAGTACTTTTATTACATACACACTACTAAATGCCACACATTCAATTGCATATGTATACTTCAGGTAGATTGAAACACCCTGGGAGAAATCCGCAGAACACATTTCACCCCTACTAGGTCCTGAACCCAAAAATCACAGAAGTCTTAGCCCCTCCCAGTTGCATCATTGTAATATTAGGGGGTATCACCTTTGATAAGGCAAGATTACTGGCTTTGTTCGGGGGTCACCACTTTAATAATAATAACAACATATTAGACTTAAATAGGACACCATCATTTAAATTAATGGGAACAGCATTACCAGTCATAAACATTAATTCTAATGGCAATCTGTTGTTCTTTAATGACTGTATTGTCAGCAGAGCATTTGAATTTGAAATAATGTGCGTCTGAGTCTTTCTTCACTTGCTACAGGCCACAAAATGCAGCCATAAGACCAACCACTAGGTGTCTCTGCACTCCTGAGCTCAAGACCAAAATCTCCATCTAGGAGAGTGCTTAAACAAATAGTCAACTTTGCAGTAGGTTCATAAATCCACTGCCCTCTGAAACTTAGTGTGATTTTTAGTAAGAACTTTCTGAGGGTTGCCACCAGATTTGTAGTCACTAAACAGCTATTAAAATTATTGGTGATGCCCCTGCCCTTTTTGGGGCAATGTATTTCTTTGTTTAAAACAGGCAAATCTTTAAATGGCCTATCTCTGGCCCCATTGTGTCGATTAGCCTAATCATGGGCTCGTTTGGATTCTGAACTCCAGAACTAGTCGGCAGGAGCATTTTCATCAGGCCTCCTGGTCTTTAAAGGGGAGCATTTTGCAGGGTGCTGCATTTTCTGCCTCCCTGCGCCAGTCGTCTTCTGTGCCTTGCTCCTGTTGCTCCTCTCTTGCTGGTGGGAGCACCAAAGACCTCCTTATATTTAATGTGAATGGTCCAACTCCAGCTTCACCCTTTTGGGATACTAACAAAAAGAAAATTGTGGCGTTTGATTGAAAAAAAACAAAAATATCGGTCAGACACAACTTAAATTTAGTACAGGTCTTGACCCTCAGCAGGAAGACTAGATGTTGCTCTGAGAGGACACAAAACGTTGCTGACCTTCATCAAACATTTAAATATAGTAAACCTGTGGAGGAGACAAAAATGTACCTTCTTTTCCTTCCCCCATCATTCATAGTGTTGTATAAATCATCTACTGATCTCTAAATAGCTGATGTCTCAGGCGGTGTGGCTAATATGGAACCCCTTTAATATATGATCACATGACCCAGAGTTCATGGTCATATTCATGGAGTTTAAATAATGATAATCATCAGAACCTCCTAGATGTGAGTATCCATATTGTGAGCTTGTTGGACTATTTTGAATTTAACAACGATCAATGTCAGAATTCTGATACTATATGGGATGCGCTGAAGGCTACAATACAGGGCACCTGCATATGAATAACAGATTTGAGAACAAGATTTGCAAAACAGTCTTGTTAAAAATGGAAGGAAACATTAAGAAATTAGAATCTAGACATATTTCATCTAACAATCAAGAGGATTAATGTAAACCGGCATCACTTAGATATGAATGTAACAAAATCTTATCCTACAATGTGGGTCTTTTTGTTCAATGTGAGCTAGCATGACAAATTTGTGGAGTAAATAAAATAGGCAGAATACTGGCTAATTACTTGAAAGAGCTGAGATATAGCTCTCATAGTATGGCACTCAGGGACAAAGATAATGAGATGGCCAATTCATATGAGAAAATAATGCAGATCTTGAAACAAGTCAATGAAGATCTACAGGACTGTAAGAATGATATTGAGAAAAATAAGATTGATATTTTTTCATAATCATATTCAGATGCCCAAACTAATTGAGGAGGATAAAGACACTCTTGTCCAAGTCACAGAATGAAATACAGAAGGTCATACACTCTCTCCCATTAGAGAAGGCTCCAGGTCCTGAGGGTCTGACGAATCATTTCCATAGCACCTTTAGTAGCATTTGAACCCTATGATTGGATTTATTTTTTTGTTATTTGAAAATATAGGAAAGGTCACAGGATTAGTGGATAATGTTGTGAAAGCAAAGGATTTGATTATCCTAACTCCTAAGTAAAATAAAGAGCCTGCTGACCAAGTTAGTTATCGTTCTATATTGCTACTTAACTCTGATTGCAAAATATGTACTAATGGTTCAGCATTTAAATTGCAAAGCAGAAATTTATTCATCCAGTGCTGATGGATTTGACAAGAACTACCTCTCTAGTGACAATTCCATTGGGGTATGTACTGATGTTTTCTTGTACTGTGATCACAATTATAATCCATATTTGTAATAGTAGTACACATTTGTGAAGAATGAGCATATCAACCCTTAAGGTTTCAGTAGCTGGGGGCCGTTTGGGAGATTAAGTGAGCTATTGCCCAGAGTCACATGATGCTGAGCTGAGTTGCCGCCTTCTCTGGCGATCAAACCGTGAGCCCCCCACTCCGAAGTCAGCCGCCTTGGCAGCTGTGCCTCCCTGCACACCCGCAGCGATTGTAATGTTAGATGAGAGAAAGATGCTTGACAATGTGTCTTGAGATCTTTTTAATTCTCTTTAGTTGAAACTATTTCCAGCGTGATGGCTCTATATCAAAATGGAAAATCCCCGATAACATCTAATGATGTAACTTCTGATTATTCTTACTTTGGTCAGGGCACAAGGCAGTGTTCCCTGTCATCTTGTGGAAATTTAGTTCGTAACTGAACATTATCTGCGCCATCTTGTCTCTCCCCAAGCGCCACACGCAGAAAACGCACGACGGCCATTTTAGGCACCATGACCTCATTGCCAATCGCCAGCGTGTCCCTCTGGCGCTGCGAACATCCCCCCGCGCGCTGACCACCCCCGCTCTCTCATACATGGGCCATAAACCCTCTCCTTCTGCGCGACCCTGCCATGGAACCACATCCCACGCTTGACCGACACCTTCTTTCATCCCATACATGGTCATACATCCCTTTGATAACCCCCTTCCTCTGCGCCCGATTGTCCGAACCGATCCCAGGCCATCACCTAGCCCTGCGGATGCAGTTTATTGCCCCTACTGTAAGGGAAACACCCCACATCAAAGGGATTACAGTAGATCAAGACCCCCCACCCCCTGAGACCCGACCAGTCGCACACACCCCCGGGAATTGGCGGAATGTCCAGCTGTGTGATAGCCATCTCCTACTGTGGGTGGGGTGGGAACTTCTACTGTAGCTATGTGTGGGAGCGGATCTGAGCCGGGGATTCTGAGGATGTTCTTTCATGTATCAAAGCGATCTCAAGAATGTGCCATGTATGATAAACCTGCAATAAAGTCATAAACCTTTGTATAAGAGGCCAGGCCTCAGAGATGTGGTTAGAGCACCTCGTGACGATACCTTGCTGTCTGATCTGATGTGTTCTACTCAGACGGAATAAAACTTTGTTTCCTGCCTTCCAGTCTCCGGCGCCTGCCTCTTTGTTGGTTAATTATCGGATGGTATAAGAGGCGATTACCGCCGGGCAATACTTGAAAGGTTATCGACTGCGACCGCCCCTACCTTTTAACAATTGGCGTCCCAAGCGTGGGGCCCATCAGCGACACGTGGATCCAGTGGGAGAGGTCCTGACGACAAAGTGAACAACTGCAACGATTGGGAGAGCTCCTGCCCGATAGACCCTCGTCTGGCAGTCGATCATCCGAACTTCACTGGTTCCGAGCAGACCTCTCTCGAGTGATCTACGGTCCTGACTGGGAACCATCAGGAGTGCCGCGGCAAATACGGAGAGTAGAGGACGATCGGGCGCTGGAGGCGGAAGACGAGAAACTGTCCATGCGGTCCGGGTAAGGTCGTGAAACACGACAAATTGCGAAACGATTGATTGATTGATTGAAAATACTAGTATTGCTTATTGATTGTTCTCTTTGAGATATTCGCTGTCTACAAACGGAGAAAAGTAGAAATACTCTCTCTTCCTTTGCAGATAGTGAAGGGTAGGTAACGCAGACTTTTGTCCCCATTGTAACCCGTCGTGCCTATTTTTATCTCCTCACTGATTGATTGTCCGAACATTGATTGTTTTGAAGAATAGTGCTCTTTAAGATATTCTCTGTTTGCAAATAACGTAGAATAGAAATATTCTGTCTAGTCTTTGCAAATGGTGAAGGGTAGGTAACGCAGACTTTTGTCCCCATTGTAACCCGTCGTGCCTATTTTTATCTCCCCATTGATTGATTGATTGTCCGAACACTAGTTGTTCGATATTGGTTCTTTGGAGGTATTCTCTGCTTGCAAATAACGAGGAATAGAGATATTCTGTCTAGTCTTTGCAAGCAGTGAAAAGATAGGTAGTGCAGACTTTTGTCCCCGTTGTAACCCGTCATGCCGGTCTTCTCCCCACTGATTGGTAGTTGGTTCTGCCCGGACCGCTTATTAGAGGTGAACCATCCGGCTCCACTGGAAGGCACCCCTAATAAAGACATGTTCACTAAATATGGACTAGTCGCCGTAGCTTATAGCAAACTATGGCATAAATATACAAAGGGGGACCCCGAGAGTCAGTGGCCACTGATGGGATGCTTCGATGATCACAAAATAGAAACACTAGAAATAGCTCTACGTAGTAATAAAACAACGCCTACTATGCTTGACAGTATCGGCATGTGGCGCAAAGAAGCAACGCAACGGAAAAAGAGGGAAGAAGTAAAAGCAGAAAGGGAATTACGAAAGGCAGCTCACCTTGCCGCTAGAAAGTTAGAGGAAGAGATAAAGGAGAGAAAGGAAGCTAAACTAAAACAAGAGTCTGAAACATCAGGCCAGTGCCCTGTTAGGACCTCCTCTACGCTCTACCTTGAGTTACCTTCCAAGCAACGAGCGAATGACGAATTACTATTAGTTCCCCCGATCATCTACATGCCCCCTCCATACGCCCCCTTCCAACCTGTAGTACAGCACCCACAACCCCCAAACGCAAGTGAAAGCAGTACCAGGGCCTTGGTCCTCACGGCCTCCGCGCCAGCCGAGCCTCTCGTACTGAACACAACGTTAGCAATAACGTTAGATAACGTTAGATGACCCTGAGATGAGAAAGAAAGATTCCGCCAGAATGAATCGACTAACAAAGGATGAACAAGCCGGAATCGATAAGGTAGTAAGGACACTAGTAGAACGAAAAGAAAGTGAGGAATATGTAACAGACATGTACAACTCGTATGCTGACAACCGCAGACGGCACTTTGTCGTACGACTTTGTTATCGCACCCTGAATGCCTATGAAGATAGAGGTCCCGAAGGCTTAGCGACCTTGTATAGGAAGGTAGACATTGGGGAGGAAGGAGAGGGCGATGTGACACTCGAAGTCTTCCGGCATCTTAGAGAACACAGACAGACAACCAAAGCAGAGGCCCCCATAGCAACTGAACCCCAGGCAGGGAAGGCTAATACCATGATGCCCATCAAAGAAGCTGCCCCCTACTGGGTCCCCCCACGAGGTCAGGGAACACACGACGACATCAACCACTGATGCGAAGGGGAGGGTTGTATATAACTGGGTTTACCAACCATGGGACCGACAAGACATCTTGACCTTTAGAAAAACCCTACCCGACTTAAGAAAGAACCCGACGGCCTTCTACACCGAACTAGGTACGGCCTTAGGTTCAACCATAATGACCTTAGCGGATATCGATTTGTTCTGCCACGCTGAACCGTTCGGATACACCTGGGTACAACTCGATACCATAGATAAACAGCGAGAACCTGGACAAAAACCCCTAAAAGCCATATTGGAACTCCCAGACAAGATCGTACAGAAATTGAAGACTCTAATCCCAGAAAGGAAGGTAGACTGGTCAATAGTGACGGCCTGTCGCCAGAAACCCCAGGAGGATGCGTCTGAATACTTCTCTCGATTCGAGACAGTGTTTTCCGATTATAGTGGCCAGGACATGACCACTGCAACCGGACATCACCTCTTTGTCCAGAATTACGTGATGGGTCTGTCACAAGAAGTCTCCCAGAAGCTACAGACCAGTGAGAGTAGTTGGGCGGCCTCCAAACCCGCAGCTATCCTCCAGATGGCCCAATACTACGAACATCAAAAGAATGAGAATGATAGGGCGTCCGAGAGAAAGAAAAAGGAACTGAAGGAGAGGGTAATGATAGCACAGTTGCAAGGGGTGACCATAGGAAGGGAGCCCCCTAAAGGGAATTACCAACCAACCGCCCCTAGAAAGCTACCCCCTAGAGACCATACACCTGCACCCTACGCTGGACGAAGAGACTTAGACGGGAACCAATGTGCGTTCTGTAGAGGGTTCGGACACTGGAAATCCCAGTGCCCGGTCCTTCTGAAAATGAACAAAAATAGAGACACCAGAGACATAGCATATGACCCCAGAAGTAGAGGACAGGGACGAGGGTACACGAACGACACTGCCAACGATAGGCCAGGCAGACCAAACACCTTTGATCGCCCCCGACAGAACCAATGCCAGCAGTCCGACTACGAAAACACCCATGACTTTGCATAGGACCGCCAGGGGCAAGGGAGGGATCCAGTCGAACTCCGTGTTGACCAGCAAGGTCCTTACGTCACTGCTAAGGTCTTGGGCACAAAGTCTCCATTTCTGGTAGATGCTGGGGCGACACGTAGTGCGTTATCTAAACGACTGATTCCTAGGGCACCCTTGTCTGGCTCACACGTAACCTCAATAGGCTTTGATGGAACGCCCTTCACTAACCCCTTGTCAGCACCAATCTCCTATGACTTAGAAGGTAACACCACTGACACGACATTCCTGCTCTCCTCCAACACCCCCGATGCTATCATGGGACTTGATTTGCTAAAACATTTCCGAGCTACCATCAGATGTTCCCCAGACGGAGTGCGAGTCATCCTGCACGATAACCCGGATCTGTTCAGGTCTTGTCTCACACGACGTATGTTCTCCATAACCAATGCTGACTTGTCCCTACTCGACACGTTACCCTCACACCTATGGGCAAAAACTGACTCGGACGTAGGACGCATGGTGATCGACCCCGTACACATAACTGTCCGACCGGACGCAGTGCTCCCAAAGCTTCCACAGTATCGGGTATCGCCTGAAGGCGAGAAGGCATTGGTGGAAATCATCCAGTCCCTAGTCGATGCAGGAGTGGTAGAAGAAGTAGTCAGTAATGTTTGCAACAGCCCTATCCTACCTATTGTAAAGAAGCAAGGCGAGGGAGATGAGAAAGCATACCGCTTCATTGTTGACTTGCGAGAGGTTAACAAAGTAGTCATACCTCAGTACCCCGTGGTCTCGGACATCACCCCCATCCTCACCCTGATTCCGTCCACTGCCACCACCTTTACCGTTATTGATCTCAAGAACGCATTCTTTTCCATCCCCATCCACCCAGACAGCCGCTACCTGTTCGGCTTCACCCTAAAAGCCCGTTCATACAGATTCTGTAGGGCACCCCAAGGCTACACTGAGAGCCCCAGCATCTATAGCCAAGCTCTCAAGAGACAACTAGATGCAGTCCAACTACCAGATGGAGTGGTGTTAATACAGTACGTCGATGACATTCTTTTGGCGGCCGACACCACTCCACTTGCAGTTACAGCCACCATTCACCTCCTCCACTTCCTTGCGGAGAACGGTCACAAGGTCTCCAGGAAGAAGTTACAATTCTGCCAACCCCAAGTGACATACCTAGGCCACCTCCTATCCAAAGACGGGAGGAAACTTACACCTGACCGAATTCAGACCATCTTAGAAACCCCTGTCCCCAAAACTCAGAAGCAAGTGCGGTCCCTGGTCGGCCTCACCTCCTTCTGTCGACAGTGGTTGCCAAACTTCAGCCTTATTGTAAAACCTCTGCTTTCCTTGCTAGCTAAAGACGCCCCCTTCCCCCTCCCCTGGACACCCGAATGCCAGTCTTCCTTCAAAGAATTGCGAAATGCCCTTTGTTCAGCACCAGTCCTAGGAACCCCAGACTACACTAAACCTTTCTCCCTCTACACCCACGAAAGGGAGGGATGCGCGTTGTCTGTCCTAACCCAGTCCATAGGTCCTAAACAACGCCCTTGTGCCTACTTCTCTGCCACTCTTGACCCTGTAGCCAGAGCTTTGCCCGCCTGCCTTCGAGCAGTAGCCGCCGCTGCTGTCTCTATCCGGCAAAGTGAGGGGATCGTGCTCTCGAACCCCCTCACTGTGTTAGTACCCCATGCGGTTGACACCCTCCTGAACCAGACCAAGACTCAACACCTGACTAGCGCACGACTGACTGGTTATGAACTGACTCTGCTTGCACCCCACATCACACTGAAACGATGCACCACTCTGAATCCAGCTACTCTGCTACCTTTCCCTGACACTGACCCCAACGCGTCCCCTATACATGACTGTGTGACCCTCACTGACCCCCGGGGAGGGTTTGGGGTTCCTAATCATCCCTTTGAGGTCCTACAGATGGACTACATCCAGTTAGAAAGGTGACAAAGCCTGAAGTACGTACTTGTCGTTGTGTGTGCTTTCAGCAAGTGGGTAGAGGCCTACCCAACCCGCGATAACACTGCTATGACTACCGCAAAGGTATTGCTGAAAGAATTCTTCCCCCGTTACGGCCTTTGTCGAATTTTGTGGAGCGACAACGGCCCCCACTTCGTAGCCGAAGTTATCCAACTCATCCTAAAGGGGTTGGGTGTAAAACAAAAGTTCCATGCGGTCTTCCACCCCCAATCTGCAGGCTTGGTTGAGCGACATAATGCCATATTGAAGCTCAAAATAGCCAAAATAGTTGCCACCACAGGACTGAAATGGCCAGACGCCCTCCCACTAGCATTGCTATCAATGCGTTCCACTCCTACCAAACACCACTTAACCCCCTACGAGGTCGTCTTCGGGTGGCCCATGAACCTTTGGACTGCACCAAAACCAACATCCATTCACGACGTCCCGGACGTCCTCATGTCTGACTATTTGTACAACCTAACTAAAACGTTGTCTGTTATCCATCAGCAGGTGCTGCAAGCCATTCCCGATGCTTCCAGGGGCCCCGGACACGATATCCAACCCGGAGATTACGTCCTAGTGCGTAATTTCCAGCGCGCAAGGAGTCTGGAGCCCCGGTGGACGGGCCCCCTGCAAGTCCTGATCACCACCCGAACAGCTCTTCGAGTGGAGGGGAAGCGCAATTGGCTGCATGCACATCATTGCAAAAAGGTATCACCGACCCTGACGACAACCGGCAACATCGTCGGCCAAGAAGAACTCCTGGACAAAGACCGACCATCCCTGAGCTGCTACCCGGATACAGAGACACTTGAATTAATGAAATACCCTGATCCCACTGTGCCATCCAAAGAAGGGTATAACCTGCGACGAAGGGAGGGAACTTCGGCTAAGCAGACCACGAGCTAAGTTGAAATCTCAAACCGGTAGCCTAATCACCTCAAAGGCCTCCAGAAGAGTAACTAAACAAAGTCTTTGGTTCTGCCCGCTACCGAGTCCCTTGAAGGTGATGGAAGCGCCCGACATGAAGATGATGGAAGCAACCGGACGTCCGCATATCCACTACAAAAACCCAAAGACTGACAGAATGCACAGCTCAAAGACTATTGCACTTTTTATTACCCTCCTCTTTTGCCTTCTCCTCATGGTCACCTTCTGGATCATGGAAGAGAGCGCACCCGCCCATAAGACATTGCTGACCACAGTTCAACCAACCACCATGAAAGAACACCATCTGGTCTCACTTTCACCCCAACTCCAAGAAAGGCGTAAGGAGTTCTGGAATAACTCTTTCGTGCAGTTGCTCCACCAACACAATCTTGCCGCCAATGCCACTAACTGCTGGATCTGTGGATTGCTACCACATGCCACTGGACACTCTATCCCTTTCATCCCTTCACCTTTCTCTGTCCATGGCTCCTGCCTCGCATGGCTAATCCTCCTGCAAGAAAGCTATAAGGACAATGCTACTTCCGGCAAAACTGTGTCGCACTTCTACCATGGGTTCTGGCTGAATAAAACTGGAAGAACTTCTGCCCCCTTCTGTCCTCTGAGATCAAACACTCCCTTTCACATGGACATCCCTGCCAAAGAACGAGTTGAAATGCAGGTGTTCAACAACCCAGCTAGACCAACCTTCTCTTACCTCCGGATGCGAACGTCCGCCACCCTAACAGTGGCCCTATCCGTCCTCAACATCACCGGTCTTGTGTGCCTCGAAGGCCTGGGGACACAGCTGGTGGGCCACAGTTCCTGTCTCATCACCCGAACATTGGACTCAGCTGATCCACCCTCCTTTGTTACCTCCCCAAATATGTACTTCGTCTGTGGTACTAAGGCCTACACCTGGCTTCCGAAAGGTTGGGGAGGCACCTGCTACATCGCTTTTGTCCTTCCTCCGACATATGTGGCTCCAGCAAACCATCACCGGCAGAAACGTGCCAAGGACATTGTACAAGCCGACTCCACTGGAGCACAGTTCATGGATGCAGTAAAAGGACTTGTTCCACTGTGGGGTCCAATGGCAAACAGCCGTGCCATCCGACACCTGACCCAGGCAGTCGAAACCACAATGAACATTACAGCCGGCATCCTCACCAACAACACCGCTGAGCTTCAGGCCGTCCGCCTGGTGGCTCTTCAGAACCGCCTCGTCCTAGATGTGGTTCTGGCTGATCGTGGAGGAGCATGCCGCATCATTGGATCCAGCTGCTGTACATACGTACCGGACAACTCACCCTCAGTCTACAAGGCGATCGAACACCTCCACAGACTTTCCTTAGAGGTTCATCAGGAGCAAGAAGGATGGTCGCTTGGGAGTTGGTTTTGGGACACTATTAAAAGTTGGGGGTGGAAGTTGTTTGCGTTTATCCTAATACCAATTGTGATCCTATGTGGATGTTGCCTGGGGATTCAGTGTTTGCCACCTTTATGTTCACTTCTCATAAACGGCATCTGCCCTAAGACTCTGAACTTTGAAGCAGAACATATGAAAGCGCTATATGAAATAGAAGTACGAGGTATTATGGGGATAGATCCGAACTAAACAAGCTGGCGAGATATGTTAAAAGGGAGGACTGTGGAAATTTAGTTCGTAACTGAACATTATCTGCGCCATCTTGTCTCTCCCCAAGCGCCACACGCAGAAAACGCACGACGGCCATTTTAGGCACCATGACCTCATTGCCGATCGCCAGCGCGTCCCTCTGGCGCTGCGAACATGCCCCCGTGCGCTGACCACCCCCGCTCTCTCATACATGGGCCATAAACCCTCTCCTTCTGCGTGACCCTGCCATGGAACCTCATCCCACGCCTGACCGACACCTTCTTTCATCCCATACATGGTCATACATCCCTTTGATAACCCCCTTCCTCTGCGCCCGATTGTCCGAACCGATCCCAGGCCATCACCTAGCCCTGCGGATGCAGTTTATTGCCCCTACTGTAAGGGAAACACCCCACATCAAAGGAATTACAGTAGATCAAGACCCCCCCACCCCCTGAGACCCGACCAGTCACACACACCCCCGGGAATTGGCGGAATGTCCAGCTGTGTGATAGCCATCTCCTACTGTGGGTGGGGTGGGAACTTCTACTGTAGCTATGTGTGGGAGCGGCTCTGAGCCGGGGATTCTGAGGATGTTCTTTCATGTATCAAAGCGATCTCAAGAATGTGCCATGTATGATAAACCTGCAATAAAGTCATAAACCTTTGTATAAGAGGCCAGGCCTCAGAGATGTGGTTAGAGCACCTCGTGACGATACCTTGCTGTCTGATCTGATGTGTTCTACTCAGACGGAATAAAACTTTGTTTCCTGCCTTCCAGTCTCCGGCGCCTGCCTCTTTGTTGGTTAATTATCGGATGGTATAAGAGGCGATTACCGCCGGGCAATACTTGAAAGGTTATCGACTGCGACCGCCCCTACCTTTTAACAATTGGCGTCCCAAGCGTGGGGCCCATCAGCGACACGTGGATCCAGTGGGAGAGGTCCTGACGACAAAGTGAACAACTGCAACGATCGGGAGAGCTCCTGCCCGATAGACCCTCGTCTGGCAGTCGATCATCCGAACTTCACTGGTTCCGAGCAGACCTCTCTCGAGTGATCTACGGTCCTGACTGGGAACCATCAGGAGTGCCGCGGCAAATACGGAGAGTAGAGGACGATCGGGCGCTGGAGGCGGAAGACGAGAAACTGTCCATGCGGTCCGGGTAAGGTCGTGAAACACGACAAATTGCGAAACGATTGATTGATTGATTGAAAATACTAGTATTGCTTATTGATTGTTCTCTTTGAGATATTCGCTGTCTACAAACGGAGAAAAGTAGAAATACTCTCTCTTCCTTTGCAGATAGTGAAGGGTAGGTAACGCAGACTTTTGTCCCCATTGTAACCCGTCGTGCCTATTTTTATCTCCCCACTGATTGATTGTCCGAACATTGATTGTTTTGAAGAATAGTGCTCTTTGAGATATTCTCTGTTTGCAAATAACGTAGAATAGAAATATTCTGTCTAGTCTTTGCAAATGGTGAAGGGTAGGTAACGCAGACTTTCGTCCCCATTGTAACCCGTCGTGCCTATTTTTATCTCCCCATTGATTGATTGATTGTCCGAACACTAGTTGTTCGATATTGGTTCTTTGGAGGTATTCTCTGCTTGCAAATAACGAGGAATAGAGATATTCTGTCTAGTCTTTGCAAGCAGTGAAAAGATAGGTAGTGCAGACTTTTGTCCCCGTTGTAACCCGTCATGCCGGTCTTCTCCCCACTGATTGGTAGTTGGTTCTGCCCGGACCGCTTATTAGAGGTGAACCATCCGGCTCCACTGGAAGGCACCCCTAATAAGGACATGTTCACTAAATATGGACTAGTCGCCGTAGCTTATAGCAAACTATGGCATAAATATACAAAGGGGGACCCCGAGAGTCAGTGGCCACTGATGGGATGCTTCGATGATCACAAAATAGAAACACTAGAAATAGCTCTACGTAGTAATAAAACAACGCCTACTATGCTTGACAGTATCGGCATGTGGCGCAAAGAAGCAACGCAACGGAAAAAGAGGGAAGAAGTAAAAGCAGAAAGGGAATTACGAAAGGCAGCTCA
This sequence comes from Triturus cristatus, assembly GCF_964204655.1. Taxonomy (NCBI): domain Eukaryota; kingdom Metazoa; phylum Chordata; class Amphibia; order Caudata; family Salamandridae; genus Triturus; species Triturus cristatus. The sequence goes on along the minus strand of NC_140588.1, from coordinate 624,035,871 downwards.
CCTTGCCGCTAGAAAGTTAGAGGAAGAGATAAAGGAGAGAAAGGAAGCTAAACTAAAACAAGAGTCTGAAACATCAGGCCAGTGCCCTGTTAGGACCTCCTCTACGCTCTACCTTGAGTTACCTTCCAAGCAACGAGCGAATGACGAATTACTATTAGGTCCCCCGATCATCTACATGCCCCCTCCATACGCCCCCTTCCAACCTGTAGTACAGCACCCACAACCCCCAAACGCAAGTGAAAGCAGTACCAGGGCCTCGGTCCTCACGGCCTCCGCGCCAGCCGAGCCTCTCGTACTGAACACAACGTTAGCAATAACGTTAGATGACCCTGAGATGAGAAAGAAAGATTCCGCCAGAATGAATCGACTAACAAAGGATGAACAAGCCGGAATCGATAAGGTAGTAAGGACACTAGTAGAACGAAAAGAAAGTGAGGAATATGTAACAGACATGTACAACTCGTATGCTGACAACCGCAGACGGCACTTTGTCGTACGACTTTGTTATCGCACCCTGAATGCCTATGAAGATAGAGGTCCCGAAGGCTTAGCGACCTTGTATAGGAAGGTAGACATTGGGGAGGAAGGAGAGGGCGATGTGACACTCGAAGTCTTCCGGCATCTTAGAGAACACAGACAGACAACCAAAGCAGAGGCCCCCATAGCAACTGAACCCCAGGCAGGAAAGGCTAATACCATGATGCCCATCAAAGAAGCTGCCCCCTACTGGGTCCCCCCACGAGGTCAGGGAACACACGACGACATCAACCACCAGGATGCGAAGGGGAGGGTTGTATATAACTGGGTTTACCAACCATGGGACCGACAAGACATCTTGACCTTTAGAAAAACCCTACCCGACTTAAGAAAGAACCCGACGGCCTTCTACACCGAACTAGGTACGGCCTTAGGTTCAACCATAATGACCTTAGCGGATATCGATTTGTTCTTCGGGTTATGTCTGCCGGCTGATGTGTGGAAGCAAATCCGGAAAGTCGACCACGCTGAACCGTTCGGATACACCTGGGTACAACTCGATACCATAGATAAACAGCGAGAACCTGGACAAAAACCCCTAAAAGCCATATTGGAACTCCCAGACAAGATCGTACAGAAATTGAAGACTCTAATCCCAGAAAGGAAGGTAGACTGGTCAATAGTGATGGCCTGTCGCCAGAAACCCCAGGAGGATGCGTCTGAATACTTCTCTCGATTCGAGACAGTGTTTTCCGATTATAGTGGCCAGGACATGACCACTGCAACCGGACATCACCTCTTTGTCCAGAATTACGTGATGGGTCTGTCACAAGAAGTCTCCCAGAAGCTACAGACCAGTGAGAGTAGTTGGGCGGCCTCCAAACCCGCAGCTATCCTCCAGATGGCCCAATACTACGAACATCAAAAGAATGAGAATGATAGGGCGTCCGAGAGAAAGAAAAAGGAACTGAAGGAGAGGGTAATGATAGCACAGTTGCAAGGGGTGACCATAGGAAGGGAGCCCCCTAAAGGGAATTACCAACCAACCGCCCCTAGAAAGCTACCCCCTAGAGACCATACACCTGCACCCTACGCTGGACGAAGAGACTTAGACGGGAAACAATGTGCGTTCTGTAGAGGGTTCGGACACTGGAAATCCCAGTGCCCGGTCCTTCTGAAAATGAACAAAAATAGAGACACCAGAGACATAGCATATGACCCCAGAAGTAGAGGACAGGGACGAGGGTACACGAACGACACTGCCAACGATAGGCCAGGCAGACCAAACGCCTTTGATCGCCCCCGACAGAACCAATGCCAGCAGTCCGACTACGAAAACACCCATGACTTTGCATAGGACCGCCAGGGGCAAGGGAGGGATCCAGTCGAACTCCGTGTTGACCAGCAAGGTCCTTACGTCACTGCTAAGGTCTTGGGCACAAAGTCTCCATTTCTGGTAGATGCTGGGGCGACACGTAGTGCGTTATCTAAACGACTGATTCCTAGGGCACCCTTGTCTGGCTCACACGTAACCTCAATAGGCTTTGATGGAACGCCCTTCACTAACCCCTTGTCAGCACCAATCTCCTATGACTTAGAAGGTAACACCACTGACACGACATTCCTGCTCTCCTCCAACACCCCCGATGCTATCATGGGACTTGATTTGCTAAAACATTTCCGAGCTACCATCAGATGTTCCCCAGACGGAGTGCGAGTCATCCTGCACGATAACCCGGATCTGTTCAGGTCTTGTCTCACACGACGTATGTTCTCCATAACCAATGCTGACTTGTCCCTACTCGACACGTTACCCTCACACCTATGGGCAAAAACTGACTCGGACGTAGGACGCATGGTGATCGACCCCGTACACATAACTGTCCGACCGGACGCAGTGCTCCCAAAGCTTCCACAGTATCGGGTATCGCCCGAAGGCGAGAAGGCATTGGTGGAAATCATCCAGTCCCTAGTCGATGCAGGAGTGGTAGAAGAAGTAGTCAGTAATGTTTGCAACAGCCCTATCCTACCTATTGTAAAGAAGCAAGGCGAGGGAGATGAGAAAGCATACCGCTTCATTGTTGACTTGCGAGAGGTTAACAAAGTAGTCATACCTCAGTACCCCGTGGTCTCGGACATCACCACCATCCTCACCCTGATTCCGTCCACTGCCACCACCTTTACCGTTATTGATCTCAAGAACGCATTCTTTTCCATCCCCATCCACCCAGACAGCCGCTACCTGTTCGGCTTCACCCTAAATGCCCGTTCATACAGATTCTGTAGGGCACCCCAAGGCTACACTGAGAGCCCCAGCATCTATAGCCAAGCTCTCAAGAGACAACTAGATGCAGTCCAACTACCAGATGGAGTGGTGTTAATACAGTACGTCGATGACATTCTTTTGGCGGCCGACACCACTCCACTTGCAGTTACAGCCACCATTCACCTCCTCCACTTCCTTGCGGAGAACGGTCACAAGGTCTCCAGGAAGAAGTTACAATTCTGCCAACCCCAAGTGACATACCTAGGCCACCTCCTATCCAAAGACGGGAGGAAACTTACACCTGACCGAATTCAGACCATCTTAGAAACCCCTGTCCCCAAAACTCAGAAGCAAGTGCGGTCCCTGGTCGGCCTCACCTCCTTCTGTCGACAGTGGTTGCCAAACTTCAGCCTTATTGTAAAACCTCTGCTTTCCTTGCTAGCTAAAGACGCCCCCTTCCCCCTCCCCTGGACACCCGAATGCCAGTCTTCCTTCAAAGAATTGCGAAATGCCCTTTGTTCAGCACCAGTCCTAGGAACCCCAGACTACACTAAACCTTTCTCCCTCTACACCCACGAAAGGGAGGGATGCGCGTTGTCTGTCCTAACCCAGTCCATAGGTCCTAAACAACGCCCTTGTGCCTACTTCTCTGCCACTCTTGACCCTGTAGCCAGAGCTTTGCCCGCCTGCCTTCGAGCAGTAGCCGCCGCTGCTGTCTCTATCCGGCAAAGTGAGGGGATCGTGCTCTCGAACCCCCTCACTGTGTTAGTACCCCATGCGGTTGACACCCTCCTGAACCAGACCAAGACTCAACACCTGACTAGCGCACGACTGACTGGTTATGAACTGACTCTGCTTGCACCCCACATCACACTGAAACGATGCACCACTCTGAATCCAGCTACTCTGCTACCTTTCCCTGACACTGACCCCAACGCGTCCCCTATACATGACTGTGTGACCTTCACTGACGAACAGACCAAGAGTAGGGTTGACCTCCGAGATACTGCCTTCCCAGATCCTGACGGAGAGCTGTGGGTAGATGGCTCATGCATCAAGCTCCCCGACGGCACCACCTCAGCCGCCTATGCAGTTACCACGGCCTGAACAGTTGTTGAGACAGCCCGCATCACACAGCGATCCGCACAGGCGGCTGAACTGATTGCTCTCACCCGAGCATGCATCCTAGCAGCGGGGACAACCGCAAACATTTACACCGACAGCCAGTATGCCTTCGGGGTGGTTCACCACTTTGGGCTCCTATGGAAGGAGAGGGGATTCCTGACTTCCCATGGCACACCCATCCTACATGGAGATCTAGTCTCCGCTCTGACCGAAGCAGTCCTCCTCCCCACACGGCTGGCTGTAATCAAATGCCAGGCACACAAGAAGGTGACAGACCTTATAGGACAGGGAAATGCACTGGCTGACATTACTGCCCGAACCACAGCCGAGAATAGGTCCACGACCCGCATGTACGTGACCAGGTCACAAACTGAGAAATGGAAGGATGCTAGAGAAACGATTAGGGACATCCAATTAGCCAGCTCACCACACGAATTGACGGAATGGGCACGGGTGGGATTGAAAGATGATGACGGTTGCTGGCGAACTAAAAACACGAACAAATGGTTGCTACCCGACTCATTCCTGATTCCCATGCTGACCATGACACACTCCCCCGCACACATAGGGTCTGTCCCCATGATCGAACTCATCTCTAAGGTTTGGCACAACGACAAGATCCCAGACTCAGCCAAACGCCTGGTCTAACAATGCCTGGTATGCCTCCAACACAACCCTGGTAAAGGAACTGCTGTCCCCCGGGGAGGGTTTGGGGTTCCTAATCATCCCTTTGAGGTCCTACAGATGGACTACATCCAGTTAGAAAGGTGACAAAGCCTGAAGTACGTACTTGTCGTTGTGTGTGCTTTCAGCAAGTGGGTAGAGGCCTACCCAACCCGCGATAACACTGCTATGACTACCGCAAAGGTATTGCTGAAAGAATTCTTCCCCCGTTACGGCCTTTGTCGAATTTTGTGGAGCGACAACGGCCCCCACTTCGTAGCCGAAGTTATCCAACTCATCCTAAAGGGGTTGGGTGTAAAACAAAAGTTCCATGCGGTCTTCCACCCCCAATCTGCAGGCTTGGTTGAGCGACATAATGCCATATTGAAGCTCAAAATAGCCAAAATAGTTGCCACCACAGGACTGAAATGGCCAGACGCCCTCCCACTAGCATTGCTATCAATGCGTTCCACTCCTACCAAACACCACTTAACCCCCTACGAGGTCGTCTTCGGTTGGCCCATGAACCTTTGGACTGCACCAAAACCAACATCCATTCACGACGTCCCGGACGTCCTCATGTCTGACTATTTGTACAACCTAACTAAAACGTTGTCTGTTATCCATCAGCAGGTGCTGCAAGCCATTCCCGATGCTTCCAGGGGCCCCGGACACGATATCCAACCCGGAGATTACGTCCTAGTGCGTAATTTCCAGCGCGCAAGGAGTCTGGAGCCCCGGTGGACGGGCCCCCTGCAAGTCCTGATCACCACCCGAACAGCTCTTCGAGTGGAGGGGAAGCGCAATTGGCTGCATGCACATCATTGCAAAAAGGTATCACCGACCCTGACGACAACCGGCAACATCGTCGGCCAAGAAGAACTCCTGGACAAAGACCGACCATCCCTGAGCTGCTACCCGGATACAGAGACACTTGAATTAATGAAATACCCCGATCCCACTGTGCCATCCAAAGAAGGGTATAACCTGCGACGAAGGGAGGGAACTTCGGCTAAGCAGACCACGAGCTAAGTTGAAATCTCGAACCGGTAGCCTAATCACCTCAAAGGCCTCCAGAAGAGTAACTAAACAAAGTCTGTGGTTCTGCCCGCTACCGAGTCCCTTGAAGGTGATGGAAGCGCCCGACATGAAGATGATGGAAGCAACCGGACGTCCGCATATCCACTACAAAAACCCAAAGACTGACAGAATGCACAGCTCAAAGACTATTGCACTTTTTATTACCCTCCTCTTTTGCCTTCTCCTCATGGTCACCTTCTGGATCATGGAAGAGAGCGCACCCGCCCATAAGACATTGCTGACCACAGTTCAACCAACCACCATGAAAGAACACCATCTGGTCTCACTTTCACCCCAACTCCAAGAAAGGCGTAAGGAGTTCTGGAATAACTCTTTCGTGCAGTTGCTCCACCAACACAATCTTGCCGCCAATGCCACTAACTGCTGGATCTGTGGATTGCTACCACATGCCACTGGACACTCTATCCCTTTCATCCCTTCACCTTTCTCTGTCCATGGCTCCTGCCTCGCATGGCTAATCCTCCTGCAAGAAAGCTATAAGGACAATGCTACTTTCGGCAAAACTGTGTCGCACTTCTACCATGGGTTCTGGCTGAATAAAACTGGAAGAACTTCTGCCCCCTTCTGTCCTCTGAGATCAAACACTCCCTTTCACATGGACATCCCTGCCAAAGAACGAGTTGAAATGCAGGTGTTCAACAACCCAGCCAGACCAACCTTCTCTTACCTCCGGATGCGAACGTCCGCCACCCTAACAGTGGCCCTATCCGTCCTCAACATCACCGGTCTTGTGTGCCTCGAAGGCCTGGGGACACAGCTGGTGGCCACAGTTCCTGTCTCATCACCCGAACATTGGACTCAGCTGATCCACCCTCCTTTGTTACCTCCCCAAATATGTACTTCGTCTGTGGTACTAAGGCCTACACCTGGCTTCCGAAAGGTTGGGGAGGCACCTGCTACATCGCTTTTGTCCTTCCTCCGACATATGTGGCTCCAGCAAACCATCACCGGCAGAAACGTGCCAAGGACATTGTACAAGCCGACTCCACTGGAGCACAGTTCATGGATGCAGTAAAAGGACTTGTTCCACTGTGGGGTCCAATGGCAAACAGCCGTGCCATCCGACACCTGACCCAGGCAGTCGAAACCACAATGAACATTACAGCCGGCATCCTCACCAACAACACCGCTGAGCTTCAGGCCGTCCGCCTGGTGGCTCTTCAGAACCGCCTCGTCCTAGATGTGGTTCTGGCTGATCGTGGAGGAGCATGCCGCATCATTGGATCCAGCTGCTGTACATACGTACCGGACAACTCACCCTCAGTCTACAAGGCGATCGAACACCTCCACAGACTTTCCTTAGAGGTTCATCAGGAGCAAGAAGGATGGTCGCTTGGGAGTTGGTTTTGGGACACTATTAAAAGTTGGGGGTGGAAGTTGTTTGCGTTTATCCTAATACCAATTGTGATCCTATGTGGATGTTGCCTGGGGATTCAGTGTTTGCCACCTTTATGTTCACTTCTCATAAACGGCATCTGCCCTAAGACTCTGAACTTTGAAGCAGAACATATGAAAGCGCTATATGAAATAGAAGTACGAGGTATTATGGGGATAGATACGAACTAAACAAGCTGGCGAGATATGTTAAAAGGGAGGACTGTGGAAATTTAGTTCGTAACTGAACATTATCTGCGCCATCTTGTCTCTCCCCAAGCGCCACACGCAGAAAACGCACGACGGCCATTTTAGGCACCATGACCTCATTGCCGATCGCCAGCGCGTCCCTCTGGCGCTGCGAACATGCCCCCGTGCGCTGACCACCCCCGCTCTCTCATACATGGGCCATAAACCCTCTCCTTCTGCGTGACCCTGCCATGGAACCACATCCCACGCCTGACCGACACCTTCTTTCATCCCATACATGGTCATACATCCCTTTGATAACCCCCTTCCTCTGCGCCCGATTGTCCGAACCGATCCCAGGCCATCACCTAGCCCTGCGGATGCAGTTTATTGCCCCTACTGTAAGGGAAACACCCCACATCAAAGGGATTACAGTAGATCAAGACCCCCCCACCCCCTGAGACCCGACCAGTCACACACACCCCCGGGAATTGGCAGAATGTCCAGCTGTGTGATAGCCATCTCCTACTGTGGGTGGGGTGGGAACTTCTACTGTAGCTATGTGTGGGAGCGGCTCTGAGCCGGGGATTCTGAGGATGTTCTTTCATGTATCAAAGCGATCTCAAGAATGTGCCATGTATGATAAACCTGCAATAAAGTCATAAACCTGTGTATAAGAGGCCAGGCCTCAGAGATGTGGTTAGAGCACCTCGTGACGATACCTTGCTGTCTGATCTGATGTGTTCTACTCCGACGGAATAAAACTTTGTTTCCTGCCTTCCAGTCTCCGGCGCCTGCCTCTTTGTTGGTTAATTATCGGATGGTATAAGAGGCGATTACCGCCGGGCAATACTTGAAAGGTTATCGACTGCGACCGCCCCTACCTTTTAACAATCTCCATTTTTTAGGTCGAGCCTAGAGTCCGCTCTCATGCAATGTTCTGCGAAACTTGTTGTAGTAGAGTATGGAATAGAAGCCCCTCCCGCTCACGGCCCATATTTGTCATTGGCTTGTGTCATTGTCCTTTGTAAATGCTGGCCTCTGATTCGTAAATAGGCTTGTTAGTCAATCCTTAGTACCACCTTCTCTTCATTTGTCACCTCCGATTGCGACTGGCCCTTTTACTTTGTTTGTTACACTGTACGTGTTCTTAAGTCTGTAAGCACTATTTTCTTTATTGAGTTTCTCCTGCTGCAGGAATGACGTGCTTTGCTTACATTGAGCGTGCCATGCGTGCTTTCTCTTTTCAAGCAGCCCAGACAATGGCGGCCGCTTCTTTGAAATGCAATAAGTCTCGCATTTAAATGCAAGACCTATTGCATTGCAAATATTTTTTGCAAACTCCTATCATAGACCTTTTGCACCCCAACCAAGCTCCGCTTCTTATCCCATAGCCCCCCAGCAGAGTTTTCACAACAGTGGGGGTTTTAGGTTACACCCCCTTTCTCTCTGTCCCCTCACCCATACCCCTCTGGCAAGGCCTGCCTTCGTCCCTCTCACTGGTGCTTAGTCTGTGATGGAGTGGGGGTCCCGGGTTACTTCACATGGATGGCTCCTCCCTACACCGAAGCCTCCAATCTGAGCTCCGCTCAGCCTCTCACATACACTGACTTCTCTCCCTCCTAGAGCCGTGGTCCCCAGAGCCCCCCGGCTGTTGCTGCTCATCGCCATGTGCCTGAGGGGCGACCCGCTCTATTACTCATGGTCCCCGCTGAAGTCGGCCCTTCCTGGAGTTGGCCCCTCGGAGCCCCACTGTGCTGGTCGCACTTCTAGCTCTGAATGCTGCACACACCCTGCCCTACCAGCTGGTGGTGCTGGAGTGCCTGGACTACCCAAGGGGTGCATGGCTATATGGTGAGAGAGCTGAGGGAGGCAGAGGGAGACAGTGGTATGCCGGTAGGCGCCTACGTGATAGCTGCAGATGAAATGGTAGCCGACATCTAGTCTGGAACGGACACTTGCAGTGAAGTGTGTTGGAGCTACATAGATAGATGGGGGGGGGGGGGGAGATTCTGATGATATGTGGAGGGGCTTTAATACGGAAAAGTGCTGGTTGGCTTCGGTGTATAATTGGGATTAATACCAGGTGCACACACTGATTAAAATAGCCTATTTGCTACTGCCAACATAACTGCTCAGCTCACATATATCCTATAAGCCAACAGAGAGTGCTATGTGTGGGCATTTAAGGATTAGTGATTCGGTGCTTAGAAGTACTCACCAGATATTAAGACGGTCTTGTGTAAAGAAAAGAACCTCATGTAGCTGCATAGATATATTGAAATGTGGACGTACATGTATAGAGTGCCATAAATGGAGTCATCAGAAGTTCCAGTACTTACAGCGCTTAGAAGCGACGCTTGCGGCATGATGCGCTATACAAACAGGTTGCTATCCTACAAACGGAAGATACATGCCAAGAGGGAAGCTCTTCCAGTTTGTAAAGATATGGGCCGAGTAGTTAAAATATTCTATTACAAATTTCATTTGGAAACCTGGAGGCAGAAAGCAAAATTATACTCATGATGTTAAATTGTTAGGGATGATGAATTCAAAAGCACCAAGTATTAGATTGTGTGGCGTTTACTGCACTGTAGTCCCGCTTGCACTGATATAGTGGGTTCATTTTCAAAATGGCAATAAGCTTACTTAGATGAAAACAATTATAAGTACTGTGCGCACGCGATCAGTGTCACGATGCATATATGCAGAGACCTAAAGAAATATTGCATTGGTTTAATGATCCTTCGGGTGCCTTTTCCGAAACGGTGCATCATTCTAATCTTTACTGCACTTCGGCTCCATATTTGCTCTCTCATGGGCACTGTCTTTCGATTAAGTGATCAGGATGACCTGATACCATTTTATCAGTCACTGTCTGTAAGAAGCTCTCTCTTATTACTACATGGCTATTGTACCCTATAAGTATGTATAAAGTTATTGCATTGCAGAGTTTCTGTGCACTCACTCCCCGCATACTTGATAGTCCCATAGTGATGTAACTTGGAAGATTAGCAGGTGGGGGTAAGAATATTGTAATATTTCCTTTTTTCATTGCAGGCGGAGTTACAGGGCGATCTGGAAGCAGGCCGGTACCAAGGGTACCTCTGCGCAGCACCATAGGGGGTGCCAGAGCCAAATCCGAGGAGCCTCATGGGAGGGTCCCGGAAGCCGTGTCAGCGCCCTGCTAGTCCTTAGGGCAGTTGTGGGCCTGAACAACCGGGGGTTTGCTATGCTACGCTCCACCCCGGGAAGGAGCGTGAGTAGAAGTTACCAACGGTCACGTGATTCTGGAAGAGAATCACTTGGACGGCGGCATCGGCGGGGTTCGCCCCAGTGCTGCCCGGCTCATCGGGTGGGCAGGCGGCCCAGTTGGTTGCCTGCCCTTGGATCGCCCGTAAGATAACCCACCTATTACATAACGGTGTATGTAATAAACCTGCAGCATTTTGTACCCAATCAAACAGTCTGAGTGTGTTTTATTATTGAGTAATGTATTTTGTTGGAGGGGGGACTGAGGGGTGCCAATGGCGATACTATGCCCCATCATTCCTTCAACAGCTGCTCCCCTGACAGCCACGATTCCTGTGGGCTGCTTGTGGGCCTTTTATAATAAAATAAATAATTAAGTCAACTACTTAATTGTAAGTACATTTATTTAATTGCCGTTACTTCAATTGGCGATGAGGGTTACCGGCAAAATTTGGAATTTTATTCAGGCCCATAACAGCCCGTAAAGGACGTTTTCTTCAAGGATTTCCTGACTACGAAAAGAATTACCGAGGCAAGTTAGTACATTTTCGTAATTGTGCCGATTTTCGTTCACATTCTAATTATTGGATGCATTCTGCGTTCAATATTCGTCTTGTAGCTCACCGTTTCAGTCTGTTGACAGTTGGAGGTTGACAGTTGAGAATAGCGTTGCGGCGTATTCGAGTGTCAGTTACAACTGACTCTGTGACGTCTTCGTCTACTGAGTCTATTGATGCTAAGCACACAACGAATCTGAGAGACTCCATCTTGAGGCCAGGCTAATCCTATGTAAGTCTATTGGAGATTTGCCTGACATATACACAGGGCTACATGCTGCTCATTTTGAGCCTTAAAAAGGTATTAACTTTCATATTTATTAAGCGATATAAACATCGCGCTTGCTTCCAATTCAAGTTCAACTTGTTAGATTACAAAAGAACTTATAAATGTACGTTTAAGAAATTTCTAATACAAAAAAAAAACATTACTCTTTCTCCCATTTTCAGTATACTTTTGGAATATTACAACTTATAATATTGTTAGACTACAGGTTTTCATTAGAACTTTTCAAAAAACTTTCTCAATTGTTTAAAAAATAGATGTTAAAATTAAAATTGAAAAAGACTACTGTCTTGTAGACACCATGACACAAAATTCAAATATAAGTGCACCATCTGTATTTTTAGCTGAACCTGGCAAACCAACAATGAGGTGGAAAAACTGGCTACGGGCATTTGAAAACTACCTTGTGGCCATTGATGGGAAAATATGATCCTGAAAGGAAAAAAGCTGTGATGTTTGGTTTACTTAGTGCGGCTGGTCAAGAGATATTCGATAGTTTGCCTGAATATGAGGTTGCGCATGGCCAGTTTATACCATTAGATGAATATCAAGAGGCCATCAAACGTTTAGAAAAACAATTTGATGAGGAATCAAATATAATGATTGGTAGACATCGTTTTGCTGTGCGTAAGCAGTGAGAGACTGAGACTGTCGAGGAATATATTGCCGGCCTGAGAGTTTTACCAACAAAATGCGAATTTAATGAGATTACTGATATATGTATTCGAGATCAGTTTGTATTTCATTGCTACGAGAAGAATATGCAGGAGAGACTGTTAGCGTGCAAGAATCCGACACTGCAGGAGGTCATAGACATTGCTAAAGGGATTGAACGTTCATTAGAAAGTTCAAAAGAGCTTTCAGCTGATAGAAACCTTAAAACAAATGTTTTTTCTTTACTGGACAAAAGAAATGTGTAGTTAAAAATGAGTTTAGGAACAAACCTAGTACTTTTGTAGATTCTAAAACTTTCATTTGTTTCAGATGCGGCTCAAAGTTTCATAAAGCAGATTTTTCCAGATGCCCTGCACTTGGTAAGAAATGCACAAAATGTTATAAAACAGGGCACTTTGCGGGAGTATGTAAACATTTTAAACCAGCTAATTTTCAGAAAGTAAAAGTGAGCAATGTTGATGAGTTTGATGAGGAAATGTGTTCAAACACTGGCTTGAGTAGTAACATAAAAGGACCACTTGGAGTGGCACATATTGGTAAGGTTGAACTTAGCATAATGGCGGATTCTGGATCTCCCATTACTATTGTGTCTGACAAGAAATATGAAGAAAACTGGTCACATGTTGGGTTATTGGAGTCGGACGTCAACCCTAAAGCTTTTGTAGATTTCGACAGAAATATGTTGGGGTATTTTCAGGATTTGTTGGAAATTAAAGGTAGGTCAATCATGACCAAATTATACGTGGCTGAACAAGGCAGAAACATCGTAGGGTGGAAAGATTTGGCATGGCTAGGCATTATTCTACAACCAGGTGCTGATGATCCCATTCTTCTTTTTTTTCTTCTTTTTTTTGTAATGGTATATTACATACTGATAAGATCCCAGAAGCCTGGAAGGAAACCAACATAGTTGTGTTCCATAAAAAAGGAAAACCAAAGGATAACCCAGCATCTTATCGTCCAATATCCCTCATTAATGCAGATACTAAAGCATACTCAAAGCTGCTAGCGAAGAGGTTGGGAAGGGTCATAGGCGGTTTGGACTCACTGTGGCAGCATGGGTTTATCCCAGGGCACGGAAAGACTGAACATATAAGGCGGACCATCACACTTTTTGATATACAGGCGGCCACGGGGGGGGGGCGAATGGCCATGATCCTTCTCGACGCAGAAAAAGCCTTTGACAGAGTAACATGGACGTATTTGTGGGGGATATGGAACAAAAGGGGTTTGGCCCAAGAATATCTAAGGCCATTAAGGCAATGTACTCAGATCCACGGGCCAGAATACAACTAATGGGGGGCAGCTCTGATAATATCTTTATTTCTAGAGAGACTAGACAGGGCTGTCCCTGTTCACCAATATTGTTCGCTCTGTATATTGATCCACTGATAGAAAGACTATTGAGGTGTCAAGACATAAAGCCTATTGTCACCAATGGCTTTGAGACCAAGTTGTTGGCCTATGCAGATGACCTGGCTATACTAACTCCGGATCCAGTTAGAGCTATTAGTGCAATTACTGAGATTGCCAGGGAATTTGGGCAGAGGTCTGGCTATTTGCTGAATGAAGGCAAGACCCAGATAGTCTGCACTGATAATATGGAAATGAACAATTCAAGACTTATAGAAAGTGCAATCTATCTAGGGCTCAGAATTATCCCAGCAATTGATACAATAATAAAGGTTAATTTTGATCCTATGGTGAAGTCAATCTCGGCGGATCTAAAAAGGATAGATGATATGCATCTGTCTACAATCGGGAGGGGCAACGTATTAAAAATGACTATGCTTCCCAATTTTTTTTATTTGTTCCGATCTATCCCACTCATGATCGACGAATCAATTATGAAATCAATTGAGTCAACATTTATGAATTTCATGTGGCAATATGGGAAAATCAGACGCGCTATGAAATTTCTGTCTCTCTCGCAGGCAAGGGGAGGGCTGGCGATACGGAATGTTAGATTTTATCAGTAGACCTGCCTTTTGAGTCAGTTGGCAATATTACTCGACCCGGAAAGGAGTCAAACGATTATGGTAGCAGGTAGTCACACCCTCCCAACAATATTTAAGCTAATGCTAGGCAGAGAGGCCATAGGGCTCTTGCTCCATAAAACAGACAGGCGATATTACAAGAAAATGCGGTACAAGGTAATGGTAAGCGCCTGGGAGGTTTGAAGGAAATACAAAAAACTTTGGCAATCCCAAAAATAAATTACTACACCCCTCTTTGGAAAACAAGTGCACTGCCGCAATTAATATATGATAGGATGGGTAGGATCTGGGATCAACAAGGTATAAGAAAAATTGGTGATATATTTGAAGGAGATCAAATGTTGGGATTTAGTACTATACAGCAGAAATGTGGGCTTCCTGCAAGTCAAGGCTTCAAATATATACAAATTCAGAAAAACTTATTGAGTCTTAGGCCACGGATCTCTCCGATGGGGTAGAATTAATTTGATTGAGTACTTAGTAGGGGGTGGAAGTAAAATAAAGATGATATACAGTTCTTTACTCCTGAGTCTACAAGATGATATGGAAACATTTGAAGCCACCTGGGTAATTAAATTAAACAATCCTGACATATATGTATAGGGCGCTGCATTTAGCAGGGAAGTTATTCCATTCTACTAATTTAAAAGCCCAACATTATAAAACCCTTTTTAATCTCTATTTTACTCCAGCTAAATTGTATGATTGGGGGAAGAGAGAAGGCGACAAATGTCCGAGGTGTGGAGAATGGCCGGCCGATCTGACACACATGTTTTATCAATGTGGAAAACTAAGTGTAACTCAAGGAGAGATAGGGGTCTGTTGGGAGGGGCTGCTAGGATTTAAGATCGACCTATCCCCTACCCTAATGTTAATGGGGCATGATAGCAGCTTGGGCCTCAGTAAGTAAGAGGAATCCTTCGCTTTTTTATGTGTGGCAGTTCTCAGGATACTTCTAGCAGCAGGATGGAAGGACCCCACTGCCCCCACCATTCAAATGTGGCTCACACGTCTCCTAGGGATACATAATTTGGCATCTTCCCTATATATAAGGAAAGATAGGAAGATGAGGGAGTTGGCGTTGAGAATTTGGGCTCCCATCATCAGATGGAGAGATAATGTTCAGCGCCCTCTTACTATCGAAAGCGAGGGAGTGGGCTAGGGGACCGCCCAGATATGACACGATATGCTTCTAGGTTAAAGGTGACTGGCTGTAGTCATATAACATCCAGAGCAACAATATTGAATGTCTGATGGTGCATACTTCTTTGTTTGAAGGAAGTATCCCTATGTTGGCAGGTTGCTTTTACCATTGATTGAACTACAAGACAATTTAACCTTATCTATGCTCTCTTTTCATGTTTTATCTCTCATTAACCATATCAACCATAAGGACTGTCTAGAGAACCTTTTGGTTTTATGTATTTGCTGGATCCTATATCTTATGCTGTTTTGTACAGAATGAATTGTAAAATGTATCTATAATTGGTATGCCGGGTATTTAATTAAATAAAATATTTATTTAAAAAAAAATCCCATCATTCTTAGTGATATTATTGTTGCTTCTGTCCAGTCTTCTTGTTCTCCTTCTTCATCTCACAATAGTTTAGATGCTGTTTTGAGCAAGTATGATTCACTTTTTGAGGATCGCATCGGATGTGTGAGAGGTTTTGAACATTCAATCAAACTTAAGAAGAATGCAATTCTCACTAAGCATAAGGTAAGGTCAATTCCTTTGTCTATGAAACAGGATTTACAAACGTTACTATATAAGTGGATTGAAGAAGAAGTTATTTAGACAACAGACTCTTCTGAATGGATTTCCGCAATTGTAATTATTAAAAACAAAAATGGTGAACTCTGTCTGTGTGCCGACTTGAGGTCCTTAAACAAAAATATACTGGTTGACTGCCATCCATTGCCAAAAATTCAGGAGATCTGGGCAGCCACCTCTGGGTCCAGATATTTTTCTTTGATTGACCTCAAGTCGGCCTATCATCAGGTCAAACTTGCTGATGACTCTAAGGACTATACCACATTCATAATACCTTTAGGGGCTTTTAGATTTATTAGACTCCCTTTTGGTTTAGCATCATCAGCAAGTGTTTTCCAAAAGTTAATGGAAAATATTTTAAAAGGAGTTAAGGGAGTTGAGATGTTTCAAGATTATATTCTTATACACTCGTCTACAGTAGATGAACACAACGAAATTCTTGATTCTGTTATACACAAACTCAATGAAAGAGGTATGACTGTTGCTAAAAGCAAATGTAAATTTCTTCAACAAGAAATAGAGTACCTTGGCCATTTTCTAAGTGGTGAGGGCATCAGACCAAAACTTAATATAGTCAAAGCAATTGCAGATGCACCTAAACCTGAGGATAAAGATTCCCTGAGATCCTTCTTGGGCCTCAGCGAATTTTATTAGCGATTTATTGAAAACTATGCTGATGAGGTGAAACCTTTACGGCAGTTGCTGCGTAAAGGAGAGGAATTTGTGTGGTCTATTGAACAGGATTCAGCTTTTTCAGAGGTAAAACATTCTATTGTTAATGCTCCCACCTTGCAGCCGTATGATGCAGAAGGAACAAATATTGTGACAGTTGATGCCAGCTCTGTGGGTATCGGAGCCATCTTCACAATTAAAGTGTCGGTTCATACTGTTGCTTTCATTTCCAGGCGCTTGCATGATTCAGAGTGTCACTACAGTACTATAGAAAGAGAAAAACTGGCTTGTGTTTGGGCGGTAGAAAAGCTGAAAATGTATCTGTGGGGCAAGCATTTTGAATTGGTAACTGACCACAAACCTCTAACTTATATGATGGACGGTTGTGGTCGAGGTAAGGGTAAGGCCTCTGCTAGGTTAGTTAGGTTGATAGCAAGGCTACAGGAATACAATTATACTATTAAACACATTGCGGGCAAGGATAATATTCGTGCAGACTGCCTATCTAGGTTACCGTTGAAATCTTCTGAGCCACAAGTTGAAGAAGATGCTGAATGTGATGTAGCTTCAGTTGATAGTGACACAAACACAGAACAGACAAGCAGTGAGTCTGAATGGTTAGACCTGTGTAGTAAGGACCCTACCTTCAATAAAATTAGGAATACATTACAGGTAGCTGGCCACCAGTGAGGAATTTAACATCTGATATAAAACTTTTTTCCAAGTTGCTAGCGAACTAAGCATTGTAAATAGTTTTCTATTACGTTTTGATCTTTCAATTCCACCTGCAAAGTTGAGAAAACATTTAATTAACATAGCACATAGAAGCCATCCTGGTTCTACTCTCACTAAAAAAATGTTTTAAATGTATTATTGGTGGCCAGGAATGGATGCTGAGGTAGATTTATATGTAGTAAGTTGTGCTGTCTGCCTCAAATCAGATAAGCACTGGAAACCAAGAGTAAATGAAATGCAAATTGTTTCCATTCCTAACATGTCGTGGAACAAAATCGCTATTGATTTTGCTGGACCTTTTAACATTTTAGAAAGTGGCTGTAAATTCTTAATTGCAATAAGTGATTACTACAGTAAGTGAATTTATGTAGAGTTTGTAGCAAATATAGATAACAATACAGTAATTACTTTTCTTGAAAAATGCTTTTCTGTAGAAGGACTACCCAGTACTTTAGTATCTTAACAACTTACCTCAGAAAAGATGGTATCATTTTTGAAAAGTCACAGGAAAAAACACTGTTCTATTCCCCAAAATCAAATGGACAGGTTGAAAGGGTCAACAGGTTTTTGAAAGAAGGAATACAACTTGCCATTGCTTCTGGATTCCCAGTTAAAGAATTTATACAGGAGAAAGTTAACTCTTACAATAGCACGACTAATAGTGTAACTGGACATGCACCCATTTTTTTGATGAGAGGCAGAAAAGGTAAAACCATGCTGACACCCAGGTTTAAAGGCAGTGAGAAAAGTCAATCTGGTGTAGTCGAGATAAATGACAATCAATTAAATGTTAAGGAAAGAATTCAAGAACAACAGCTCAAGTCAAAAATGTACCACAACAAGATTCACAGAGCTATAAACAAAGTTTTTTCAAAAGGTGATTGGGTCATCGTAAAAAAAACATACAAGGTGCAAAAAGGAGAATCAAAATTTACTGATCTGTCGCAAGTCACTGAACTTACTCATAGTTCTGTTATTTTGGACAATCTAGGTTGGAGAAGCAAGAGTGATGTGGTCAAACTTAAACCAGGGCAAAGAGAACTCATCTGCGATTCCATGAAGAACATGCATTTTTCTGAGGAAGATTATTTGTTATTTTCTCCCGGGTCACATGAATACCAACACATAGAATCACCCGTTGTCGCAGGTGCTCCTAATATCTCATCTAGTAATGTGTCTGTAAGTGAGGGTTCACAGATACATAATCACTTGTGTGCAGGAAATGATCAAGTATATGAAAGTGACTTAATCACAGAGAATTTTTGTTCATCTGACGTACCAACTCAAGAGACTGTTGTTCCGAAAGATACTTTCACTTCTACTCGGAATGTATAAGAAGGTACATGTACCAGCTCTGGAAGATTGTCATTCCTAACATGTATAGGGAATATGTTATGTTTTAGTTTGCTCAATGTACATATGTTTGTTGTGTAGGTAAGGGAGATGTTGTACCCTATAAAGATGTATAAAGTTATTGCATTGCATAGTTTCTGTGCACTCACTCCCCGCATACTTGATAGTCCCATTGTGATGTAATTTGGAACGTTAGCATTGTATTTAACTGACGTCATAGAATACCCCGTCATTACTTCAACAGCTGCTCCCCTGACAGCCGCAATTCCTGTGGGCTGCTTGTGGGCCTTTTACAATTAAATAAATAATTAAGTCAACCACTTAATTGTAAGTACATTTATTTAATTGCCGTTACTTCAATGGCCTTTGCACCGACCTCATCGTTCATGCTTATATCTCGGAGACGACGTTTACTCTTTTGTTAGATTTTTGGTTAGGCGCGCGGGGTGCAGGAAATATTACCTTTTTATTTCTCTACGCAAATATGTATTTTTCGTTGGTTCACGGGGTGGATGAGATGGTCAAAGCACAGCAGAATAAGTGGAACAAAAGCCAAACCTGCCCTGGCTGGACTGTAGGTGAATTTGATCACACCCAGTGGCGTACCTTGGAACCAAGTGGAAGCAGCCCCTGATGGCAAATACGCCACAATTGTGGTTTACTGGGCACCGGTGCCAATGCACCTGTTGCACAGTTGATGGCTACGCCACCGAACGTGCCTCAGGATTCTCAGCCTCTGCTGGAATGCGGCTGCCCACGGCCCATGCAGTGGGCCACCCTAAAAGGGCTGCCCCCTTAGTGCCAATTAGACACAACCATCACCCCTCTTGTTGTGGGACTCTGGGAGGAGTCCCTCTGCACGCCGCGCTAGACGTGTCACTTCCGGAGCTTAGAGGGTCGGGCAGGGTACTTATACCTCCCCCTGCCTTTTTGGTGCCCTCTTTGCGCCCGACACGCCCTCTGCCTCTGCTGGAATGTGAAGGGACAGTTAGCACCCAAGTGAGAGCCAGGCAGTTACTGTTATGGTGGCAGCGCTGTTAGCTGGGTTTAGGACACATACACACAGCATGCACTGCTGTCCAACCTTCCTATCTCATGTACACACTAATGACAGAGACCCTGCGAGGCTTCTCCCTGCACACACACCGAGCCCCCTCCTGTGCTCGAGAGGCATCAATTCAAGCCCTTTCTACATTTCCAGGTTCAAGCATAATTCGCGTAGTTCTCCAGGCCTATGCACTCTACCCATCTCCCTTCCTTCGGTCAAGCCAGGGCAGCGCGTGCGCTGCTCTGCGAGGCATGCTGTTTTGGAGTATGGACTTGAACCTCTGCCCACTCTCCACTCATATTTTTCATTGGCTTGTGTCATTGTCCCTTGTAAGTGCTGGCTTCTGATTCGTTAATAGGCTTGTTAGTCCCTCCTTAGTACCGCCTTGTCTTCATTTGTAACCTCCCATGAGGACTGGCCTTTTTACTTCAGTTGTTACATGGTATGTCTTATTTGTCTGAAAACACTATTTTCTACTGCAGGAATGACATACTTTTCTGCAACTTTCAGCAGGCCATGCACTCCTTTACTTTCTAAGCAGCGCAGGACAATGGCGGTAGAGGTCTCGCATTTACAAGAGTTTGAGCTATTGGCATTCTAATTGACAATGCCTTTTATATCTGTGTTAATTTTTAAAACAGATAAATAAAAGGCATTGTCATTTACAATGTCAATAGCTTAAACTCTCGCAAATGCGAGACCTATTGCATTGCAAATGCTTGTTTCATATTATCTCTTGCACCTTTGCTATGTGGTTGGAGAGAGAACATTGGATTTCATGGTGTTCCAAATAACAATGTAGAATAAAACATGCAGCATAGCCAGAGAACATAATTATGTTTGTAGCAGAGATTGAGTACTCAATTCCAAGAATTGTTTTTCCAAATCAATAATACTCCATTGTCTCAGGATATACCCAGGACTGAACCGAAATGCATGATGTTTAAGGTATATGATTGGAACTTTCAACTCAAATGGAATGCGGGAGCTATTAAATATTTGGTTATGTTACAAACCGATAATCTTGCAGACATTAATCGCTAACGTAGAATTACCCTAAAAAAACTATTTGGCTCTAAAATGGTCCCCAAAATACATTAGTTGGCACATCATGGCAGAATCAGTCAAGAAGCCATTAATACCCATTATTAATTATCTTGGAAACATGCTTCCCTAGTGTTTTTCCAAACCTTTTTCCAGAGATGTTGAGATAACATCCTTCATATAATCGAATATTAAACCCAACATTGCACTGAAAAAATAGGTAACAAAATGGTAGGGTAGGGCTGCAGCCAGCTGACTTTGATAGATACAAAGATTTGACAGATGGCCCAGATCAGGCACCACAGCGGTTAGGAATTAAGAACGATAGTTTAAACAACAGCTCGTTTTTGTCAGTGCTAGTCCCAGGCGGATTGCTACAAAATTCAGAGGGCCTTATTTATGAAGGTCTGCATCACATTCACGCCACCGTTGTGTCATCTTTTGTGACACTACGGCAGCGTAAATAATGCGCCATGTTGCACCATATTTACGAAGGGACGCATTTAGGCAGATGCGTCACTTCGTAGGCCCGTGCACTACATTATACCTGCGTCAGGTATAATGTATGCAGTGTGGGCATTCCCCAGCAAGAAAGGGTCATAGGAGTGGCGCAGTGAAATCTAAAATATTTCACTGCGCCACTTCTAGGATGCCAGTGCCTCAAAACCTTACGCCTGCCTAACCTTACGCCTGCCTCATGGCAGTTGTAAGGGTGATGCTGGCCCTTTGATTTGGGGCTTGTCCCATGTGAAAGAACACATTGCTGGAGTTGCGTCTGTTTTCAGACACACCCCTGCAATATGCCAATTTTGCACCGACAGATACGTCAGTAATACTGACTTATCTGTCATTCCTTGTGACATGATGTGTCAGACAGTAAATATGACGCATCCATCATGTCACACGGAGGGTGCACTGAGAAGTGTTGCATCGCTGCTTTCACGCAGCTATGCGACACTTTTCATAAATGAGGCCCAGAGTTGTTAATCCTTCAGCACTCGGCGAGACTTCTTCGAACCTGGAACGCCCAATCAAGATTAAGAGCTCCTCCACAATCTATATTCCATAATGAACTACTAATTCAATTAAAGTAGAGAATGTAGTCATGTTTTGGAGACATTGGGAGATGCAAGTGTAGCTCAGGTACACGAGGATAAACCCATCCTCTTCGTGCAACTGCATCCCAAAACCAAGTTACCTAATGTTGAGTTTTACTCATTTTTTAAATAAAGGGGGCAATAGCAAGAATGTCTCTGTCTCCTTAAGTGCCGGATATATATTCATAATTTTCCAAATTGCAAGATCAATCTTTCTTGGTCTCACCAAAATATAGAAATATTTCAAGAATGAGAATAGTTGGTGGAGTCTCTGATTAACAGGAAGTAGGAAGAAGAGACGGTATTAGAATGGGTGGAGGAATTGATGAAAATGTATGTCAAAAGGTCTGCACAGAAAGTTTATATATCTGTTTATAAGGCAAAGGTTAACAGTATACTTAGTCAATCCAGAGTCTTTCATATAATAAATGCACTTGAACACCATACAATATTCTGATATATGAAAGCATTGTAAAAAAGAAAATGGTGTGCAAATAAATATGCTATCCAAATGTGAGACACTCGAAAATTATTGGTCACAAATTATGGAGGATAAATTTGCTATATTTGATGCATCATAAACTCTTAACCGATCTGGTGTTGCCTACTATTTTTTGTCCCACTCCCGTTAAAAAAGATGAGATGGCTCTGCTGGATCTGCTCATTTCTAACTGTAAGGTGCAACTGGAAAAATACGCTTCCTTTCTCCAAACAAGTGGTGGCAATGAGTATGTCATGTTCGTATATGTGATGGTCTATACAACAGGCTGTTCAACAGGAACAATGATGCAGAAAATAGCCCATTGTCCAGGTTAATGTCTACATGCAAAAAAAATCAACCTCCCCTAATGGTGTCTGTTAGAAATGGCGATTTCTGGTTGGCTAGGGCTTGCGCCAAAGCCAGGCAGAAACCACCACTCTAGTCAGGGCTGGGGAGTTACACGCCAAAGATAACCCCTGCTCACCTCCTTGGTAGCTTGGCACGAGCAGTCAGGCTTATCCCGGAGGCAATGTGTAAAGCGTTTGCGCGCGCACCCAGCAACAACACCCAAGGCCCACCACAAAGGAAACTCCACACAAGGTATTATATAAAAATAGCCTTTGTATTATACCAAAACACATTAGATAAAAACACACACTTTACAATGTGCCAACAGGCACGGGCAGAATTTACAGGGGATATGTACAAGACAGGGCCACCTGGACCACTGTCAGGAATGAGCACTTTTGGAACTAGCACGTTGTAGAAATATCACTTTAGAACATAGCACATATAATCACTGTAGCACCAATTAGAAAATGTAGCGCACAACCAGTAACCACTGGTAACAGGTAAGTACCACCTACGCAACCCTAACCACCTTAGGAGAATATTGCGCAGGGAACCAGGACTTTGCTAGCACCACCTGTACTAGGAGAAAAACAACCACCTAAGTATCACAATACCTGTAGGGGTATAAGCACATTACACATGATGCATCACAACACATTCAGAGGTGTAAACACAAGGCACATGACGCAGAAAACACATTCAGAGGTGCAGGTTAGGAACAATAGCGCAAAACTCATATTAGCCACCACCTGTGGCAGTCCCTGGGCCAACTGGCCTCGTAGGGGGCTAGGACGCCCTGTGTCCCAATGTCAGGGGCCTAAACGGAGCAGCTGCCCACGAAGTGCTGGGCAGCTGTAGGACAATGATGGGGCCAACGCTGGAGCCTTGCAGGCTATGGCCAACTGGCTGTCCCCTGAGCCCCTCTAGGCTCTAAACCAAGGACTGGCCCCTGGGAGCCTCGCTGGGCTCAACAACAAGAAATGCCCCCATAGAGCCTCCGTGGCTCTGAACAACACTGTGGGGCAAGGTGGGAGCGGCCCGCTGCCTTCTGGGGCCGCTCTACCACTGAGCAACTGGTGCCCCCTTCGTTGGAGTCCCTCTGGACTCTTAAACAATTATGCCCTCTTCGTGGGAGTGACCTCTGCGCTCCTACACAAACAATGTGGGCCTCGTGGGAGTCCTTCTGGACTCTTACGTAGCAATGCCCCGTTGGAGCGCACTTGCGCTCTGAGAAACCAATGTCCCCCTCCGTTGGAGCCTCGGAGCTCTTAAACAGCAATGCGCCGCGTCGGAGCGACCCCGCCTATCAGGCGGGGGCCGCTCGAGGAATAGGCCAGACTGGGACCGGCACCCACAGCACACGCACGGAGTCCGCCAGCCCTTCTCACTTACCGGGCTGCTCTCGGGGGACTCCCGCGCCATCTCCGCTCTCTGCTGGGGCCGGTAGCCCTCCAGCGGGGCAGCAGCGGCGCTGCTGCTCGCAGACTCCTCTCGCTCCTCTTCGTCCGGGGCAGCGCGGGGTAGGCTCCCGTCCGCTTCCCTTAATCAGAGCGTGGCTTCCTCGTTTCGCCCAGGAGCGCGGGGTAGGCTCCCGGCTGCTTCCTGTTTGGGCCACGCCCCTGTCCCGTCCGCAGCTGCCTGACTTCCTGGATCGCCCGGACCGGGCTGCAGCGGGGATTTATCCGGCCGTAAGAGGGGTGGGCTCCCTCGTAATATGAAACCCAATATTCAGCGGGGTAGGCACCCGCCAACGGGCACACCAATGCGGGGTGGGCACCCGCTAGCTATTTAATTTAAAGGCAATAACCAGCGGGGTGGGCTCCCGCTTGGAAAGCAGTAAAAAGCGGGGGAATCCCTCCGTCGGGATTCCTTTGCAAAGGATCGCCGTCCAGCGCTGTTCAGCTCATGAAGGCGCGACTCAGGGCGGCGAACACCAAGTCAAGAAGGTGACCAGGTGGAGAGCTTCCTCACCAACCAGGCAAGGCACATGGAAATTCTTTCAGCAGGCAGGGGGGCAAGGACTGGGCCCAGGGGCCAGCTCACAGGGCCCTCCAGCAGGGAGGCAGTCCCCAGTGGCGGTCTCTCCTGGCGCCCAGCAGCAGCAGCATCCCCCTAGGTAGGATCAGCAAAAGAGAACATTGTACATGGGGTCACAGCCCCTTCTTATACACAGGTTTACCTTTGTCTCAAGGTGCAGGGGAGGGGCGAACCAGTTACAACTGGTTCCGGAGCACTTTGTTTTGCTCAGCCCCTCTCCCTATTCAGAGAGCAGGCCAGGGTCATCAGTCGCACCACAGGGGGCGGAGCCAGCATTGTGTGGGGAAAGCCCAGCCCTATTCAGGTCCTAGGTGTACTCCTCCCACCCATCTGGCTGCTGATCCCCCCCATTCACCACTGGGTGACTCCTCCTGACTCTGGGGATTCCCTAGCCCATCACATGACCTCAGCCAGCCAATCACGCGACAGGCAGTCACTGCACATTTATGCCAGCGTCTAGAAGTGGCACTTCCACACTAGCTACATGGACACCGCTCACATCATCGCGCAGCATTTTATCACACGAGTCCGTACATACCAAACTCGCACCTGCACTCCCCACGCATCAGGAACTACCAGGGACACATACATTCCCCATGCATTCCTATGGGAGGGCAGGCCTAGCTCACTACACGCACGCACTTTACCCTGGGACACAGTGGTAAAGTGCGCAGAAGCCAAAAGTTACTAACACCAGGTCACCAGAAAAAGCAAAAAGTTTAGGGGTGAACCTGCCAGAAGGGCCAAGTCCAACAGTGTCACTAAGGCAAAGGTCTTCAAACTGGGGAGCGTGCCCCCCCGGGGGAACATTGATGGGTTCCCCCGGGGGCGCCAAAGGTGGCCTAGAAGTGCGGCAATGTTTA
Source organism: Triturus cristatus (assembly GCF_964204655.1). Classification (NCBI taxonomy): domain Eukaryota; kingdom Metazoa; phylum Chordata; class Amphibia; order Caudata; family Salamandridae; genus Triturus; species Triturus cristatus. The sequence continues at coordinate 624,010,454 of NC_140588.1, read as the reverse complement.
TTTTCTGCATTTCCAGGCTGTTTTAATTTACTCAGAACCCCTTGAAGTGAGAACTGTGATCAGAGTGCCGTGGGGGCCGGGGTCTGTGAGTGTGCTGGCAGGGTCAAAGAGGATGTTAAAAAAACAATAATTTGCAAAGCAATAGGACTAACATTTGTGAGAGCTAGAGCTATTGGCGTTGTAAATTATATTTTTTACCCATGGCCTATTGTGGAAGGAGTTTATGTACTTGACGAAATACTGAAAACAAAAGAAATGTATGTATTTTTTTTTGCCCCTTTTCAATTCCTGATCTATGTGAGGATGGCTCAAGAATGTATTTAACTGACATCCTGCTAACAGCAAGAGAACTAACAGCTTCAAAAGCTATTAAATATCATTAACAACTGGCTGCACCTACTGAGAGCATCAACATAAATAGTTAGGCCTTTATCAGGTATATTTCCGTTGTGCTTTTCACGTGGGCGCACTCCGCTGGTCTTTAGCAAGTAGCCCCATAGGATTGTGGATGATAGAGTAGCAGCGGCGAGTACACCTATGCTACAAAGTGTAATAATAAATGCCATCCCTGGACACGTGTTTCGAGGTAGTTGCCTCTCGTCAGCAGGGAGCAGGACTGTGTGGGGGGTGCCGTAGACTGCCAAAAAATATAAGGTTTAAGTACCTTTCGTGGCGGCGCGCGGGTGCAGACTCCAGGCTCGTCAGCCAATCGCTCAGGGAGCTTCAAACATTCTTTTCACGTGGGCGCACTCCGCTGGTCTTTAGCAAGTAGCCCCATAGGATTGTGGATGATAGAGTAGCAGCGGCGAGTACACCTATGCTACAAAGTGTAATAATAAATGCCATCCCTGGACACGTGTTTCGAGGTAGTTGCCTCTCGTCAGCAGGGAGCAGGACTGTGTGGGGGGTGCCGTAGACTGCCAAAAAATATAAGGTTTAAGTACCTTTCGTGGCGGCGCGCGGGTGCAGACTCCAGGCTCGTCAGCCAATCGCTCAGGGAGCTTCAAACATTCTTTTCACGTGGGCGCACTCCGCTGGTCTTTAGCAAGTAGCCCCATAGGATTGTGGATGATAGAGTAGCAGCGGCGAGTACACCTATGCTACAAAGTGTAATAATAAATGCCATCCCTGGACACGTGTTTCGAGGTAGTTGCCTCTCGTCAGCAGGGAGCAGGACTGTGTGGGGGGTGCCGTAGACTGGCAAAAAATATAAGGTTTAAGTACCTTTCGTGGCGGCGCGCGGGTGCAGACTCCAGGCTCGTCAGCCAATCGCTCAGGGAGCTTCAAACATTCTTTTCACGTGGGCGCACTCCGCTGGTCTTTAGCAAGTAGCCCCATAGGATTGTGGATGATAGAGTAGCAGCGGCGAGTACACCTATGCTACAAAGTGTAATAATAAATGCCATCCCTGGACACGTGTTTCGAGGTAGTTGCCTCTCGTCAGCAGGGAGCAGGACTGTGTGGGGGGTGCCGTAGACTGCCAAAAAATATAAGGTTTAAGTACCTTTCGTGGCGGCGCGCGGGTGCAGACTCCAGGCTCGTCAGCCAATCGCTCAGGGAGCTTCAAACATTCTTTTCACGTGGGCGCACTGCGCTGGTCTTTAGCAAGTAGCCCCATAGGATTGTGGATGATAGAGTAGCAGCGGCGAGTACACCTATGCTACAAAGTGTAATAATAAATGCCATCCCTGGACACGTGTTTCGAGGTAGTTGCCTCTCGTCAGCAGGGAGCAGGACTGTGTGGGGGGTGCCGTAGACTGCCAAAAAATATAAGGTTTAAGTACCTTTCGTGGCGGCGCGCGGGTGCAGACTCCAGGCTCGTCAGCCAATCGCTCAGGGAGCTTCAAACATTCTTTTCACGTGGGCGCACTCCGCTGGTCTTTAGCAAGTAGCCCCATAGGATTGTGGATGATAGAGTAGCAGCGGCGAGTACACCTATGCTACAAAGTGTAATAATAAATGCCATCCCTGGACACGTGTTTCGAGGTAGTTGTGCTGATTCTGGTGGCAGCTGTTTTTAGGTCGAGCTTGCTCGACTTTTACTAAGGGGGTTTTCAAAGTACAACCAGAGGCTTTTGCTGGCCTCAAGCTTGCGTGCACATGGGCGTGCACGCGCGCAGCCGCCATGTAGGTTTCTGTCAAGGCTCATTAAGCCTTGCATGCCTCTCTCCTTCTTGCTTGCTCTTCAATTCCCTCCCCCTCCCCCACCACAGATCGCGTCACTCTGCTGGCCTTCACTCCCCCCCGCCTCTCTACTGCATTACTAAGCAATCCTGGGCAGAGCAAGCTGTTAAATTAAATGCACTAAGGCACTGTGCACAACAATAGTGGCACTATAGAGCGGAGTCAGTAATTTTGCAGCTTCTCTTCTCTCCCACTCTTACCCCCCCTTTACTCCCCCCCTTTTCTTTCATGCTGGCACATCTGTTTAACGCACTACTGAAACATGTGCTATGTTCCTCATCTCTGCAGGCTTCAAAGCGCTAGCTTCTTCAGGCTGCCAATCGGCATAAGCAGTTGGCCCTTCTCCATAAAGATTATTTAGTCTGCAGGGATGGCAGAGGAAAGATTTTCATCTTTTGTTAAGCATTGATTTGCCCAAAGCGAGATTAGTGCGCCTGCATTCACCAATGTGCACTAAGGCACCGTGCACAACAAAAGTGGCGCTATAGAGCGGAGTCAGTAATTGTGCAGCTGATGTAACTTCCTGTAACACAATGCAGCAGATTGCACCGTCTCTCTTGCTCTTTCCCCTAGCTGCCTCTTCTCTCCTACTCTTAACCTCCCCCCCCCTCTTTCCAGGGGCTTAATTTTAACAGGTGTCTAACGGAACGCTTATTATGAAAAAGTATGTAAACAAGCAATTTTGCGTCTAAAACATATATCATGCGATAGTGCGGGTAAGCCGTCTGTTTCAAAGAGCAATAAAGCAGTCACATTGTGAAAACAGTGCAATTTTCACTGGTTTCATATTACCGATACTTGTAGAGGGCTCCCAACATGCAGCCGTATAGGGCCAGCTCCATGCCCCGGTGCCCCCAGACATGTAATGAGCTCTCAGTATGCTCAAAGTGCACACTCACCCGTTAAGTAACTGTGCAGATGGAAAGTATTAGTGGAACTGGTGAATCTACGGCTAAGTCAAACATAGTCTAGAACATATGGCCTTTCAACTCGAGGCCACTCCGCACCTCTACCCTCCTGCACTCTGTCCCGTGCCGTGATTGCCCCTGTATACTCTTCCTCTTTCAATTTGTCTTTTGCTCGCCCCTCCCCCACTGTATTCTTTTGTGGCATCGCGTTCCTTCCATTTGCGTCGCTCTTTGTTCATGTTCTGACCCCTCTCTACCTCCCTCTTGTTTTCCTCACCCGCTCTTCCCCTCTTTTTTCTTGTCTCTGACATTATTTTTAGGTCTCGTCTGAGACAGCGCTTTAGCGCTGCTCTGGCGAGACTTATAGTAAGCGAGTTTTGGAAGTGCAAACAGTGGCTTTTCAGGCCTCCAAATACAGTGCATGTGCGCCAGGCGCGCGCACCATTTGGCAGCCTGAAAAGCACTGCCTAATCACTTTCACAGCCGCTTTGATGTCCTCAGTGAGCCGCGAGGCCACTGAGGACATCAAAGTGCACACCATTTGCCACCCCCTTCCTGCTTGTTATTGTCTAGCTAGGTGTTAAAGCTCTGCCTCTGCTCTTTGCTTGCAAGTCTACGCTTTTCTTTGCAGCTAGTGGGGTGCTTTTGGTAGGTAAACAATAAAATATTACCTAAGAAACATCTTTGTTAGAAAGAAAAGGGAGAAGAGAGGAATTATAAACCGCCTAATGTTTGTTGTGCAGTTTGTTACATTTTGACTTTCGTTTTATCTAGCAGACAGAACGAGAGATGACAAGTTGTAGCTGCGTGTCATTTTGTCTCACACGTTCTGACCGTGTATGATTGATCACTTATTTTTCGCCCATTTAAAATATGTTTTTGCAAATGGCCCAATCTCACGAGGGGAACTTTGTCATCCCTTGTAAATGGCAGCTTCCCATCAGAGAACGCCATGTACAAATCTCTGTGCCAATGAGGGTGAACACATTCTGGCATACCTGGAATCAGGCGCGCAACACCCATTGGACTCACAGGGCTTTAGCTCCCCCCCCCCCCCCTATGTGGCAGCCCGGGATGAGACAGCTTCCCGGTGCACACACAGCCGCGGCCGAGCACTTCACAGGTCTTTAAAAGACCATTTGCATGTTAATGAGGCTTCGCTGTTGTTTCTCCCCTTCTAAGAGCCCCTGCAGCCGCCTAGATTCTGCCCCCCCACCCCCGAAATCAGCGCCATTCTGCCTACTGTTTAAAGATTCAGCCCCCCCCCCCGAAATTTTTGCTTAGCCCCCCCCGAAATTTGGCTCTAGTTGCGCCTCTGCCTGGAATTTAATTCGGATTAAAAAGGAGAAATGAAACTTAAAGCACGTACTCAGTACATACATGCACTCGTCACCGCACTGCTATCTCACAAACATAATAACAGTACAAAGTGGCTCAGAGAGTTAAACATCGCGGCTGACTTGGGATGTTATAGGTGGACCATACTTATAAGGTGGGTAAATGTTACAGCTTTACAATGTGTAATGGCAACAGTTGCCGTTTCTATTTAAAGCACCTAGAGGTGACAGGAGCGGCGCTTTAAAAAAATGTTTTTCTTCTTAACCTTTGTCTGTTTGGGTGAGCTCCTTTCAGGCATTGGTTTGTCCGGTTGTCCGTTATGTTTCAGGGCCAGCCTAGAGGATTTTGCAGATGATTAGATTACCCAATTTACACTTTGAATTGGTGATGCACTGGAAAAAGGTTCATGTTCGCATGCCCTTTGCCAAAGCCAGCTTTTACCTGCTTTCTGAACTAATTCTGACAAATCGACATCCCCTACCCATCTTGCACATCAGCCACACTCTCATACTTGCCAAAACACATATTCAGGCGGGAGATCCCGATTTTTAAAGCCAAAAGTTACTTTATTTTTGCATTCTCCTAACTGAAATTACCTCCTCTTCAATGCACGTTAATGGGGAAATAAATTCTCCCATTTATTTATTCTTTTAATTTTAAATTTACATCTTTCGTGTCTACACATGTTGGCATGCATGCACTGTGTCCTGAGTATTATATTTTCTCTGCATGGCATTGAGATTGAGATGAAACGTGTCCTTGTAATGTCCACATATTTAGTTCAATACCTTAAGACATGATGACATACTTGCCCCCACATATATACTGTTTTTAGTTGCAATGTTGATGCACAGGCTCCAAAATGGCTGCATATATTTGTGGCTTTGTACATGAAAACTCTCAAGGTAATGGATACGGTTATTCGTATGAAAGCACTTTTTTTTTTAATTAGGTATTATTTATGTATGCATTTGTTTAGATGAATACTGCCATGAAATGTCACCACAGATTGATTAGAATTAAGCCCAATCCCTTATCCATATAGTTGCACACCTTGTGACTAACATGTTTTCATCTGACTAGTGGTGCAGTCGCACACAGAATGTTATAGTACTGTTGACTTGCATCAGCGCACTTGTCTTTTTTGGAATGTATCTATAAATGTTTCCTGAGCATGTATTCTTGAAGTAGACTGCATGACCCAGTGTGTAGTAATTGTATATCTATTCAATCCCTGGCAGCACAGCACCCAGGCTAATGTGCTGCTTGGCTAAAAACTCTAACTATCCATTGGCTGAATTCAGCTCGATTGGGCTATCCCTGTGCTTAGAAATATCAAAAACAATCTACAGAAGAATCTACATCAATTCAAATTTTATTTATTATTTTCTTTTGCAAATTATTTCTGTCTTCTTTTTTTTGGGAATTATAAATACATTTTTTTAAGGTGGTAATAAAAGTCGCCATAATTTTCTCTGTGTCCATATATATAATACAAATAGTGCAAACATGAATACAGTACTATTAAATGTGCAGATTTGTGCAAGAAAAAACATACAATATAACAATATTAAATTTGTCCCCATATCAATATCTCATTAATACAAACCTCACATCCAGTCATAGCATACCACACATTCTCATTCACACATCACATTCATTGTTTTCCAGCTTAAAAATGGCTTGCTACAGAAAGAACTCATGGTGAAGATTCTTCTTTAGTACCATGGTAATGCCGCCAGCTGGAGAATGGAACAGGCCGACGCACATTTCAGTGGATACCTGTCATTCAATCCACCTTCTTCAGGACCGCTTGCTTTCTTAAAGTTAATGCAGCGGAGGTTGATTAGGGGATCAATTGATATGTGTCAAGATGATTTCCTTGTTTAAATATTGTCTTGCTTCTTCTGAAGCTCTTATATCCCACTCTGCCAGGAGCAACAAGGTCAACAAGTCCTGATTTTATTTGCGTTATGGTATTTATAGTCTTGAGTTCATAACTGGGGAAACACAACAAGCCCCAAATTACAAAGATACATTCAGGCAGTGCCCTGCCGTTCCCGCCCACTTCGACCACTGATTCAGAGAGATTTAGTAAGGGGCACAAGACCTTAGGAATGCGGTTTATGGCCAGTGCATGTGAGGCATTCAAGCGCGAAGCTGGCATCTGGCATCGGACTTGAAAGCAGCAGACTGCTTTCGCCAGCGCGCGCTCGGCCTCACTTCCTGCATCCCCTCTTACAACAATTAACTTTCGTTATAACTCTCACCCCATATGCTCGTTCCCTCCCACCCTTCCTTTGATGTCCGCTTTTCTTGTTGTTTACAAACCACGCCACACACTGCTGCACGCCACACACTGCTGCACGCCACATACTGCTGCATGCCGCACACTGCTGCACGACGCACACTACCGCACGCCACACACTGCTGCATTACACACTGCTGCACGCTGCACACTGCTGCATGCCACACACTGCTGCACGCCACACACTGCTGCACGCCACACACTGCTGCACGCCACACACTGCTGCACGCCACACACTGCTGCACGCCACACACTGCTGCACGCCTCACACTGCTGCACGCCTCACACTGCTGCACGCCGCACACTGCTGCACGCCGCACACTGCTGCACGCTGCACACTGCTGCACGCCGCACACTGCTACACGCAGCACACTGCTACACGCAGCACACTGCTACACGCCACACACTGCTGCACGCCACACACTGCTGCACGCCACACACTGCTGCATGCCGCTGCACACTGCTGCATGCCGCACACTGCTGCATGCCGCACACTGCTGCACGCCGCACACTGCTACATGAAACACTGCTGCACGCCACACACTGCTGCACACCACACACTGCTGCTCGCCGCACACTGCTGCACGCCACACACTGCTGCACGCCGCACACTGCTGCACGCCGCACACTGCTGCACACTGCTGCATTACTCACTGCTGCATGCTGCACGACACTGCTGCACGCCGCACACTGCTGCACGCCGCACACTGCTGCACGCCGCTGCACGCCACACAGTGCTGCATGCCTCACACTGCTACACGAAACACTGCTGCACGCCGCACACTGCTGCACGCCGCACACTGCTGCACGCCTCACACTGCTGCACGCCTCACACTGCTGCACGCCTCACACTGCTGCACGCCTCACACTGCTGCACGCCACACACTGCCGCACACTGCTGCATGCCGCACACTGCTGCCCTCCACACACTGCTTTTATGCGAGTTTATGCTACTGACATTGCAAATGACAATGCCTTTTATTTGTTTTAAAACCAAAACCTAAATAAAAGCCATTGTAATTTTACAATGCCAATAGCTCAAACTCTTATAAATACGAGACCTATTGCATTGCAAATGCTTGTTCTCTCCAGCAGTCTATTGCCTCCTGTCGCAGGCCCGTCCTCCTCTTCACATGCCTTCCTTCTCCCACGCTTTTCTTCCCCTTTTTTTCCATCTCTCCTGCTCTTTCCCCTAGCTGCCTCTTCTCTCCCACTCTTAACCTCCCCCCCTTTACAGGGGCTTAATTTTAACAGGTTTCTAACAGAAAGCTTATTATTAAAAAGTATGTAAACAAGCAACTTTACATCTAAAACATATATCATGCGATAGTGTTTCAAAGAGCAATAAAGCAGTAACATTCTGTAAACTGCATAGAATTAAAAATATTTCCTCCGAAATCACAAACATTTTCTAATTAAAGAATTGCCTTTACAAAAGCTGCAGCCTTTGCTTAAACTAGTATCCTGTTACTAATGAATTTACAGCTTCCGTTGCTAGTTTACCGCTGTACTCCCTTGGGATGTCTTTACAGCCACCTTTTTGCTCCTGGATACATGTCCCCTGTCTGCAGACTTGTTACAACAACAGATAAGGCCGTGGAATGGCTCCAGGGCGGACTCTGCTTAGTTTTACCACAGACCCTCCCCCCCCCCCCCCCAACTCGCCTTAGGCTATTTCTAAGTACCAAGTAGAGTGCCAATGCTGCACAAGGCTTTTGCCTGCTCTTGTTTTAACTGAGTGTTGAATTAAGCAATCACAAAGTGGACTTCTTTTTCCGTCAGATTTAATCAAAGAGGTAACTCAATTACATCATATTTTTTTAAATTTAGAACAATTCATGATCTTTTCATAAAAAACCACACCGTATTTTGATCAATAATAATGTGACACAGTGCAAATACAAATTCATAAGATTTCGACACCTTCAAAAATGCGATTTTGAACTGAACAACATTCCACTCTTCAACATTCATACCCATACACACCCATTCATATTCTTCAATAAATATCAAAAAAACATCAAAAAACTAGATAAACGCTGTGTCGACTGACACATGAAGGCCATCCAGAAAGATTTTCTGTACTTTCGTTGCCTATACTCTTTCTTTGTTGAGAAAAGGTTTTTTAATTGATCGATTGGCCTTTGTTCGTAAGGTCTACGCGTTTCGGAACCCGTATCTTGCTGGGAACCTCATCAGGACCAATGTACTGCAACTTCAATGCAGTCAATGCCTCACAGGGGATGTGTTCCCTCGAACTGTTGAGCCCGAATTTGTTTTGAAATGTACGTCAAGGTGCCGAATCTCGGGGGTCTTTGTTCGTTCTTTCCGACTCCTCGGTGTGACTGGTCGTCTAAATACCGGCCGTTTGTTTAAAACATGGCTCCAAAGTTTGCCAGTTGTGTTCGTCTCACTTAATGTGACGAATTTCCCGCGTCTCGTTGGGGTTCTGTGACTTCGCTGGAGCAGAACAGCGAAGTCACAGAACCCCAACGAGACGCGGGAAATTCGTCACATTAAGTGAGACGAACACAACTGGCAAACTTTGGAGCCATGTTTTAAACAAACGGCCGGTATTTAGACGACCAGTCACACCGAGGAGTCGGAAAGAACGAACAAAGACCCCCGAGATTCGGCACCTTGACGTACATTTCAAAACAAATTCGGGCTCAACAGTTCGAGGGAACACATCCCCTGTGAGGCATTGACTGCATTGAAGTTGCAGTACATTGGTCCTGATGAGGTTCCCAGCAAGATACGGGTTCCGAAACGCGTAGACCTTACGAACAAAGGCCAATCGATCAATTAAAAAACCTTTTCTCAACAAAGAAAGAGTATAGGCAACGAAAGTACAGAAAATCTTTCTGGATGGCCTTCATGTGTCAGTCGACACAGCGTTTATCTAGTTTTTTGATGTTTTTTTGATATTTATTGAAGAATATGAATGGGTGTGTATGGGTATGAATGTTGAAGAGTGGAATGTTGTTCAGTTCAAAATCGCATTTTTGAAGGTGTCGAAATCTTATGAATTTGTATTTGCACTGTGTCACATTATTATTGATCAAAATACGGTGTGGTTTTTTATGAAAAGATCATGAATTGTTCTAAATTTAAAAAAATATGATGTAATTGAGTTACCTCTTTGATTAAATCTGACGGAAAAAGAAGTCCACTTTGTGATTGCTTAATTCAACACTCAGTTAAAACAAGAGCAGGCAAAAGCCTTGTGCAGCATTGGCACTCTACTTGGTACTTATTAAACGACTTGGCCTTGCTGCCATCAAGTCAAACCCTGAACTGTTTTTTTAGGCTATTTCTAGGCAGTCAGACGAGGTGTTTGTAACCAAGGCCTCGTCTCCTATGGTGCGTTTATAATGCATATGTGTGTTTGGGTTCACGTTGGGTAGCGCTGCAGTCATTGACTCTTCCCCAGCCCTAGCCTCCACTGGCTTTTATAGCGCACCGTTATATTACGGTTATGGTGGGCTAAAATACAGGCCCCTTCACCAAAACTAAACACACGTTTATTGTAATCCGTCTGTTTCAAAGTGCCAAAAAACTGTAACATTTTGTAAACCACGTGGGATTTTAAATATTTTCTTAAAATTTATAAAGGTTCTCCGAGAAAATACTTGCCTTTAAAAACGCTTCCGTTGCTTATTATTGGCTTATTTTAATTTTTGAAAAAATATTCACCTTACTAAAGCAAACAAAAGTCCCAGCACTCCTGGCTGCGACACTAGACCCATACAGGGACTTCATTTAAATTGGTGTTTACCGGAACGCTGTGCAGCAAAATGCATTTATACATGCCATATACCATGCGATAGGGAGGTTTATAAATGGGTTTATGAAACTCAAAGTTTTTTTTACCTGTTTGATGTTTGTAATGTGCATTGTTCTCTCCCAGCCCTACCCTTGACTGTCTTCTTTCATGCACAGTCCTGTTGTAACTAACTCACTCACTAACTCACTTTAACTCTCTCTCTCTCGCTTACTAACTAACTCGCTATCTCAAGCTCTGTCTCACTAAGTCTCTCACTCTGTATCTCACTAACTAACTCACTAACTAAATAACTACATGGCTCTCTTACATTAAGTCTCTCACTAACTGACTCTCTTTGAACACTAATTATAACTCTCTCTCTCTCACACACACTCTCTCTCTCAAAACTAACTCTCTAAATCCCTCTCTCTCATGGACTCTCTAACTATCTCTCTCACTAAATAACTCTCTCACCAAACTAACTCTATAAGTCTCTCTCTCTCTCACTAACTAACTCTCGCTCTCACTAACTTACTCTATCACTCACTCACTAACTCTCTCACTCTCTCACTAACTAAATCACTAACTCTCTTATTAACTAACTCACTATCTCACTAACTGTTACACACGTACTATTTCCAAAGCTTCAACCTCCTGTTATTTATGCCCCATAACAAAAAAACCATAACAAGCAATCATTAGCACACACATAAACAAGTTGCCAGCATTCAAACAAATTAAATCAACACATTATTTAGAGGTAATGCTTTTTTAATATGGTCTTTCACTTGTACGTAATGCTTTATATTATAATTAAATTAACAAACATGCATACAAGTTCTTTATTATAACTTTGCAGCATCAGGCAAACAAATTTACAGCACAGCTTAAACATAGGCAAAGTCAATATCACTGGCTAAACACTTATAAGGTCCCAAAGGCGAGACCTATTGGCTATGCCAATGCTTGATTTCTGCTTGAATCATGATTATAAGATATGCAGTAATTACAGGACCACACAGTATGGGTAAATTCAATTGATTTATTTCCTATGAAGTTTACACGCACACCAAACACTGAGGGACTTGCAGGGCACTCAGTGGATTGGAAGGCACTGCCCTTCTCCCCCAGGAAGATTTGGGACTGGTAATTGCTTCACAGTACTGAATTTGTGACAGAGCAGTTGCTGTAGGGGAGCACTGAGCCTACCAACCCATCCTGGTACAAGGACAACCCATTCTTGGATTCCAGCAGCAGCTTAGGCACTGGGAAAGAGATGCAGTCAGAGGAAGAGGTATTAGTCATAGGGTTCAAGATCATCGAAGGGCACTAAGGACGAGTTTAGAGGTAACATGGAAAAGAACCATGGAAAGTAAGAGAAGAATGGGGGAATGAAAGTAAGCCAGGCTTGGTCAAGGGGCAGACAGGCTGGTTCCCTGCAAAGAAACATTAGAGTCAGAAGAAAGGGCATAAGGGCAAGTTACTAAGAAGTTGTGAAGTTGAAGTTAAATAAAAAATTATTAAAGGGGAGATGGGAATTGTTTAGCGGCAGAGGGGATGATTAATATTTGGTAGAGTGCTGTGAGGACATATTAGTCTCTGCAGCAATAATCAGATGGTTGGTTTTATGTACTCCCAAATGAAATGGCCTTTATGGGAACAGCAACAAGGTGTCCGTGGTGGTCTCATCCCAAAGTAGATTTGGGAGACTAAAGGGCTCGTAAATCCCTACTCAACATATTTAAATAACACAGCAGAGGACCACCAAACAAGTGAATAGTGCAGCAAAATAAACAGCAACATACATACAACTAGGTTCACTTAAAAACATAAGTGTGCAGCAAGAACGCATTTGCCTTCCTGAACTGCACAATAAAGCAGAAATATCGAAAATACCATAAATCTGTCATTCTGAATAGAACGTCTGTAAGTACTAGTTTACAGCACTGAAAAATTGGATATTCATTACTATGCAGCAGATGATGGATGATGTCGCAAATGCGGTAATGTAAGTGGCCTTTATTTCTTATTTTTTTATTTTTTTTAAAGGGCCCTTCATTAGTGCAGCAGGTACTGCTGCCAGGTGTGTAAGTGGTCACTGTTGGTTTTCATTAATTAAGCAGATGCAGCAGGACTGGGGCCCAGGTGTTTGAGGGGCCCACTGTATCACAATAATGACTGTCTACCTTTAAAAAAGGGGCATGGGAGCTTATTTTCCCTTCTAACATTAGGAGCGAGGACACCCTTGCAGAAAAAAAGGGAGACAACATGTGGGAGCTCTTTTTTTCTGAAAGGGACACCTGCTCTTACCTGGTGTAAAGTCAGATGACAACCTGCACCATAAAAGGGAGCCCAGCCCATAGCCACACCTGAAGATCAACAGATGCCATGGAGCAACTGAACATGCAGTTAGGAGCCCCAAGGGGGCCACAACACCCACCGCCACCACCCATAGGCCCGCCACTACCCCCCCGGACCCACGGACTACCACAGCGGCAGCGCAGACAAAGACAGCGGACCTTCACAAAACGCACCCGCCTCACAGACTTAACACCAGAGAATGTAATTGCCCACTACAGGCTCAAAAGGACAACCATTCTTCGCATCCTGATCATCATTGCCCACAGGCTGACGGTACCAACACAGCGGACAACCAACATCCCACCTCAGACAAAGCTGCTGGCTGTGTCGCACCTGTTGGCCTCTGGTACCTTCCAACCAACAGAGTCGTCGGAGTCTCACAGCCAGCCCTATCCAAGTTCCTCACACCTGTCTTGGATGCCATAATCAGCTTGGTACCCCAGTACCTTTACTTCCCCCACACTGCATAGGAACAGCTGGAGACCAAGCAAGGCTTCTATGCCATAGCAGGCTTCCCGCACGTGCTGGGGGCAATTGACTGCACACATGTCCTACCTGTGCCCCCTGCTGACACTGCACACAATTACTGCAACAGAAAGCACACGCATGCCATCAATGTGCGGGCAATAGTGGACCACCGGGGACTCTTCACCAATGTCGTCGCCAACTACGCAGGCAGTGTGCATGATTCCTTCAGCTTCCGACAGTCCATCATCAACTAGCGCTTTGAGGCTGGCATCTATGCAAATGCATTGCTCATTGGTAAGTACCAAATGAACACACCACACACCTCAACTCCACAATCATTCAACTCACTACTCTAAGAATGCACATGTTACAAACTCACATACAACATGCCAAACAACATGCCCACCTACCAGACACAACAGCTCAACTTACTGTGGTAACCTCGGTTAGCCATGTACATAAGCCATCAATAGCATGGCACCTCAGCCACACAATAGCAGAATGTGTGGAGAGTTGGGAACCAGGCATGTGTGAAGGAGGCAAGTGACACATGAATGAGAATGTACACAATGACAAGTGTGGTGTGGATGTGCTGGCCACACTGCAGTATGCAGACCACAGACATGCCCATGTCGACATATACCGCTGGTGTCTGGAGCGTAGTGAACAGTGGATGAAACCATCTTATCCTAGGCACTGGGGAAAATCGCTGAAATGTAGCTTGTTACATCCCCCCCTGTAAGCATGAGCGGAGTGGGCTGGCCCAGCGTACGCCAGGCCAGCATAGGGGTGTGAATAAAAAGCCTTTGCTCTGGGTGGGGTTCTCTTCTGCAATAGCCAACGTGTCTGCCAGGGCGGCGCCTCTCACCCCGCCACGAGGCCGACACCATGAGCGGCGGTGCCTGCGATCATGTGCGCCTGCTGCACCCCAGGCCGCAGGTCCCCAGACCCTTCTTTTCCGCCTTTGCGCAAATTGGCCACACCGCTCACCTACTGATACCAGCGTGTGTCAAAGAGGGCCCACCACGTACCGGTGCAAGCTCCAAGCCTGAAGCCCGCGACCTTGGCAGCCTCCTCAGACCATCATGGTCTCCACAACACAGGCCCCCCGCACTCCTTTCTCGTTGACGTACTCCACCGGCCTACATTGCGGTCAAGTAGGTCACACATTTGGAACTGAGTCTTAATTATACCATGGCCGAGTACACATTTTAATGCAGAGTTTAAATCACTATACTTCCTTCGATGTGGTGCCACCAACTCTGTGCATGGCATTAGAACGACACCTGTCTGTGGTCGCTTGCTGACTACTGCCTCCGGCCTACACTGCAGTCGAGTAGGTCACACATTTGGAACTAAGTCTTGATTTCTTCATGGCAGAGTTCAAATCATGGTACGCAAGGAAAGGAGTAAGGGGAAGACGCAGTTCAGTCCGGAGGAAAAAAAGGATCATCGTTATGGAGGTGATTGAATACTACCAACAACTGCTCTGGTGCAACTAACTCTGTGAATCGCAAGCCAACGCCACATGGCTGTGGGCCCTTGCTGACTACTGCCTTCGGCCTACACTACGGTCCAGCAGGCCTCACACTAATCCAAACCAGTCCAGACCAGGCAGGACATGGCATCGTCGCAGGCTGCACACACCCTCAGCTCTGGTGCCTCTACCTCCGTCAACCACAAATCATCGCCACATGCCATTCCAATGTCGTGTGTAAGAGTTCCAGGAGGAGCTGGCTGGACAGCGGTGGGCCCTTGCTGACCGCTGACACTGGCCTACACTACGGTCAAGTAGGTCACACATTTGGAACTGAGTCTTGATTTCATAATGTCCAAGGTCATATTTTTATGGCAGCCTTTATTTCACTGTACTCCCTTCTATCTGGTGCCAGCTACTCTGCATAGCATCCCAACAACATGTGTCCATGGGCCCCTGTTGCCTTCTACCTACACTGTGGTCAAGTAGGTCAAACATTTGGATCTTAGCCTTGATTTAGTCATGGCAGAGTTTACATCAGTCCACAGGTCTCATCGCAGACTGCATTCCCTTCCAGCTCTGGTGCCACTAACTCTGTTCCCCGAAACTTATGGACACTTTCTGGTTGAACTTTAGTGGCAGTAGTGAGGAAAAATTTCTCATGACGGGAACCGTCCAGACCATCCGTTATCCCCAGCAGAGCCATTCGGGGATCATGGGGAACCTCCCACCCCAGTATCTCAGTGAGTTCAGCCTCAATCTCGTCCCAATAGGGTCCCAGGCGCGGGCAGGTCCACACCATGTGGAAGTAGTCCGCCGGGTCCGTCCCGCAGCGCGCGCATGAAGTGTCGGAGGAGAGACCCGCACGGTGAAGGCGCTCCAGGGTCAGATAGGCAGTGTGCAAATAGTACAGTTGGATGAGCCGCAGCCTGGCCGAGGAGGTGATCAACCTAGGTGCCATAAGGGCGTCCCTCCAGTCGGCCTCATCCAGTGGCCCCACCCAGGCCTCCCAGCGCGCCTTCGTGACTTCGCAGTCCATTGGGGTGTTGTTGACCAGGGCCCGATAAATGCGGGAGATACCCCCCCTACCCAGAAACCCCAGCATCACCTGCGCTTCCGGCGGGCTATGGTCAGGGATCCGCGAATCCAGCGGGACATGGGACTGAACCGCGTGGCGCAGCTGAAGATATTTGTAAAACTGTGAGGGGCACAACGAGAAGCGAGCCTGAAGCTCCCGGAAGGAGCACATACGACTCCCCCGCCACAAATCGCCTAAGCAGGAGATCCCAAGGAGGTCCCACGCTCGAAAGCCCTCCAGGCCCGTAACCTCCTGCAGCCAGGTGCCATGACAGAGTGGCATAACACGGGTCAGTTTCCCCGACCACCGGGTATGCCGTAGAGCCGCACGCCAGGCCAAAAAGGGGGCCCGCACAACATCCGGAAGCGATCGCGGAAGCCGCGCCCCGTAGAGCATGTTTTGAATGGAAGGGAACCCCAGTATCTGTACCTCCAGCCTATAGGCCGGGTCGCCCCAGCCGCCCGAGAACCAATCATGGACCACCAGGAGCCGAGTCGCAAGGTAGTATAAATAGAGGTCGGTCATACTCATACCTCCGTCATGTGATGGAATCCGGCACAGGCCGAGGGCCAGACGGGCCCTACCGCCACCCCATAGGAACTTGGTCGCCATACTGTCCAGGTCCCGGAAGCACGGACGAGGGAAAGAGCAGGGCGTGTTTTGCAGCATGTACAAGAATTTGGGAAGGATCATCATCTTATAGAGAGCAATCCTCCCCAACGGATTCAATGGGAGCGATTGCCATCTCGCCAGGTCAGATCTGGCCTTGTTGACCACAGGAGCCACATTGAGGGCCCAGCAGAGCTCCGGTAGAAGGGTGACCCAGATACCCAGGTACTTGAAAGATAGCCTCCGGAGGGGAATATCGGACTGCCAGTCGAAGCAATCCCTGGCCGGGTGCAGCGGAACTAAGACCGATTTCCTGGGGTTGAGACGGAGACCCGATGCCCGACCAAACCGGCGAAGAATCCCTTGCACAATAGGACCCGATGTAGCAGGGTCGGAGAGGTAAAGGAGGACGTCGTTGGCATACAGAGCTATTTTATCAGGGACCATGCCCGGCCAGTCCCATCCACGAAGCGCAGGGTCGGAGCGGACCAGGACAGCCAAAGACTCCATTGCCAAGGCAAAGAGGAGGGGCGAGAGCGGGCAGCCCTGACGCGTCCCTCTCCCAATAGAAAACGGGCGAGAGAGAGCCCCATTCACCAACACCCTGGCCCGTGGAGCCGCGTACAAGATCCAGACCATGGCGCGGAATTGAGGACCGAACGCCATCCTCTCCAACACCTCATCCAAGTAGGCCCACCCCACTGAGTCAAAGGCTTTTTCAAAGTCGACCAACAACAAAGCCAGATACGGAGAGAGGCGCTCGCGGTGAGCCATGGCGAGATGCAGGCGCCGCAAGCAGTGTCGAGTTCCCCGGTTCGGCACAAACCCACACTGATCCGGGTGGATCAGCGAGTCGAGGTAAGGACGCAGCCGCTGCGCCAAGATGGTGGCATAGATTTTGATCTCAGTGTTGATGAGAGAGATCGGCCGGTAGTCCGAGCAGGACCGCGACGGAGGCTGCGTCTTAGGGAGAACGACTATCGTGGCCGTGTCCTTCTCCGAAGGGAACGAGCCCCCCTCTATCACCTCAGCATAGAGGCCCAAAAGCTGCGGAGCGAGGGTCTCACGGTAGTGGGCATAGTACTCCTGTGGGAAGCCGTCCGGACCCGGGGTTTTCCCGGGAGCCAGGTGACTGATGGTGTTGTCAATTTCTTGTAGGGTCACGGGCGAGTCGAGGGTCTCCCTAGCCTCCCGCCCCAAGCACTGCAGCTCCGCACCACCTGATCCCAACAGCTTCCCAAGGGGGACCCCGGGCTCTCGAGCACGGTACAGCGTGGAATAATAGTCAGCAAAGGATTGGGCCACCGCCACGGAGGCCGTGTGAATCTCACCGGAGGGGCCCGCAATCGCAGGAATAATCCTGCTGGGGCGGGGGTACGTGGCCAGCCGGTGAAGAAGAGCACTGTTCTTGTCTCCCCAACCATACACCCGCGCTACCGAGGAGCGCCATAAAGTTTTTGCCGCCTCCAGGGAGTGCAAGCGAATTTCGTCCCGTAGGAAGGCCAGTCGTCGCGCCCGCCCGGCGTCCCCCAGGGCCTCCGGGTCACGCTCGAGCTCCAGGGCCTGCGCCTCGCACTCCGTAGGCCGCTGGAGATGCTTCCGGCGCTGCTGCTGCACTAGACCCTTAGCCGCTCCCCTAACAGTCGCCTTCCCAGCCTCCCAGAGGACGGCCGCAGAGGAGACAGATCCCACATTATGGTGATAGTAATTAGAGCTCTCGGTTCCAACCGACTTCCGGAAGTCCTTATCCTGGAGGAACCAAGCGTTCAGGCGCCACACAGGGCAGGCGGAGAAGGGAGGTGGGCCGAGGGCCAGAAGCAGTGGAGAATGGTCCGAGAGGCCCCTGGGAAGAATGCGGACATCTTGCACCCCGGCGCACTCAGTGGACGTGACAAAGATTAAATCAATCCGGGCGTGCGAATGGTGCGCCGCCGAGGTGTGGGTGTACTGGCGGGCCTGCGGGTGCCAGACCCTCCACACATCGCACAAACCCTGAGCCTCGGCCCAGCCCGATAGTAGCTTCGAGCGAGTAGCCCTGGCAAGGGAGACCGGGCCCGTCGCATCAGCACTAGACATATACACCGCGTTGAAATCCCCCCCCCCCCCCCCCCCCCAAGACAAGCGCGCCCGCCGGGAGCGTGGGATGCAAGCGTGCAGTGTGTGAGAGGACGGGCTGCAACTGGGACGGGGCCGCATACAAGGAGACAAAGGTCAGGGGACGCCCCTCAAGGGCCCCAGAAACCGCAACCGCCATGCCCTGGGAGTCGGAGTGCACCTGGGCAAGAACGAAGGGAAAAGTCCGCCGAAGCAGGATGGCCACTCCCCGGGAACCCCTAACAAGCCGGAGTGCCACCCCTATCATACCCGTAGCGAGCAAGAAAGGGACAGTTGTTGCCAAGAAGGTGGGTCTCCTGCAAAAGAAGGACATCAATCCCCAGACGCTGCACGTATTTAAGGACTGCCATGCGCTTGAAGCGGTCCAGAGGACCATTGACATTCCAAGACAGAATGCGCATGGCGGCCTTGGGAATGTTAGTGTCAGCCATCACCCCAGAGCGGAGCGTCTAGTGTAAGCAGAGGAGGGACGCCCCCGGAGCACGAGCCCAACAGGGCGGCCGGGGGGACGCAGGCGCAGGGGCCATAAAACGAAAACATGGAGAAAGATCTCTCCAACCAACAGAATCCTCCACAGGAGAAAGAATCAACCACAAACCACTCCAACCCCCCACCCTATACTTCGGGAACGGAAGCATCTGTCGCCCTAACTGTAAAGAACAACAACCAAGCTAAAACGCTCGGGCTTGAGCACCTAGTGGACCCCCAAATAGCCGGATGGTGACCAAATCCCCCACCCTGGCCGAGAGCTATCTCTAAAATGGAGCACAGAAGTCCAAGTACCAACATTGGCAACCCGGTAAACCACCCCCAGTCCCCCGACAATCAAATGAACCACCTGCAGCAAGAGCGAGTCAAATAACTGGACTGCAAGAGAGGTCCGAGGTGTCCACTGGTCCAGCAGGCGGGTCCACAGAGCCCGACCGCCCCGGGGATCCAGCCCGGCGGTCTGCAGCAACAGGGCTGGAGGGGGTGACCGAAGAGGCAGGGGAGGCTCCAGAGGCCCGACGCGGCCGTCCCATGGAGCGGGTGACCACCACCTCCCCCTACGCATGGCCCCGGGGCACGATGCGCCTCCGACGGCGGGTCCTGGACGGCCTGGATGTAGTCGGTCCCCTGCGACTACTCGTGATGAGCCCCCTCCAGGGCGATGCAGCAGATGTTCCTCCGTCAGCCAAGTCCACGCGGCCCGGGGCGTCTCAAAGAAGATGGCCTTGTGCTGAAAGATGACCCGCAGGCGGGCCGGGAACTGTAGCTGGTATTGGAGACCCAGGGATCGCATCCTCGTTTTCACCTCCGCGTAGGATCGCCGCTGCTCCTGTACCTCCCGAGTGTAATCCGGAAGGACCATGATTTTATGATTTTGAAAGTGGAGAGAGTCAGCACGCCTGGCCTCGCGGAGAATGGCATCCCTGTCCCTGAAGTTAAGGATCTTAAGAATGAAGGGGCGGGGGGGGTGCCCCCGGAGGCCTCGGGCCAAGGAGCGGTGGGCCCTCTCAACAACAAACCAGGCCGAGAGGCTGTCCGCCTGCATCCAGGATCGGAACCAGCCCTCCAAGAAGTCGTCGGCCCGGCCCGACTCAGCCCCCTCCGGAAATCCCACCAAGCGGAGGTTACTGCAACGCGCCCAGTTTTCTGCATCCTCGGCCCGGCGGTGGAGCTCCTTAGAGTGGGTGGTGAGCTCTCGAACCTGATCCTGCAGTTGACGGATGTCGTCCTCCGCTGTCGAGATTTGTGATTCGGCCTCCGAAATGCGGGCAGTAGCATTGCGCAAGTCCTGGCGGAGAAGGGCAACGTCCACCTTGACCTCACCCACCATGCCCTCCAGGGAGGAACGGGACGCATGGATGGCCTGCAGGATAGCCGCCAGATCCGTGGCCGGGGCCGACGCCGCATCCCCCGTCGAGCCAGGCCCCTTCCCCGAGGTCGTGAATTGGTCAATTCTGGTTTGGGTGGCCGCCGGCGCCGGCTTGGAGTCCCTGTCCTTGCCCATGATGGCCGCACACAGTCCATGGGGGGCACCCGCGCCCACTGGTGGGCCCCGCAGAGGATCCCGGCAAGTCCAGGGGGACTGAGGGCCAGGGCGGCAGGAGGAGGAACGGGTAGAGAGTCCACTCACCCGGGCGGCCGACAAATCCAGGCCCCGCAAGTCGCCTCCCAGGGCGCTGCCTGAAATGACAGCCGAACCATCGCCAGGGACCGCCGCTGCTCCGCGGCCCGTCGGGGTCCAAAGTGATACACCGCTACCTCACTCCACCCGCGGCCGATGCGGTCACCGCCCGCAGGGCTCCGCACCTCTTCACTCCACACCAGCGAGTCAGCACTGCAGGGCGGGCCCCCGGGGGGGAGGATGGAGGGGGGAGAGATGAGGGAACCGGGCCCCCCGACCGCCGATCGCGGCCCGACACTCAGGGACGGCCCCAGGCCCCACAACGCCACCACACAGAACCAAACGTGCGCTCCTGGAGGTGCTGCAGCCAGTGGAGGGGGGGGTGGAGGAGGAGAAGGTAGCCAGGGATCGCCAACTCCCCACCTGGAGCAACCACAGAAGCCCCCACACCGCCTCCACGGTGCCGCCGTCCTCGCCGATGCCGCCGCAATCACTGGCCTCCACCTGGTATCAGGCTGCCCCACCGGGCAGGTCCACGCCCCAATCGGTAAGAAGGATCTGGAGAGCGTTGGCCGGCACCGAGGGGGGGGGAAAGCTGCTGCCCCCGTGCCCCCGGAGGCCCGGGGCCTGGAGACCTCTTGGGCGCCGCGGGCTCCCGCAGCCCTCACAGCCGGACCTCGCTCCAGGCGCTCCGCGTCCACGTCCCGGGTCCGCGTCAATCACAGCTGGCGGCGCCCGGGGATGACTGGAGCGCGTCAAAGTTTTCCCCCAGGCTGCGGGGCGGCTCCGCTGCGAAATGCGCCCCTCTGCTCCCGGCCAGGGCATCTGGGAGCAGATCGGTTAGTAGAAGAAGGGGGCCAGGCGCTCGGAGCCGCTCCGTTAAGCGGCCATGTTGGTCCAGCGCCCCCTGGTGTCCCATCTTTTTTTTCTTTTTTTTTTTTAAATTGTAATTATAAGTATGTTATTTTTAACCCCTACTCTATCCAACACTTTCCCTACTGTTTCACTCTCTGGAGTGGGAATAGTAATTTTTACCCCTACGCTAGCCCACACTTTCCCTACTGTTGCATTCTCTGGAGTGGGAATAGTAATTTTCTCCCCTAGGCTATCCAACACCTTCCCTACTGTTGCATTAATTGGAGTGGGAATAGTAATTTTAACCCCTACGCTATCCAACATTTACCCTACTGCTGCACTGTTTGGAGTTGGAATAGTAATTTTATTCCCTCCACTATCTAATATTGTTGGTATTGTTTTAGCTAACGTAGTATGTAATTAATTTAAAAAAAATTTAAAAAAATGTTTAATTTGTTACATATATTTATTTAATTTGTATTTATATTATTGGTTTATGTGTATAGATGTATTTATAACCATTGGTGCGGGGGTCCCGTAGGTGAAATTAGGATGCGCCCGCCACACTGGCGGGCGCATCCTGCATTCCTGACATTGCGGCGGGCGGTGCTCTCATCACCGCCCGCCGCAATGCCAAGAAGGCATGTCGTGCACTTCCATGCACAACATGGCAGGCACCGCATGTTGCCTGCCATGTTGTGCATGGAACTGCAGGGGGGTACCATAGGTAACCCCCATGTGCACCCCCCACAATCCCTGGGGGCCCGCTATGGGCCCCCAATGTCAAAAACCACCTGCCTTGCCCAGACTGCATCGTAATATGGATGGTGGTGTCTACCAGACACCGCCACCATAGAAAATGCTTTTCTGCCCGGTAGGCAATCGGGCGGATTGCCTACCGGCGGAAAACCGGCAGACGGTCTTCCCGTCCGCCGGGGTCCCCCCGCCATGGTAATGTGGTGGGGGGAATTTGAATGCGGGCAGTGATTTTTAGCAGGTGGATCGCCACCGCCATACGGGCGGTGGCGATCCGCCTGCTATACTAATGACCCCCTAACTGTATATATGATATACTATGGTGCCGATTCCGATCGGGTAAAAAAAATTCCCGTATGACTCGTATCCGTATTATTTTTACGAACGATTCGTACAAGTCCTGTCCCACCGGTGAAGTACGATTCGTATGTGAAAAATACATACGAATCACTTCGGGAAAAATCTACGAGACGTACCTGGACAGTTTTACATACAAATCGTAAAACTGAAGTCCAAGCGCACAAGTACGATCCATACCGCCCTTTCGAATACACAAGCATATGTAAAACATCCCGTACGGAGCGAACTCTGTACCACTCGTATCCCGGGTAAACTTGTGCCCGGGATACCAGTCGTACAGCCCCCCCTCTCCCCCCGCGTATGTCCGCACGTACCCCCATATGTCAGCACCGTACCCCTGTATGTCAGCACCGTAGCCCCCATGTCCGCACTGTACCCCAGCCCCGTACTTGTACGCACTGTACCCCACCACCGTACCCCAGCCCCGTACTGGTACGCACCATACCCCAGCACCGTACCCCAGCCCGTACTTGTACGCACCATACCCCAGCCCCGTACTTGTATGCATCGTACCCCAGCACCGTACCCAAGCCCCGTACTTGGACGCACCGTACCCCAGCACTGTACCCAAGCCCCGTACTCGTATGCACCGTACCCCAGCACCGTACCCCAGCCCCACACTTGGACGCACCATACCCCAGCACCGTACCCCAGTCCCGTACTTGTACGCACCGTACCCCAGCCCCATACTTGTACACACCGTACCACAGCACCATACCCCAGCACCGTACTTGTATGCACCGTACCCCAGCACCGTACCCAAGCCCCATACTTGTACGTACCATACCCCAGCCCCATACTTGTATGCACCATACCCCAGCACCGTACCCAAGCCCCGTACTTGGACGCACCGTACCCCAGCACTGTACCCAAGCCCCGTACTTGTATGCATCGTACCCCAGCACCGTACCCCAGCCCCACACTTGGACGCACCATACCCCAGCACCGTACCCCAGCCCCGTACTTGTACGCACCGTACCCAAGCCCCGTACTTGTACGCACCGTACCCCAGCACCGTACCCCAGCCCCATACTTGTACACACCGTACCCCAGCCCCGTACTTGTACGCGCCGTACCCCAGCACCGTACCCAAGCCCCGTACTTGTACGCACCGTACCCCAGCACTGTACCCCAGCCCCGTACTTGTACGCATCGTACCCCAGCCCCGTACTTGTACGCACCGTACCCCAGCACCGTACCACAGCCCGTACTTGTATGCACCGTACCCCAGCCCCGTACTTGTAGGCACCGTACCTCAGCATCCTACCCAAGCCCCGTACTTGGACGCACCGTACCCCAGCACCGTACCCAAGCCCCATACTTGTATGCACCATACCCCAGCACTGTACCCCAGCCCCGTACTTGGATGCACCATACCCCAGCACCGTACCCCCTGGTGTCCCATCTTTTTTTTCTTTTTTTTTTTTAAATTGTAATTATAAGTATGTTATTTTTAACCCCTACTCTATCCAACACTTTCCCTACTGTTTCACTCTCTGGAGTGGGAATAGTAATTTTTACCCCTACGCTAGCCCACACTTTCCCTACTGTTGCATTCTCTGGAGTGGGAATAGTAATTTTCTCCCCTACGCTATCCAACACCTTCCCTACTGTTGCATTAATTGGAGTGGGAATAGTAATTTTAACCCCTACGCTATCCAACATTTACCCTACTGCTGCACTGTTTGGAGTTGGAATAGTAATTTTATTCCCTCCACTATCTAATATTGTTGGTATTGTTTTAGCTAACGTAGTATGTAATTAATTTAAAAAAAATTTAAAAAAATGTTTAATTTGTTACATATATTTATTTAATTTGTATTTATATTATTGGTTTATGTGTATAGATGTATTTATAACCATTGGTGCGGGGGTCCCGTAGGTGAAATTAGGATGCGCCCGCCACACTGGCGGGCGCATCCTGCATTCCTGACATTGCGGCGGGCGGTGCTCTCATCACCGCCCGCCGCAATGCCAAGAAGGCATGTCGTGCACTTCCATGCACAACATGGCAGGCACCGCATGTTGCCTGCCATGTTGTGCATGGAACTGCAGGGGGGTACCATAGGTAACCCCCATGTGCACCCCCCACAATCCCTGGGGGCCCGCTATGGGCCCCAATGTCAAAAACCACCTGCCTTGCCCAGACTGCATCGTAATATGGATGGTGGTGTCTACCAGACACCGCCACCATAGAAAATGCTTTTCTGTCCGGTAGGCAATCGGGCGGATTGCCTACCGGCGGAAAACCGGCAGACGGTCTTCCCGTCCGCCGGGGTCCCCCCCGCCATGGTAATGTGGTGGGGGGAATTTGAATGCGGGCAGTGATTTTTAGCAGGTGGATCGCCACCGCCATACGGGCGGTGGCGATCCGCCTGCTATACTAATGACCCCCTAACTGTATATATGATATACTATGGTGCCGATTCCGATCGGGTAAAAAAAATTCCCGTATGACTCGTATCCGTATTATTTTTACGAACGATTCGTACAAGTCCTGTCCCACCGGTGAAGTACGATTCGTATGTGAAAAATACATACGAATCACTTCGGGAAAAATCTACGAGACGTACCTGGACAGTTTTACATACAAATCGTAAAACTGAAGTCCAAGCGCACAAGTACGATCCATACCGCCCTTTCGAATACACAAGCATATGTAAAACATCCCGTACGGAGCGAACTCTGTACCACTCGTATCCCGGGTAAACTTGTGCCCGGGATACGAGTCGTACAGCCCCCCCTCTCCCCCCGCGTATGTCCGCACGTACCCCCATATGTCAGCACCGTACCCCTGTATGTCAGCACCGTAGCCCCCATGTCCGCACTGTACCCCAGCCCCGTACTTGTACGCACTGTACCCCAGCACCGTACCCCAGCCCCGTACTGGTACGCACCATACCCCAGCACCGTACCCCAGCCCGTACTTGTACGCACCATACCCCAGCCCCGTACTTGTATGCATCGTACCCCAGCACCGTACCCAAGCCCCGTACTTGGACGCACCGTACCCCAGCACTGTACCCAAGCCCCGTACTCGTATGCACCGTACCCCAGCACCGTACCCCAGCCCCACACTTGGACGCACCATACCCCAGCACCGTACCCCAGTCCCGTACTTGTACGCACCGTACCCCAGCCCCATACTTGTACACACCGTACCACAGCACCGTAACCCCAGCACCGTACTTGTATGCACCGTACCCCAGCACCGTACCCAAGCCCCATACTTGTACGCACCATACCCCAGCCCCATACTTGTATGCACCATACCCCAGCACCGTACCCAAGCCCCGTACTTGGACGCACCGTACCCCAGCACTGTACCCAAGCCCCATACTTGTATGCATCGTACCCCAGCACCGTACCCCAGCCCCACACTTGGACGCACCATACCCCAGCACCGTACCCCAGCCCCGTACTTGTACGCACCGTACCCCAGCCCCATACTTGTACACACCGTACCCCAGCACCATACCCCAGCACCGTACTTGTACGCACCGTACCCCAGCACCGTACCCAAGCCCCGTACTTGTACGCACCGTACCCCAGCACCATACCCCAGCCCCATACTTGTACACACCGTACCCCAGCCCCGTACTTGTACGCGCCGTACCCCAGCACCGTACCCAAGCCCCGTACTTGTACGCACCGTACCCCAGCACTGTACCCCAGCCCCGTACTTGTACGCATCGTACCCCAGCCCCGTACTTGTACGCACCGTACCCCAGCACCGTACCACAGCCCGTACTTGTATGCACCGTACCCCAGCCCCGTACTTGTAGGCACCGTACCTCAGCATCCTACCCAAGCCCCGTACTTGGACGCACCGTACCCCAGCACCGTACCCAAGCCCCATACTTGTATGCACCATACCCCAGCACTGTACCCCAGCCCCGTACTTGGATGCACCATACCCCAGCACCGTACCCCAGCCCCGTACTTGTACGCACCGTACCCCAGCCCCGTACTTGTACGCACCGTATCCCAGCCCCGTACTTGTACGCACCGTACCCCAGCACCGTACCTAAGCCCTGTAATTGTACGCACCGTACCCCAGCACCGTACCCCAGCCCCGTACTTGGACGCACCGTACCTAAGCCCCGTACTTGGACGCACCGTACCCCAGCCCACGTACTTTGGCGCACCGTACCCCAGCCCCGTACTTGGACGCATCATACCCCAGCACCGTACTTGGACACACCGTACCCTTGAACCGTCCCCCAGCATCGCGTATGTACGGACCTTACAACAACATTGCGTATGCGAGCACGGTACAACAACATCGCGTATGGACGCACCTTACATACGCGAAAATGACTCGTACTGAACCAGGACACTGTAAAAAAGCACAAGGAGGGTCAATTCGACTCGCACAACACCACAAAACACGTCTACAGTACAAAAAACATCAAAATGACTGACCTGGCACATCCAAACAGGTAAACAGAGGCCCAAACTCAAAACCACCTCTTATAACACCCACCAAAAATTCAAACTCAGGCCCACCCACAAATGGACCAATAAAAAGGGCCCACACACACAAACCATGAGCCTTTGCAACAGACTCACTGCAGCTACAGAGCACACCCCAACAACTGCACCCATACACCTTAACATATACACCTTAACATATACACCTTAACACACACTCCTTCACACAAACCCCCTCTCCACATTCTCACACACACCTTCACATTCACACCCACACACCCACAACCATCCACACCCTCACCCCACACCATGCCCACAGACAAGAATCCAAAGTTCACAAGGGAGGAGCTGGACATCCTTGTCAACAAAGTCATCAGAGTCGAGCCACAGCTCTTTGGAACATTGGTCAGACAGACCAGCATAGCCGAAAAATCACGCCTGTGGCAGAGGATCGTCGATAGGGTGAATGCTGTTGCGCCCATCAGAAGTACCAGGAATGAATGCCAAGCCAGGTGGTACGATCTGCGGAGGGCAGTCAAGCGCAAAATGAACGAGGACTACGCCCAGAGCAACATCACTGGAGGTGGGCTGCCCCGCAGACCGGTACATTACCATCCCTGGGAGGAGAAGGTGATGGCCCTGCTTCCGCCTGTGAGAGTACACGGAGTCGAAGGAGTTGCAGAGCCTGGTGAATACACTAACAACTTACGTAACATGGGGGTAATGGCATCCACACCCCAACTACACCAAATGCACGCAATTACCCCAAGCCCTCACCGGACACCACCACACTCAAAAACAATGCTCATACCACTAACATGTGTATGCCCCATCCACAAAGCAAGGCCATGCCATGTCCCAGGCTACACGAAGCACAAACCCAAAACTGGATGTCTGGGATGCTGGGAGGGTGGGGCTCACAAAACACATTGTTCAACTCTGAATCAGACACCATTGCCCTCAGCCCATATGGCCCAGGTACATACCCATGCACCATGCTCAATGCACATGGACTGGCAAAGTACTGACAAGGTAGCTGACACTTGGCCCCGCTGTAGCCAGCACAAGGCCCTCCTGTGACCACTGTAAACTAAAACACCAACACCACAAGCTCAGATATCTAGGACAGGAACTCACACTCACTGTCATGCCAGCATGCACCACGAGGGGACAGATACATCACCTGGAAGACCCACGGCCAAATCACACTACACCCACCAGCAGGCCCTGTCACACACACCCCTTACACAAGCACTCACCCCCGGGGCAGCCAATGGATTTACCCACTCTCACAATGGACATGTGACACAACAAGATCAATACATAGCCAAAGAATCATCCAAGCCAAAAATCTACATGGCAAACACTCAGGAGAACATATCAATCTGTCCCCCGCAACATACCCATCCACAAGTGAACAGTGAGGGGAATGCTAGGCACATACAACTACCTGGAGGAACTGTGCCAACTTGAATATGTATGAAACATGGATGTCGTATGAAACAGCATTAACATTGTCTCTCTCTCACACACAGGGCAACGTCATGGATCTCCCCCCAACAATGGGGGGAAGAATCACAGTCCCAGGCTCAGGAGGAACCAGCCCGACTCAGCCCCCTCCGGAAATCCCACCAAGCAGAGGTTACTGCAACGCACCCGGTTTTCCGCATCCTCGGCCCGGCGGTGGAGCTCCTTAGAGTGGGTGGTGAGCTCTCGAACCTGATCCTGCAGTTGACGGATGTCGTCCTCCGCTGTCGTGATTCGGCCTCCGAAATGCGGGCAGTAGCATTGCGCAAGTCCTGGCGGAGAAGGGCAACGTCCACCTTGACCTCACCCACCATGCCCTCCAGGGAGGAACGGGACACATGGATGGCCTGCAGGATAGCCGCCAGATCCGTGGCCGGGGCCGACGCCGCCTCCCCCGTCGAGCCAGGCCCCTTCCCCGAGGTCGTGAATTGGTCAATTCTGGTTTGGGTGGCCGCCGGCGCCGGCTTGGAGGCCCTGTCCTTGCCCATGATGGCCGCACACAGTCCGTGGGGGGCACCCCCGCCCACTGGTGGGCCCCACAGAGGATCCCGGCAAGTCCAGGGGGACCGAGGGCCAGGGCGGCAGGAGGAGGAACGGGTAGAAAGAGCGTCCACTCACCCGGGCGGCCGGCAAATCCAGGCCCCGCAAGTCGCCTCCCAGGGCGCTGCCCGAAACGACAGCCGAACCCTCGCCAGGGACCGCCGCCGTTCCGCGGCCCGTCAGGGTCCAAAGTGATACGCCGCTAACTCACTCCGCCCGCGGCCGATGCAGTCACCGCCCGCAGGGCTCCGCACCTCTTCACTCCACACCAGCGAGTCAGCACTGCAGGGCGGGCCCACGGGCCACCGGGGGGGGGGGGGGGAGGATGGAGGGGGAGAGATGAGGGAACTGGGCCCCCCGACCGCCGATCGCGGCCCGACACTCAGGGACGGCCCCATGACGCCGCCACACAGAACCAAACGTGGGCTCCTGGAGGGGCTGCATTCAGTGGGGGGGTGGAGGAGGAGAAGGTAGCCAGGGATCGCCGACTCCCCACCTGGAGCCACCACAGAAGCCCCCACACCGCCTCCACGGCCCCGCCATCCACGCCGATGCCGCCGCAATCACCGGCCTCCACCTGGTAACAGGCTGCCCCACCGAGGCAGCTCCACGCCCCAATCGGTAAGAAGGATCTGGAGAGCGTTGGCCGGCACCGAGGGGGGGGGAAAGCTGCTGCCCCCGTGCCCCCGGAGGCCTGGGGCCTGGAGACCTCGTGGGTGCCACGGGCTCCCGCAACCCTCACAGCCGGACCTCGCTCCAGGCGCTCCGCGTCCACGTCCCGGGCCCGCGTCAATCACAGCTGGCGGCGCCGGGGGAGGACCGGAGCGCGTCAAAGTTTTCCCCCAGGCTGCGGGGCGGCTCCGCTGCGAAATGCGCCCCTCTGCTCCCGGCCAGGGCGTCTGGGAGCGGATCGGCTAGTAGAAGAAGGGGCCGGGCGCTCGGAGCCGCTCCGTTAAGTGGCAATGTTGGTCCAGCGCCCCCTGGTGTCCCATCATTTTTTTTTAATTTTTTTTTTTTTTAATTTTAATTAGAAGTATGTTATTTTTAACCCCTACTCTATCCAACACTTTCCCTACTGTTTCACTGTCTAGAGTGGGAATAGTAATGTTTACCCCTACGCTAGCCCACACTTTCCCTACTGGTGCATTCCCTGGAGTGGGAATAGTAATTTTCTCCCCTACGCTATCCAACACCTTCCCTACTGTTGCATTAATTGGAGTGGGAATAGTAATTTTAACCCCTACGCTATCCAACATTTACCCTACTGTTGCACTGTTTGGAGTTGGAATAGTAATTTTATTCCCTCCACTATCTAATATTGTTTGTATTATTTTAGCTAACGTAGTATATAATTAATTTTACAAAGATTTTAAAAAATGTTTAATTTGTTACATATATTTATTTAATTTGTATTTATATTATTGGTTTGTGTGTATAGATGTATTTATAACCATTGGTGCGGGGGTCCCGTAGGTGAAATTAGGATGCGCCCGCCACACTGGCGGGTGCATCCTGCATTCCTGACATTGCGGCGGGCGGTGCTCTAGGCACCGCCTGCCGCAATGCCAAGAAGGCATGTCGTGCACTTCCATGCACAACATGGCAGGCACCGCATGTTGCCTGCCATGTTGTGCATGGAACTGCAGGGGGGTACCATAGGTAACCCCCATGTGCACCCCCCACAATCCCTGGGGGCCCGCTATGGGCCCCCAATGTCAAAAACCACCTGCCTTGCCCCGACTGCATCGTAATATGGATGGTGGTGTCTACCAGACACCGCCACCATAGAAAATGCTTTTCTGCCCGGTAGGCAATCGGGCGGATTGCCTACCGGCGGAAAACCGGCAGACGGTCTTCCCGTCCGCCGGGGTCCCCCCCGCCATGGTAATGTGGTGGGGGGAATTTGAATGCGGGCAGTGATTTTTAGCAGGTGGATCGCCACCGCCATACGGGCGGTGGCGATCCGCCTGCTATACTAATGACCCCCTAACTGTATATATGATATACTATGGCGCCGATTCCGATCGGGTAAAAAAAATTCCCGTATGACTCGTATCCGTATTATTTTTACGAACGATTCGTACAAGTCCTGTCCCACCGGTGAAGTACGATTCGTATGTGAAAAATACATACGAATCACTTCGGGAAAAATCTACGAGACGTACCTGGACAGTTTTACATACAAATCGTAAAACTGAAGTCCAAGCGCACAAGTACGATCCGTACCGCCCTTTCGAATACACAAGCGTATGTAAAACATCCCGTACGGAGCGGACTCTGTACCACTCGTATCCCGGGTAAACTTGTGCCCGGGATACGAGTCGTACAGCCCCCCCTCTCCCCCCCGCGTATGTCCGCACGTACCCCCCATATGTTAGCACCGTACCCCTGTATGTCAGCACCGTACCCGCCATGTCCGCACCGTACCCCAGCCCCGTACTTGTACGCACTGTACCCCAGCCCCGTACTTGTACGCACCGTACCCCAGCCCCGTACTTGTACGCACCATACCCCAGCCCCGTACTTGTAAGCACCGTACCCCAGCACCGTACCCAAGCCCCGTACTTGGACGCACCGTACCCCAGCACTGTACCCAAGCCCCGTACTTGTACGCACCGTACCCCAGCACCGTACCCCAGCCCCACACTTGGACGCACCATACCCCAGCACCGTACCCCAGCCCCGTACTTGTATGCACCGTACCCCAGCACCGTACCCCAGCCCCGTACTTGTACGCACCGTACCCCAGCCCCGTACTTGTATGCAACATACCCCAGCACCGTACCCAAGCCCCGTACTTGTACGCACCATACCCCAGCACTGTACCCCAGCCCCATACTTGTACGCACCGTACCCCAGCCCCGTACTTGTACGCACCGTACCCCAGCACCATACCCAAGCCCCGTACTTGGATGCACCATACCCAAGCCCCGTACTTGTACGCACCGTACCCCAGCACCGTACCCCAGCCCCGTACTTGTACGCATCGTACCCCAGCCCCGTACTTGTACGCACCGTACCCCAGCACCGTACCACAGCCCCGTACTTGTATGCACCGTACCCCAGCCCCGTACTTGTAGGCACCGTACCCCAGCATCGTACCCAAGCCCCGTACTTGGACACACCGTACCCCAGCACCGTACCCAAGCCCCGTACTTGTACGCACCGTACCCAAGCACCGTACCCAAGCCCCGTACTTGGATGCACCATACCCCAGCACCGTACCCCAGCCCCGTACTTGTAAGCACCGTACCCCAGTACCGTACACCAGCCCCGTACTTGTACGCACCGTATCCCAGCCCCGTACTTGTACGCACCGTACCCCAGCACCGTACCTAAGCCCCGTAATTGTACGCACCGTACCCCAGCACCGTACCGCAGCCCCGTACTTGGACACACCGTACCTAAGCCCCGTACTTGGACGCACCGTACCCCAGCACCGTACCCCAGCCCCGTACTTGGACGCACCGTACCCCAGCCCCGTACTTGGACGCACCGTACCCCAGCCCCGTACTTGGACGCACCATACCCCAGAACCGTCCCCCAGCATCGCGTATGTACGGACCTTACAACAACATTGCGTATGCGAGCACGGTACAACAACATCGCGTATGGACGCACCTTACATACGCGAAAATGACTGGTACTGAACCAGGACACTGTAAAAAAGCACAAGGAGGGTCAATTCGACTCGCACAACACCACAAAACACGTCTACAGTACAAAAAACATCAAAATGACTGACCTGGCACATCCAAACAGGTAAACAGAGGCCCAAACTCACAACCACCTCTTATAACATCCACCAAAAATTCAAACTCAGGCCCACCCACAAATGGACCAATAAAAAGGGCCCACACACACACAAACCATGAGCCTTTGCAACAGACTCACTGCAGCTACAGAGCACACCCCAACAATTGCACCCATACACCTTAACATATACACCTTCACACACACTCCTTCACACAAACCCCCTCTCCACATTCTCACACACACCTTCACATTCACACCCACACACCCACAACCATCCACACCCTCACCCCACACCATGCCCACAGACAAGAATCCAAAGTTCACAAGGGAGGAGCTGGACATCCTTGTCAACGAAGTCATCAGAGTCGAGCCACAGCTCTTTGGAACATTGGTCAGACAGACCAGCATAGCCGAAAAATCACGCCTGTGGCAGAGGATCGTCGATAGGGTGAATGCTGTTGCGCCCATCAGAAGTACCAGGAATGAATGCCAAGCCAGGTGGTACGATCTACGGAGGGCAGTCAAGCGCCAAATTAACGAGGACTACGCCCAGAGCAACATCACTGGAGGTGGGCTGCCCCGCAGACCGGTACATTACCATCCCTGGGAGGAGAAGGTGATGGCCCTGCTTCCGCCGGTGAGAGTACACAGAGTCGAAGGAGTTGCAGAGCCTGGTGAGTACACTAACAACTTACGTAACATGGGGGTAATGGCATCCACACCCCAACTACACCAAATGCACGCAATTACCCCCAAACCCTCACCGGACACCACCACACTCAAAAACAACGCTCATACCACTAACATGTGTATGCCACATCCACAAAGCAAGGCCATGCCATGTCCCAGGCTACACGAAGCACAAACCCAAAACTGGATGTCTGGGATGCTGGGAGGCTGGGGCTCACAAAACACATTGTTCACTCTGAATCAGACACTATTGCCCTCAGCCCATATGGCCCAGGTACATACCCATGCACCATGCTCAATGCACATGGACTGGCAAAGTACTGACAAGGTAGCTGACACTTGGCCCCGCTGTAGCCAGCACAAGGCCCTCCTGTGACCACTGTAAACTAAAACACCAACACCGCAAGCTCAGATATCTAGGAAAGGAACTCACACTCACTGTCATGCCAGCATGCACCACGAGGGGACAGATACATCACTTGGGAGACCCACAGCCAAATCACACTACACCCACCAGCAGGCCCTGTCACACACACCCCTTACACAAGCACACACCCCCGGGGCAGCCAATGGATTTACCCACTCTCACAATGGACATGTGACACAACAAGATCAATACATAGCCAAAGAATCATCCAAGCCAAAAATCTACATGGCAAACACTCAGGAGAACATATCAATCTGTCCCCCGCAACATACCCATCCACAAGTGAACAGTGAGGGGAATGCTAGGCACATACAACTACCTGGAGAAACTGTGCCAACTTGAATATGTATGAAACATGGATGTCGTATGAAACAGCATTAACATTGTCTCTCTCTCACACAGGGCAACGTCATGGATCTCCCCCCAACAATGGGGGGAAGAATCACA
This sequence comes from Triturus cristatus, assembly GCF_964204655.1. Lineage (NCBI taxonomy): Eukaryota > Metazoa > Chordata > Amphibia > Caudata > Salamandridae > Triturus > Triturus cristatus. The sequence goes on along the minus strand of NC_140588.1, from coordinate 623,975,940 downwards.
GTCCCAGGCTCGGGAGGAACCTGATCCCACCGGCAGCGACACCTCTCAACACTCGCGGATGACCCCAACCCACCTGGTCCCTCTGGTGTCCAAGCCTCTGCAGCACCTGCCTCAGGTACATTTGTGCCAACCACCACCCCCATTCCTGCCACATCCCAGGAGACACCCAGGAGCCCTGCCCGCAGTGAACAACTGAGCCAGTCTGACCTGGAGGGACAAGGTTCGCCGGGCACCCAGAAGGAGGCAGACAACCCTGCAACTGCCATCCCTCAGGGGTCCCATAGGCCTGATATGCCCACAACGGCAGGCCAGGCTCGTGTGGGCAGGGGTGGTGGGAGTGGAGGCAGGCGGAGGCGAGAACCTTACCAGCCAGCTGAAGGGACCGGTATGTCACACATACGCAACATCATGGAGGCATACCGGCATGACACCAGGGCCATCAAACCAGGTAGTGGAGACCCTCACAGAGATTAAGAACCAGCAGGCCGAGCAACACGCCAGTCAACAACAACACCAAGGACGGATGGAGGCAAGACTGGCTGAGCTCTTGGCGGTGCAAACGGACATAAGCCGTTCACTCCGTCGGATCACCGACAACATGGGCAACCCTCCCTGTGCCACCAGGCGAAGACCAACACCAGCCACAGGGAGGGAGGCAGAGGCGGATTCGTCTGACGGAGCGTCCCAAACATCGTTAAGGCCTGCATCTGAGGGTCCCGCGAGGAAGGTGGGTCGTCCACGGAAAAGACCGTGAGAGGCAGCGGACCATCCACATCTCCCAGGTCACCTGGCCTGGCACCTGGCCTTCATGCGCAAAAGCAGCACCTCATCCACTGACATTCTCTGCCACATGGACTTGCTGGTCACAGTCTGACCGATGATAACAAACACTGTATTCTGGACTCTGATGACTTCAAATGCCAAGGATCCCATCTCCCCCTGTGAACTTTGGATTCTAGCCACACTGTATAGCACCTATTTTCACCCACAATATACGCCCCCCACCGAGAATAAAACAAACTTTCTTTAATTAGATGTTGTAGTCATTTTGCATGAGTCCACAACATACGTGTGGGGAAATGTCAAACTATGCCTGAGTGTTGAACGAACTCCAGCCATCCATACCCTTGGATCTGAGTCCAGTACAGGACACACATGGGTCACAATCTATCATCCAATACAGACATGGAGCACAATACTCACCCGTGATGGCCTCAAGCTGCTGAGGGGGGGCTTGCAATACTGTGCGGACAGACCAATTTGGAAAAGCATCATTAAGGTGTAGAGGTTATGGCTCATGTGGAGGTGCCCAGGAGGGAGTCCCAGGTATGTGTAGCCTGGTGGGAGAACTATGTCCTGCATGCTGGAGTGCGGTGGATGTGAAGAATGTTGGCCAGGGCAAGGTTGGATGCACGGAGTTGGCCCAACGGGGTCTTGGATGACAGACGTCCAAGGTTGGTTTGGGGTCTGCGGTTGTGGACTGCCTCCTGAGTGTGGGTGAGGAGTGTGAAGGTCATCCTGCAGCAGTCAGTGATCCATTGCAGCTATCTCAGGTGGACGATGATGTGGCTGGGGCGCGGGATGTTGAAGCTGAGGTGTGCAAATGCACCCTGGATGTGGACAAGTTTTCCGGGAGTTTGGCTGTACTTGCTCTGTAGAGGGTGGGGCTGTAGTTGACACGGCTGGTGTCGTGGACCTGGGGGACAGTCTGTCTTGCCTTGGAGTGGATCTATCTGTGGGTCATGTGCATCATGCGGAGGGTGTTGCAGCATGAGGTACAGATGCTGGTTAGTTGCATGGCAATTGTGAGCGACGAGTCCATGATGCACACCATCTTGTGTGCATGGCCACTGGGTGCTGGTGCAGTGCCCTGGCGAGTGGGACACAAGGAGTTGACCCAGCTGTAAGGGGACAATCCTCAGATGATTACCTCAGTCATGTACAAGTCCAGCCTCAGGTGGATGATGTTCAGCCATTCATCAACGGATCTCATGCCTTCTTGAAAGTTGGAACTGACAATGGCTGTGTCTTTGGTGAGGGTGAGGAGTAGCTGGCTGTCAATGGCATACGAGTTGATTATGAGGTTGTGTGTGCATGTGATGGTGGAGAGGGTGGTCATGGACACATTGAAGATTGACACGCTGAGAGATGAGCCCTGGGCCATGTGCCAGATGACGCCACTGTACTACATGCTGAAGGCGTGAGTCCCACTCCCATGGCCTTGCTGGTGAGCTACTTGGTGATTTCATCCTGGTCCATCCCCTGGATACCAGGGTTGGAGATGTGTGAGATGACAGTGTGTGACCACATCATGCAAGGGGGGTGGCCTCACCATTGTTGAGCAGGGCAAAGTTGTCGGTGTTGGATGGCAATGATGACGGTTGCAGTGGGGTGATTACTGTGGAAGACGGTCTTGTGCAGGTTGCCTGGAGATCTTTGCGTGGAGGAGGGTTGCCAGTTGCTCGTTGACTGTCTTCCTGATGACATTTGCTGGCTAGGGAAGCACGTTGAGGTTCCTTGAGAGCCAGCGCTCCCGCCGTCCATTGTCTAAGAAGGGCCTGGGTCACTGCATGCCTCTATCTACCATGGAATGTGGCTAACTCCAAAGATACATACATGACGTGCTGGACGGGGGCTACAAGGATGGGGAATGATGTGGTTGAGATGTTGTGTGGGAAGGGGCCTGATGGAGATCCCCAGGGGATGTTGCACATGAGCCGGGTGTCGTATCTGCTGCTGATGGAAGTCCAAAACCTGAGGGTGGTTTGTCCCGTGTATAATAGTGCGTTCTGCCTCTGTGTGCCAAGGCTTGCATGTATGTCCATGAGCTTGCATTGGTAGGAAGTTGCAAGGGATTGGCTCAGCCTTGCAAGGGTGGGGTGTCTTTTGGATGGAGAGCTGATGTCAGTGCACTCACGATGCTGATGAGCTCCTTGATGTCATGCTTTTTATGTCCTCCTCCCCATCTGAAGGATCTCCAATTGTCCTTGCTGATGATATGGTGATGGCTGTGTGTGCCGTTTTCCAGGGTTGTAAGGCCACTGATGGGTATTTGTGTTGCAAGCTGTGCACAAGAGTCCTGCTAGACGTGTATGAGTCCAGTAGGGCTGCCTTGACCCAGGTGGCTTAATTGTTGATGTGCGTCACAGGAAAGTCCGTCAACGTGGCTAGATTGTTGGATCAGTTGCTGATCCAGTGAGTGAGGTTGCAGGGTGTGGCGGTGGTGTTGGCTCCAGTGTCCCACACAGCATGTCTGTGTTGACTTACATCAAGCATCTTTGGGGGATTGGTAGCGGGGTGTGTGGCAGTGTGTTGCCCGTCGGAGACATGGATGCTAATGTGGATGGACCAATAATGGATGCTGGTGTTGTTCTCATCCAGCCAGAAGTTCCTGGCCCACAGCCACATGTATCTTGTGGAAGTGAGGGCGTGCGTGACGATGGACGTGTTGATGGCTTTGCAGAATTGTGGATGTAGGCCTGGAGATCTGTAGATGAGTGTTACTCTGATGGTTTGCAGGGGGTTTGTGCCAAACCGGATTTGTGACCCTGAGTGCGTACTTGGGAATAGATATCAATTCATCCTCCGGGATTGTTAGTGCCGTCCCTGCGGGTGCTCTTGTATCCGTCTGAGATGGCAATGAAGAAGTTGTGTGCTGAGGATGGTTTCATCCAGGTCACTGCCATGATGGTGATGTGTGGGCCTGTTGTGTTGAGGAGGTAACAGAGTCCAATGGCGTGCTGTTGGACGGAGCCGGTGTGGAGTAGGAGGGACATGACCTGGTTGGTGTGACAGGGCCTGGAAGGCGGGGCAGCGCTGTGTACGCAGTTAGAGTTGCACACTCAGCATGCGAAGGTGTCGTGTGTGCGCCTAGGGTATGCCTGAGAGCAGGTGGTAGATTTTTGCTTGGACATTGCTTGGAGGGTGGCCGCAACATGAGACTGTTGTGTGATGTGGGTCATGCAAGGACATGAGGGTCATGCAATGTGCACGTTGCATGCGCTGACGGTCCTGCCATTGGCACCGCCTGGCTGCAACAGTGGCACAGACAAGCTGATGACAGCCTAATGAATGGGTGGAGGGAGGAAGGGAGGAGCATCTTGGAGGCGTGTGGGTTGCAGAATCCAGGAACTTGGTGGGCCCTTGACGCAGGGGCCACAGCAGCAGGCGGCATGTACTGGAAAGTAGGCCAAAAGTAGCACACAAAGACAATGATGTCAGAAAAGACAACTGCAACAGGTGCATGTTAAGGAAGGAGTGTCAGGTTACTCATGGCTCACCCAGAGAAAATGGATGAACAATCACCAAAGATGACTGACTCAGGATCAGGAAACAGAAGGCCGAGCTGCGCACAGGAGACCCACCCTCAGCAGGCGTTGACGGCCCGTTGGTGGGAGCAACCTCACCAAATACATACACAACCATGGACTTCATGCACAATAGAGATCATTATCCATGAAGAACTGCATGCATGTTGCCTAACTACACATACACTCATATGCACAATCTTTGACAACTATGCCAGAGATGAGGCATGCAAAGTGGCAAGAGTCCTGCATTGACAGAGAGGCACTTCGGAGGGTGAGGAACACCTTTATTACTCAAGCTCACACTGAGGGAAATGCATCAATATGAACAGACTCACAGGTCATTTGACTGAACATGTGGGACCTACGCTGGACACCCCCTTCACAACACGGATGTAGTAAATCCAAATGAACTGGCACACAAGTTAAGGGGATGAGCCAAACACCTCCTGCTGCACACGGAGAGGCTGCAATTCCCCATTGAGCCCGTCATGGGGATGTACCACACTATGTCCACCCGTAGCATTCCGTATGTTTCAGAGGGAAGTTTTACACACATTATGCCTTCATCAGAATCCTAAATCCATTACAGATGACTGTCACGAAGGGTGACTGTCAATTCATGGGAGTCATGCTACATGTTATGTGCCCCATGGTGAGTCAACATGTATGCATGGTAACACAACATGCACAGAGGCAGTCCCCACACATTCCAAACACGTACCACCCCCAAAATGCCTTGCTGCAATCCTTACCCAAAATGAAATTTCCCCATGTCCGTGCATGGAACGCTGATTCAGCACACGTTGCAATACTCATGAGGAATAGCAGGAGGACAACGATGACATGAGCAGACAACATGCGCAAGAACCTGGGAATGACAGAAACACAAGAAGTCAGCGAAAATATTTTTTCTCCGCATACATGGACATTTACTTAACAGGAACAATGTTGTCCCCATGCTAATTTAAAATAAACTGTCCCTGCTAAAATGTGTGGAATGACATCATCAATCGAGTCACACATCAGAACACAAATCTAAGTCACTTAGCATAAAGTCAGCTGGACACACACATTGCAACACATGCCACCCAAGCCTCCAAGCGTGCACACTCATACCCAGTGACTCACCATTATGAGAAGAAGTTGCGTATGAGCTGACTCCGGATATCCTCCTCCTCCTCCTCCTCATCACTTGCCTCGTGACCAAGCCCTTCATCCTCCACGGGTGGATGTTCCTGCTCATCCTGCTCCAGGATGAGTGACACTGCCTTCTCCACTGCCATGTTGTGCAGCATGCAGCACACAATGAAGATTTTGCAGACCTTCGCCGGTGCATATGGGAGGGACCCGCCTGTCTCGTGAAGGCACCGGAATCAGCTCTTCAGGAGGCCAAACGTCCTCTCAATCACTCACCTGGTCTGCCCGTGTGCATTGTTGTACCGGTGATCTGCAGCTGACCTTGGGTTGCGGAGAGGCGTCATCAGCCATGGCATGTTGGGATTGCCAGAGTCCCCTACATGGAAACATCATGTAAATAAGTGGGTCACAAGATGCCGTAAGAGCCAGAGATACCGCAATACACAGGACAAACAGAGTATACCCACCAACAAGACATGCTCGTTCGTTGTGCAGCCGCAGCATCATTTGTGGCACCCTGCCTCACCTCACGATGTAGGCATCGTGTGCTGACCCTGGAAAACGTGCACAGACATGGGAAATCAGCATGTTAGCAAGACACACCACAAGGGCATTTATAGAGTGGTAATGTTTACGGTTGCGATAGGCTACCTCCTGTGCCTGTGGTGGTACCAAAGCCACATGTGTCCCATCAATGTACCCAATGACATGGGGCATCCCTCCCAGGGCTTAGAAATCACCCTTGACATCTGTCAACTCCTCAGGAGTCGGAAAATGGATGAATTTATCAAGGTGCTCCAACATGGCTGCCAAAACATCACGCAGGACATGGCTGAACATGGTCTGTTACATGCCACCAATATCAGCTATGGCGAATTGAAACGTACCTGTGGCAAAAAAATGTAGGGCTGCCATCACCTTCATCTTGGGGGTCAGCGCAGTGGGATACCTGTGTTGCGGTTGGAGGTGTTGTGCCACCTTGGCGGTCAAGTCCTCAATCAACTGTTGAGTGAATCGGTAACGTCGGATGCAGGCACGTTCCCTCATGGCACCCAAGTCTGGCATTGTTCAGGGGACAGGCGGTGCCCTGCAGCAATTTGTGATGAATGACGAGGATTGAGAGCATAACAACATCAATGTCAATGAACAGAGCACATGCTCAACTGCTACTACACATCTGCTAAATACAAAGTCTAGTGTGTGCAATACATCCAGGACACATATGCTAGCTTGGTGATACTCCCACGAAAAGCCAGATACACCCGTTGATTGGCAAGTCTACATGACATGCCCTGAAATGAGCTTGGGGCCAGTCTGAGTGAACAGCCAGAGACATCACAGGAGTGACATACGTCCACATAGCTGCATTTGAAGGATGTCATCTCATACAGTCAGCTGACGGCAAGCTAGACGCACAGGTCACATGGAAACTCATATGTACAGATCACACACATTGCACTGAAGGGGTACACATGAAAACAGAAAACACAGACATTGAGACGACGCAGATATGTCCTGAGGTGAAAATATCATGTCCGATGCATACAGACCCTGCTTATGTGAGAATCCACATGTAGCATGGTGTGGGTAGATGTGTGCCATGCCCATCTCCACACAGACACATGTTGGATGCAGCAACAGCAGATGTAGTTGACAGAACAGTAACAGCAAGCTCATGGGAACACATGACACACACATGACATAGTCACATGCAGGCATGCTGTTTGTGGAATGTCAGTTGTTCGTGTCCATGTCCCTGGCATCAGGGGACAGTCACGGGTGGTGGTGGTGACTGTGCCAAAGCAGTGATGCTGTGCTTGACACGTTTGTACTACAGGTACACATGTGCAAAGTGTGAAGGGGAAGTGTGCCACATAGTACCCCATCACACATGACATGTGTACACAGGTCATCACACATCAATTGTGCAACTACATGAGGAGACATGTTCAATATCACTGCCTGACACACCTAGGCCCAGCACATGAAAGTATGCAATGACAATGACTTGATGTACAGCCTTGTGCGAGTCGGAGACAGCCATTCATTTCATGTGCACCTCCCATCACCAGTGGAAGCCTGTGAAACGCACCATACACATGCTCTGAGAGCGTGTGTAGGGTCCGTATCACTATAGTAGTGGTGCCGTATGAGTACGCATGGTATGGACTGTACACACGCGCGTACTCCTACGGCACCACTACCACAGTGATACGGACCGTACACACGCTCTGAGAGCGTATGTACGGTCCGTATCACTGTGGTAGTGGTGCCGTAGGAGTACGCGTGGTACGGACTGTACACACGCTCTCAGAGCGTATATACGGTCCATATCACTATAGTAGTGGTGCCGTAGGAGTACGCATGGTACGGACCGAACACAGGCTCTCAGAGCGTGTGTACGGTCCGTATCACTATAGTAGTGGTGCCGTAGGAGTACGCGTGGTACGGACCGTACACACACTCTCACAGCATATGTACGGTCCGTATCACTATAGTAGTGGTGCCGTAGGAGTACGCATGGTACGGACCGTACACAGGCTCTCAGAGCATGTGTACGGTCCGTATCACTATAGTAGCGGTACCGTAGGAGTACGCGTGGTACGGACCGTACACACACGCGTACCCCTACGGCACCACTACTATAGTGATACGGACTGTACACAGGCTCTCAGAGCCTGTGTACGGTCCGTATCACTATTGTAGTGGTGCCGTACGGGTACGTGTGAAACGCACCGTACATGTGTTTTTGATTCAAAAATTACATAGGGGACAAGTATTAGGCCCAAAATGCATGCTGGTTGTCATGGATACAGAGATTTCAGTTGCAATGTGGGCTTGAAAAGTCAGTTGGCCCAAAAATTACAATGTTGCAAAGTGGTGTTTGCCTTGATATGATGCTCAAAATTTGAACCATGCAAATTCGTGTCATTGGTGTATGTTTAAAGGGATTGGAGGAAATGTAGGATGCAAATGAGTCTGACCAATCACTCTGTACTCCTGTAAATGAAAGCCCCCAGCAAGACAGATATAAATCAGCCAGAACCCATGAGAGGGCACTTGCCTGCACAACTTTCCTGTCGACCACACTGCTGCTATCTGTGCTTCCTCTGGCCCCATGTCGCGGACTGTGGAGAGGGCCCAGCAATTCACCATGAGGAGAATGAGGCCCTGCTGAATCTCCTCCTCCCACAGTACCCCAGCCTGTATGGGAGACCAGGGGAGCAGGTGAGTGCTGACCCCACTACCTTTGACTGTGCACCTGTTTCGTGGCTGTCACTTCTGGCATTGTGTCCAGGTGTGACAGACATGCAATGAGGTTTAGAGTGGGTCCCAGGGGGGGAAACTCTTATATCTGTCATGCAGAGCATGAATTAATTCCTGTGTGCACTCCTCACTTGCATTGTGCTTACTGTGACATTCACTGCATAGTGCATGACACATTCAGCCTGGCAAATCCTGGGTGGCATTTTTTGGCTATTGTCCTGAGGTGATTCAGTGGTCCCCCCGGTGTGACAGGTGACTGTACCCACAGATGTGTACGAGTTGAGGGGAGCTGTGGTGAGAGTGTCCAAGTGATGTGTATGCCCTCCTGGACATTGATGTGTGTGAAGGTTCCTTGTCATGTGGGTGAGTGTCTATGTGAAGTGTTGCACCACAGCTGCATGGAGGAGGCAACAGCTCTACCCATCTGATGTGAGGAGTAAGCCGTGCTGGGTGTCTGACTTGCTGGGCTAGCCCGACACCTGTGACACCCCACAGGCAAGTGGTACATGTGCAGAGTGAGGTATATATCCGCTAAAGCCAATGGCAGGTGATTGATCTGTGCCTGTGTGTGTCTGTGTACTCTGCTGAGGTTGCATCAGTGGGCTGGGGCATGTAACTGCTTTGAGGTGCTGTCCATCAACCTGGTGTTGCATGTGATGCACAGTGTGTGCGATGATCAGGGAGTGTGTCGCACCACACCTGCCACCTGTGTAGTTTCAATGCCATGTAGTGCATTGGGGCTTCCACAGAGGCCAATGTCGATATGAGTATGATGGGATTCCTTGGCAGCATCCTATGCCCTGTTCAACATATCATCGATGTTCAAATGTGTGTCTCTGTGACATGGAGCAGGTGTAGTGATGTTGTCTCACTTTGTCATCCTCACAGGTAACTGCCTACGAGAAGGGGGAGATTTGGAAGCGGATCATCAGGGCCATGAGAGTGGTGGGGGGTCGCAGTCGGCGCCTAGCCCAAGTCAGAAAACGGTGGCAGGACATCCGGTGCTGGACCCGGCGGATCGCCCGGGTCCAGCTGGGGCTCTCACCTCCACGCCCCCACGGCGGGCGCCAACGCCTGACCACCCACATGATGCGTGTCCTGACGGTGGTGTTCCCTAACCTGGATAGGCAGTTACAGGAGGGACAGCAGCAAGGAGGGGGTAGGTACCTGTCTGTTTGTTTTGTTGCGTGTCCCCAGCTTTTGGAAGTGCTCTGTAGCCTGGATACACTGCCAGGGTTTATATGTGCAGTGCATATTCTGTTCCCCAAAGTCAACCGGTGCTCTTATTCGTCCCTTCCCCTGCTTGACATGTGTCCCCCGGTCTGTGTGTAATCACAATTGCACATGGTCATCTAGCCTGCCAGTTGATCCAAGTGCACATTGCTTTCAGCATCATGTGGGAGGGCGGTCTGTGACATGTGTTGGTACCTTGCCTGTGCCCTGTCCTGTTCACTCTGTTGGGGGTACATATTTGTTGGCACTGATGATGAGTCTCAACATGGGAGTGTGAGGTTTCAAATGTACACCCTTGCAGCATGCATGACCAATGTTGTGGCCTCAGACATGATGTGCATGAGTGGGAGATATGCATAGTGCCAGGACGGTTGCTCATGTTACAGTCAGATCATTCCAGGAAGAAGGAGCAGTGTGCCCACTACAGTCCCCTGAGACACCCTTGCCTCGTAATCATGTGTCATCCAACACTGTGTCCATTCTCAGTGTGCTCAGCATATGTTTGCCTCTGTGGCATTGTTCCCTGGCCTCATTTGTATTTATCCAAAGTGTGCTACATGTGTCCACTGGACAGGGAGACCCCATTTGGCTTGTGCATACTCACACTGGGCAGTGCCTGTGTGTCTATTCACAACTATCTGTCAATGGTTTTTTGTCACAAATATGTGTTGGCAGCCTCACAAGGTGATGTGGAGTAAATTTGGGAAGTCTTGCTGCACATTTTAGTAAAGCCTGATTAAGAGGTGTCACTTCTTGATCTGTCTCAATAACATTGTCTCGGGTATGGGGGATTTGTGCGGCTGAGGCCTACATGGCCAGACTTTATGTCTCCTTGCCAGGTCTGACCTGTGTGCGATAATTGGCTGGACAGAGACTCAACGTGCAGTGTCCCAGTGATGTTGTGCAGGGTTTAATGTTTGTGCTTTGCAGCAAGTGTCAATTGTTTCGATACATGATTCCTGCTCATTCATGTTTTGCACCAGTGTGTGGTCAAGTGGCTGCTCAGCAATGTCTCCGGCTGCATCGTCTGTGCCATCCTTGCTAGTCACTGTACTTGTGTATTGAGTATGTCGAAATGCCTTCATGGAGACATTCTCCCTTTTCAGCACTATGCGTGTGTGTACTCCCGGCCTAGCACACATATGGTACTTGTTCTGCAGGGTATTTGGACACCTGACTCACAATTGTGGGCATTGTATCTGTGGGAACTCCACCCTAGTCCTTACATGTGAGACAACATCTTGGTTGCTGGCCCAGCACCTGTACATTCCTATCAGTCCTGGTATGTGCTTGACAGTGTGTGTTCCCTTTGGCTCTCTTAGTTTAGCAGGCAGTGACATGACTATACAGTCTTGTGGCATGATCTCAGTGTGTGTATTGTGCTGCATCCACCAGGGGCGGGTATGCATGTGTTATTTGTCCTCACACCCACATGTGGTGTGTAATGCAGTGGGGGAGTGACATCCAGTGTGTGGTCAAGTTGCTACGTAGTTCGGTCTTTGTGTGCTGACATCTGTGTGGACATTCTGGCTTGCCATGGGGGTGTCTCCGCAGTGCAGGTATGCCTATTTACATCACAATAGCAGGCCCATTAGCTCATGCATTGTCCTGTTTGGACATGTGTGCCACTCCACATGACAGGCAGTGGGTCAGATGTGTTGGCAACTGTGTCATCAGGTAACGGATGGCCATGTGACAACTGACATAATTCAAGTTGTTAGTCACAAGGTATTGTACCTTGCCACTCACAACACTTGTCAACAGGTCTTCATGTTTTCTATGCTTTAGTTTGATGTTTTGTTGTTAAGAACTATTATGTGCCTGCATGACAGATGTCTCCCAAGGAAGTGCACACCAAACCCCCTTTACACTTTCAGGGAACACACTGGCACAATTTTAAAGAAGGCACTGTTCTAATGAGACTGGTTTTCTGATTATACATCTACATGTTCCCCCAGTGTTGTGGAAATTGGGTAGGTCGTTGGTTGTTGGTGATACCAACTTACGAGTGTCAAGTCAAAAAGCCCTCCGTGGGCCCATGTATATGTACTTGCTGCAACTACATTTCTTACTAACAGTGGCTTCTTTAAAGAAGGCTGGCAGGTTCTTCAATGACTGGGTACATGTAGTTTTGTGTGCACCTCCTTGGGAGCCATCTGTTATGAAGGCACATGTGTGTTCTGTTCATAAAATGGCACATTCCCACATTCTGACCATGTCGATTGTGTCAAGTATTGTGATTCCCAAGGGACCAAGTTTTTTTAGTTTTGTGTTCCACAGTACTTACAGGTCTCTGAGTGTGGGGACACCTTTGGTATTGAGATGTGTTACTTAGCCTTGGGTGCACCACTGCTGTTTCTTCCAGAGTAAACAAGAGGTGGCATGACTTCATTGTATTGCTGTGCTCACCTGTTCCCAGACGCTAGGCCACACAACCCGGTCCCTCCAAAAGCACTCCCCTTGGCTCCCCTGCCAAACTGACACCCGAAGAGCTGGCCATCACCCACACTGTGACACCACCCCGCAAGCGGGCAAGGAAGTCCCCGGCCAGGGTAGTCAAGTGCCCCCCTGTCCACCTCCTCCCCCCTGGGCGCTGCACGCCATCCCTTGCCCACCCCCCCTTGGCCACCCCCCCTTCCGTTGGCCCAGGGGTTTCTTCCGGTGCAGGGCTGACCCTGGACGCCCTGGCAGCAGTGTGCAGCGACGTGCTAACATCCACCTTTGCCGCTACCCCACCCCCTGCGTTGGAGACGTCCACCCCTGCACCCACCACACCTGACCTTCCCCCCCCCCTGTCCCTGAGGTGCCTGGTCGTTTCCCACATGATGCCCCCCCTCCGGTCGACGAACCTGAGGGTTCCAATGTGCAGGCAAGCTAGGGGAGACACGTGCGCATGTGTCCCCCCAAGGACTTCTGTTGTGGACTGGCCATTGGCCTTTGTATATAGTGTCATTACAATTTTTTATTTTTATGCTGAATAAAGCATTTATTTTCACTTTGTACACTATTGCATTTCAGGTATTGATGTTGGTGCTGAGGCTCCTGGAGTTGGTGTAGTGGTAATGTGTTATGGTTTTGAGAAATGTTCTACTCTGATGGTCATGAGGTGGACCATGGTGTCTGCATGACATCACAAGGTCTCTGCAAAGATTCATTGTTAGTGTGTGTTATTTTTGTTTTGAGACATTGTCCCAAGGAGTGTTCCTTCCTCTGTGGCACCTGACATCTTCCCTGAAAAGAGTTGCACAATTGTTGTGCTGACCTGTGTCTACATTTCCTTTGTTGGTGACGGATCCCTTAAACTATGGCCATGGCGGGGGAGGAGCCTAGCGCGCATCCAAGATGGTCGCGTGAGCACAGGGCTCCCCGGACCCTCGCTGCTCCTCGGAATTTATCCTGAGATTATCCTGATATAGTTTACGGAATCTGGAAGATGAAGGCTGGCTGAACACGGATCTCCTTTCAGAAATCGAATCGGACCTGGGAATCCTGATTTATCGTGGTCTGAACTTTTGGGACCCACCCGACGGCGGTGCCCGGTGCGAGGGCGAACTGTGGAGCCGGGGCGTAATTGAACAACAGCGGCTACAGCGCTGTGCCAGTGGCCGCTCCATCACTTTCGGTTTCACTTTTGGACTTTAAAGGGGCTGGACGGCGGAATCGCTTGGTGTGGCTGGGTGTTTCCTAGGCCTCTGCGTGAGGCCTTTGTCTCCGCCTGCTACTAGTGTGCCCATTGCCTTTGGTCCCCTCGCACCGCTATATTGCGGACTCTGGTGAGGCGCCCGTCTTCGGTGCCGGTGCCCATTCGACCCTTGATCGGCGGTCCCCTTCGGTGAGCGTGGCCCAAATGGGGGGCAAGGGGGGCCCCGAGGGGCGTAAGACTAAAGCTTCCCTTCGCGGGGGACCGGTCCAGGCGAACAACATGGACCGCTACACTCATGGCAGAGGGTCCCCTGGAGCGGCCGGCGCCCCCCCAGACGCCGCCGGTGGTGGCACGTCCGTCTCTCCGGAGCTGTCCCTGCAGGACATCATGGGCGCCATTGACGGCATCAGGGAGACCATCGCCACGCAGTACGAGGCCTTGGCCCGTAAAATCGACACGGTGGCAATCGATGTCACATTAATTCGGGCGGATCTCTCTAAAACCAACGAGAGGGTTCAAGCGCTCGATGTGCGGACTTCCACCCTTGGTGCGGATGTGTTGGACCTGCAGACCACTCTTGGCGACATCAAGATGGCCAACGATCAGATGGCCCGGCGGCTGGAGGACTTCGAGGGACGAGCCCGACGCAATAACATCCGTGTCATAGGCGTACCGGAGTCCTCCGACAACCGCCCGGTTGACCTCCTGGTTGAGGAACTCATCCTCCAACAGCTGGCCCCCGCTGGCCTAAGTAAGTTCTTTGCCGTGGAACGGGCCCATCGAGTTCCGGGCGGTCGACCGCGGCCGGGGGCCCCCCCGAGGCCTATTGTAGCCAAACTTTTCCACTATAGAGACCGAGATGCGATTCTGCAGGCCTCACGGGTCCACGGCCCGGTTCGTCATGAGAACTCGTCAATTAACTTTTATCCGGACTTCACCCAACTTGTCCAGAAACAGCGGATGGGTTTCCAGGGGGTGAAGCGTCGTCTCCGTGACCTGGGCCTTAAGTACTCTATGCTTTATCCCGCAAAACTTCGAGTGGAACACGAGGGTCGGACTGCTTTTTTTGACTCTCCCGCGACTGAGTGACTGGCTGGACTCGCTGCCGGACAGGGGTGACCGGCCTGGGCCCTCTGCCGATACCGAAGGTGACGGGTCCCCTTTGGAGTGACTTTTGGTCCTTGACTTTGCCATTTTGCACTGTTCGGCTGGGTTTTACTTCTTTTGTTCATTTTGTCTCACTATGACCTGTGTGGGGGGCGGGCGGGGACGGGTCCCTTTCCTCCTCCGGGGTCTTTTCGTAGAATGGGGTTAGTAGGGCGACAGGCACACTGCAAGTTGGGGTGGTTTTTTGGACCGCAGGGGTGCAGGGTGGGGGGAGTTGGATTTGGGGGGGGGTTGGGGGGTGGGAGGGGTTGTCTTGATGTGTGTTTTTTGTTTTCAGGGCGAGGTATTGATTTTTGTCCAGTTTCGGGGGCTGTGCTACTGGCTGGGGGACCTTTGATCTACTGGAGGGGATGGGGGGGGACGGGTTGAGGTTGATGTCATGGAACGTCAATGGGTTGGGTGACCGTATCAAGCGGGGTGTTGTGCTGCAGTATTTGCGTCGCCTGGCTCCTGATGTGGTGTTTTTACAGGAGACGCATCTGGTTGGTAATGTTTGTCATGCAATGAACAGGGGGGGATACCGCCTCGTGGCACATTCTGGTTTCACCACAGGTTCTAGAGGGGTGGGCATTCTCCTGCGATCCTCACTTCCGTTAGAGATCACCAGGGTAGTCTCGGATGATAGAGGGCGCTATGTGGGTTTGACTGGGAGGTGGGAGGGGCAGTCCCTTTCCTTGGTCTCAGTTTACGCCCCCCCGGGCCTCCAGAACTCCACCTTTTCGGACTTGGGTAGAATGCTGCTTGAACTTCCCGACAGTCTTTTGCTTATGGGCGGGGACTTCAATTCGGTGCTTTCGGGTGACCTGGATCGTCACCCGCCCAGGGCCCTCCCCGCTGCCCAGGCCTGGCTCGGCGGGCTATTGGAGACCTTCGGTCTGGTAGATAGTTGGAGATTGATGCATCCGACACAATGTCAGTACACCTTTCACTCTGGGGCGCATGGGAGTCTTTCCAGATTAGACTATTTCCTTATGCCCGCGGCCCAGACTGCTCAGATTCGAGAGGTTAGGCACCTGGCGCGGGGTATCTCTGATCATTCCCCGCTGTGGCTGCTCTTTGACACCGGGTCGCGGTCTGCAGGGCGGATCGCTCCCATTAACCCTTGGTACCTGCGAGACCCTACGACTCGCGACAGCTTGGTCAAGTCGACTGACCAATACTTCCTTGAAAACGAGGGGTCGGTGTCGTCTGCAATGTCCCTGTGGGAAGCCTTTAAAACCGTGCTCCGCGGACACGCCCTCTCCCAGATAGTGGTGGCTAAGAAGATCAAGAGTGAGGCAGTGGTGAAGCTGGAGGCTGACATCTCGGGGCTGGAGTCGGCCTTGGAGGCGGGTGTCACTCCGGACGGGCTCCATGCCCTCAGCTTGAAGCAGTTTGAATACAGGTCTCTTGTTACTGACGCTGCCAAGACTATGTATAGGGAGCAGCAGGGTAGATTGTATGACGCCGGGGACAAGGCGGGTAAATTGATTGCTTGGCTGGACAAGAAGGAGAGAGTGAATCGTGTGGTCCCGGAGCTTCGGGCCTCGGATGGAGCGTGTGTTTCGCTGACCACCTCCGGGCCGTGTACTCCCCGGTGACGGATAGGGATGAGGAAGACTCTCGCCTTCTGCTGCGGGATATTGCTTTGCCCGGCCTGTCCGTCGAGGACCGTGAACGGCTGGACACCCCCTTGTCTGTTGACGAGATTGCCACTGCGATTCGGTCCCTTCGCTCTGGCAAGGCTATGGGTCCCAACGGCCTGCCTATTGAGTTGTATAAGTTGCGCCCGGATAAAATCGCGCCTTTCCTCCGTCGTATGTTCCAGGAGTCCCTCGAGACGGGTTCCCTTCCTGCCGATCAGCGTCTGGCTACTATAGTCGTGATCCCCAAGGAAGGTAAGCCACGAGACCGCTGTGCCTCCTACAGGCCTATTTCTCTATTAAACGCCGAGCCTAAGATACTGGCTAAAGTCCTCGCCAATCGTTTGCTGGGCGTTATCTGTGATCTGATCCATCCTGATCAATGCGGCTTCATCCCTCATCGTAACACTGCTCTTAACCTGCGGCGTCTCCATGGCGCCCTCGCTAGGGCGGAGTACCTCTCCGAACCAGCCGTGCTGGTTTCTTTGGATGCCACGATGGCCTTTGACACCATCGAGTGGCCATTCCTCTGGGCTGTCTTGACCAAATTCGGCTTTGGGGAGGGATTTCTTGGTTGGGTGAAGCTTCTTTACACTGGACCAATGGCTCAGGTGGTTGTCAATGGGCGGGTCTCTCGGCCTTTCGCTCTCGGTAGGGGTACGAGGCAGGGGTGCCCGTTGTCCCCTCTGCTCTTTGCTCTCGCCTTGGAACCGCTCGCTGCCTGGCTCCGCTGGGAGCCCTCGATCAGAGGGATCCGGTGGGCCCCGGGCTTCGAGGATCGGGTCTCGTTGTACGCGGATGATATTCTTTTGTATCTCACCTCGCCGCGGCAGTCGCTTAATGTTCTCTTTGATGTCCTTACTTCCTTTGGGAGAAATTCGGGTTTGACGATTAACTGGTCTAAATCCTGTGTCTATCCTATCTCTGGTGGCCCTGCTCTCTTGCCGCCTCGGATCCCGATCCAATTATCTCTGTCCGGCTTTAAATACCTGGGGGTGTACGTCTCGTTGGACCCGGCGGTTCGCTATGAGCAGAACCTCCTGCTTCCACTTCGGCGTTTGAGGGAGGATACGGCTCGGTGGTGTAAGCTGCCCTTGTCCCCGCTTGGTCGCGCAGCGCTGTTTAAAATGATGTCCCTTCCCAGATTCCTTTATGCACTTCAGAACTCCTTCGACGTCATTCCGATGGCCTACTTTCGGGAGGTGGAGAGCCTGCAGAGGAGACTGGTATGGGACGGGAGGGCGCGTATCGCTCTGGCAAAGCTTACTCTCCCCTGGTACGACGGGGGCATCGCGCTTCCCGACATTAGAAGGTACTATTGGGCCTCACAGCTATCGGCCATTAACCATGCCACGTATGCGCCTGGCTTGAACCCGGCGTATGAGATGGATAAATTCCTGCTTCCCGGCGGTAACTATAATAGGGCGCTTTACTCCCGCTCGGCTGGAAGGACCCTTACGGGCCCTACTAAGATTGCGGTAAGGATCTGGAAGGCGGCTAATGTAGCCATGGGCTGGAGTGAGCGCTTAACATGTGCCACTCCTTTATTTGCCTCCGACCGACTGGGAAGCCTCTGGAAAACGAAAGGCTTTGAGCGTTGGGACACGATCGGTATTAGCAGAGTGGGAGACCTATGGATTAAGGGCGCGGTTAAAACCTTCGCGGCGCTCCAGAGTGAATACGACCTTACTGAAAGGGAGTTCTTCCGTTACGCCCAGGTTCGGCATGCCCTGCTCTCGGTCTTTGGGGTAGGGACCAAGGTCCCGGCTTCTTCGCCCCTCGAGGACCGCATACTCGATGGTCACTTGCCTGACAGCACTATATCTCTAATTTATAAAAAACTTATTAATAATCGGGCTGACCTCTTGGTGCGTCTTCGGGAGGCATGGACGGGAGATGGGGTGGAGCTGGACGACGAGGACTGGCAGTCCGCACTGTCGTCCCCTAAGGAGGTGGCCATCCCGGTCCGTCTCCGTCTGGTCCAGCTTAAGATTCTCCACCGGGTCTACGTGACGGGTCCCCGTTTGGTTTCGATGGGATTTTCTGACGACTGGCTCTGTAAGCGGGGCTGTGGGCTTAGTGCCACCTTTCTCCACATCCTTTGGGAGTGCCGCGAGGTGGCGGAATACTGGCGCCGGGTGCATGTGGTAATGGGACAAGTCACCGGGGTCACTCTGTTGCCGGAGGTGCGTCGCTGTGTTCTGAATGTGTGGGAGCCCAATGATTATAACGCGGCCCAGACTCGGTGGGCGGCCCTGGGGAACATGATTGCCAAGAGAGATATAGCGCAGCTTTGGGGTTCCCAGCGGCCGCCCACCGTGTCTGTATGGAAGGAGAACATGGACTGGTGCATGTTCAGGGAGAAGACTGTGTATGTGGCTCGTGGTAAACCGGGGGCATGGGGTAGAATCTGGGGGCAATGGAATCAGTATCGGGGAAATATCTGTGCTCCCCCCCTGGTGGACACTTCCGAGGTTGCCTTGTCCCCCTGACCCTTGATGGTTCCTTGCGTATTTGGAATATCCGAGTGTAGACCTGGCTCTCCCGTGACCCCCCCTGACCTCTTAGTCCTCCTTTCCCGTGACCGCCATCTGGTGGTCGGATGTAGGGTCCCCCTGCTGTAGTCTGACGCCCACTTCATGTCACTACGCCTCGCCTTTTGTTTTTTAGTTGTTATTTATGGTAAACGTATGTATCCTGATTTCCTTAGGAGTATCCGGAGCTTCAGTACTGGGCTGGGGACCATGGGTCGGTTGATGACTTTAACACTGTGTGATCCTTTTTGATTCTAGCGGCCGGCCCTGGTGGTTGTAGGCCCATGCTTGTATCCTTTTTTCTGTTCAATAAAAACTAAAAAAAAAAAAAAAAACTATGGCCATGGCTGCTCAGCAATGTCTCCGGCTGCATCGTCTGTGCCATCCTTGCTAGTCACTGTACTTGTGTATTGAGTATGTCGAAATGCCTTCATGGAGACATTCTCCCTTTTCAGCACTATGCGTGTGTGTACTCCCGGCCTAGCACACATATGGTACTTGTTCTGCAGGGTATTTGGGCACCTGACTCACAATTGTGGGCATTGTATCTGTGGGAACTCCACCCTAGTCCTTACATGTGAGACAACATCTTGGTTGCTGGCCCAGCACCTGTACATTCCTATCAGTCCTGGTATGTGCTTGACAGTGTGTGTTCCCTTTGGCTCTCTTAGTTTAGCAGGCAGTGACATGACTATACAGTCTTGTGGCATGATCTCAGTGTGTGTATTGTGCTGCATCCGCCAGGGGCGGGTATGCATGTGTTATTTGTCCTCACACCCACATGTGGTGTGTCATACAGTGGGGGAGTGACATCCATCCTCCTGGGAGTGGGACACTGCTGTCAGTGATGTGTTGTTATGGCACTATCATCATTGTCCACAGTTAGGGATGCGTACATACACCCATGGAGTTGTGGTCATCTGATAATGATGTACTGACCCCCCATGTCTCTGTCCACTGCTGGGAGTCCTCTGCACCCACCCCTCACATGTCTGTTCACTGCTGGGAGTGATATGCACCCACCCCCATGTCTCTGTCCACTGCTGGGAGTCCTCTGCAGCCACCCCTCACATGTCTGTCCACTGCTGGGAGTGATATGCAGCCACCCCTCACATGTCTGTCCACTGCTGGGAGTCCTCTGCAGCCACCCCTCACATGTCTGTCCACTGCTGGGAGTCCTCTGCAGCCACCCCTCACATGTCTGTCCACTGCTGGGAGTGATATGCACCCACCCCTCATATTGCAGGCCACTGCTGGGAGTCCTCTGCTGCCACCCCTCACATGTCTGCCCACTGCTGGGAGTGATATGCACCCACCCCTCACATGTCTGTCCACTGCTGGGAGTCCTCTGCAGCCACCCCTCACATGTCTGTCCACTGCTGGGAGTCCTCTGCACCCACCCCTCACATGTCTGTCCACTGCTGGGAGTCCTCTGCAGCCGGCCCTCACATGTCTGTCCACTGCTGTGAGTGATATGCACCCACCCCTCATATTGCAGGCCACTGCTGGGAGTCCTCTGCAGCCACCCCTCACATGTCTGTCCACTGCTGTGAGTGATATGCACCCACCACTCATATTGCAGGCCACTGCTGGGAGTCCTCTGCAATGGTGGTACGGACCGTACACACGCTCTGAGGGCGTGTGTACGGGCCGTACCGCGCGTACCCCTACGGCACCACTACAATGGTGGTACGGACCGTACACACGCTCTGAGGTCGTGTGTACGGGCCGTACCGCGCGTACCCCTATGGCACCACTACAATGGTGGTATGGACCATACACACGCTCTGAGGGCGTGTGTACGGTCCGTACCACACGTACCCCTACGGCACCACTACAATGGTGGTACGGACCGTACACAGGCTCTGAGGGCATGTGTACGGTCCGTACCACGCGTACCCCCACGGCACCACTGATATAGTGTTACGGACCGTACCCACGCTATGTATGTGTGAGTACGGTGCGTATCACTATCGTAGTGTTGCCGTAGGGGTAGGCGTACACGTCCACTTCCGTTGTTGCGTGGATTGGTGGACATGCCCCCCAGAGTGACCGGACCCTTCAGGTAATGTATGTCCTCAATATTGTAGGTTTTAATTTGGGTAGGGGGTATGTTTCCTGCCCCTCACCCCCCCTTGGCCCCTGGCTGTTGTGCTCACCTTCTGCGGCGTGTACATCGGGTTTGGTGCACCAGGTCGTAGGCTAAGAGGGCCGGGATGACACGTAGGATGGCGTCCATGGCTGTCCGTCGCGTACTGGGGCTCCGTTTTTGCGTTGGACTCAGTTTTCCGGCTTTTTTTGGCTGCCGTAAAAAAATAGCTGTGCGGAGTGACGTAGGGACGAATCGTACTTGCTGGTCTGTAAATCGCTGCCCGACTCCGTACGGACGTCGCGTACGCGCTGTCCAGGATCAGACTCGTAGGTAATTTTTAGCCGTACCGTGTTTTGTACGATTCGTACGGAAATGGTATTTCTGTACGAATCGTACTTGCTGGATTGTACGGTGGATTTCCGGGGTACGGGTCGTATGGAGAATATGCTCCGTACGACGAATCGTACCCGGGTTTTACAGGATCGGAATCGGCACCTATATGTATATATTTAATGTATTTATAAATTATATATATATTATTTATAATTTTTAAACTCTTTAAAATATTTTTTACTATGTTTCTTTTTATTATATGTATTATTTACTTTATTTTACATTATTTTTTTAACTAAAAAAACGATATTTTTAACGATATTTTTGACAACGATGTTTTTTTCTCAATATTTTTGTACTTACCATAATGTAGATAGGATGTCGATATTCTTGCTGCGATATTGTTGTAGGTCAATATTCTGACCTTCGATATTCTGTCAGTGATCCCTGACCATATGACAGGGCTTTTCATAATATATCGTTTATTGCCAATGCTGCTGGAAATCAATTGTTTTCTGATTGTGGCACTTATACTGCATTCTAGAGCACGATAGTTGAAATAAACATTTTAAACTTCTTTTCATGTCTCTTTCATATCTTATTGCGGAAGAGTGTGTGAGCGAAACGGAGTGTCCTGTCACCATGATTCCTGAGAGGGTCAGGAGTATTGCGTTCTGGGGTGTCACTTCACTTGTCTCTCTGGTTATGAGATGGAGGGCAAGGGGGACACTATAGCTAGTCGAACTGAGGCTCATGATACTGAAGTTGTATGGTGTCTCAGTCCCTATCTACTACTGTTCTATGGTCCCAAGCATAATTATGTTCCTGAGCAGAATTCCTGCAACATACAAGGAATATATTTTTCAAGGACAGCATTTTTCACAGTAAGTCAAGCCCTAGAGTTCGACGATAACGTTAAATCACTATCTTATGAAAAGCACTTATTTTCTTAAAGGGATAGCGCAAAATAAATTAATAGTGCGGCCTAACAGGTGGAAAACGATAGAAATGAAAGCTCTCTGAAGAAAATAAACAGCAATTTTTCATGTTTGCATGGTAAATAAACATATTTTTCTAACATTTAACTTACTACACATTTTCAGGTCTGATATTTAGCGCGTTCCTATATTAATATGTGGTGAAATTTGCGTAAAAGATTTCAGCTTCCTCACTGTTAAATTCACAGCCTAAGGGCCCCATTAGGATGACGGCCACCCTAGCAGTCCTGGGACCTGCTGCTAGGCGTGCGGCGGTCCTGCACTACCAATTAGGATGCGACCGCCACCCTAGCGGTCGCATCACACATCTTTAACATTGCGGTGGGTGCTGCTGTAAGCGGTGCCTGCCACCTTGAGCATGGCAATGTAGGGGGGTCCCACAGGTACCCCCCAAGTGCAGCACCCCACCCCCTCACCCCCCTGGGTGCCTGCAATGGGCCCACAAAGCAATTCCCGCCAGCCCTTCCATGGCGGCAGCGCCGCCATGGAAGGGCCTCAACTGCCAGGCATCATAATTTGAATGGCGGTGCCTGGAGGCGCCGCCGCTATATTATGCCCAAGTTCCGCCCGCCCGGCAATCGTGACGATTGCCGACCGGCGGAAAAGCTGTAAATGTGGCTGTGGTGGCGGGTGGCTCACCACCACCGGCCGGGTTGGTGGCGATCCACCCACCATCATATTCACCCCCTTAGTTCCTTGCATCAGAGTTCCCGGCTTTCAGCACTCAACAGCGATCCCAATGTAGAAGCGCTCTGTCTTTAAAGAAACGACAAACACCCAAGGTGGCTTTCCTACCTGTGACCGTCTTTTTGTACCGCTCACTAGCACAGCAGCCCGCGCCCTACACAACGTTGGCTCTGTTCAAGGTCCTATCTGCTGTCTCACCTCCTCCAATGCTCTGGACGTCTTCAACAGGCATGGAACGCAGACAGGTAGCCTTTGATTAGCAGGTGAACTTGAAATGGTCATCGATCATTGGTGGACCTTGCAAGGCTCCTGAGCCTCGGGAGAGACTCAGGAATGGTGGCCATCTTGAAACAGTCGAATGACCCGTAAATGGTGGACATCTTAAAATGGGCACGAAGAACAAGAGTATCATGGGGGCTATTTTTATCTAAAATGGTCCCCAGCAAGATAACTATCTGCGACCTCCTCGGCCATGGAGTTTGCCAAACAGCCACCACCCTTGAGTCCTGCAGGATGATGCCAGGGCTGCCACGCAGGCAGTGGAAGCAGGAAGCAGCACTGGATGGGCATCAGTGTGGCAGGTTGTGACACTATCTTGCGTCCTAGAAATGCAGACTTTGTAGCTACCCCTATAGCTGCCCCAAGATGGAGCATTTTTGACACTGATATTTATGGATGTGAGCAGGACAGTCTTAGGATAGGCTGCAGCTTGTCCGATTAAGAAATGTGTGAGTATGTGCTTGGGATTAGAAGAAGGATTATTAATATTAATTATGGACTTGAAGAATTTACAATTAGCTAATCTTTAGTAGTTAAAACGTTAATAGTCCAGCATTGGAAGCATACAACTTCCCTGATTTACCTGTACAGTGAAATGTGATTGATATTGTAAAACATATGGGAAAAAATGTACGTGTACCAAGACAATTTGAAGACATATGGGAAAATCTATCTTTGGAATAGGTTTATTCATTCAGGATTAGGATATGGCCTATAAACTAGAAAGGAAATAAAGAATATCTAATTTTAAATGGAGTGTTATATACAATCTGAATGAACTTTATTAGATAATAGAATTTGCTAGAGAATACTTGCAAGTCAGTTAAGGAAGCAATATATTTGCCCTCTCTCCGCAAGACATTTTTCTTGTGCAAATATATGCCTGGCCATTAATTGCTGCATGTTGATAAAAGTTAATTAATTCAGTGCAAGACTGTGGTAATAGCCTAGTATCCCCTCATTAGATGGACTATAGATATGAGCAATATCAATTACAATTACAGATGATTAGCCAAGTTTTAGTGTGGACATTAATGTGATAAAATTAAAGAAATTAACAAATCAAAGAGAATGTTATCTCTTAGTTTTACATTCTTTAAATTCTGCACACTTTGGCAGTGGCACAAAAATAATATCTATAACATCACTTTGTTTAAGTGAGTGTTTGTGAGTGTAATGAAATGCTAATTGCAAATCTGATGTTTTATGAAAATTTAAGTTTTTGTATAAGACTTCAAACCATTCAATAAAAAAACACACATTTGGGGTCTTTTGAAAAGACTGGTTAACAATGGAGATTTTGACTCTGATACCTGTTCTCTTTCATAATGAGAGGAGTCAGTTATTATTACAGTCTAAACTCTCTCATAAAATATGAAATTGTTATAAAAAGCTATTTTCACTGGGTTAGGTTGTCGTACTTTAATATTCGGGACCGCGTAGGGGACAGGGCCCTACCCCTGTCTATGTGGTATTAGCGAACCGCAAATGGTAAATGCGGCATGTACGAGTGCTTTACTCGTCGTTCTGGCCCTGAATGCACTGCGTACACGTTATCTTGCTGCACTACGCGGGTTCCATTTTGGAAGCAGTGGCCATCTTGTCATTGCCCTCACATAGGCTATAATGGAGCAAATACGGACCTCTCAGTACATGTGCTTTCCCGTGACTTCTCGGTGACCTGGGCAGCTGGCTCTGCTGCCCCAGGTCAAACCGGTCTCACGAGCTCCCCTTCCTCCGTCCACCTGTGATTAGCATCAGGGCTCGACCCATCATAAAACCCTTCTCATCCTACACAGACCCCCGGCTAATCTCTTCCACACCTGCTTGTTCCTGCTTTATGACTTGTTTCCCAAAACAGGAGATGCTCATGTTTATTGGGGGGTCTACTGACATCTAACGTGGGATCGCAACCTTATTGTGTAAATCATTGTGAGTTGGCCGAACTGGAATGTGGGATGGTCATCATGACTCTGCCTTTTCTTTGTAATGTACACTGTTATATTGCCGTTTCATAAAACTCAGGAATGTATGCTTGAGGCCGAAAAAGGCCTATTTAAGATGTAGTCCGTTCTTATGATTTTCAGCAGTCTCCTGAGAACATACACGCTGTTGTACTTCTAGGATACCTGTCATTGGTCTGCAGCCAATAAACGATTCTTTGACTTCACCCAGAAGACTCTGTGTTTCTGTAGGTCCGGAACAGGGTGAAACCCCGAAGTCATAGGGTGTGTGCCCCTGCACCGCTGGGTCTAAAATACCCAGTACTTCAGTTTGGCGCCCAACGTGGGGCCGATTTCAGCGGTACCAGTCCAAGCCAGAGGTTCGTGAGGAGCTTCATGTGGAAATTCCAGAGGAAGGCCGCCACTTCATCGACCCCTGCATGTCGACGTGGTCCGAAAGTCTTTTCTGCGAGGTTCTCCGCGTCCCGACGGCTACGAAGGACTGCTGCCCTGATTAATCGACCTGTTTTGGACCCTTGACGAGTTTGAGAAAGCGAAACAATCGAGAGAGTCTTCTGGTGACGTCATCGATCAGCAATATTCAGTTAAGTATAAGTGGAGCGTCTCCCATTTGTTTTGGTATCCCTCGGGATCGTTTGGTTTGATTTGGTAATTGGTGATTTGGTGTTTGCAAACCCCAAAGCCAGAGGATTTGTGTATTCACGAGACTATCGTAATCGATAATCCTTTGACGTTTGGATCTAGACTAGTGAGCGAAGATGCCTGGTTCTAGAATATTTGGTAGATTATTCTGTTTGGGTTGTGGAAAAGATTTCCAGCTGGAAGAATCATGTCCGGTTCCTCCGGTTGGAACTCCAACTTATGAGCTCTATGTAAAACATGGCGTAGGCCCCATTGCATATAACGAAGTGTGGATCCACTACACCAGGAAGGACGGTGTTTTAAAATGGCCCCAAAATGGTAGTTTCGATACCGATATTCTAGATAATTTGGAAATTAAATTGTTTAAGAAGAAAGCCCGGCCGGCGATGTTTGACTCTTTCCGCTTATGGCGGAAGGAAGCCAAACAGAAAGAAATTAAGCTAGCGAAAAAGAAAAAAACAGAGAAAGGTATGTCAGTAATGCAAGCAGCTGTACAATTTAGAGACAATGAGGAGGAGCAGATGAGCGAGCAATTGCACAGGCAGCGTAAGTTAGGGATTGACAAATGTTACCCGGCTTTACCGCACTCTAAGCAAAATGAGTCCGAAGACAAGGAGAAAGATCCCCTAATGTCACACTTGTTGAGTTCGCCACCCCCATATGCGCAAAATGCTACGGCGCCTCCTCAGCTTGTGAATATGCCACCTCCAGTTAATGTATTGCAGGCTTTGCCGCAACCACCAGCTGCCGCACAACCGGCTCTTATTAATGTAACGCAGCCCCCTCAAGGGCCGCCAGTTGTGCTTCCAACTGCCCCCGCGCTTCCTGTAACCTTGCCTAATTCACCAGCGGCCTCTCCCAACACTTTTCCTTGTACCACTTCGGTACCTGTTTCTACGTCCTCTTTTCTTCCCTCTGTTTTCCCCCCCGTTTCTGCCTCAGCTTCTCCTTCAGCGCGACAGCGTTTAGCTAATGTGGTTACTTCATTAATGTCGCCTCTCTTTGAGTTGTCTGGTGAGACTCCTGGTTTGCAGCGTAAGCAATTGCGTAGTCAGTTGCCTACCTCTGACGAGAAGAACGTAATAGACAGCATGGCGCGCAGATGGATTGTTTTCCCTTCATTGTATGATGTGGAATCAATTGTTAATGTCTTCCATCAGTGGGATGCCCCGAAGCAGAGATATGTGTTTGAGAAGATGTGCGAAATTCTCTGTGAGGAATTGGAGGATAATGGTAGAAATCCGAGGCCACGAGAATTGTGTAGAGTAAGGTCCGATTTTGGAGCTGGTATGATTGTGGACCGCGATATAGATAAAGCAGTTGCGGTTGTACTGTCCTTCAGGAATGATGAATGTCAACAGTCATTGTTCGAACAGGATGTCCCTGTGGGGAGAAAGGAGAAAGTGCGACAATACCCCATGAGAGAAGTTCCCCCGGTATGGAAGGAAGCGGTTGCAGCTGTCGGTGCTAACCCCGCTGTGGCAGCGCATTTCCAGCGTGTTTGGGTGCATGTTCCATGGAAGCGCTCTGAGGTGTTAGCGCTTAAACAGTCCTTACCTGATCCCCGTAAAAATCCGGCAGGTTATTATAAAGAATTGTCACAAACGGCAGGATCATGTATTATGAATCTGGCCGACATAGACATGTTGTTTGGTAATGTTGTTCCACAGCCCCTATGGGGGTCAATCCGTAATGCGGATCATGACCAAGAGCTAGGGGATACATGGGCTAACATTATTGCTGCCGATGCAAGACAAACTGGTGGCGCGAAACCTGAGCCTTTAGTGGCTGAACTCCCTGGTAGAATCATCACGTATATGAAGACACTAATGCCAGCAATGCGCGTAAATTGGGACAAGTTATCTGCATGCAAGCAGAAAAAGGATGAGACAGTGTCAGACTTCTTTACTAGGTTTGAGGAAACGTTCATTGATCACAGTGGGCAGGATATGAGTACGGAAGGTGGCCAACGGTTGTTTGTGGATAAGTTTGTGCAGAATTTACTCCCTGACCTGTGTAAAAAGTTGAAAGATTCAGAGAGTTCTTGGGCCGTTTCCTCTTCAGCGCAAATACTGGCTACCGCACAGTATTATGAAAATAGAGATAAAGACGAGAAAGATAGAACAGAGAAGAAAACGAAGGAATTAAAGACAAAGGTCCTTTTGCAGCAGGCCTATCCGCCACGTGGAGGTCAAAATAATTATAGGCAACCCCAAGGTGTCTATCACCAACCCCAACAATTTCAGAACAATCAGCAAATGAATGGGTATTATCAACCACGTGTCCCGGTAGGTCCCAACCAATGTTCATACTGCAAAGAGGAAGGTCATTTTAAATATAGTTGCCCTAAGTTAATGCAGCGGAATGGTAATATGTATGGCGCAAGAGGTAGAGGTGGTCAGCAAGCTCCTAGAGGTAGAGGGCGTGGAAGTGTTCCCCAAAATGCGCGTCCTCTGCCGCCTCAGAATACCATTAATAGCTTTGATCAGCAAGCTAACGCGATTGGTAATACGGCACAGTATTATAATAATGATTATTATGCAGAAGATGGTGATGCAGAAAATAATGATTACTAGGACAGCCGTAGACAGAGAGAGGGAGTTGTTTCAGTGCCAGTGGATCAGAGTGGACCGTATGTTGAGGTGACTACAGCAAATGTAACGGAGCCTTTTCTGCTAGACACTGGTGCTGCAAAGAGTTCAATTATGCATTCCAAACTCCCTGGCGCACCTTTGTCTGGCGATATAAATGTTTCGGTAGGTTTTTCTGGCGCCCCAGTTAGGAACCCGATTTCTAGTCCCGTGTCACTTTCTGTTGGACCTTGTGAGCTGAAAGCACCTCTGATTCTGACGATAGGTTGTGGTGAGAATTTGCTGGGACTGGATTTGTTGAAAAGATTGCATGCCACGTTGTATTGTTCTCCTTCGGGAGTACAACTTACATTAGGCAAGAAAGTAATTTCCCCAATGTACTTGTCCAAAAATACAATGCCGCCTGAACTGTCATCCCTTCCGGATGCCCTTTGGGCTACTGGTCCCAATGATGTGGGCCTCTTGGAGATACCGCCATACGTGGTGACTTTAAAGGCTAATGTCAGACTGCCACGTATTCCCCAGTACAAGATCTCTAATGAAGGCCAGAAAGCATTGTTAGACATTGTCCACGACTTTATTGATAAGGGTGTGATTGAAGAAACAAGAGGCAACGTTTGCAATAGCCCGATTTTACCTGTCTTAAAACGAACGGATCCTTCACAGCCACCTGTTTACAGATTTGTGATTGATCTTAGAGAGGTTAATAAGATTGTTGTGCCACAGTTTCCAGTTGTCCCTGATATAACTGCTTTGTTAACGATGATTCCAGCCTCTGCTGAATGGTTTTCAGTGATCGATTTAAAGAATGCTTTCTTTAGCATTCCAATTGCAGAAGAGAGTAGAGACATTTTCGGGTTCAGTCTGGGAGGCCGAAGCTTCCGCTTCAAACGCGCTCCCCAGGGCTACTGTGAGAGTCCATCTATATACAGTCAAGCTTTGAAAGCACAGCTTGATGCACTTGTTTTACCTAGTGGCGCTATCCTGATTCAGTACGTAGACGATTTACTGATCGCTGCGGATACTGAAAAGATCTGCAAAGAAGCCACATTGTCATTGTTGCACCATTTATCCGTTTTTCATCACAAGGTGTCCTTATCTAAGCTGCAATATTGTCGACAAGAAGTGACCTACTTAGGTCATCTCTTATCGAAGGAGGGAAGGAGACTGACCCCAGAGAGAATTCAAGCCATTGCACAGTTGAGTGTGCCAAAGACACAGAGAGAAGTACGTGCTTTCTTGGGCATTACCTCATACTGTAGGCATTGGATCCCTAGTTTCTCCTTGCTGGCAAAACCTTTGTTAGCCTTAACATGCAAAGACACACCGAATCCTATCCCATGGTCTGAAGAGTGCCAGAAAAGTTTTGTGGAATTGCGTAATGCATTATGTTCAGCACCTGTGTTGGGTACTCCCGACTACAGTAAACCTTTTACATTGTATGTGCACGAGAAAGATGGATGTGCGTTGTCAGTGTTAACACAGCCTTTTGGCGACAGACCCCGCCCATGCGCGTATTTCTCATCCACTTTGGACCCTGTAGCGAGGGCATTGCCAAGCTGTCTGAGAGCGACAGCTGCTGCAGCGATGTCTATCCGACAATCTGCTGGTCTGGTAATGGACAACACATTGATCGTTATGGTTCCACATGCTGTAGACACATTATTGAATAGAACCAAGACACAACACTTGACTAGTGCACGCCTATCGGGTTACGAACTTACACTGTTAGCGAATCACATACACATAAAACGATGCAATACGCGGAATCCAGCTACGTTGTTGCCGATTCCAGCAGACTCAGATGAGATTGAGCAACATGACTGTCTGTTTAGAACGGAAGAAGAGACGAAAGGAAGAGTGGATCTGAAAGATACTCCCCTGACTGAGTGTGATGGTACTTTGTGGGTAGATGGTTCATGTTTTAAGCTCCCTAATGGTGACACGACTGCTGCATATGCTATCACGACTTTACATACGGTTGTGGAAACTGCACGAGTGCCACATAATTCGGCCCAAGCAGCAGAATTAATCGCCCTCACGAGAGCATGTGTGTTATCTGAAGGAATGAGAGTGAATATATATATATATATACAGATAGCCAGTACGCCTTTGGCGTGGCTCATAATTTTGGACGTTTGTGGAAGGAGCGTGGGTTCCTGACGTCACATGGAGCTAAAATTCAGAATGGCAAGTTGGTGAATGATCTCCTTGAGTCACTGACCCTACCGTTGCAAGTTGCGATCATGAAATGCAGTGCGCACAGGAAAGTCACAGATGAGGTTGGTCGTGGGAATGCGTTTGCTGATGAGACCGCGAGAGAAACCGCACAGAATGTGAAGACTAGGATGTATGTTGCAGGCCCCGCAAGATGGGTTAATGATGTAGGAATGTGTGAGAACACAATAGAGAGTGTGAAGTCGCTTCAAGCTGAAGCCACAGAGGAAGAGTTAAGCAAGTGGAGAGAGAGTATGGGTAAGTTGGATGAGAATGGTTGCTGGACTGATCTGACAGAACATAGGCGATGGTTGTTGCCTGACGCGTATGTGCTTCCAGTAGTTACTATGGCGCATGGAATGGCACACATCAGTACGAAAGGTATATGCAAGTTGGCAGAATGCTGGGATTCCCAAGTGTGCAGAGAACGTGGTCAAGAATTGTATGGTATGCTTGAAGTACAACCCTGGTAGGGGAACCCCAACTCCGGCCGGTCACTTTGCGCCCCCATCATGTCCATTCGAAGTTTTGCAGCTGGACTTTATTCACATGGAAAGATGCAACAACCTGAAATATGTACTAGTGGTTGTTTGTGCTTTCTCAAAATGGATTGAGGCTTATCCTCTAAAAGATAACACTGCCCTATCCACAGCCAAAGCCCTTGTGAAGGAGTTTTTCCCCAGGTTTGGAATGCCGAGAGTGGTCTGGTGTGATAATGGGAGTGAGTTCGTGGGTAAAGTGATGAAGAATGTATGTGAAGGTTTAGGCATCCAGCAGAAGTTCCACGCTGCAAATCACCCCCAATCAGCTGGATTGGTAGAGCGCTACAATGGAGCCTTAAAGCTCAAGTTGGCTAAAATTCAGGCTAGCACTAGTCTTAAATGGCCTGATGCCCTGCCTCTAGCACTCCTGTCCACCAGAATGACAATACACTCACGAGTGGGACTTAGCCCCTACGAGGTGGTCTTTGGCCGCCCGGCTAATGTATGGGGTGTGCCAAGGCCCACGAAATTCAGTGAGATAGAGCATCCAGTGCTGCTTGATTACCTGTATGATTTGACTGTTAAACTGCGTGTTTTGCACCAACAGGTACATGATACTCTTCCCCAAGCCTCTGAACCTCCTGGACACCCTATCAACCCTGGTACGTGGGTGCTAGTGCGGAACTTCCAGCGCAAGAGCAACGACGAGCCCCGCTGGCTTGGCCCTCATCTTGTTCTACTATCGACAAGGTCAGCGGTGCGAGTGAAAGGGAAGAAGCACTGGGTTCATGGTACCCACTGCAAGGTAGTCCCCTTGCCTTTGCCATATGACCGGTGGGTCAAAGAGGGTATCACCGACTCTGAGACAGACACTGTACTCCGTTTCACACCATTCAGTGATGCACGCCTAAGAGGCACAGTTTCAGACCAAGAGAGTGACGATATTCTGCAGGAAGCTGTGCCACCATCGAATCGATTGGACACCACTGAGCCTGAACTTTTGTTTCGAGACCAAACGGCACCTGGCCGTCTACGTTATAATTTGAGACCTAGGCCCATGGACAAATAAAGATTTCCTCACTATTTCCTACTCTCCTATCTGAAAGACTTTCTTGATTTTTTGTTTTTCGAACCACCATCCGGGTTCTGCCGCAGGGTCGCGGTGTCAAGACTTTGGGGTACAGGCCGAAGACGTTAGGTCGACGGTTCTGGTTGGTCTAGGGCGTTTCCCTGGACTGGCAGGCGTACTCCTCAGCAGAAGAAACTCACCCGCCGCGAGCGGCCCGAGTAGAGGATGGAGTTTTTTAAGATGGAGAGACCGATCGAGGAAATGAGCTCTAAAACCAGGATGTGTGGAATTGTAAAAAGTAAATGTTTTGTTTTTTGTGCCTTATACTGTGTAGTATTATGATGTTTATTGTAGGACTTGTGTTCCTCTCCGCTCAAAAGCCTATTGCACCCACTCAACAGCCTATATTCCTTTCTACTGCCTCCTCTCACTCTTTTCACCCCCTGCCTGAGCACGAACAGACCAGACGATCGGAATTCGTAAATAACTCGTTTATCCAGCTCTTGCACCAGCACCAGCTAGTAGTGAATACGACCAATTGCTGGGTCTGTGGGTTAATGCCACATACCATTAACAAGGGTATTCCCTACCTGGTGTTGCCGTATAGTTCAAATGGATCATCATGGGCATTCCAGACCATGTTTCTCTATGCTCTGGAGACGTACTCCCCTCGCCAACCGCGTTCCATCAGACCCATCACCAATAATAAGGCTTTGATGAAAGGAGTTGCCGATATGAGTAGGGATATCAATGCATACTCGTCCATTCCCAAAGAAGAGTTGAGACCTTATGTAGGATGGAACGCGACAGGGTATAGTATTAGTCTGGGTGAAAGACAGCGACAAATCTCATCCCCAATCTGGGTCGTACCCCACATGGGTCGGTTCTGCTTACAGGGTAATGGTCAGAACCCTAGGGCTCAACTGGGTAGAAGTGACTGTACCGAAACGTACACTTTCCCGTCACAGTTTTCCCCAGCGTTTCTAGCTGCCCAGGGTACCTATTTCATCTGTAATAACCGAGCATATACATGGTTGCCCCCTGATTTCTCGGGCACATGTTATATTGCGAATCTGCTACCGCCTACCTTCACTGCTGCCTCTGATTATCACAAGACCAGAGTTGTGAGAGGTGTAATTAGTAAGGAGGACACTGCCGGTCAGGAAGCAGGAGACTTCTTCTTGGGTTTCCTACCGTTTTGGGGACCTATGGTCAATAGTAGGAACCTGAGACAGCTGACGCGTGTGGTTGAATCCACTATCAATGTAACGGCTGGTGCCCTTAGTAATCTGACAGCCGAGCTCCAAGCGGACCGCCTTATGACTCTACAGAACCGCATGGTCCTAGACGTTATTCTTGCAGACCGCGGTGGGGTATGCAAGGTCATCCAATCCAGTTGCTGCATTTTCATTCCAGACAATGCTCCAACGGTGTATCAAGCCATCTCCAAACTCCATAAAATATCTGAAGCCATACACGTGGATAAGGGAGATTGGTCATTGATGGGATGGTTCTGGGAACTGATATCTGCCTGGGGTTGGATAGTTCTGATGGTCATTGGAATGATCTTAGCCATTCTTTTCCTGCTCTGCCTGTGTATACAGTGTGCTCCTGCGATATGTGGTCTCTGTGCTACCTTATGTGTAAGGAAGCCTGCATCGAGAGACGAGCTAAGTAATAGGATGATGCTACAGCAACATCTCCATGACTTTGCGAACATTGACCTAGACTCGGATTAAGATGAGTATAGTAATTGCCTATGTAAGGGCAAAAGGAGGGTCTGTCGTACTTTAATATTCGGGACCGCGTAGGGGACAGGGCCCTACCCCTGTCTATGTGGTATTAGCGAACCGCAAATGGTAAATGCGGCATGTACGAGTGCTTTACTCGTCGTTCTGGCCCTGAATGCACTGCGTACACGTTATCTTGCTGCACTACGCGGGTTCCATTTTGGAAGCAGTGGCCATCTTGTCATTGCCCTCACATAGGCTATAATGGAGCAAATACGGACCTCTCAGTACATGTGCTTTCCCGTGACTTCTCGGTGACCTGGGCAGCTGGCTCTGCTGCCCCGGGTCAAACCGGTCTCACGAGCTCCCCTTCCTCCGTCCACCTGTGATTAGCATCAGGGCTCGACCCATGATAAAACCCTTCTCATCCTACACAGACCCCCGGCTAATCTCTTCCACACCTGCTTGTTCCTGCTTTATGACTTGTTTCCCAAAACAGGAGATGCTCATGTTTATTGGGGGGTCTACTGACATCTAACGTGGGATCGCAACCTTATTGTGTAAATCATTGTGAGTTGGCCGAACTGGAATGTGGGATGGTCATCATGACTCTGCCTTTTCTTTGTAATGTACACTGTTATATTGCCGTTTCATAAAACTCAGGAATGTATGCTTGAGGCCGAAAAAGGCCTATTTAAGATGTAGTCCGTTCTTATGATTTTCAGCAGTCTCCTGAGAACATACACGCTGTTGTACTTCTAGGATACCTGTCATTGGTCTGCAGCCAATAAACGATTCTTTGACTTCACCCAGAAGACTCTGTGTTTCTGTAGGTCCGGAACAGGGTGAAACCCCGAAGTCATAGGGTGTGTGCCCCTGCACCGCTGGGTCTAAAATACCCAGTACTTCAAGGTGTTCGATAGAAGACCACTGGCATACATTATGAAAAGTAAATAATGTTATCTCCAACTAGAACCAGATTAAAAGTTAATTATTGGACTTATTCAATACAAATCCAATTCATTGGTAAAGTTGGATTTGTACGATATATATTGTACGTAAGGTACTTTTAAAATTTCACTTTTTACACGCTAATGATTCTAGAAGACCATTTCCATGAGCATCTAACTGTCATCCAGGAGCTCAATACCGCCTTCAGAGGTGTGAAGAGGCTCCCACAGCCGCTACAAAGTGCTTAGAAACAACATTAATTTGTAATAACATTTCAAAATAATGTATTTATATTAATTATAAGATTTTGAAAGATAAAACCAAAAGATATTCAATCTAGAGAACACTGAAGGCGTGGCTGAGCCGCAAAGCGTGATGGCCACAGCTTAGCGAGGCTCTGTAACTCCCTTTCCTCCCCCGTCTATCCGCTCCAATTATCCATTGCCCAGGATTGAATTCCTTTGTCGGAAGGCATCAGGGATCCGATCCCTTGGTAGTGGACCCCGGAGATCGACTGGAAACCCGGCACTGGGGGCGCGACTGATTGAGGCCTGCGTGGAGTGCGGACGCCAGGGGCTTGCGTGGTGGTGGAAGCGGAGTGCGAGCCCAGTTGTCCTTGCGACTCAACCCCAACCAACGTAACGGAACAGCCAGTTGTCCTGCCTGGAGACAGGAGAACATCAGACATTCCCCCCAACCTCGGGACAGTATTAACTGAGAGGTGCTCCGGCCCCCTGGCTAAATCATTTTAATTTGCGGCCCGCTGGGAGAGAGGAGGCCGGGCCTTGCGTGGGAGCTGAGGCGGCGGCCGTGCACCCGCACTTTGCCAGGTATCTTGCAGATCCGGCATCCGCAGCATTGATTGACATCCAATCCTGCCCGGCCTTGGGCCATTGCATTGAGGTGGACCCTGTGTGCAGCAGAAACGGGGGTCCTCATCGGAAAGGGAGACGCTCGGCCCACCCGCTGCTTAACGCCATTCGAAGTGGACCAAATGCGGTGAGCCTGCATGCCAGAACCCCCATCGGTGCGCACACAAAATCAGGCGAGAGGCCCACATAACTGCTCTTCTCCCGATTGCACAGCGCCAATGCAATTCACGGGCAGCAGGACTGGAGGAAGAATCGGCCTGTTTCTCTTCACTAGGCATCGACATTGAGTTCTGTTTTTTGGCTGCCAATGCTAACTTTCCCTTTGGGCATCGCATACTACCGCCACGGCATGCCAGGCCTTTTTGAGTGACAGTATCAACATCCCTCATTGGAGGCCGTATAGCTATGCACTACACAGGACCCGGCCGCAATGGTCTACCTAACACTTCCCTGACTGTACGATCAACCCCACGAGATCACTGGAGATCTTGAACAGAGTGGAGTGACTCCCGACTGCTGGCCTTGCAGTATCCTCCCCCTACTGGCGCAGCAAGGACAAGAGATCAAGGCGCAACGTCATCAAATAGGGGCAACAAACCTGTGCAGCAGAATAGGCTGGACCGCTACACTCTCCCTAAAACTTTGTTGCCTGATCCTTCACCCAGGGCAAAAGCGGAGGGGCACATGCAGAGACGGATCCGGAACCCACGCTCAAGGACATCCTAGAGGCAATCGCGGGGATCAAGTCTTCACTGGAACACAAGATGGATGCGATCAACGTGGAAGTTAATCTACTCCGGGTGCACCTGCATAAAAATAGTGAGCGAGTTAAGCAGGTGGAGCTCACAACTACGAGTTTAGTGGAGGACACTTCCCAGCTGCAAACTGACGTCAAAGAACTGCAAACTTTTTGGAGATTTGCGGAAACCAAACTGGATGATTACGAAGGGCATCTACAGCGCAACAATGTACGAATCTTAGGGGTCCTGGAAAAATCAAAGGGACAGGCCACTGATCTCTTTGTGGAAGAACTCCTCCTCAACCATCTGCAACCCAAGGGGTCGTCCCTGGAGGTTGTCCGAAACCGGGAGCCCCTCCTCGTCCAATCCTTGCCAGAGTCCTCAACTTCCGAGATCGAGAAGTGATACTACAACATGCCAGAACGGGGCCTCCACTTCGGTACGATAACGCGGAAATAACTTTCTTTCTGGACTTTACCCAGACGGTCCAGAGACAAAGACGTTCCTTCCTGGGAATCAAGAAGACATTGAGAGACAAAGGGTACAAGTATGCCATGCTGTTCCCAGCCAGGCTTCGTGTGGAGGCTGACGGTAGGGCCTGGTTTTTTGAACATCCGGAATCCGCAGTAGACTGGTTGGAGAGCCGCTAAACAGCGGGCTGCATATTCCTTGGGGTAATGTACATGGGTTGAGGTGGACGTGGGCCAGCGGACTCAGTTGATAGTGACACTGGTTTGTAGGATTGTTGGGCAGTGACTGAAGGCCGGGGTCCACACAGGGTGCATCATAAGACACTTATGTACGATATGAACCTTCCTTAATTAAGCTAGTGGCTGACTCGCACTCGAGGGCTTGCATTTTAGTGAGATCGGTAATGGGGAGGGGGGAGGGGACACCGCGCACCCAACTTTTCTTCATTTAGTTAACTTGTGTGGGTGACAGGCTCTCTGCAAGTTGTATCATGGGCAGTTTGAAACCCAGAGTGCAGGGGCACAGGGAAGGGGAGGTTGGGAAGGGTCGTTAACATTTGAAAGTTTTCAATTTTATGTGGTAATTGTTTTATCGACAGCACCAAACAGTAACGCAGTACAGGAGCAGTACAATCACATGAGTCCAAATGGGTACCCAGTGGGATACAGGGATTAAGATCCTTAGCTGGAACGTCAATGGGCTTGGTGATACAGTCAAACGTAGCACGGTTCTTCAATATATCAAGAGACAGGCCCCTGACGTCACTCTCCTACAGGAGACACACTTAGTAGGGAACATGTGCAAGGCTATGAACAGGGGAGGATATAAACTAGTGGCACATGCTGGTTTCACGACTGGGTCATGTGGAGTGGGCATCTTACTCAAGAACTCGTTCCCTTTCACACCACAATCCACCTGGTCAGATAACAGGGGCAGATACATAGGAATTTCAGGTCTCTGGGAGGGTAGAGTCGTCACATTTGTCTCAGTGTATGTTCCCCTGGCTTCCAGAGTGATACATTTAAAGACCTGGGTACAATCCTATTGTTGCTTCCAGAGGGCCTCCTCATGATAGGGGGGACTTTAATGCAGTGGTTTCTGGGGCATTGGATCGTCACTCCCCGTGGGATATCAGACCCACACAGCAGTGGCTGCCTGACTTCCTTGAGGCCAGGGGACTGGTGGATGGGTGGAGGGTACACAACCCAGACAGGGCCCAATATACCTTCTTGTCAAATGCCTATCGCAGTCTCTCCCGCATTGATTATGTATTAGTTCCAGCATCGCAGGCACTCGATATTCGATAAATTCGCCATTAAAGCAGGGGTATTTCTGATCACTCACCGATCTGGACACATGTTTTCCTGGGCCAGAGGAGGATGGGGAGAATGGCTCCCATTAATCCGTGGTACCTTCGAGACCCTGACACCCGAATTTTTTTTATCCAAGCCACAGATCACTACTTTCATGAAAATTAGGGTACGGTGGAATCAGCCCAAACGTTATGGGAAGCCTACAAGTCAGTGATTCACGGGCAAGCCCTGTCTCAGATCACAGGCAAGAAAAAAGACAAACAGAAAGACTTAGTGCAGGCGGAAGACGAAGTCCTTAGATTAGAGGAAGAATTAGAAGTGACAGTAACCCCTGAGAAGTTGCACCTCTTGCAGCTAAAACAAGATGAGTTCAAAGCCATTGCAACAGACAGAGCTAAGGCTCAAGGGAGGAAAACGCAAAACAGAATCTACGAGCACGGAGACAAAGCAGGGAAACTAATCGCATGGTTAGATAAGAAAGAATGGACTAGCCGTCTTGTGCCTGAGTTACATGTAGAGGGTGTTGGTCCAATTACTGACCCACAGGAAATCGCTGACCGGTTTGCCGAATATTATCAGACGGTGTATGGCACGGAAGGGAAGTACTCAGCCGAAGATAACTGCTCCCTAATCCAGGATATCTTGCTTCCCACCCTGACGGCCGAAAATCAGAAATACCTTGAGTCCAATTTTTCAAATGAGGAAATTGCTCAGGCGATACGATTGATTCATTCTGGAAAAGCCTCCGGTCCCAATGGCCTACCAATCAAGCTATATAAGCTCAAACCAGACAAGATAGCCCCATATCTTCGATCAATGTTTGTGGCCAGCAGGGAGAGAGGGACACTCCCCATGGACCAAAGGATAGCCAACATAGTAGTCATTCACAAAGAGGGTAAACCAAAAACCAGCTGTGCCTCATATAGACCTATATACCTACTTAATGCAGAGCCCAGGATCCTCGCAAAACTGTTGGTGCTCCGGTTGGTAAAAGTGATAGACAGCTTGGTACATCCGGACCAATCAGGATTCATGCCACATTGCAACACAGCTTTAAACATGTGCAGGGTACATGGAGTTCTGGGCAGGGCAGCAACTATCCTGGAACCAGCGGTACTCGTGTCGCTGGACGCCACCATGGCGTTTGACATGGTGGAATGGCAATACCTCTTTGCTGTACTCGGCAAGATGGGCTTCGGGCCCACATTTGTGAGCTGGATCCAATTACTGTACTAAAAACCAATGGCTCAAGTAGTGGTGAATAATCGCGCATCAACAACATTTAAGTTAAGCCGTGGCACTCGCCAGGGGTGTCCATTTTCCCCGATCCTATTTGCTTTGGCCCTGAAACCCCTGGCGGCATGGATCCACAGGGATCCAGTGATTCATGGTATGCGTTGGTCCATGAACTGGGAGGATAAGATATCCTTATATGCAAACGATATTCTGTTGTTTTGACTTCCCCGAGAGCCTCCTTAATATGTCTATTTGATATCCTAGCAGTGTTTGGTAGATACTCCGGCTTCACTATAAATTGGACTAAATCTGTTGTTTATGTCCGACAGGGGGAATCTCCTGTCCTGCTGAGGAACTACCCAATTCAGATAGCGACTGATGGATTTAGATATTTGGGCATCTTTATTTCACTAAGTCCCATGCTCCGATTCATCCGTAACCTCCTGCTACCAATACGGAGATTGAAAAGGGACATAACAAACTGGAAATCTTTGCCCCTCTTGCTATTGGGCAAGACTGCCCTCTTCAAAATGATAATAATTAACCACCACAGGGGCAGCCCGAACCACCTGAACCAGGGGCAATCAATAATGTATCCTAACAATGGTTCAAAGTGTATGCAAAATAGTCATCATATAAACATTTTATAAAACACATACATATAAATTACACAGTGCTCAATAACTCAAAAATGTGAAAAATAAATAATAAAGAATATGGCCCTTATACAAGAAACAATTTTAATCATAGAAATAAAACATTCTTTGTAAAAATATATTAACGTAAGGCTCAGACATGTAAGCTGGTACATATAACAATTCTTTAGACATATAAAACCAGACAAAATGGCATATACAAAGAGGTTACATAAAAGTCGGAGTTCCAAACCAACACTGGAACTACAACACACAAAACAATGTGTCCTCCATAAATTGTGGCCACAGTTGCGTCGACGGCGTTTTGATCTTTGTCATAAGTACATGGTCCTCATCAGGACAAGTAGATAACTGAGCATCTCACCAAATAATCTATGAAGTACAAAATTACCATTTAATTATTAAAAAAGGGCCTAAAAAATAAAAATGAAAAAAGTATGAAAAAATGTGCAATAGTAAAGAAAAGAGGAAAAAAGTACCTCACCATCCCCATCAAAAAATGGGGTTTGTGCAAATAATTATAAGAAAAGAATCATGTGAGCCCAAGTAAAGTATGCCCGTTTTATTCAGAGCTGTAATACATGAGATATATAATTTTTATCTCATACTCACTTTATTTGCCAACTGATCTTAAGCACAATGTGAATTAATGCTTATATATCAGGAGAAAACTTTAATTCTGCAGGAGAAAGGAAAACAAATCTATGAGTACCCTAATCAAGCAGAACCATCCTCCGACCGAAAAGACGCAAACCAAGTTACTTACATGTTTGTGGAGAATATAGAATATCAATCGAGTAAGTTCTAAAATTCAACTTCTTTTAACTTGTAATCTCAACAGCTGCAAAAAAAGGGGGAGACATGAACCTATATAGGCATATGTAAACAGCGTGTTGAGGACCTATTCCAAACTTTATCAACAGAAAGCCAGTTAACTGCCAGACATATATTACCTGTATACGGTAAATCATACACAGCCAGCTGTAATGGGCCAAAGTCCCTGCAATGTCTTCTTTCGAAGAGACTCCCAAACTAAAATAAAAACGAGAGAAAGAAAATAGAATCTATCTGTGAGGGGCTAAGGGACTCCGTAATGAGGAAAGCTCGACTAGTGAATCAAGAGTCCTCACTTAATAATCCAAAAGAAAGCTTACCATCAATGAATAGATCTTCTGCAACTCAATTGCCGAATATCTCCGTTAGTCAAAACACCACTAAGATTCCCGTTTTTCAGCAAACGCCACGGCTCTCACCGGAAGGCAAAAACAGAAAAAGGGCTCCCGCAAATAGGACGCTAAATCAGCGCCATCTTTGAATGGGGTCATTATACCAGATGACAGTATAAAACAACACTTGTTAAACAAATTTTGCCATCGAAATAAAACTATCAAACAACAGACCCAAAGCTTAGATAGTAGAGAAAAGAAACTTCAGTTATGAAACTCCACATCCGCGTCATTTTAAGATAAAAACATTAATCACAAAAAAGTGAAATCCAAAATCCGGGCTATTAGAACCATCACCAGTGAAAATATAAGTAAATCAACCATTATTGTATCGTCAGTTAGCTAAATACCGCAAACATCAAATAATTACGATACTAGTGAATACATAACGTATAGCATTAATTTGCAGAATACAATTTCATTCTTCAATTTTCTCACTTGTCATCAATAAAGTTTTGAATAAGAATGTACGGCATTTTCAAGATATAAACTTGGTTTGCAGAGTACAATTACATTCTTCAATTTTCACATTCATCGGCAATAAAGTTTTTTAAGTGTATAGCATACATCAACTGCACACATATATACTAGTAAGACAATGAATTCAATTTAGATCTTTCAGCGTTACACGTTGTTTTTTTTGTGGGTTTTTTTTAAAAAAGGAAAAAAAATTCAACAGTACATAAGACTGCAAATTCACGCAGTTATAATGTTATTAGCGACTGCTCCAAAGATTGAAAAGAAATCAATCAAATTAATTAAGGATCAAGTACAATTATATTTACAAGATTTATATTCATAAATAATATTGTTCAGCAAAAAAGAAAATAGAAACTTTATTTAAAACAGTCACATGCCATTATCTCTTCAGCAAATGTAGATATAGATGTCATATTAACTACATCAGGAGTTCAACACCTTGCAGGTACAGCACAAAGTTATGGATTTATCCAAAGATTAAAGAATGACACTCCTCCATATTGTTCAAACCCCTATTTATGCTATCGCAGCGGAGGATCCAACGGCATTCAGATTTATTTAAAATGGGAGTAATGCTTCCACCTCGCAAAGGTGTCTGTATCACTTCGATGACTTGCCATCGCAAATCCGAAGGTGCATGATTCATTTCTAAAAAATGAGACACCAAAGGTGAATTTTCTGTCTTGCAACGAATGCGTCTCTTATGTTGACCCAAACGTATTTTGATTTTTTGCGTCATCTGTCCAATATATATGAGATCACAGGGACACCAAATTGCATATACTACATTATGCGTATTGCAATTTGAGTGTTCCCTCAAATCATGACATATGTTGGCGTGAACAAATTGTTTGGTATTTAAACTCGAATCACACATTAGGCAGCCGCCACATCTGTAATGACCCACTATTTTGTTCATCCCCCACATAGTAGTTAGACTAGGTATGTCTGCCCGCGGTAAAGCCGCTAGAACTAAATGGTCACGGAGATTTTTACCTCTTTTATAAGAAAAGAGTGGTTGTTGATTAGTTATACCCATGGACATCACCAATGGCCAATGTTTCTTGATAATGGCCGAAATGCAGTTACTTTTAGTCCCAAATGTAGTAACACATGGGATCCTCATGGTTTGTTTTTTAATCTTGGGGGTCAGCAAAAATTCCCGGTGGTTGTACCACGCCCTTTTCATAGATCTTTTTATTAGTTTGCGTGGGTATCCCTGTTGTCGTAGTTTCTCAAATAATTTGCCAGCCTCCTCAAAATAATCTTTTTTAAATAAACAATTTCTACGAACACGCAGAAACTGCCCAAAAGGGAGGCCATCCCTCAGACCTCTTGGATGGTTACTAGAATATTCAAGTAAGGTATTCCGAGCAGTGGGTTTGGTGAAGAGTTTAGTTGTTAATCCTCCTTCATACGGCACAATAGATAAATCCAAAAAATCAATTTGTGTCTTACTAAAATGAGAGATAAACTTCAAATCATCTGAGCAAGAGTTTAACCATTTCAAAAAATCTGTCAAAATGATGGCACTGCCCGCTTCCTTTATGCCCTCCTGAACTCAATGGATCCAGTACCCAAATCATATTTTAAGGAAGTAGAGAGTCTTCAGAGGGATCTCCTGTGGGACGGGATACCCCGGATTGCTTTAACCAAGCTCACCCTGAACTGGTATGACGGTGGCATTAGCCTCCCAGATAATAAAAAATATTATTGGTCGACCCAACTAGCTGCCATTAACCAGGGGACCTTTGGTCACCTCGACGACCCGGGATACGCCATGGACAGGTGGTTTCTCCCAGGGGGAGAGTACAGGAGAGCACTCTATTTTAAACCCAGTCAATACCCCTTAACTGGGCCGCACACGCAGTCAAAATATGGCATGTTGTGAATAAATATCTAGGGTGCGACCGCAGACTTACTTTGGCAACTCCCAAAAACTGGGGAATTTGTGTCAAACCAAGGGCTTCAATAAATGGGACCTAATAGGAATTTCCCAGATTAAAGATCTTTGGGTCAAGGATGAAATCGTCCCATTCACCTCCCTCCAACAACAATACAGCCTTGCATACACTGAACGCTATAGATATCTCCAAGTCAAGAATGCCATCCAAACCCACCTCACTTTGAAGTCCGCCCTCCCTTCTGCCTCCCCCTTGGAGGATAGAATACTCGACGACCATTTGCCCGAAAAAGCCATCTCC
The DNA here is from genome assembly GCF_964204655.1 of Triturus cristatus. Lineage (NCBI taxonomy): Eukaryota > Metazoa > Chordata > Amphibia > Caudata > Salamandridae > Triturus > Triturus cristatus. The sequence continues at coordinate 623,931,794 of NC_140588.1, read as the reverse complement.
TTAATATACAAAAAACTAATTAATATCATGGAATACCCACTCCAATCGCTCAAGGAGAAAAGGGTAAGGGACAGCCTTGAGCTAGATGAGGAAGACTGGCAAGAAGCAGTCTCCTCCCCGAGGGAGGTGGCAATCCAAGCTCGACTACGATTGGTACAACTCAAAATTCTCCACAGGGTATACATAACTGGCCCAAGATTGATCCGTGTGGGAAGAGCTGCTAGTGGGGAGTGCAGACGCAGATGTGGGAAAGATGGCACTTTCATCCATATTCTATGAGAGTGTGATCACATACAAACCTACTGACATGCCATACACCACACACTTAGGGCATCATTAGGATGGCGGGCGGACTTTGTCCGCCCGCCATCCTGATGCAAAAAGGGACTGCCCGCCATAAGTGCGGGGGTCCCGTGGGGGTGATTAGGATGCGCCCGTCACACTGGCGGGCGCATCCTGCATTTTTAACATTGTGGTGGGCGGTGCTTTCAGCATCACCCGCCGCAATGCCAAAAATACAACGTGGCAGGCACCGTGCGGTAGGTACCATAGGTGCCCCCCATGTGCACCCCTCACCCCCCCAACTTCCTGGGGGCCCGCAACGGGCCCCCAAATGTGAATTCCGCATGCCTTTTCGTGGGGGTGTTGGGCTGCTGCCTGCCTGCATAAAATATAGATGGCGGTGTCTAGCAGACATGGTCACCATATTAACCCCTTCCCGTCCGCCGCGGTACCCCCCGCCATACTGATATGGCGGGGGGAAATGGGAGGCTGACGGGGGGAAATGGGAGTCTGGCGGGGGAATGGGAGGCGGGTGGGGGATTACGTCGGTGGATCATGCAGGCGGTGGCGATCCTCACAACATACTAATGGACCCCCAAGTGAGGTTCTCATGATCGACCTGCACCCGGAGGCACGTAGATGTCAATTGAACATTTGGAAACCGACAGACCTCACCTCCTACACTAAGCAATGGGCAACATTAGCAGTAATGATCGCAAAAAGGAATATAGCACAACACTGGGGAGCCCTTCAACCACCTAGGATAGAATAGTGGAGGGAAGATCCGGACTGGGGCATGTTCCGAGAAAAGTCAGTCTATATAGCTAGAGGGTGTCCTAGGAAATGGAACAGGGTCTGGGGGCCTTAGAACTCATACAGGGGAGACATTTGCACCCCACCGGCACCATTGAATGAAGATGAAAATCTTACACCCCAAGTGTTGTATATTGTACACTGTGTTTTGACTCTCAGTGACCCAGTATGGATGCTTGAAAAGTACACTGTTTACTAATCATGTCTCAATATGGTTTAATATGTTGATACCGTTTAATAAAAAGATTTATAAAACAATAAAAATCTAGAGAACACCGTGTCTATCTCAGCATTAGAGCCAGAAATAACATGTCAATATGCATGCCTTAGGTATTAGATTTATCACTGAAAGCTGGTTTGTTTATTATACATTTGAGATACTGCCTCATTCTCATATGGAGAAGAATTCCAAGCATTTGATATGGAGCAACATTCTACCCAGAAAAGACTTCAGGGTATTGTGTTAGACCTATCTGAAGTTGAAGGCTTTGGTTATATTTCATGACGAGTTATCAACCCTCTATGTATATATTCAGACACTCCAATTAATGTGTGCTATGGCTGTCAAAGAAGGTATGATGATTATGACGGAAAATACTCAATATCAAACCTTTGATTTATTAGTATTATTATTATCTTTTGACTCTTCCAGACACATTATTTTTTTGCTTTTGTCTCCCTTCTGTTGAGACACTTTGCATGCATTAATTACTGTATGTGTACAAAAAATGGGAATGTTTCTCTTCAGTTTTCCATGTTTCTTTTTCATATTATGACTTCTAGTTCCAAGTACATACCTATGTGCAATTTTTTGCATAGTGTGACATGTAAACAATTGGCTTCAGAGTCATTTTTAAAACTATGTGTCAAACCTCTTTGGGGGGGCACAGGTCAGGCAGGTGCTTCTGGGCTACAGCTGTGGGGCCTAGAGAATTTGCCTATACTGTTCAAGTGTCCATTCTAATCTGAGTCTGCAAACTGGGCCAAGTACAATACCTTCCTCACTTAACTTTCAGTGACAGTAGTTACAGGTTTCTCAAGGAGCTTAGTGTGAGAGTACATAGGCTCGGTACTCAACACAACATCCAGGAGCTCATTAAGATCATTTTCCAACCCAGTGCTTCTCTTCTGAATAGACAAGTATTTTTCTTTTCTTAAGCCACAGTATTACACACTGCAACAATGAGTTATAATACTCAGTTCTTGGGTAAGGGTCACAAGTACTTCGAGGTGGGGCCCGCTGCTAGTTACTGTACTTCCTCTCCACTCTATGGGCTTGGGGTTGTGGTGTGGTAGCTTCTAGATCTAGTGCAGTGCTCCCTCATCTCTCTTAACACACAGTCATTTGTTGGGGCTAAATGGCCTGTATAATATGTCACCCATTCCTTCATACTGGTTGCATAGAGCATCACTGTGAGGTTAGCAGGGCTGGCCCCACAGTTTTGCAGTCTTCACTTTTGGGATGGCTGGGACCACATGGCACATCCTTAGATGCACTGTGGTTATGCTGTATGGGGTTAAAGCATGCATAGGTGTCATGGGCCAGCTGTAGCAGAACCATTTGACTAGCACGCTTCTACCAGGGACCCAGTAGTAACAACACGAATGACATGGTAGACTGCTTCGTCATGCTTCAGAAGCACTTTTATTCTTCCAAGGGTCTATGGGACTGGTTTGCAACATCAGCTACGCCAGTCATAGAGGCAGAAAATCTCTGGTGGACACCTACACCAAGGTCAGCTGCTTCTAGCCCCTTCGAATTGTCCGTCTCTCCCACGGGGTGGACTTATTCATTCCCCTGTGCTCAGGCAGGGCTGGTTGGGTGCCTCGGACAAGTCTAGCAGGTCTTCCTCCATATCAGACTCCAGGTGATATCCCCTCACCTCTGAGAAGCTGACTGCCAGGCAGCCACTAGCCCTAGTTGCACAGTAGTCCTCTGGGTACTCTATAGAGCATCCCTTCCTTGCTCAGACAGAACTTGGAACTGGAACATTAAGTAGTTTAGCAGCTTCCACTTTCATACAAAGTTAGAAAACAGGGAATGCGGATTTTCCTGGTTGTCTCCCCAAAACTGGTTTTGGTCTGTTCCCTTACCTTGTGTCTTCCCGGGAACAGCAGCTGCTGTTAGAATATTAATTCTATTATTTAGAAAAGGTTTGCAGGTGTGAACCATCTATGAAATTGGAATAGACCTCTTTAGTTAACCGAGAGAAAGGTGGGGTTCAGGATATTGATGCGAAGAAGCTGTATAATGCCATCATAATGTTACATTATTTTCTATTATTCTGTCTCTTGACAAGTATCATTGCCACTATCTTGTTCATTTTTATAATAGTTACTAACAATTTTATGTGCACTATGATAGGATTTTGATTTTAATTTATTTTGATAATATATTTCTGTTTTTCTGGTGTTCTTGAGTGTGTTTATTCATGATGAAAGGGGTTTTGGGTTTCACTAACTATCCATGTGAATTCTTGCCTTGCTGTTGTTACCTAGAGTGTAGCTTGCCAAGTAATGCTCAATGGGTAGTAAGGTGGTTGCAGTCCACTAGGTTCATTGTCTCAGATTGGCATTTTGACTGAGTCCTTAGTGTCATATCCACTAAGACAGGAATTGCAGTCCCACCCTTCACCTCTGCCATACAACAAATGGTAATCTCAGGAAGATTAAACATCAGTCCTCTGTCTCAGAACAAACATAATTGAATTTTGAAGGGGAAGTCTGTCTCCTCTTCCCTTACTTTGGTGTATGGGTTCCCTTCCTCCAGTCCAAGGAATTTCAGCAATACACTTTCACTGCCAGAGAAAGCAACCTGACCTCCAACTTGCATAAATGAGCAGTCTAATGGCTACCAAAATGTAACTTACAGGCCAGTGTCACGTTGATTCACTCAGGCACTCACACAGTGCATACCAGACTTCACTAGCATGCATGAACACATCCAGGAGCATTGAATCTCAGATCTAGGATTCTGGGTTCACCGTCAGCAGAGGAATTTTCGGTGAATAGGCCATTAGATTGCCATTCACATGACACAGGTAAAACGTAATGGTCATAATATAATCACTACAAAACATGGTATGTGCCACCACTGCGCTATACATGTGAACCTGTGACTGGGACAGTTGTACTCTTGTCACTACAGGGGGACCACTCAAAAGTAAAGGGTAGGCTTAGGTCTTCACGCACACACAAGATTAGTGTAAGGCTGGCATCAAAATATGAAAAACAGGATACCAGATACTTGTAGTTGGGCATGCAGGGCACGACTCATGGCTGTACACTATTCAGTGGACATTCTCATCCCAACTCAATGTTTGGCAAAATATATTGCATTATCACAGCACCAATTCTCATTTTCAAAACATCCATGCATGTTTAGATTACTTAGTGTCCCAATAGCCGTGGCCATGATTGCAGGGACTATTTAGGTGAACCATCTGGAGATAACCGCCAATCTACCTTCCCTTGAAGAGAAGTTGTCTAAATAAATGGACACAATGATCCAAATGGGAGGCCACCAATTTTATATAGAGGGGCACTCTGGCCAATTCTATTGACAGGCATTTATCACATAGATTAAATGCAGATGGCTGAATTGTGACAGGATTTTAATCACAAATTTAAAATCTGGATTCACCAATGATGTATGGCTGTACAGTTTCCCCAAGTACATGGTTGAGACGTATCACCTGCTCAATCCGTTAACCAGGTGCACATGCTTGATGAGATAGGGTATTTGCCAATCTCACAAGCCAGGTAGCCCTAACTTATTTAACATCTTGGTATTTTCATGACCCCTGCTGAGACCTGGATTAGAATAATTGATGGAGAGTGTGCTCTCTGCAGGGACACAGTAACTTAAGAGGAGGGGTTTAGCACACACAAGGGAATACTTGAAAACTAGGATGTAGAAGGGTAGGACAGAATCTGAAAACCGCATTAGGTTGAAATGGACTGGACTGAGACACTGGACATGAACTGGGTAAAGCCTGCAAAGACAAGACGCATACAGTACAGCAAACAATAGGAAGGCGATAAGAAAACACAAAGCAAAAGAACAACAAACAAACTATGGAAAATTATAGTATCCTCTGTGGAAAATGGTTTGTCTGTTATGAGAAAAGATACAATGATAATGAAAGGAATAATTAATCTCACAGACACCCAGCACCTCTTATGGAAGAAGTGAGTCTCTGCACATGAGGTGCCAAGCTTCGAAATTCACCGACACCGCCAGTAGCAATAATTAAGATTTCAACATAAATACAAAAGAGGTCAAAGTGAACAGACCAAGAAGAAATGACCACATGAACAGGACTGAGGAAAAGTATAACTAGCTCTTAAGAACCAAGAAAAGTGATGGGAGTGTGGAGATCAAGGAACACTGAAATATAGGACAGGTAATTTACACAGAAGCAGGGATAGGACTTAAAGTATGCAGACAGAACTAGGAACACTGGAATACAAGACAAGAAACTTGCACACAATCAAGGACAGGAATAGATGCACACAGACTGAACTTGGAAAACTGGAATACAAAACTAAGAATCAGCATACAAACGAGGATGGATAAATGAATGCAGACTGAACTAGGAACACTGGAATGCAAGACTAGAAATCTGCACATAAATAAGGACAGGGCTAAAAGTATGGCGCCTGAACTAGGAACATTGGAGTACAACTGGAACATGGACACCAGGGCTGTAACTACAAAAAACTGAAAAAAGATGGCAAAGCAGCAATTCAAGTAACAGGAAAACAAGTAATAATGAGTGCCTAAAGCACACAGAAACTAGGAACAAATCTTATGTCATGCAAAAATACAGTCCAGATTCACATGAAGTCTCAGCAGAAAAGAGGGTTGTGAGGTCACTGCACACTGACCTCACAGGGAAGAAACATGTCTAGGATGAGTGGGGGAGAACATATGGAGAGAGAGAGACATGTGTGAGAAATTAGCCAGGTGCTGGGATCAGGAAACTAGCTATGCAGCAAATGCTGCACTGAGACTTGGAGAAGGAAAGACTACGAAAGCCAGCAGGTACAAGAAGGGAAGCAGTAAAAGCATGGACTGAATTCTGATCAGAGCTGAAAGTAGGAAAAGTTCAGAAAGCAAGTATGAATGTGTCGCTATATCCATAGACATTAAGAACTATGATACTGAACAGTGCTCCACTTAGGACATGATCATATCTAAGTAATGTGTGGCTAGAGAAGCAACATGGATCATAGTCGATCAGGGTGGCAGTGCAAAACCAGGAATGGAGTATGAGGTGACACATGGTGTGAAACGTGTTGGAGAGTGTTCTAACATGAATAAGTCTTAAGGCAGAACCCCACATCTCACAGAGCCTTCAAGAGTGCTACCTGATGGCAGCATGGCATAAGACCACCATTGCTAGATGATGTGCAGTACACCATATTAGCAATGCGCTTATTATTTCTTTCTCTATTATCCCAAAACTCTTGCTATTATCTTTTAGGTTTTTTCATTGCCTAAAATAATTTATTAGACCCCTACCCAAACTAAATTAGAGTGTGGAAATGTGTTTGAATGTAGTTTATTATTCTGTTCTGGATGATGTTTTGCATCATGATTAGGCAACTATCGGTCTTCTAGAAATGTATCTTTTTGTGCTTCCTTTGCTGTAGGACATTTGTATTCGGTTTTGACAGAATAACCTAAAGGATTCTTTTATGTTCAATGTAGAAGAAAAGAGACTGGTCTTTTGTGTCAGTATTGGAGTGCTTTTTAATAATTATTACATCTTTATTGCTTTGCCATCAAGGCCATCTTTGTTCAACATATTTCACTGGCAGTGAAGAGTTTACCTTGAAGGAAGAACTGTAGCCTACTATGCTACGCAAATCTGAATTATTTAAACCACAGTAAAATGCTCCTTCTTCAGGTATAAATGTTATCTTGCCATCATGCCTTCCATCTGATAAATTCACTACCTTGTTTATTAATTTATTTCCTTCTTCTGTTCCTTTATAATTCATACCTCGGGGTCTCACACCCACCCGGGCCTTGCATGCACACCACACAATTTGCAGGGAAGGTGTACCATTATTCATTTAGTTTCTTGATTCATCACTTACCTTAATCTCAAAAGATTACACACCACTTACGACTTAATGTTCAGCTATAAGTTTGCATATATAATTACTATGAGCAGTTCATTACACATGTTAATGAATATGTTCTGAACATTATTAATGGTCAATCGCCTTGAAAAACCATTGTTAGACCTGACATCCTTTGTTTGGTCTTCCCACAAACATTTTGCCTTCAACCCACCTATTTACTGAATTTAACAAGTTAAAACGTGTCTCAGGCTTGCTACTGCAGCCTGTAGTGCAGCTTTAAACTAACATTTTAACTTGGCAAAATATACCTTTTGCCAGGCCTAAAACTTTTTAATACCTGAAAGTCACCTCTAAGGTAGGCCCCATAGGCCCACAGGGCAGGGTGCATTTTATTCTAAAGCCAGGACATGTGGGTGTAAGTTTTACATGTCCTGGTAGAGAAAAACTCCTAAATGTGTTTTTCTCTGCTGTAAGGGCTACCTCTCCCACTGGATAACATTGGGTTACCTTATTATATTTAATACGTGCTAACTTTTTATTGAGAGCAGATAGACATATCATGTTTAAACACACATGTAACTGCTCCTTAATGATAACGTTGGATTTTAAGTTGCATTTCTGAAAATGCCACTTTTAGAGAGTTGCTGCAGCAATGAATGATGGACAGAATGCTTAATTAATCAAACATTCACACCCAGTCAAGCGATCTGGGTTAAATCCATTGTTCCTTTGCTCACTTTGGACTAAGCCATATGCTAATCTGTCTTGACACTGCTCCTCGTGCGAATAGTTCAGCCCTAATAGGCCAATCAGGGTCCTCCCTCGACCGAAACAAGCATCCCGGGACCAGTTTTTGGGTAACACCCCTCATCAGCCAGGCTAGCTTGAATCCAGTGGTACAGCGAGCAAAGGAACCACGTCTGGCCAAACACAGCCCAATTAGGGCAAAAAGTGCTGCAGCAACAAATGATGGACGGAATGCTGAATGAAACAAACATTCACCCCCAGTCAAGAGATCTGGGTTAAATCCATCGTTCTTTTGCTCACTACGCCACTCCAGTTTGGACCCAGCCATATGCAAATAAGTCTTGACCCTGCTCCTCTTGGCAACAGTACAGTCCAACTGCCAAGTTCCTCCCTGGCTCAGAAAGAACTATCCTGGGACCGGTTTTCGGGGTAACACCCCTCATCAATCAGACTAGCTTGAATGTTTGACATTGATCAGCATCCTGTCCATCAATGGTTCTTTTTGCATTTGTCACCCCGAGTGGGACTGGTATGCTCAGACCTGAATTCCACCCTCTCCATGTCAAAGGAGTCAAGCTAGCCTGGCTGATGAGGGGTGAAACAACAAAACGGGTCCCAGGATGCTTGTTTCTGGTCCCAGGAGGCCCTGGCCTGGCAGTTTGGGCTAGACCGTTCCCATGGGGAGTAGGGTCAAGACTTCTTTACATATGGTTGGGTGTAAACTGGAATGGCATGGGGAGCAAAAAATCAATGGATTTAGACCCAGATCGCTGTACTTGCGGTGAATGTCTGACATTGATCAGCATTCTGTCCATCAATTGTTCTTTTTGCATTTGTTATTCCCTTGTGGGATGGGTATGCCCAGACGTGGGTCCCACACTCTCCATGCCACTGGAGTCAAGCCAGCCTGGCTGATGAGGGGTGAAATGCGGAAATTGGTCCCAGGATGCTTGTTTGCGGTCCAGGGAGGACCTGACCTGGCAATTTGGGCTGGACAATTTCTATGGGGAGCAGGGTCAAGACTGATTTGCGCATGGCTGGGGTTAAACTGGAATGGCATGGGGAGCAAAAAACTATGGATTTAAACCCAGATCTCAGCACTGGGGCGAATGTTTGACATTGATCAGCTTCCTATAGCTTTTAGAGAGTTGGTATTTTCCCGCACTAACCATTTGTGTTCCCCTCCCAGTGCCCTGAGCCACTTGGCTATGAATGTCTCTGCCATTAGGATTTATGTATACCTGGCAAACAGTAAAGCAAAGGGGACTGGGTTTAGGCAGGATGGGACATCCTACCTAGTTGGCTGGGGGCAGAGCTGTTCCTAGCCCTACTCACACCTCAGAAGGCTTGCCTCCAGCACATACAAATTAACCTTACACCAGCCTTTTGTCACCCAAGACATCTCGGGGACTTGGTAGGGGAAGTAAAAAAAGTTCTAGAATCAGATGTGGGGGAAACCTAGGATGTCCCCCCACTTCAAAGGATGGCACCATAACTATTGGACCCTCAGAACACCACTTGCGTACACTCTTGGACCTGTGGGAGACTTCTGAAGGACTAACTAGACTCCCAAAGGACTGCCCTGCTGCTACCAAGGGACTGTCATGCTGTTTGAATACCTGCCTTGGTGCTTAAAGCTAACCTGGGCTATCTCCTTGAACCCAGGACCACCAGAAGTGACTCCAAGGGATAGTTAGCTGACCTTCTGTGTCAGCTACAGGATATACCAAACTCCAGTGACCTTGAACCCTGCATCTGCTCTATGCTCGAGTCGGCCTCTCTCAAGTGGTGCCACCAGGTCCTGGAACCTTAGAAGTAGAGGTGATGCTCATACCTAACCCGAAAACTTGGAACTCAGAAAACTTTTCACTAAAATAATGCCCTGAGAACTAACAGAAGTCTATACTTACCTGCCAAGCTGATCCACCAAAGGTGCATCGCCGGTCGGCCTGGCTTCACGGTAGCTCCCACTACGTTCTTCTCTGCAGCAGCAAATCCTGTTCAGCAGGAACTCTCAACAAAGGTAGCCAGCCTTCTGGAGCACTTGTCAGCTACAGCCTGTATCTTTGTCCAACTGGAGATTTTCGACTTACAAAAAGTGACAAAGTTCGAAGGTAAAATTCTCCACTAAAACTCCGTCCTGCGGCTCCTCAAAAACAATGACTCTCCCTCAGACACCGTCTGCTTCCTTGCCCCGCTGAACTCTACCTTCTCAAGAACTTTTCTTCTGAATTTCTATGAAGACTGAAGGTAAGCCAACACTGAGCCCAATCCACCTTCTGAATCCAGCACACGCTTCATCGCTGTCAGCTTTAACTTTTTACTTTGCCCTGGTCTCGCGCTTTGATCATTTAGGTGCTTTTTTACACTAAGAACTTCAAAAATTCATAACTCTGGATCCACTGATTTGATTTAATTTGTTTTGAATTTATTCCAATAAATAAAATTGACTCAACTTTTGGTTTGGGATTTTACGTTATGTTTCACCTTTATTACTGTTTGTGTGAGGCAAAAATACTTTACTCGTTGTCTCTATGTTAAGCCTGACTACTTTTATGCCAAGCTACCCGAGGGTTCAGCACAGGTTGATTTAATGACTTTAATAGTACACCCTGACAAGAATTGAAGTTGTGGTTTCAGTAGTGTTTCACACCCCCAAACAATAACCCAATTTCACACAACCTTGCTCTAATGCCTGACTCACACGTAAGACAAATATCAAGGCGCATGTGGTGGATTTTCATATATCTTAAGTTTACATCATGTTCAAAGATTTGCTTACATCTCTATTCTGTTAGGTGCACAACAACCTTTGTGAATTAGGCCATTAGTGTGTATCTAGTACACACCCCTCCACCCAGCTCCTCAGAAGACTCCAGACCCTACAGAAGACTGCAGCCAGAATCAACCTGGACGTCTCCAAACAAACTCACATTGCCACCCACCTGAGAGAGTTCATTTGGCTCCCCATCCTGAAGCGATACTAGTTCAAGATCCTCACACAACCCTACAAAGTCCTCCATGACTTAGCACCTGCCTACATCAACCATAGACTGAACTTCCACCAACCTGCTAGACACCTGTGCTCCTCGTCACTCGCCTTAGCACAAGCACCCCACATCTGCCGCAGCCACAGCAGTGGTTGCTCCTTCTCCTACATTACTGTCAAGACTTGGAACAACCTTCCCCGCCAACTCCGTAAAGACTCCTCGCTGGCAGACTTCAGAAAGAAGCTCAAGACCTGGCTCTTTGACTGAGACACAGCATCTAGATATCCCTAGTGGTGATAGTGCTGTGCTTTACAAATGCTGTTTGATTGATTGATTAATTGATTGATTGACAATAGTATTTTCTATATGAAGGTGTTAACGTGTCAGAACATATGTTGTATCTGTCCAAGGGCTGTATTATATATCAGGTGCAATAAACCCTTTTGCACCTCGGCACACCTACAATTGTGTGCACTGACTCATATAGGGACATTGAGTCTAATCATGGAAATAAATGCACTCTCCCCCGTGGGAACTCACAGATATCACCTGTAATGGGGAAAGCCCATCAGTGAAAGTCGGAACTGCAGTTTGAAACTGTGGCTCTATCTTTCATTGATAGTAGACCTAGCCACATTTTCATGAGGGCGATTGACTGGTCTCACATTCAGTGGGATGCCTTGGTATCCTGGATCTTGAAGCGCTGTTTTTAATTGGCACCAGGGGGAGAGGGGGGCAATTGACCATGTGCCAATTCATAATATGTGCTCCTTTCAATATCTTCTGTGTCTCTGGGCCTGTTCTGTAATGTGCCCTTAGGGCATGACCAGTGGTGTTCTCTCATTTCCATTTCCCTTGCAAATGAGGCTACTTTTTCTGGATGTAGGGCTGTTACACATTTTGCACCGTCAAGATCCACATTACATTCCTGGCTTTATAAGCATGCGTGGCTCCCACTGTAATATCAAACTCCCCCAGGGTACAAAATGGAGGCACAGATGCCTGTTGTGCCCCAGGAAAACTATGGCTCTTTTGTCTTAAAGATTATGAGGTGCCATACTTTTCTGAATACAGCTCTTACTCCTCTTAATTTATTCTTTTTGGGAAGTAAAGGTTTTATCTATCTTTGAGCTTATATCATGTTCTGCTAGGGTAAGAAGGAAGAGTGTACCACATTTTCCTTTTGTCTTTCCTAACCCTTTACAAATGTGTGGACAAGAGCTCTTCCCTGCAATCTCTCACCTTTGTTATCAGGCACCTTCTCCTGTTATCTGCTTTGACTCATTGACAGTGCTTAATTTGTAAACAAATGAGTGCCAGGGCCATCGGCAATAGGCAACTGCAGTTTGCCCCTACCAGCGCTGCTAATGACACAACCAACACAAATACTAACCATCACACTCCTACATGTGTGATAGTTCAGGTTATTCCAGCCCGCAAAAATTATAAGAATTGCTTGGGCGACAGGTATTGGTCATTTTTTATGTTTATTTCATTAATAGATAACTGCTGTTATGCTCAGCCCTAAATTAAAACAGTGCAACTGGGCCTAGATTTACCAAGGTGTCATGCAATTCAGCATTATGCTGTGATTTGTTGCTTTTGATTCTGAGTGTGTTAAACTCAGCTGACGGCACTCGATCGAGGCCGAATTCCTGCGGCGTTCATCTTTTTTGCACGCGTTTTTTTAATTGAGCGCACTAGTGGTTGCACGCCGCCATGCCTCATTTACTCTTTAAATGGGCAGTGAGCGGACGCGCAGCGCCTGACAGGTTCCCATTTTGATGGTTTTGCATAACTTGCTATTTTGCACTCATTTCTTTGTCTGAATCTGCTGCTGATTTAGCTAATCTTTTTTTAAAGACCCTGATGATATTGTTCTTATTAACTTGTTTTTATGCTGTGATTTGTTGCTTTTGATTCTGAGTGTGTTAAACTCAGCTGACGGCACTCGATCGAGGCCGAATTCCAGCGGTGGCCATCTTTGTTGCCATGCATTTTTGAATTGAGCGCACTAGTGGCTGCACGCCGCCCTGCCTCATTTACTATTTAAATGGGCAGTGAGCGGAGGCGTGCCAAAGGCAAGCCCGTCTGCGCCCGTCCGTGCCCAGACGGCAGGGGCCCTGAACCCTGGCCAAATTTCAAAAAATTTAGAAAACCTAATATGTTATTCGTCTGCGCAGTTGTTGCGATATCGGAGTATTCACCACTCCAAGTGTAACCTACTTCACCCTTTGGACGCTGTTACTAGCTGCTCTCATTGTAATTTTACTTTTTGTATAGCGCCCTCTAGAGAGCAGAGCAATTCAACCTCTGATACTGCCAACCTCCCACAGGATAACCGCTTTTTCCAATGCAGCTACTCACCTAACAAGGTTTTTACTTTCTGTAACATTAACTGTCATTCCCTCCCCAAACACAAGGCGGACATTTTCGACCTCTTAAGTAGTGCCAGATGCAATCTTCTTGACTGACCTCTTAAGTAGTGCCAGATGCCATCTTCTTGACTGAAACATGGGTGCATACGAGTTCGGGGCCAGATGTGGCCTTCGCTTTACCATCTAATTACGCCATAACCAGGAAGGATAGAGATCTTAGGAATGGGGGATGCAATGCTATAATTTTTAATAAATCCTACTCATGCAAATTGGAAAAGCTGCATTTTATGGGTTGTGAGGCAGCCATATTCAAACTTGCCTTGAGCCCTCAATTCACCCTGGGTTTCTTCATTCCCGGACTTAATCACTCCTCGCCTTCTTAAAGCGGCCAACTTTACCATTCAGGGTGATCTTCATCTTCATCTTGATAACCCTGAATGTACAATCAGCAGTACGCTGATCTCGGATCTTGCAGAGATGAATTTGTTGCTTTGTAACACTGGCCCCACTCACACAGCAGGCCATTTACTGGATTCCATCTTTTCCAGTTTATCTAACTGTTATATCCTGCTAATGTTGATGCAATGCCAGTCTACCACCAGTGGAATGTTCATGTGATGATGCAGTCAGAATGTTGGGAATCTCCAGTGAGTAATGTCAGTTGACTGGGGCTGAGCTGCCTGCTGGCTGCTCCTGGTGGGGTCTTTATCTGATCTAGACTTGGTCTTAATACTATCTTAATCTAATCTACTTGTGATCTTGTACCATCTTCCAATAAACCAACTTAAATCATCACTACTGAATGGACCTGATTACTACATTATATTCAATGTCCGCCTGCTCTTCCCGTATGCTGGTCAGACCATTTTGCAGTCAAGTTTTATTACACAATTCCAGTGAAACTGTCTATAGCTGTATCTGGAATAAAGGAAAAATCTAGGAATTGGGGCAAACTGGATATGGAACTTTTCAATAAACTCCTGTCTAATAGTGTCCCCACCATTCATCAAATGTCGACCACCTCACAGGGCATAATCCACAATTGGATTCTTAAAGCAATTAATGACTGCCTATCATCCTCAATTAAAAGGTCTTATAATCACCGCCCCTGCCCCTTGGTTTACAGAGAAATTAAAAACTGAGAAAACTAAATGTAAAGCTTAGGAAAGATGTTGGAGGAGGAACTATGCACCTGACTCCAAACTTAAATACAAAAAGGCCTTAAACGTTTACCAAGCCCTTTGTAAACCAACTCGCGCTGATTTTGTTTCATCTACCATTTCCAATGCGCAGAACTGTTCACGTACCTTGTTTACAATGGTCAAAAAGTTGTCTGGTTCTGACACTCAGCCCATGCCTCCCATCATAGATGGGACGCAATGTGACAACCTTGCTAATTTTTTCTTGAACAAAATGAAGCAAATACACTCTACACGATGCAATACCCTGTCAGTTGACTCTACTCAGCAAGCCTCCACCTCTGGGTTCACTTGTACGGTTGAACCCACTAATAAACTGGAATCTTGGTCGCTCCTAGACATTAATTCATTTAAGAAGATCCTAGGTAGCATTAAATCAGGCTCTCCTTGCGATCTCCTGCCTACCGCTGTGCTACAGCAGCTTGAATTACCGTCTCTTATGTTAATCATGGAGCTACTTAATGCTTCCCTACACAAGGCTATTGTTCCGCCGGAGTGGAAATACGCTATGGTCCTTCTGCTCCGGAAGAAGGCTAACACTGATCCTGCCCAGTCATCCAATTTAGGACAAATCTCTTTACTTCCGATCTATTCCGATCTATTCCCAAACTTTGGAAAAGCACATAAATTTACAATTAACCCAGTTTGTAGAATCCTCTCGTTTCTTACACTCCTCTCAATCCGGTTTTAGAGCTGGTTTTTCGACCAAGACGACTCTTCTTGGAGTCACGGAAATGCTACGACATCGTTTAGACTTCGGGGACACGGTGGCCTTCATATTACTAGATCTGAGTGCCGCGTTTGACATGGTATCTCCCACCGTGTTAACAAAATCCCTACAGTCCCTTGACATCTCTGGTCCAGCTCTTGACTGGCTTACATCTTTTCTCTCCAATCGGACATTTCAAGTCTTCTCATCTAGGGCCACTTCCAAAATGTATTCCTCTCCTTATGGGGTACCCCGGGGCTCTATTCTTAGTCCTGTAATATTTAATGTTTATACCAGACCTTTGGCGACAATTGCTGAGGAGGCCGGGCTGTCCCTTTTCTCTTATGCGGACAATACCCAAATCATCTTTTCCCTTTCTGCCGAGAAGATGTCCGGACTGTCAGTTCTTCAGACCGGTTTAAGGAAAATTGCATCTTGGATGCAAGTCAATCTACTCAAACTTAATGGCGAGAAGACGGAGGTCCTGATTCTGGGGAAAAATAAAGACCTTTTGGGCCCCCAGCACTGGCCTAACCGAAATGGGTGCCCTACTCCAGCCTACCCACCAAGTCCGCAATATGGGATTTATTATTGATAACCAATTATCAATGAGACAGCAAGCAGTGAAGGTGGCAGCCACCTGCTTTACCATTCTGAAATGGTTAAAAATAATTATATGGATGCTCCCCCTGCTCCACTCAAAGGACCGTAGTCCAGGCACTTGTGACTTCAAGACTGGACTACGGTAACATCCTCGGCTGCCAGTTTACTTTGTCAGATCCCTAAAACTGCTTCCATCTCTGGCTCTTTGCAAGATCTTCATTGGCTCAAGGTCGCAAACTGTGTTAAATTTAAAGCCTTGAGCTACATGTTTAAGATCAAGGCTGGCACCGCCCCTCAATATCTGCAAGACTTAGTCCACCCTTACCGACCTCCACGTCTGTTACACTCCACTACTCAGGGGAAATTCTTGGTCCCCAGGATTAAGCGCTCATTTGCGTGTCTCGGTCCAACCTTATGGAACTCTCTCCCCATATCGCTCCGGAATGAAACAGTATATGTGAACTTCCGTAAATTTTTAAAAACCTGGCTGTTCAACCAACAATCAACCAATAATTTCCGATTCTCTTGTTCCTTCAGGCTGGGAAACCCTTTTTGGGTAGCTGAGCGCCTTATAAAAAATTATTTTTTAAATTTGTTTATTAATTTTCCACATAAAATATACAAACCAGGGCGTACGACATAGCATCACAGTGGTGAGAAACAGCCATACACATACTTGAAATGCGAAACACAAGCATTTTGTCAAATCAATTTCAACATGATGCACGATCTACCCAATGTTGGCAGGCAGCCCACAACCAATTTGTTCTACTTTTTATATCGGCGTAGCTGATCCCAACTAGCCATCCGGGAGGGTAACTCCCCCCCCACACTTTAGTTGTCTATCACAAAGCACCGTAGGGGCCCACAGCTATACACTTCAGTCCTGAGGATCCCCAGGCATCGTGACTATGTTGACGCCCATGTCCAGAGCAGACTCAATAGATTGCGCCCGGGCCCAGTCTAGAAACGGCTCCCAAATATCCCTGGGCCTAGATGTTGGCGGCATAAGTTCCCAAAACACCGCCAATTGGGATTGGCCATATGTGACTTCTCTCAGCCATTCTTTGACAGTGGGTTTCCTATGCTTCCCCCAACCAATAGCAATTTGTCTCTTTGCAAATAACAAAAGTAGTGCATGTAGCCTACGCTTTTTAACGTGGGTGCATTTGACAAATCCCAACAGGCCCAGTAACGGAGATGGAGGCACCTGGACGTCAAGGATCTGGTTTATGGTTTCGAAGACTTTTGTCCAGTACCCAGCAACGTCCGGACATGTCCAAGCCATGTGTAGGAACGAGGCAGCAGGCGCTCCGCAGCACCAGCAGCAGTCGTTGCCCCTTAATCCCATCCTCTGTAGGCTAATAGGCATCCTAAAATAGCGATGCAAAAATGTAAAATGAATTAGTCGGAAATTGTAGTTGGGCGAGAGCTCAGTCATTTGGGCACAGCAGTAGGCCCATTCAGTGTCAGACAAAGGTGTGGGTAATTCAGCGTCCCATTTAGGGCGGGCTCCGGAGGTCGCCGCGGGGGCGTCCGTCTGCATACGTGTGTACAAGCGGGTGATCAATTTTCGTGGTGATGGTGTAACCAGCAGGTTCTCCAGAGCATTTAACATTGGCGGCTGGGATGGGAAGCTAGCGTGCAATTCACTGCAAACCGCTCTGAGCTTGTGGTGCAAAAACATTTCGCCGAAAGGTACCCTTTCACCTTCCACGGCTGTTGGATAGTCTCTGAATATCCCCCCTGGGTACAGGTCTGCAAAGGTATGGAGTTTCATTGCCTGTGCAATTTTATTATTTATCTCGTCTCGAATGTTAGGCAGGAGTGGATTTTGCGCAATTGGGATCGAGGAAGCATATAGTACCGGTACATGTGCCCTTCTACGCAGCCCCTCCCATGCCCAGCTGAGCGTTTCGGCCGTATCCAACCCATCTAGGGGGCGTCTGTATTTTTGATATACTGCTACATGCAGCGGCACCGGAGCGACCACATCCTCTTCTACTGCTACATGCGGCTGAAAAGGTGTCTGATGGACCCAATATTGTAACAATTGCGCCTGTGCACAAAGAGCATATATCTTCATATCTGGGGCACCTAGCCCATCCTGCCTAGTCGGTAGCGTCAAAAGATCCCACGATACCCTAGCCTGCCCTCCTGCCCACACCAACGAGAGCAGCAACGCCCTCAGCGTATTAAAAGTGAGTATGAGTGGCAGGTTCCCAAATAGATATAGGAATTTAGACAGGATGACCATTTTGGTCAGTGCAATTCTGCCCGCCAACGACAGCGGGAGCCCCCTCCACAATGCTATTTTGTCTTCCAGCCAGCTCACTGTCCTGCCAAAGTTAAGGTTCCAAAGCTCTTGCACATCTCGGCTAATCCAGATACCCAAGTATTTTACCGAATCACTCTCCCACTGCAGCGGAAATTCCGAGGTGACCACCCTGGTGTTATCTGTAAGGGGGAAAAGCACCAACTTTTTCCAATTAATAGATCTACCGGACAGGCCCCCAAATTTGATAAATTCCCTCAGTACCACATCTAAGTTGCGCTCTGGTTCCGCAATGTAGAGTGTGACGTCGTCTGCGTAAAGAGATATTAGCAGACTGCGAGCGCTAAAACCGATCCCCTTGTCTGTGTGGTGTTGTCTAATCCGCGCAGCCAGAGGCTCCATCGCTATTGCGAATAGCAACGGGGACAGCGGGCACCCCTGACGCGTGCCACGCGTGATTGGGAGAGGGTCTGAGATAAGATCGTTTACACGCACCCGTGCTGACGGTCTAGTGTACAACAGCTTTATCCACCTGAGAAACAACGGGCCAAATCCCATCCTCTCCAGAATTTTAAACAGGTAAGGCCATTTGAGCGTGTCAAACGCCTTAGTGGCATCCAAAAAGGCCAACGCTGCCTGCACATCCGAATGGAGGTAGTGTATCACTGAAAATACCGTACGAAGGTTGTGGGAGGTGGATCTGCCGGGAATGAAGCCCGACTGATCCGGCAGGGCGATCATAGGGAGCATAGGCTGTAGCCTATTGGCTATCAGTTTAGCCAATATTTTTTAACATCTACATTTATAAGTCATAATGGCCTGTATGAGTCCAATTCATTATCAGGTGTGCCCGGCTTCAGTAAAGTGATTATGATAGCTTCACGCATAGATGGAGGCAGAATCCCCGTTTCGTGTGCTTCCTCAAAGACTGCCAGGAGTCTGGGAGCAAGTTCCTCCACGTATGCCTTGTAGAATGCCGCAGTTAGTCTGTCCGAGCCCAGTGCCTTGTCCAAGGGCAGGCTCATGATAACATTTTTAACGTCTTCTAATGTAAATGGCAGGTGCATGTATTCCCGGTGTCTGTCATTAAACCACGCCAAGGCTACTGAGTCGAGGAATTCCTGCGTGCCCTCCGGGCATTCTACGAGTCTTGCTTTATATAACTGCGTGTAGAACGAGGAGAATGCCTCCAAAATGGCAGGGGAGCCTCTTATCTTGTTACCATCTGCGCTAGACAACTCTGGAATAAAGGCTGCAGCCCGCCTGGATCTAAGCAGCCCCGCCAGCGTGCGGCCTGGTCTATCCCCCTCACCATATCTGCGTGCTTCCGCGTATTTCCCTAAAAATTTTACTTCTCTATGAGCTTCTTCCTCATATTCTAACAGCTTGCCTTTCAAATCAGCAAGTAAGGCCGCGCCCTCACCACTATGTATGCGGGCCTCCAACTCTTTTATTTTAGATTCAATATTACCCAAGGTGTTTCTTATAGCTTTCAAGACTCCCGCCTGCCTGGAGATACATTTCCCCCTAATAACCACCTTAAAGGCCTCCCAGAGGACCGCCTCCGTAGCCACTGACCCAGCGTTCAGCGCGAAATAGTCGGATATGTCTGTACGTATTTCTTCCTTGAATGCCTCATCAAGGAGCGCCTTTGGGGGTAGCCTCCAGGTGAATTCCCCATGGTAAGTATTGGGAAGCGACAACTTCAGAAGACAAGGTGAATGGTCTGAGACTGTTCTCGGCAGGTGTCCGACCTCGACCACCCAACCAGTCATATCTTTGGACAGTAACAAATAGCCTAGTCGAGACCAAGCATGACGATGCTCCGAGAAGCACGTACCCTCCCTAAGCAACGGATTAGGCAAACGCCAAATGTCCACCATTTCACCATCCTCAATCAGTGCATTCAGGACCTTACTGGCCGCGGTGTGGTGCGTCCTAGCCGTGCCCTGTCTATCTAGATCGTCATGAAGTATAGCATTGAAGTCGCCACCCCATAGAATCATGGCACATCCCGTGGCCCTAACTTTTGCCCAAACTTCCCGGAAGAACTCCGGCGAGTCAACATTTGGTCCATACAGTGCCACCAGAGTAAGCAGCATGCCTCCCAAATATCCCACAAGTATAATGTAATGACCATCAGTATCTGTGTGAACCTCACATTCCCTCCAGTCCAACCCACGCTTTATAAGAACTGCCACCCCTCTAGCATAATTTGAGTATACTGAGGAGTACGAAGACGCCCACCTCTGTGCCTGAGCCTTGCAGATGTTGGTATACTGAGGTGAGTCTCCTGTAGTAGACATATGTCAATGTTGTGTCTTGTTAGATAGGCATGGACCATGCGGGACTTCCTACCATCATTAAGGCTGCGTATGTTCCAGGTTAGACAATTTGCGGTAGTCTCGTGCAGTTTATGTCCATCAAATATGTTGCATCCAAACTTCCCTCTGTAAACTGTCGTGTTTGGTAATAGTGTATATCATACCCACCGTGACGATGCCATACATCCCCAAACCAAACAAACTTGACCCCCACTCCCACCCATCCACCCACATCAACCCCCCAACTCGGTTGAACCATACCCCCCCTTCAAAACACATACAATAGAAAATACCCGGGAAACTTCCCTTGGGGACGAGAGAATGCCAGGCGGTAACCCCTACCTGCGCAGGGTGGCCAAGAAACTGCAATGGAAGGACTTGCACTGTGACATAACACGAACAACTCAATGGCTTAAACAGTATGATAACTTCCGACTTCACTTGCGGTTACAATCAAATTAAATTCCCCTTCCTCAGTCCACCGCGTGAACAGAGCATGCGCGCGATGCTATAATGACAAAAGGACTAGGAAAAATCAAGTGCAATTCCTATAAGGAGTTCCAGACGGACTATATAGAGTCAGATTGAAAAATCCACAATGTTAAAAGCACACTATTAATGACATATCACTCCCACTAAGCAGACTCCCAACAATGCCCTCCCCAACATGGACAGTGTGCTGACTGCAGAGCAAAAAGGCAAGCTTCATCACATGATTCAGTCACTGTCACTTTGCTGATTTTCGGTAGCACCACTAGGTCGAGGGCTAGATTTTTTCGGTTTCCCTCCCACATGCTTGGCAAACTTCAGGGCAGACTTGGCGTCGGTGAAAAAGTGCGCTTTGCCATCGTGTGATACCTTCAGTTTGGCAGGATATAGCAAGGAGTAGGGAATCTGTGATTGCATGAGAATCCGTTTCGCCGGTAGAAACTCCCTTCTGGCCGCCTAGACCGCCGGTGTGAAATCCGGATAGAAGGCCACTTGGTTCCCTTGATATTGTATGGACCCCATCGTGCGAGCCTGGTGTAGTATAGCATCTCGATCTTGATAGTTTAACATCCGTACCAATATGGGACGTGGCAGTGCCCCCACCGGTGGCCGAGGCCCGAGAGTGTGGTGCGCCCTTTCCACAGCAAACTGCGGTGACAGGTATGTTGCAAATAGGTCCCTCAAAAGGTCAGAGATGTATACCTCCATTTTCGTGATGGCTGTGGTCTCTGGAACACCCGTGACGCGCACGTTGTTGCGCCGTGACCTGGCCTCCAAGTCCTCGTTCTTTGCCCGTATCACACCTAGGAGTCTGTCCATTTGCGAAAGTTGATCTTTTGTCTCTACCTGAAAATCGTGGAAGTCTGACTGTTTATTCTCAAGGGCATCTATATGGTGTTCATGTACTCCCACATGAGTCTTTACCGATTCCATCTGGGATGTAAGGTTGTCCAGTTTCGCGTCTATGGTACGCAGGCTTGAGCGCATTTCTAGCATTAGGGATCGCATGTCTTCACCCTGCTCTTCTTGCCGGCCATCCGTTGCTCCTCCGGAGGCCGTGTCTGCATCTTGATCCAGCTGTCTAGACGACTTCCGCTGTTCAAAAGTGAGTCTGGGCTGCTTCGCGTCCTGCTTGCCCATGTCGCAAATTTGTTCAGGTGTCCCAAACCGCAGTCGGCCTCAGCTCCCCCTCCTGCACCACCGTACCTTCAAAGCCTGCCTGGGCAACACCACCCGTCGAGAGGCCCGATAAAATGTAGGGTCAGAGTCGCCCAGTGGGCCCGTGAAACTCAGTTTACACCCCCTCCTCAAAATCCGGCAGCTGAGGCCACTCAAGGAGGTACCGGGTGCCTTTATTTCTCACCAGAAGTATGCAGATTATAGCCTGGGGCTGGAAGAGCCACAAACCTCCTCACGAGTTTCAACAGAGGCCCTCTATGCCACCCCTGATGTGGAAACACTCATTCTGTCCCACCGGGTCTTAATTCAATACCGGAGCTCCTCTACCCGCAGTATCTGGCAGGCCGCCGTACCAAGGCAGCAGTCCCACGCTCCAGAAGGTCCGTCTAGCAGCTCACCTCGTGTCAGTGAATCGCCGCCTCTCTGCCTCAGTCAGTCCGCCACAGAGCTGCTAGCAAGATGTCGGCCTCGACGGCATGGTTGTCCCCAGCGCCACTCTCCCGCCGCTCAGACCACCGTCACCGCCTGGAAGGATGCCGGTGCCACTTGAAAGTTATTACCCAGGCTTCCGACGCGCACCCGGGCCCAGAGCAACGCCCCTCCGTGCTTCCGCGATACCTTCGCTCACAGGCCCGAGCCGCAACCCCAGCCTCAGCCACACACGCCGGCCGCTTCCGGGCTCCACAACGCGCTGCGCGCGAGTCGTTCACCTCATCGCAGGCTGGTAATGGTTGTTCCGCCGCAGCTGTTCAAACAAAGACGTCACCGCTACATGCCACAGGTGTTCCGACGTGAGGAAATCAAAGCTATTGCAAGCTCAAGTCCATATTTGTCCAGATCAATGTGCGGATTATGTCTCGGCCGGCGGAGCTCTCTCAGGGAGCAGCCATTCTGCAGGCCGGCAAGCCACGCCCCCCCCTGTGTGCCTTATAAAATTAACATAAACCAACACTGCGCTGCATGACAGGGCGAGAGCAGGAAAGCGCCACATCTATAGAGATATGGCATTATCCTCCTCTCACCCTAGCGCTGCCCCAGACTTTTGCTGCTAAGCACCACACACAAAGCTTTGCAACATAGTGCAAGAGTGTGTGTGAGAGTCTAGCATAGCTTTAGTATTGAAAGGGTACCTTTCCAGTACAACATACTATGGGGCATATTTATTAAAGAGTAGAGGGGCTATTGCGCTACAAAATGAGGCACAAGAGCAAAGCAACTCTTATGGTTGATTTAACAAGCCACGCGAAGCTACCTTTTGTGGCCCTGCGTGGCTTGATCAATCTAGTGTAATGCAATGGATCGCATTGCATTACTCTGCCCCGGGGAGGTGTTCCATGGGTGTTCCCAGACAGCCACTGATGGATTTTGGCACATTCCCTGACTTACCATTAGTGGCAGACCTTGGACTGCGTCAAAATGCTACGCCTCCCATGGTGAGGTGTAGCGGGGAGAAATATTTTGCTTTCTCCTTGGTATTTCCTCTTTCTATGTTTGCTGCATTTTGCAGTACACTTAGAAAGAGGCGAATGCATAAGGGTATATTTTTTATGCAGGAAGGACTGCATTCCTGCACAAAACAATCTTTCGTACTATGCAGGCACCCTTGCACCTTGATGCACCCTATAATGTTAGATATGAGTCATTCATGCCCATTCCCTATCAAAGAGTGCACCCTTCATCAGCCAGGCTAGCTTGACTCCAGTGTCACAATGAGCGCAGGACCCACGTCTGGGCATACCCAGTGCACTTAGGGCGAGAAAGCAAAAGACACACAAATGATGGAAGGAATGCAGAACAAATCAAAACATTCACCCACAGTCAAAAGATCAGAGTTAAATTGTTCGTTCTTTTGCTCACCATGCCACCCCAGCTTAGCCCCAGCCAAATGTAAATCAGTCTTGACCCTGTGCCTCATAGGAACAGTCCAGACTGAACTGCCAAGCCAGGTCCTGCCTGGACTGGAAACAAGCATCCTAGGACCGGTTTTAGGGTTTCACCCCTAATTAGCTAGGCTAGCTTGACTCCAGTGGCAAAGTGAGCCCGGGACCCATGTCTGGGCATACCCGGAGCACTTAGAGCGAGAAAGCAAAAGACACACAAATGATGGACGGAACGCAGAGCAAATCAACCTTCACCCCTGGTCAACAGATCTGGGTTGAATCCATCATTCTTTTGATCACTATGCCACCACAGTATAGACCCAGCCATATGCAAATCAGTCTTAACCCTGTGTCTAATGGGAGCAGTCCAGACCAAACTGCCAAGCCAGGTCCTCCCTGGACCGGAAAGAAGCATCCTAGGACTGATTTTGGGGTTTCACCCCTCATCAGCAAGGCTAGCTTGACTCCAGGGTCACAGTGAGCCCAGGACCCACGTCTGGGCATACCCGAGACGTGGGTCCTGTGCTCTCAATGCCACTGGAGTCAAGCTATCCTGGCTGATGAGGGGGAAACACTGTAACCGGTCCTAGGGTGCTTGTTTCCAGTCCACGGAGGACTTGGCCTGGCAGTCCAAGCTGGACTGTTTCCATTGGGCGCAGGGTCAAGACTGATTTTAATATGGCTGTGTTCAAACTGGAATGGAATGGCATGGGGAGCAAAGAAACAATGGATTTATGTCCAGATCTCTGTATTGGGGTAAATGTATGAAATTGTTCTGCATTCTGTCCATCAATTCTTCCTTTTATTTATCTAGAGTGTGGCGGGCGCCGAAGCTCTGCCCAAAAGTGGCAGGTGTGCCATCAACCCTGCTTCTTCTGCATCCACCGTTCTGTAAATAAAGCCCTGTTTGCCCGCTTTGGACATTTATACAGCCGGCCATTATTAAGTCCTCTTAGCTCTGTACCTCCGTTGAAGAGATGAGTCTGTGAGTCTCAGGATGGACGCTATTCAGAACAAATGATAACCAACAAATTGCACAGCTTCTGCTATCCTAGACAGTACAACATGACTAGAAAATCAAATCACATCCTTCACTGAATGTCCACCTGAACCAGAATCCATCAAGTAGGTAAGTCAATTTTCCCCTGGAGGTCAGGAATATATATGAAGCCTTTACTGGCTTATACAGCCCTGGCTGACTAAATCAAGGGAGTGGAGTGTTGGCATATAATGTAGCCACAACCATCCAAGTAGAGGGATTCACAGCTACTGATAACACCCTACACAATGAGACAGCTAATACCTCCCCCACCCAATTAACCTCCCATAAACCGGTGCAGAAATTAATACACAGCAGTAGGAAACAGGGAAGTGTGGGTATTGATCAATCACTACAGATTGTTTCCTGGAATATTGCCGTAATTAAATCTAAGCTAAGTGACCCCGAATGGGGTAGGATGGTTGATAGCAATCATGTATTCCTGTTTCAGGAAACTTGGGCGACTGAGCGGGTACATAGGGTGGGGTTCACCACATTTAGCATTGAGGCTAGGCCATCAGCAGCGGGTGTCCGGCTGGAGGACTGTTAATCTGGGTCAGGGCAACAATGGACTGTGAAATCAAAACAAATGGGGTGGACTCCCAGGAGATTCTTGGTATTGATCTGATATGGCCAAAAAGGAATGTCAAAATCAGATTATTTAACACCTACAACAGGTTCAGCAGACACTGTAAGTACTCGGAAACCATAACAACACTAGTTAACTATCTAGAGAATTGTAGTGGAGGGCCTTATCTTATTCTTGCTGGCAATTTCAACACAACTTATGAGCCGGTAGATTGTGTGCAAGAGCTAGTACAGGAAGAGGAGCAAGCTAGGGGTGTTCACAAGTTACAGACTTCTCCCATTAAAAGACTTACTAAAGTTGGGCAGCAGGTATTGACTTGTACTTTAGCTCACGGAGTGCGAGCCTGCAATGGGCAGACACCAACCAATGAGACAGCCAAGTTTACTTTCAAGAGGGGCAGTACCAAAAGCAGGATAGACTACATCATAGTGGACCTTGACATGTGGCTATATGTTAAGGATATGACCGTCCAAAACCGTGATGATAGTGACCACAACGCCCTCTTTCTGGAGTTAATCGGCCTCCCAATCTTTGACAGTCAAATCCCTCAAAGTACAGCATCAATTGTAACCACGAACAATGACAGTAGAATTAAATGGCTCAGGATAATAGCAGACGTGAAAATACTCCCAAAAATATATGAAGAGGTGGCTCAGACTCTTATGGCCCTCAGAGATTTAGACCAAATGGAGGAGGATTTTATTTTAGCTAGCTATGAGAAATTGTCCATATCATTAAACAACATTTCAGTAAATCAGTTAGTTTTAACACATTTAAACGAAACACTGCCCCATGGTATAATGAGGACGAAGACTTGCAAAAGCTAATCTAAGGGAGGCAGTAAAGCAGGGAGTGTGAGAGGACATTAGGAACAGAAGAATGATGTACATGAGGGACCAGGCTAGCGCAAACAAGTGTTGGGAGGCTGATAACTGGCGTATATTGGCCAAGGCCTCAAGGTAGAAAGATAGTCAATTATACTGGCATCTACTTTCTAAGGGCTCAACTAAGCAGGTCAGTGAAGACGATTACTATTTACAGTCACAGGTATGCGAAGACTACTTTAAAAAGCTTTACACTGGAGCGGACCCAAATTTTGTGGAGGGAAGAACAGTAATCGCAGGGAAAGACACCACGGTGGCAACACTGGAACTAGTAGAAGGATTCTCCTTAAAGGAAATCACAGTGGCACTCAACCAACTATAGGATGGAAAAGCCCCTGGTCTAGACAAACTCCCAGGAGATTTGTATAAAGCTGAGCCCAATATTTGGGGCCCACTGTTTCAAAAGGTTTTTAATGCTATTCAACGTGGCGGGGACATCCCCCCAACCTGGAAAGGAGCTGAAATAATTCCCAATTTATAAAAAGGAGAGAAAGGGGATCCCTCAAACTACAGACCGATAAGTTTCATAGACGTTTCCCAAAATGTTTTCTGCAAAGTAATTCTCCTATGTCTTCAAAGTTGGATGCAGGAGAATAACATTATTTCCCACCTGCAGGCAGGCTTTAGGCCATCGACAAACACCCTAGACCAAGTGTTTAGATTTTTGCTGCTTATTTGGAAGGAAGTGAAGATCTGGAAGGGTCACTTATATGTTGTATTTGTTGACCTTAAAACAGCCTTTGACTCCATGGATCGCAACAAGCTGTGGGCTACACTCTGGAAAATAGATCTACCAAGTGATTTACTCCAGCTATTGGTACGCCTACACCATGATAATTATGCTATAGTTAGGTGGGAGTCAGATGACAGCCTTTCCAATAGCATTGCAATTTCTAAAGGTGTACGCCAGGGGTGTGTACTCGCTCCAACCCTATTTACCTTGTATATAAATGGGTTGATAAAAGAGCTATATGACTGTGGGGGTGAACCCCTCAAGACTAGCAGGCAGCCCCTTGCCCTCCTTGCTATTTGCAGATGACACATTGCTCATCTCTAAGACCCCGATAGGTATCCAGAATATTCTAAACAAGTTCGCTGAAGCTTGTAAAGACCGGGACCTTGAGATTAACTGTTCTAAAACAAAATATATGTTTTTCAACCCTTATAAATCTTCCAAGGGTAAACTGGTGCTGGGCACCCAACATCTAGAGCAGGTCAAGGTGTTCGACTACCAGGGAGTCAGAATTAGTGACAACTTAGCTTGGACTCCCCAAATTCAGAAGAGTGAGATGTCACTACAACAAGTGGACTGCGCAATAGCAAGGAAGTTAAGATGCTCAACCTTTCACCCAATCTCTCCAACATTAGAAATACACAGGGCCAAAGGACTAGGGGCAGCTCTATATGAAGCTGAAATGTGGGGCTTGGAGAATACAAAACAATTGGAGGTAGTGGAAAATACATTTTTAAGGACAGCTCTCAATGTCCCAATCAACACACCAATATTGCCACTACGCTTTGATCTAGGGATTAAATCCATCTCACACTTTGCTGTCCTCAAAGCATTGATGTTTTCGGTTAGTATTTTGACCAACAACACGGAGATCCCTTTAAAAGGGGCAGTGGTGGAATTACTAACTCTCCAAAGTCAGAAAGGTGAATTGCCGTGGTTTAATAGGGTCAGGAAGTGGCTGTATCGGTTGGGCTTGGATATGATGTGGGAGGCCCCTTGTTCTATTACAAAAAGAATGACCCCTCTGTTAAGGAAGAGATATTGGGATTTCATAAACTCCTCCTGTGATGACACTGTGGCACGTGGCACTTTAATCCTGCGAGTTTTAAATGTAAAAAGCTGTTTTAACTTTGACATGTATATGGATGAAATTGAACCACCCCAGGCACGAGCACTTTGCATTCAGTTCAGGCTAGGGACTCTTTCACTAAATGCATGGAAAAAAAAGCTGGGCAAATGCTTCAATTTCTCCCGTGTGCCCATCCTGTCAGACAGCGCAAGAGACAATAGCAGCATTTCATTTTCTTGTGTCCTGTGTACGGAAGAATAAGGAGAACATGGATTATCCCAGCCTGCCGACTGCTTTCCTTCTCACGCCCCTCCGAAGCACTACGCATATTCCAGTCAGATACAACTAAGTGGCTTGTCTTTGCCATAACTGGATACCTGTTATATGCATGGTGGCACAGATCGAAAGCTTTGTTGCAATAAGCGATGGGGCTAGACTGGTTTTAATATATGTGTTCTAATACTTTTATCTCTACTTTTTAGAATTGTACAATTGTAACTTTTAAGTCTAATTGACAGTTGATTTAAGCAAGGTTTTTTTAAATCATCATTTTAAGAAACTTTTATGTATTGTGTGATAATGTGTGTATTTGAGATTCTATGTTGCTTATGATCATGCTATTGGTCGATCAATAAATAATAATATTCCGATCTATGTTTTTAAAGTGCTAAAGTCTTTATTCAGATTTTATATACACCGAAAAATGAAATATGTTTCATTATGGCACTGTCCCTTTGAAACATTTCAGCATTGAATCTATTTATTTGATTGTTTGTTTGTTAATCCAATGTGACGTTTTCCTTCTGCTGTTTTTATGGTCACTGACCGAAATAAAGTATTTACTGAGATCAGATAATCGGAAAGAAGGCTGTGTGCTCATTTTTGACCCACCCAGAGGTCCAGAAAGAATGTGACTATGAGACAAGTTTCTTTGCAGCACCTGTGGCATGGTCGGTCGCCGCTGACATCCGAGTGCTGCTGGCCAGATAAGGGATTACCGAAGGAGACATCAGAGAAGGAGACATTTTATCACAAGATAAATCGTTCACGGCCGGATTTAGAAATATCCCACATAATGGAAATACCTAGCTCAGGGGCCAGTGTGCAATCAGTGGGCTCTGAATGGAGCAGCGCCCCTGGCGGCTGAAACATGGCGTGAAACTAAAGACCTGTAATCCAGCTGTCATTAAACAACTGCTCCGCTGAAAAGCCCACCCAATTTTTTTTTAACAGTGAAGAAAATTATTTCATGTCTAAACGAACAGAAATTTCAAAACGTATTTATTTTTAACATCTGCGCGATTAAAATCAGTCTATGAAGGGAATTAGTGAGAAAAGTACTGCAAATGTGAAATGGCAAAACCTGTCTACTTAGCTCTCCGGCACCTCAAAACATACAGGTTCTCGCGAAACCGTTATTAAAATGTGGATATGAGTTTTTATTCTGCAGTCGAATTGTTTCCTAGGGCAGCACGAGGTTATTACGACTGAGCAGAACAAATCAACCGCTCCCGGAGACTGAGCAAGCGTGTTTATTGCTCAGAGTCAGCAAGAGCGATAAATCGATTAAACTCCACCAGAAGGTGAAATCAACCTATATACGTGTATGCGCTGCAGCTCGGGAATACCGGCTAATCGATATCCTCTGACCAAAAGTAGGATGTATATTTGACCTCTCATAGAAGCCACAAGGACATCCTTATTCTGGAAGTGCGACGAACACACACATTTTAGTATTCTGTGTACATTAAGAGGCCACGATACATTACAGCAGCAAACAATTTTCACAGCTGCCATCACGCCTGCTTGCGAAGCAGCAACATAAATCAACACTCACTACACGACTCGCAGGCACACAAAAATGATGAAAAGTAAATGATGTTTTAGGCCTCATGGCGTCACTAGCTGCCGAGAGTCACCAGAAAGATGAAGGAAAATTGTATTTGTACTCCCCTACTGTACAAAGTAATGGAGTCATAAATATTCAGTCCTCTTTGCTTGCTCGAAAAGACCTTGCTCTAATAGCTTTTCTTTGCCTGATACAAACTGTTGCTCGATTCCCCAGTCATAATTGTATCTATCTCTTGTTTTTTGTCGAGGGCTGTCCAGTTTGTGCTTCCAAGAATCACATTTTCATTCGCAGTATTATTTGCCTGCTGCGCTACTCGTTCACAGGTGCCTCTAGAAGCAGTCTGTTCTGTTCCTAAACCTTTTTTCATGCCTCAGGAGGTACTGAAGTAATTTGTCACAGGATTGCGTTTCCGCTAGCTTAATTGCATTTACAACTGTCGGAATTTCAAGATTTTTTGTGATTCATCCTAATATAACTCGGCCACTTCTCTCTCTCACAGTTTCCCCCATACAAGGGCTCCCACTCCTCCTTTGACAAAGCCAGATGAGAGCTCGTTGTTGAGATAATTGTGTGATCGGCAGATTGCAGACGAGGTTTTGGCAGGCCCACTAAGCCTTTAATACTTACATTTCAACTAGATAAAAATAATTGAATATAATAAGCATTGGTAAAGCCAACAGGTCTTGCAAGTGTTGTTTGCTAATACAGGGGCACATGCATCAACAATGCCATTTGCGATTCCTTATTAGCGAAAAATAAGGAACCGCTAATAAGGAATAGCAAAAGGCTATGCATGTAGGAATCGCTATTCAAATAGCGATTCCTTAACTTTCCTTAATTGCTACTAGCAAATTGCGAGTAGCAATTAAGGAATGCCATCCCAATCGAGGCCCATAGGAATGAATTGGAGATTGCATGAGCAAATAGCGAGTACCAGTAGGTTCTCGCAAATTGCTCATGCAATTTCAAGGGTGCAAGGGTGTCAAAATGACACCCTATTGCACCCCTGAAATTGATATGTGCACATATGTTGCACACACACATGCTCTAAGGGCATGTGTGTGCGCAACATGAAACTTTGAAAAATGCACAAAAGTGAATTTTTCAAACTTTTAGCAAATTACCATGCAGTTCATCTTCATGGTAATTTGCTCCCCCTATTAGCGAATTTGCTAATTTTCTAACTTTCATGCATTGCATTTAAGGAATCCCAAATTGAGATTCCTTAAATTAAGGAATCTCAATTTGGGATTCCTTAAATGCTATCGCTATTTAAGGAATCGCTATTTAAGGATTCCTTAAATAGCGATTTTTGCTTTTGGGTTGATGCATTGGGATTGGGTATTTTTAACTCAATACCGGGAGCTATTAGCGAATCGGTATTTTACCGACTGGATTTTGGCTTGATGCATGAGGCTGACAGTGTGCAGTGCAGCATCGGCGCTGCTGCACAGATCAGCAAAAAAATGAAAACGGAATGAAAAAAGGCAGGTATGGCATGACCAATATTGTCAGTTGGCTCATTCTGTAGGCACGTGCATGTATCACCACAAATGTGCATGCCTACAGAATGACATGGGTGCCATTTTCTTCTTTTGTAAATATGCAGATCCAAGATGGTGCGTGGCACTTGGATAGGTAAATTAAAAAAAATAAGAAGGAAAGCGCACAATAAAAGTAAAGAAAGGGCAAAGGCGAAGAGCGGGTGAGGGAGGAGGGGATAAGAAACACATGAAGAAACAGAGCCACACGGGGGCTGAAGGAGAAGCACACGATGGAGAGAACAACAGGGAGCACAGGGGAATGGGGCAGTTTGCTTGGGGTGAAGCACGCAAGAAAATGAGCAAGAGCAACACAGAGCATGGGAGGCTGGGGTGGAGAGGCACAAGAGAGAGGGCGAGAGAGAGAGGTGAGCAGCACCAGAGGGAGAGAGTTAGAGAGGACCTGCACTCTCATAGAGTTCTTAATCAAAAAGAAATAAACAGTTCCTTAAAAGTGAGCAGAAGAAGGAAACAAGCCAGCAAATCAAAAGGCTGGTAAAGAGGCTATGCTCTAGGTGAGGGACAACCACAAGAAGAGAAAGAGATGCTAAAGCAAACTCAATGACTAAGAAGCCAGCAAATGAGAGTGACAATAAAGCCAACTGATGGTAAGCAATGGGCAGGTCGAGAGCCCATTGCAAGTTCTTGGTAAGCCTAAAATAGATCTCTCGCAAGCAGACAGCTTGCATCATCTGGTAGGAGGAACCCTAAAATGTTCCATGTGAATTGACATATAAAATACAGATTATTTTTTATTATTATAACATTTGAGTGTTTCCAACTGCATCCTTTTTAGGTCTCGGCTCGAAGGCTGCGCTTGCGCAGTCTCGGTCTGAGATTTAATGACTTGGAGAAGAGGGGCTTGAACCCGCCCCTCTTCTCCCCTGTTCTCCATTGGCTGGCCTCTTGAATGCTGGCCAGCCATTGGAGAAGAGGTCCGTCATTCCGATTAGGCCCCGTCCTTTTCGGATTTGGGAGCGTGTTTTTTTCAAGAAGTCTAATTATCTCCTCCAGCCAATGGCAAGAGGAGATAACAGAAAAACACGCCCCCAAATCCGGAAACGCAGCTGCCTTTCTCCGAGGCATTTCTTCTTGACCTCGGAGAAAGGCAGTGGTGTCTTTTCAGAGCGGGTGTCTGGTCACACTCGATGCCCCTTCCCTTGCCCCAATTCTTACTGGCACACGGTCGGGATACTTCTTGCGGATCTTCTCGCCCTCGGACCGCCGCTTCTCGAACGGGTGCTCCTCCTTATATACGAACTTCATGTCGGGTCCGTGCTGGGGCTCTCCTCTCTCGCTGTCGTTCCTCTCTGTACCGGCCTCCGCTGTCTCCGTCTCTGTCTGCGGCGCAGCGCATTCACAGACGGAGCTGCGCCAGCGGCATAACCCGCCCTGGACATAGAGAGAGGACGGGGCATTACCGCTCCGTGGCGGACATCTTGGAACGGGATGACCGCACATTAAAGTATTGTTTACACAAGTACTTGATAGTGCATCATCCCCCACACTACCGTAACTTCTGCTTACTTCAGGCCTTTAACCTTGCACGCGCAGCTGCGCAGTGAACCGATGAATATCCTGCGCGCGGGAAAGATCCCGTGGAAGTGCAGACAGGCGCTCTCCGAGCACAGATCTCTCTTTCGCTGCCTTACTTCCATAAAGTGACATGCTTCCAAACATTAAACAATATGCTGGCCTTGAAGCTGCGACGATTCCCCACTCCTGTTTGAAGTATATCGCTCCTTATTTGTGTGCACGCACGGGGCTTTCATGATTTCAATCTTTCTGAAAACCGAAACCCCCAGTTTGCTGCAGGCCCGGTATGATGGGGGCCTACCGGCCAAGCCCTGGCGTGTACATAACTGCAGCTCAATCGGGTCACCTGCACACACGTGTATGTACTATGGATATAATGACAGCCTGGCATGAAGAGCCAGAGTTATCGATCTAAGCATAATGGTTATCGACACCATCACATCTCTTTGGAAAGAAAACTTTTCAGCCGCTCGGAAGGGAGAACACGGTATGCGTCTCAAGAGGCGCACCCAGCCTCTAACTCCTCTGAGTTGTATTTGAAACAAGGGCCATTGAGGTAAGCCATGATGGTGAATGTCTTTTCTTGGGGTGTGTCTGAACTTTAGGGAATACTCAAGTTCTAAGATTAAACAAGCATTTACAATGCAATGGTCTCGGCATTAGTAAAGTTAGAGCTATTGGCATTGCTCATGACATTATTTTTGTTTATGTTTTTGTTTTTAAAACATTTAAAGAAACAGCATTGTCATGAGCAATGCCAATAGCTCTAACTTTAACAATGCCGAGACCATTGCATTGTAAATGCTTGTTCATTCCTGCTGCTGATCACCAAGCTCCAGCAGCATCTCCACATTTTGAACTCTTCCACCCTATGTCTGATCAAGTTACGCACTCAGTCCTGGCATCTGGTATGAACTGTGAGATGAGTGTGAATTCTGTCGAGGCAACCCCAGCACTTCTTCCTTCTGGAATAAATTAAGCATTTCAAATTGAGTAATTGCAACTGTATGAGCCTGATTTGGAAAGGTTTTGCTGTGATTTATTAGTGCAGTACACCTGAATTCCAGGAGTAAACCATGAGCACCAATAGTTTACTCTTGAAATTCATGAGTAAGATTAAGTCACACATACATATTCAGCAATCTTTAAGAATTGGGCCACTGTAGTTCACCGCACTTTGAAATAGCTACACTGTGGGATAAAGCCTTCTATAAAAACAAGTTATTATATTTCATTGGGAGAATTACAATATCATGCTTTTACAACATTTTCACCCACCCTTCTTGAACCAAAGGTGAGCAAAAGGAGTGAGGCAGTTTAGACTGAGAGGTAGGAATTTCAAGGGAGGTGGTTTAACTTGTATTGGAAATTGGGTTACTTGTGAGTAGGGTGAAGCCCTACTCAAACAGCACCCACAATTCCTGTCATGGTGAAGTCACAAGTAAACTCCAAATTAACCTGTGCTTATCCCTCTGGTAGCTTAACTTAGAGGAAATGTGTAAAGTATTTATGCAGCACTTCAAAGTAGTAATAAAGTGAAAACATAACACAAGACAACCCCCACACTATTTTAGAAAACATGGACTAAAATCTAATAAATTATTTGAGACCAAAATGCCAAAAATCCAATCTGTAGAACTAGAGATATGCAATTTTAAAGATTTAAGTGAAAATGCGTCGTAAAGGCACACAGCTCCAATTGTGGTTATCTAGTCGTGCAGGACCGGGAAAAACTCACAGGTTCAGCATGACCGCAATGAAGTGTGGGATGGGTACAGGGACCAAGTTAAGCCAGATGAACAAAGTCCCTTAAATCCTGGTTGTGGAGCATTGCGAGATCCTGTATCGAGGGTGCGTTACACAGCTGCAGTTCCAAGGAAGCTGCAGGGCTGCAATGTGGAGTCCTGCATCATCATCAAGGATGCCATCGAAAAGGCACTTGTAATGTGAAATCCTGCTTTGGGGATGCGTCACACAACAGCAGTTCTGAGGAAGCTGTAGGACTTAGATAAAAAGTCCTTAATCATCATCGAAGGATGCCGTTGACAAAGGGCGAAGGCCTGCATCGAGGATGTGTCACATAGCAGAAGTTTTGATTAAGCTGCTTGCTGCGATGCAAGATCCTGTGTCAAGGAAGCATCACACAGCCTCAGTTTCGAGATGGCTGTGAGGAGATGCATCGTGCTATGTTGGTTCTGCTCATAAGAAGACAGCTGAGCTGGCAAAGCACCTTTAGGCCCGCTTCCATGGGTCTTGGACTATGGTGGTACCACCTGGGGGACAAGACTCACAGGCAGCAAAGTTCAGGTGCTAGGTTCATGGTAGTTGGAGCCTTTTCTGTCACTGGGGCTCTGCTCAGGAGGCAAGCTAGCCCTTGGAGTCACTATGGTGGTCCTGGGTTCAAGATGCAGGTCCAGTCCTTCTCACTCAGGCAGCAGTGCAGCAATGTCATACGGTTCCTACAAATTTATTAGGACTGTATGTTTGGGCAACATCAGCATCAAAAATATGGGAACTGAGTCTACTCATACCTTCAAAATATGTTGGCCTGATTCCACGCTAGCTCATAGTACGTCACTTGGACCCGTAAACCTATGAGCGTACCTGATGGTCTCTACAACCTCAGAGCATGACAACCCTGTTAGGGGTCTCTAGTTGGCAATGGTTTACATCTTGACCAAGTAAGGACCCTTCCTTCTAGTCATGGTAAGGAGGATACAGTTCTAAAATAACCCCTGCTCACCCCATTGGTATTTTGGCATGAGCAGTCAGGCTTATCTCAGAGGCAATGTGTAAAGCATTTGCACATAACTCACAGTAATACAGTGAAAAAACTACAAAAGTAAACTACAACAGTTTTAGAAAAACAGCCAATATTTATCCATTCCTAACAAGACAAAAAACAATAGGAACCCATGTTAGAAATGGGGGTCTCTAGTTGGCAATTGCTGGCCACTGTCCAAGTAGGGACCCTTCTTCCTAAGTCAGAGTAAGCAGCCTACACCCTATGATAACCCCTGCTCAACCCTGTGGTAACGTAGCACGAGCAGCTAGGCTTATCTCAGAGGCAGTGTGTGAAGCATTTATGACCGTACACAGTAACACAATGAGGAACACTACAAATGGACACCACTCAAGTAATTATAGTAAAATAAGTATATTTATATAGACTTAACACAAGACCAATAACAGTAAAAAATCCACAATACTAAGACCATAGGGTTACTTTAAAAATGCTGCAAAAATAGTTCAAGGTGCACAAAATGATGTTGAGTTCAAGGCAGTGGTCTCTGCGACCCTTTTACTCACAAGGTATCTGGATTCTGTGGTAAAGCAACAAAAATGTCGCTAAGGAGTTGTAGCGATAAATTTCCTCACAGTAACCAGCGATGCGTTGAATCCTTACCGCAAGGGAGGATTGTGCGCTGGGTTGCGGGCAGGATAAAGTGACAAACCTCTTCACGCTAAGCCGGTGATGCGATAAAATCCTTGCCGCTAAGGGAGGATGATGCGCCGAGCCTGTTGCGTGCGCGATCTTGCTGCGATAAAAGAAAATGGCGCTCCGCGAGGGAGCGACGATCCTGATGCGATGCGGGGAAAATGGCGAACGCTCGGCGTCCGCGCTGCGATGAACTTGGTGCAATGATTTATGGTTAGAGAGCGTTTTGGGGCATGCTAACAAACAATGCGACAATATTCGGGTTAGCGAGCGTTTTCAGGCCCGCAGTCAGGTGATACAATAACTGTGGTTTGCGAGAGTTTTGGGACCCGCTGACAGGCAATACGGTAATCTTCGGGATAGCGAGCACTCTTAGGCCCGCAGACAGCTGATGCGATGCACTTGGGTTAGCGGGCGTTTTCAGGCCCGCCGACAGGGGATGCGACGATCTCCGGTAGCGAGCGTTCGGCGGCAGCAGAGCGACGATTTTCCTCATGCTCTCCAGCTGCAGCGGCTTGCTAACGGGGGTTAGCGACGATTTTCAACACTCTTTTCTCAGCAGTAGAACTAGAGGCCCTGGAACTCACAGGAGCCTCACCTGCAGATAGAAATCCTCGCTGGGAGGAAACAGGAGGCTGGTGGTGGAGTCTGATGTGCCTGAGACTCCTGCAGGAGGCTAGCTCTCTTCTAGCCCTTGGGTGATTGCTGTAGCCAAAAATAAAAGTTCCTTCAAAGTCCTTTTCCTCTTCTTCCAAGTCCAGTAGTAACCACTGCAGGCCAGTCCAAGAAACAGCACACAAGCACAAGGACAGTCCTTCTCCTGCAGATTCCTGTAGTTACACAGACAGAGGTTCTTCTTGTTGTCCAGGAGCAATACCAATTGTAGGGGTTTGGGCACAAATATTTATACCCCCAAAGTCTTTGTTCTTAGGAGTCACAAGTCTCTGAACCCAGCCAGAACCAGTTCTGCCCAGCCCTGGAGCACTTTGTTTACCAGGCTGCATCCTTGCTTTCAGAAAGAGGGGGTCTGCCTTCAGACGCACAGTGGGAGGTGGAGCCAGCATTCACCTTGCCAGGCACAGCCCTATTCAAGTGCAGGAGCTACCCCTCCCCTCACTCCAAGGCAGATCTCTCTATTCAACCCAGGTCTGACTCAGCCTGCCCTGTACCTCCAAAACCAGACAGCCAATACACATAATAGCAGAGCACACTGGAAGGCTTAGGCAAGAAAGTACCTATACTCTAAAAGTGGTAGTTTCAAACCCAGAATATAAAAAGCATTGGCATAGCCAATAGGTCTCGCTTTTGGGACCTCATGAGTATTTAGTTATGCAGCACAATATCCTTGGTGCAACAACATCAACTGTTGCATGGCTAAACACTTATAAGGTCCCAAAGGGGACACCTGTTGGCTATGCCAATGCTGGTTTCCCTTCTCATTGGAGGAAATCATAAGAGACCTACATTTCTCTGCCCTTTAGAAAAGGGATACACTACAACTATTTGTGTTGGGTTACCCTACAGTAATGCACCATGGCCACCAAAACATCGTGGGATGAAAGCTATATGTATCTCGCCCTAGAATTGGCACAAGCTCTGAGTGAAGTAGCAAAAACCAGCCACTGGCTTGTGTGGGGGAACTAAACCTTTCTTATGTCCAGCTTTTAGATGGGACTCTACTCATACATGGGAAAAAAGAAAGTAGCTATCATTCTGGGGGAATCATGTACATAGAGCAAGTTAGTACCTGAATACTGTCAAGGATATATAGTAAAACACACAACTTACAAAACAACTTTTCCTCCGAGGTAATTAAAGAGTCTGGCCTGCCAAGTTCCACCACCCTCTTAAAATTTATAATTCACTAATGCCTCCCTCAAAGGCTGCTTCCATCTCCCCTCTCATCCTGGTACCCATCATACATAAAACGCATAAACTGAAGACTAACACCAACTGTGTCCAATTCTACATGAAACCACCTCGCGCAACACTCAACACTCAATTGGCGAGGAGCGATGGTCATGCACACCTCAAGTTGCTCGACGTGCTGCATACAGATGTGAAACTAATAACATTACATATTCCGTCTTTCATACCAACTCTTGACAAACAGTCCGCATAGACAGGAAACACCCACCATCTGGGGTTCAAGTGCTATATGCAAAAAACTCAGGTTTCTTCCAAAAACGGCAAGCACTAAAATACATCCAAAATATATCCATACGCATTTTGTCACTCATGACGTAGCTGTCATTTGGAAGGGTTACAAATGTGTTTGCAACTGTGACCAATGTGAGCTAGTTAGAGTGTGTGTGTGTGCGTGCGTGCGTGAGAGAGAGAGAGAGAGAGAGTTTGCACGCGCCTGTGTACCTTTTGTAACGTGCATTTAGGGCATTTAGACGAGTTTTAGTTAGAAACTCTTGTCGTGTCTTATCAGCATTATTTACCGTTGTTTACCAAGCACGTGGACTGCAGTTCTGTAACTAATCTGCAAACATGAAGCATGCTCAGTAAATACCACTCCCCCTAATTCAAAGCGGAGCAACCGAAATAAATAGAAGGCGCTTTGCCAGCCATTAGGGCCCTGCTTACCAATAAGCATTACCATCAGTGAAAGGCATTATGGGCCGTTTGCAGAGGTTGTTAGGCCCAGTGCAAACAGTATTATAAATAACACAGATTAGGTGAGGGAGGGCTGGCCGTTGGTGGGCTCCAGAAAGGAACTTGTCAGAGTGTTACATTCCCAACAGGGCCAGGTCATTTCGAAAAACCAGTTACTTGATTTATCTTTTACACCTGACCCACGAATTAAAGACAACATACACAAGCGAAGGAGGGAAATGGATTCTATGGGAGGGAAGCCATTAAACATTCTACTCTGTGAAAGGAGGGCAGCCTTTTCTAGCTGCGCAGGCACAATACGGAGCAACACCCCGCAATCTGATGCAGCTCCCCTTTGACTTCTGAAACAACAAGACACACTGGCAATGGCCACAACTGTGGAGAGAGACGGCCCAGGCTGAAGCCACTTTGCAGCAATGAAAAACAAGCGTCTGTTGTGATGGCACTTGTGAACAGTAAAAAAAGGCGCCCTACAATGAATGCTGCTGAACCTCTGCTGCATAATTTGACCCTCTCCTGTAGCATAATTCCAGTGGCCCTGATTATAACCTGCTGTCGTTCAACAGCAGGACTGTTCGCGGTCTAGTGCTTTACTGGAATTCTCCGCTGTAAAAAGACTGGCACATACTTAAAACTAATCCACAGCTAGTCAACGAGGCTGCGGTTGGGCCAGATTAGGACCCGTTTCAAGATCAGGCTGACAGTTTTATGTCGTATTAGTAAAAGAGAAGAAATTGTGCCTGACCTTGGTACGGTAACCTCACAGCCAGTCTCGCCCATGTGCACGTGTGGTGTTTGGTGTCATGGCTGTCACTACTGCAGTGCGTGTTTGGCCCCACAATTTGCTAATGCCAGGTAGAACAGGGATCAGGGGTCTGTCTGGTTCAGCTCCTGATAGCATCCCCGTGGACTGAGGACAGAGAGGTTGCGAGCGTTGTTGCAGGCGCTGAGGAAGCCACAACACAAGAGAGGCAAAGCCAGTCCCTGGTGGACCACTGAGTGCTACTGTTCCCCGGGCAGAGTAGCTAGCACCCGGGCATGGTGAGGGGGGGCGTCTTGCGTACCCTACAGTACGCAAGATGTTTACTACAGCAGAGCGAGTGTTGGGCTATGATCTGCTGCACCTCTGCCAGCACTGACCCCGGGAACAACTGGAAAGGGCAGTTTACTGCCAGCCTGCCCTGTACATCTCCTACTTGGAAGCCGCCAAATGACTCACCCAAGAGCAGCCGAAGGTGAGAGAATCACGAGCCCAGTGCATCTGCCAGAACGTAAGTATTGACCCATGAGTTAAGTGAACCGGAAGGTAAAACAGCAGGATTTGGGCTGCCAGAGGCAAAAGAGTTCAAAGCTTCATTAGGGATCTGAACTCATCTGATGTGGCGTGTTGCCACATTTTTTAACCCTTCTTTCAACACGTGGCGTAACGGCCAGAGCGGCCGACTTTGTACTCTTTGTACACATCTATACCCTTATCACTTAGCTACTTGTGTAGCAATATGCGTCCGTTCCGCATTCAGATTCATGCTTCACAGCTGCCACATTGAAATCCAGTGCCTGAATAGTGGGGCGGTGAGATGGTGACGTTACAAGAGCCTTCGTGCGGGGGGAGGGGAGGGAGGAGCGAGAGAGCTGCTGTAAGCGGGCGTGTAGTTAAAAGACACCCTGCCCCAAAATTAAAATAATGAGAACCCGCGATTGTGAAAATAAAAGCGGGCATTTAGTTAAAAGGCAGCAGCCTCCAAATTCAAATATTGAAACTTGCAATGGTAACATTAACAACTAGATTTGGGCACGTGAGTTCGCTAAAAGTAAAAAAAAAAAAGCATTGGCATAGCCAATAGGTCTCATCTTTAGGACCTTATAAGTGTTTAGCCATGTAACAGTTGCATAACTAAACACATATAAGGTCCCAAAAGCGAGACATATTGGCTATGCCGCAAAAGTGAAAGTGATCGAGATCAAACATCAAAGCGGCCGTGCGGCCGCTAAAGTGAAAGTAATCGCGGTAAAAGTGGCGCGCGCACCTGCGCACATGCACTGTAGCTCTAGGCTGGCCTGGTAGCACTTTTTGGAGCCCTCTCAATAAGTCTCGCCAGACCAGCGCATGCGCTGGGTCAGGCGAGACCTAAAAATAACCTTCACTAAAAGATTAATTTTAATATTCTGAGCTCAGGCATACTAAATTCGTTTTTCTACCATGTTCTGTGGGTTAGTTAGGACTATAGAATGTAATAGCCAAAACCTCCCATTCTGGCCTATGGAGAACAGGTAGCCTTACAGTAGTGAAAAACGAAATTGGGTGTAATTCACTACTAGGACATGCTACACACATTAGAGCATGTCCTACCTTACACACACAATGCACCCTATCATAAGGGTGACTTACAGGATGCCAAGGGAAGGTTCAGGGGCTGGAAAGTGGGTGCAGTTCACAGCCAAGATGGCAGTTCTGGACTGCACGCAGACACTGCAGTGGCAGGTCTGAGACATACTTTACAAGCTGCTTCTGTGGGTCGCACAAACCAGTGCTGCAGGCCCACCAGCAGCATTCGGTTTACCAGCCCTGGGCACACACAGGCCACGCTACTAGGGACTAACAGGTAAACCAAATAAGCCAATCATGGATGTACCAATTCACCTGTCATCTTTACAAAGGGAGCATTCGCGTTGTGGCACTGAATGGCAGTGGCACAGCGCCCAGAGCATCTATAACCAGCAAAAACAGAGGAGACACAGCAAAAAATGGAAGGGGGACTCTCGCCAATGGTGCCAGGTCTAACAACCCATCATACAGTTATTCAAGAACATCAATACTCAAAAATAGGCTTTAGAAAAAGTTCCTTGAAGTGGATAGCTCCTTCCGGGGCTACCACGGTGGTGTGGACCAACAAATCCCATGGTTCCAGCCAACCCCAGTGGTGTGTTCCTGCTGCGGTGTTGGGAGACCCTCAAACAGTACTTTTTGTTCCGTGGCAGTGCAGGCCAGCTGCGGTGGGCATCGAGGCTGCTGTGTGAATCGGAGCGGTACGGCATATGGTGCCCTTACATCATGGTGTAGGCAGCAGCTCGGTGGCAGTCATCTAGCGGCATCAGTGAGACTAGGGTTGCGGTGCGAAGTGGGGCAGTGCTCGTCATGGTGCTGACGGTCACAGTGCAAGCAACGCCATCCATCGAGAATCGTAGGCTGATGGGGCTGGCGTTGGTGGCCTGCAACTCCAGTATGGGACAGAGCGGTGCATAGTGTAACTTGCGAGTGGTGCCCCCAAACCATGTTGCAGGCAGCAATGACGATTTCAGCTTGAAACGGCATCGTCGTTGAGACCAGGGCAGTGGAGTGAAGTACAGCGGTACACTATGTGATGCCTTCAGATCACAGAGCCGGCAGCGTTCTCTGTGATGGCGGCGGATTTCGGCTTCCCTCTGTGGCAACTGAAACACCCAGTCCCAGATGCAGTACACAGAGGAAGGAGAAGTCTATGCTGTTTCTGAGACTTCTTGAACAGGTGGCATGCTCTACTTCAAGCCCTTGGAGATACTCAGAAGAAGTTTTGTAGAAAGTTCAGTCCAGTCCTTTCACTGCCCAAGACAGAAGCAGCCAGTGCAGGCCAACACAGCAAAGTTCACACAAAGTGGTAGCTTCTCCTCACAGCTTCTCCAGCTCTTCTTCTTGGCAGTTTTCTTGATCCCAAAGAGTTCCAAAGTCCTAGGGTCAGGGCCCCAATATTTATACCACATTTCCCTTTGAAGTTGGCACAAACAAAGTACCCCTGGCATCCATAAATCAGCTCTGTGTGGCGCAAGCTAGTCTCACTCCAGGAAGGGGAGACAGCTCTGGGGAAGGCAGCCACAGTCCATTCAGGTGTAAGCACCAACTCTTCCCACTACGCTAAATGCAGCCAGGTCTATTCATCCTGGTTATGAGTCACCCAGACAGGCAGGACACATCTCAAACCTCCCCCCCTTGTGTCTGTCTAGTGTGAATGCACATCCCCCGCTCCTGTCAATCTGAACCCATATGGGGAAAATACAAATGACTGTGGAACTACTTTCTAAAATAGCTATGCAAACAAATGATGGATGGAATGCTGAATAAATCATGCATTCACCACCAGTCAAGAGATCTGGGTTAAATCCATTGCCCTAAGTGGGCAAGGATATGCCAAAACATGGGTCCCTTGCTCGCTGTGAAACTGGATTCAAGCTAGACTGGCTGATGAGGGGAGAAACTCTGAAACCCATCCCAGGAAGCTTGCTTGTGACCAGGCAGGACCTGGCCTGGCAGTTCGAGCTGGATTGTTCCCATGAGGAGCAGGGTCAAGACTGATTATCTTATGGCTAGCTCCAAACTGGGGTGCCATAGTGAGCAAAAGAACAATGGAATAAACCCAGATCTCTTGACTGGGGGTGAGTGGTTGATACGTTTTTTACTGAATCCAGAATCTTGTTGTGTTTGCTATGTTCACCCTAAGTGGCCAAGGATATGCCTAGGCGTGAGTCCCTTACTCGCTGTGCCACTGGATTCAAGCTAGTCTTGCTGATGAGGTGTGAAACCCTGAAACTGGTTCCAGGATGCTTGTTTCTGGTCCACAGTGGACCAGGCCTGGTAGTTAGGGCTGGACTGTTCCCATGAGGAACTACTTTGCATATTGCTGGGTCCAAACTGGGGTGGCATGGTGAGCAAAAGAACAATGGATTCAATCCAGATCTCTTGAATGGGGGTGAGTGGTTGAAACGTTTTCGCACTCCATCCATCAACTTGCTACTTTCTAAAAGTGGCATTTTCAAACACACAATATAAAAATCATCTAGTAAAGAATGTATCTTTAAAACAAAGACTAAACTCTATTTCTCTATCTTGTCCCAACCGAAAGTTTTGCTTGAAAGATGCGATAAAGCAACTTCCATATTAGCCTATGGGACTGATAGCCTTTCAATAGTGAAAACGAAATTGGTAGCATTTTACTATCAGTACATGTAAGTGTAATGAATGTGCTTTTCACTGAAAGGACACACCCAAACCCTGCACTCCCACCTAGGAGGCAAATTTACCACTGCACCTTTAAATAATACACTTTGAGCAGGGCTTCCTAAATACGAGGAAAGGACATAGCACTCCTTTTAGGCAAGGCAAGAAAACTAATTCTGGTGCATTTGAAATAACACACTCAAGTTTATTAATGCAATGTTTAAAAAGGTAGGCCAAATATATCAATAAATGCAGATTCCCAAGTATCAATTAACTACAATGAACAGTTAGAATAAAATGCAGTATGTACAGATAGCAAAGAGTAGAAAATTTATACAAAATGGTTAGGAACACCCCACCAATTGAATTTGCATCATCCTTGCCAACTCAAGCTGGGGAAGCCCTTCAA
The DNA here is from genome assembly GCF_964204655.1 of Triturus cristatus. Classification (NCBI taxonomy): domain Eukaryota; kingdom Metazoa; phylum Chordata; class Amphibia; order Caudata; family Salamandridae; genus Triturus; species Triturus cristatus. Next base: position 623,887,148 of record NC_140588.1, on the reverse strand, counting down.
AAGCCTAGGAAGGAGTTTCAATCAGAACTCAAGTTCCATCACATCCACAGCAATATGTCTATTCTATGGTGAACTTCCATCTACCCCCGTAGGTTCCCAACTTTAATACCATTGCTCAACGTGAGGTGAAGCTTCTAGAAAACCTCGAGCCCTTCTCATTAGAAAAAAACAAGCTGGCTGTACCTGTCTACATCAAGGCCAAGACGGAGGCTGGCCAAGCTCCCGTATTATGACTCCGAGGCAGAGTTGTACATTCCACAGACACTTCCCACAAAATATTCCAGTTCACTCTGGTCAGTGAGGAGTGAAAAACAAGTGAAGAGCAGAAACCTGCCTTCCCCACTTTGCAGCTACGTGCGAGCAGCAAGGCAAAGCCAGACATGAGGCCATGTCAAAGCCAATAGTCAAAGTCAGAAAACAAGATGACATGAGGCCATGTCAAAGCCAATAGTCAAAGTCAGAAAACAAGATGACATGAAGCCATGTCAAAGCCAATAGTACTGTTCTACTCCGTGACAGCTCTCACTAAAAGACAGCAAGATTACAAGACAGAAGAGAAGCAGACATATGCAGGACCGTCCTACATTAAGGCTAGGGTAAAATAACACACTAAAGTCAGTTAAAATGGTGGTAGTAGAAGGTCATCATAGGCTACCCAACCACAAGAGTGGCTCTTTCATTACAGTAAGACACACCAGTACATGTCCTACCTTTCCCATACACTACACCCTGCCCATTGGGGTACCTTGGGCTTAATTGAGGGGTGCCTGACATGTAAGAAAAGGGAAGGTTAGGACCTGGCAAGTGGGTGAACTTACCAGGTCAACATGGCTGTACAACTGCGCACAGACATTGTGGTGGCAGGTCTGAGACATCTTTGACAGGCTACTTGTGTGGGTGGCACAACCAGTGCTGCAAGCCTACTAGTAGCATTTGATTTACAGGCCCTGGGCCCACACAGTGCACTGTACTAGGGACGTAGTAGTAAACCACATGTCCCAATCATGGAAAGCCAATCATAACACACTTTACAGTAGAAGCACTTGCCCTTTAGTACTGAATAGAAGTGAAAAGGTGCGCAGAGATACGAAATCAGCAAAAACGAAGTACAGCACACCATAATAACCAGGAGGACAGAAAGCAAAAAGGCAGTGGAAACACGCCTAAAGATGCCAAACCCTAATTCCCCAAAGAAAATCGTGGAAATAGATCTTCCCTTTTGTTGTTATCTCAGGCATGCCCAAAGGGTGACATAAGAAAAACATAAACTGGTATTTTGAACATTTATCAGTACAATTGGATTCTTGTGTAAAATACGTGTGCTGAATTGTAAACAGGATGCTAGGGTGAGGAATAGTGCACAGCCACGCCCAAGGAAGCCATGGTATTCCCGTAACCCTTAGAGGCAAACACTAGGCCCTAGTCCGAATGGAATGCAGCTACAGCATATGCCCCAATGAAGGCTTGCAATTCTTTTATAACAGTTCAAGCATCAGCCGATTATTGTAGCCACATCCATAGAAATCAGGACCATGAATCCACTGCTAACAGAATGTATTTAAAGGATTTAAAGGAGCCAATACTATATAGTGACCTGCAGTAGTCCACATATACACAGGCCAGGGGCTTTTTCGAAATCAAGACAGGTGTCTGTGGTGGGTGTGCTGCGGTGTAAACTTTTATTTGTTGGCAAATGTCACAGTTAAGGACATACTGTGTAGTCTGCAGTATAGAACTGGGCGCAATTGGAATTGCTATAATAGTGAAACTGTAGCCTTCACACCAGCATAGGCAGAAGCTAACCCCTCATGTGCTGCCATGATTAATTCTGATCTGTGATCTGAATTTGGAATTACTCTATCCTCCACTCCGGGAAGATGAGCAAATGGTATGTTTTGCATACTCAGTAGATAGGAGTATTTTGCTGGGTGTGATTTTGGAAAGAGAGTGCCACAGTGCAAAGCTGTGACAGCCATCATGATGTCTCCATCTACCCTCAAGTGTGAATGAGTTATTGCAGCCATGACAGTAGTTTGTACCACTGCATTTGCGTCTTCATCAGCCAGTGAATTCCCTACAATGTGTATCCCTACACGTTGGTGGCTCTGTGTGTGGATAACATGAGCCTGTGGCAAACTTGATTCAAGATTTGCCACCGTTTCCCAAAGCAGCTTGCGCTGATTAAAACAAGTTCTAATGACTCTTTACTCTTGTAATGACTGAATTCCATGAATAATCCAGGAGTACTTTAGGTGTAAGCCAGTAGTATTACAGCAGTATTACAAAATACCTCCCCTTAGCAAAATCTTCGTGTGCCAGGCTCATTGTCTCAATACATATGTTGGCGCACCTCAGACACACATGTGGGTCGCTAGAAAACTAAAATGGTCAACACAATATGCACATGCTAGACTGACTACTGTACTTCATGAAAAACTCTTTATATTAATCTAACAAACTGACATGTGATTCATCTTGTTACCTAATAGAAGCATGTAAGCAAAGCTGAAGAGATCTACACCACTAAAACAATGTATAGCACAAGATTTAAGAATGAATTGAAACTTGTTTTGTTTAGTTTTGACATTTCTAACAATGGGTATAGTCCCCCACCACGATTGTGTCTCCTTCGCTCCATTTACGCTTCTTCACAAACTGCCAACGTTCTTTCCTCTTCATGTTGCTTTTGTTTCTTTCAAAGGTTACATGCTTTCTTGTTGCCTTAGTCATGTTCTCTGTATTTCTCAAAACTACTGTCTTACTGTTGATTGAAAATCACAGTGACACACCTCGGGGTAGACCAACTCTAGGAATACATCTTAAATAAATGACTATGAACACGATTATATAAGGACTGGAAAATGAATATTCAACTTATATTGAAAAAAAGCAAAAGAAAAAATTAATTGATACAAACTATTTATACATTTGTATGAAAAATTCAGTAGGAACATATTCATAGAGCACAGTGTGTGCATCTTGGGTATGGGAAACATGTATGTGACCCAGATAATAAGTGTCTTTAAGGAGACTGTTTGGAAACCCCCAGAGATTGCAAAATACTAACACTTATTGTATTGTTTAAAAAAAGATTAAAAACCAAAGTACAGAGTTCGCCAGGGGAATGTAGAGAAAAATAATGTTTGATGTGACCATTATTATCACTGCTTAGAGCTGCGAAACCATGGCACTTCCTGTTCCACTTTATCCTGCAGTTGTTTCTCTCTCATGAGCGCCACCATGGCACTTGTACTCTCACCCAGGGATGCTATCTGGTCATCGCTAGTAGATGGGAGATTGTCTTAGGGCATTACTTACCAGTAGATGCAGAGGAAAGGAAACTGGGACCATCGTTAGCAGATATTTGTGTTATTGAATATGACATTCTTATATTGTAAAGTGAACAAGGTGGCACAAGACACACAGGAACAATGGAGACAAGAAACAAAGGAGACATGAACTACATGAATTTAAAGAATATTAGTAAATGAGGAACTGTGGAGTCACGAAGACTGTGTCGTTGACAATGCTTCACCTACATGGCCAAAGACATGGCTACTTCAGGCAGCAACATTGTGTCAAAGTCACTGCTTGGAGAAACATCCAAGTCAGACTGTTTCTTTACATTAATGCTCAATAATGGACTGAACTTTGTGGACATCATTTTATTGTGCTATGTTAAGAAGTATGAACAAGCATTTGCAATGCACACGGTCTCGCTTTTAGGACCTTATAAGAATTTAGCTATGCAGTACATAAGGTATATAAGTGTGAAAAAGTTAGATCAAAAAGAATATCGGGGTCCGGTTTCAGAGGGTTCGCTTAGGTGCCGAGCGGGTGCCAAGCATAGCGGGCGGTGTGCCATTGTAGCTTCCACCCCCCTTCCGAGACCCATGGTGTAGAAATTTACTACACCCCAAAATAAACTCGGTTCCTCTCCAATGCTGGAGTCACCAATTTTTTGATCTAATATTCTTTTTGATCTAACTTTTTCACACTTATAACCTCTGGTAAGGGTGGGCCTTAGCGCGCCCATACCGGCGGGGTTTCACATCCATTTAAGATCCTGACGAATGCCTGTTAAAACATAATACATAGGCTGAAACATGTTGACCAAACTGTAAGTGACTTGGCTGAACAATTTATTCAGTCCATACGTTCTACACCTTGTTTTTATATATGTCTGTTTGGTTTCTATTAAAGTTTATTTTGTTGACACAAACAAGATATTTGTAACTATCACTCTCACCACTCACCACACTCACATCACCAGTTCCGCAGTAATTCTGGCGTTGAAGCACACCGGGGTGGCATTCGGCCTCTCCCGGTGGGGCCCGATGATGAAGCATGTCACCAACCAGGTTGGTGAGCGAGGGCTTTCTAAAGAAACCGATTTGGATTCTACAGTAGTGCTCTTTTGATAGATTTAAGGCACTCTCTTTCGTTGATTTGAATACATTAATAACACTCACTTCCTGTCAGGAACGTGCGCTCTCTCTGTCCATTCGTTCCTCCGCTCCACCATCTGTACAGTCCAACTGCTGGATGTCCGCATTCACAATATTAACTAATATTAACTCGCACTGCAGCATAGGACTCTGCCCTCTCCAGAAGTTGGAGTGTGGGCTTGGCCCGAGGGGGGAGGGTCAGGACTCAAACGCAGCAGTGCTGGGCTGTCTTTCAGCTTTTCGGCATGTACAGCGCGTGGTCGTCTTCAGTAAACAGATACAAAGTGGCCGCCAGCCATTTCGCAGATAAATTAAACGTGCAATGTTTGTCACGCCGTGGGTACGCTCCAAACAGACATTTCATTAAAAAAAAGAAATAACAAGTTTACACCCTGATGTCGATGCATCTAAAACGGTCAAATTACGTCTTATATTAACATGTTTACACCCTGATGTCGATGCATGCAAACCTGTCAAATTACATCTTAAACTGTTTACACAGTTTTGTTTGTCTTGGAGTCAGTGCTTTAAACAGAAAGAAGCATTGGCAAGGCAATGCAATAGGACTCGCGAATGCGTGCAGGCGACATATCATGAAGGGGGGGCAAGAAGGCATTGGACTGCGGAAGGGAGGGGGGAGGCACAGGAAGAAAGTAGTCTGTGCAGTAAAGGGGCCAGTAACCATGGAAGGTTACAAATGACTGACATGGCTGTCATGAGGAGGAACTAACAAGCTTAAAACCAATTGGAAGGCAGCATTTATAACCTAAGCCAATGAAGAAAATGGGCCGTAGAGGGGCGGAGCTTCCACGAAGCTTCCACACTATAGTGTATACTGCATGCCTCACAAAGCGATGACAGTGCATTCGCGCTGCAATGCTAGGCGAGACCTAATAAGGAAAGACATGATGTCATTGAACGTTAAGAAAGAAATTGAAAGGGGATAAAGAAAGGCCATGGAGGAAATGGCTGTTTCTTGGTACACGGGGAGACTGAAACAATGGATGAAGATGGGGGAAATAGAGAGAAGAGAGACAGAGATGTGACAGGAGAAAGGGAGACAGGATATGTAGGCTTCAGGGAAAGAAAGACTGGGAGGCTTGGTACAGGCAGATACAACATGGAGTGCGTGAAACAAGACATGGAGACAGGGAGAATTAAAAACAGTACAGATGGGACAGAATTTGTATCAGGTCGAATAGGGGGAATAGGAAGGACATGAAAAATGGGTAGATGAGACTAGTAGACGTGGAATGGGGAAAAGGTGACAGAGAGGACATGGGATGAGCCAGAGAAGACAGAGTAGAAAAGAAAGGGAGAATATGATTTATTATAAAAGAGAGAGAGAAAGAGAGAATATGGGATGGGGTAGGGGAGACTGGGGGAGTGTACACTGTCTACAGTGGTAATTGCTTGGCCTTCCAAAGTTCTTCCTGAAATGGAAGCTGTTGCTCTATGAGTTTAAATTGAACACTTTGCATTGAGTCCACTGCACGTCAATTCAGCTGTCTTCTGAATATCAGGAAGCATTTCATTCACACATATTTTTCTTGTCCTTCTATTTATTCTTGCCTTTATCTCTGGTGCATTTATTAACTCTCATGTCATTGACAATATCTTTCAAATCCTACAACATGATCCATTAGGCTGCATCACTGAGACTTCAAAGGCAGGCTGAATAGATCATGCTGGTGTTCTGGGCCTGTTTCACCAAGGTAAACGTACACTTATGTGTAAGTTTATCATTGTTTGCTGTTCACAAAGAGATTTACAAGTAGTATCTTTATGAGTGTGGAGTCCCTGTACAAAAAAAAAGCTAACTTTTTATGGGTGGAGATTCGGCACATGTAAAGATGCTACTCGTAAGTCCCTATGTCTATCGCAAACAACTGTAACCTTAAACAAAAGTGTAAGTTTACCTTTGAGAACCGGGCCCTAAGGCCCTCATTTATGAAAAGTGACACATTGCTGGGAGAAAACAGCAATGCGTCACTTTTCATTGCGCCCTCCTTGCGACACCAATGATGCGTCATAGTTACAGTATGACGCATCATGTCGCAAGGAGTTACAGATACGTCAGTATTTCTGACATATCTGTAGGTGCACAAATGATGCACTGCTGGAGTGTGTCACAAAAGTGACGCAACTCCAACAATCGGTCAATACACATGGGCAAGTCCCATGTGAAATGTGCCTGCGTCAGTCTTACGCCTGCCATGAGGCAGGCTTAAGATATTGACGCATTGGCGCCCTAGAAGTAGCGTAGTGAAATCTCAAAGATTTCATTGCGTCACTTCTACGACCCTTTTGTACGTCGGAATGCACCCTCCTGCATACATTACACCAGGCGCAGGTATAATGTGGTGCAGGGTTTTACAAAGTGACGCATCTACCTAGTTGTGTAACTTTGTAAATATGATGCAACCTGGCGCATTTTTTACACTGCTGGTGCGTCACAAAAAGTGACGCACCGGCAGTGCAAAAGTGACGCAAGCGTCCATAAATAAGCCCCTATGTCTTTATTCTGCTCAGTGTGATCAAGTCTTAAGGATTTTGGGTTCCACCCTAACAGTCAATCCCACACCACACTACATCAGTAAATGTAGAAAGTAATGGACTGACCAAAAGTAATATTTATGTTTTTTAGTGAATGATTGGCGCTGGGGGGTAGGGAGGCAGTGGGAGAATGGCGTGTGTCTATCCCTTTTGATTAAAATGTCTATTATAAGAATTTCCATTGTGTACGTCAAAACAATTTGCATTTGTAAATTTTGCTCATATACAGGGTGCATGCATACTCATATTGGTGATTCATGTTCCTTTTTCATGCTTTTTACAAATGTAAATTGGCAAGCATGGACCCTTGTTTGCATAAATGTATGTAGAACAATATCTAATTTGCACGTTATACATATATACATATAACTAGTGGATACAAATGAGGGAAGGGCATATATCTATGCAAAATCTCTGCAGAAATTCTTTAGGAACTACATACATTCACAAATGTATACATATATGGTTAGGAGTTAAAATATACACAAATTATTACACCTTGGTTACATTTTAAGAATCAGTTCCTAAATGTCTTCTATCTGGTATGTGTTCCATACCTATGCAGTGTGCACATGTCATGGTGATGTCGATTTGAATTCACTCTAGCTCCTACAAGAAAATTGCTTTAGGAATGCCCGGCTGCGAATTTCACAGTGTATGAGAAAGACGTTTAGGGAATCAGAAATCTAATAAAACTGACATTTGTCTACCTTGAGGTAGGTTTAACTGAATTAACAAAACACCTATTCCCTCCTTGAGCTTTATTTTGTATTTTGCATAATGTCTTCTAGCACTTGCTTTCCAATGTAAATGTATTGCGTAGCCACCTACACTACCTGTACTTTGAATTATGAAGCTCAACAATAACTTAAGATTGAAAGATGCATTTGAATTGCTCTGTATAACTTTGCTTACATGTATTTGAATTTTCAAGCATGCTGTGCCTGTAATTAAACTCCAGAGATATTACACCCACCTGCATTCCCATGAGTAAGAATCCTAGGGGTATATTTACTAAAAAATGACGCAGCAGAGCGCTGCAAGCCTTCTTGCTGCGCCGAGCTGCGTCATTACGAAAGTGCAGGGATGCATCGCATTTACAGCAATATGATGCTTCCCTGTCCTTTCCTCTGCTCTGGTGCGCAAATGGTTGCCTTGCGCCAACTCAGGCACCCTTGCAACATGGTGCAAGGGGTCCTGCTTTTCAGGGATGATTGGCACATTCCCAGGTTTACGAAACCTTGTAAATCTGGGAATGCGTAAGAATCCATGGATATCGTGTGGGAACACCCAGAGCAACACCCATGGATCGCCCCTTTCATGCAGAGTAATGCGTGAAACGGGGCCATATTTACAAGGCCATGAAAAGCCACACAGGGTGGCTTTTCGTGGCCATGTAAATATGTCTCAGCATGGTGCGCCACCGGAGCGCCAACAAAAAAGACACTCCAGTGGTGCAAGAGCCTTGTAAATATGCCCCCTATATTTTTCACTGGAAAAAACAAAGGTTAAAGCAACATTATAGTTAGCTGAAATTCAGTAACAAAGTAACATTTGAAGCTAAAAAATACACACAAAATCAGTAGTTATAGTTATAGTTAACTCAAGTAACTATAACTCATGCACTAGGGTAACTATAACTCACACCCCATGTACAGTTTTCTCATCAATAATTTAATTGCAAATGTTGAAGTGACATAATTAATGATGTCATAGATGTCATGAGTGATGTGATATGTGCAGTAATAATCAGTGCATGATGAAGTTGCAATTTATAGCTAACTTGAGGCACAAGTTATAGAGTTACTTGAGAAACCTATAACAGGTGAATTCGGGTGTTTTTTTAGTTTAAAACATCATGTTGTTACTGAAAATTTCACCTAACTATAGTGTTACTTTAATACCTTTGGCATTGGGGGATTGGCCATGGCCAGGCCCCGTGGCCAACCCACCTGAAGGCAGCCTACCCCACTGCAGTTTGCCAACCATAGCCTTTGGTGTGTGCAGCATAGGGTTGGCCATTGAGCAACATGGCCACGCTCCCCATGGCTTTATAGGCCTTAGGGACCCCATCTCCGGGGCCTTCTGTTATTTAGAAGTTGAGGTGTCCATATGGCCCCCTCCTGGGCCTTATCAGGCCCTGGAGACCCCATCCTCTGGGGCTGGAATGCTTTATTAAGGGGGGAATGAGGCACCCTTCCCCATGCCTTCTTGGTCCCCAGGGACCCATCACCTGGGGTCACAGGTGGGTACCCTGGATCCCTCCTGGGGCAAACACAAACCACACCTTGAAGACCACGGGGGAGCCCTTGGGACAACCAGTAGCCTTAGTCAGCTCCCTGCATGGTGCGGGAGCCGACATTACACTTGCCTAGAGAAAGCAGCTGGTTTTTGCTTGCTCCCTCCGGGCAGGAGCAATATCTGTTCTGGTACCCCTGCCCACAGAATGGAAGTCAGCTCCTAGCCGATGGGCGTATGTTTAAATCTTCCACTGGGTTGGAGCAGATTTCTCTTCCCTGCCTGTACTCCTGCAGACAGGGAAGGCATGTTTGCTTCTGTTTGGAGGGAGATCAGGTGGGAGCAAACGTATGCTTTTCTGCCTGCATCAGTGCTGGCCATGTATCTACTGTGTCCTGGAGCTGGGTTCTCCGGGGGCACAGTGTCTTGCTTGCACCTATCAGCTAATACAGCTTCCACTCGATGGCTCAACACCCGGCGCAGCAAAAGACTTTAACACAAAACAAACAACACCTTTAGAAAAGGGTTTTATTTTACAAAATGCAAGGACTCTCTCTCATTTAGAATAAGGCTTGTGGTTTTATTTTACACAATGCTCTCTAACAGAAAGGCTTTCTCAGATGCCAAATGCACAAGATTCAAATACACAAAGAGATATATATATGTTTATATGCAGGCAATAATAACACACTTGGAAAATATGACAGCTGAATAATACTGATGAATAAATAAGCAGCAAATAATATGAGATAAGACTCAAGCAATATACT